>NC_142117.1:2435000-3145000 GCF_056152115.1 Neolamprologus brichardi
AACAGCTATTAACCTCAGCAGGGTGAGAAATGACACGTCTTAGAAATTCCTTTATTACGGTTGATTGTTCCTGAGTGCTTGGCTCTGGCTCTTGGTGTTTGATGAGAAAGTATTTCAGCTGGTAAACACTAAACAGCATGAACAACTAAATGTGTGCGTCAGCCTCTCTTTTCCTGGGGTCCCATTTTCAGGTCCATGGTGTGCCTGTTTGAAAACTCAACTGATGCCATTTTTAAAGGTTTCCAATTATAGCACATTCACTGAAGAGGCCTCTTAGTAAATGGATGTTCTTTATTAATGCACTAAATTTGGCAGCAACATCATATAAGCATTTTTAATTGACAATTACGATGGAAACTGTCAGTGTTAAACAATCTACACAAAGGCGATTTCAGAAATGTCAGAAACATTCACAACAACGTCACATTTGATGCAGCTTAAGAATAAATTAAACTAGCATGCATTAACAAAACAACATGTATTCCTGTTAATATTATATCACAGACTGTAAAATGACAATGATTCACTAATAATAATAATAATAATGCAATTTAAAAACACATTTAAAAATCATTCATTCATTTGGGAAGTTGAGATTTAAAATACAAGGCTCGTTACACTGAGATGTGCTGCTCCCTGATATTACACCAAGAAACACTTGATTTGAGGGTTAACAATTAAATTGTTGTTGATGTTAATTTTAATGCATCCATCCTTCCATCGTAGGTGTTCTTCATAAGTGCTTCTCCTCTCCGTCACTCCTGTTTCCTGGAGCGCCCCCTGAACGCGTCCATGAGGTTGAAGGCTCCCAGGTACTGGCCCAGAACAATGGCCTGCTTCATGTTCAGCACACTTTGAAGAGAGAAAAACATAGAAATGAACATACAAAAAGTGTTTGACATCTGTGTTAGTTTCCTTTTATGTGCCGATGTCTTAATATGCTATAAACTGCACCAGAAACTGCACGGACCAAAGCGATTGTAAGTTTCCATGAACAGAGTCAACATCAACTCTGCAAAACTTTTATGATCAAGTTTTGCTGAGTAAAAAAGTCCAAATGCAACTGGAGTGGCTATAGCCTAGGAGAGGTCATCAGGGAAGGTTGCTGGTTTAATCCAGCATGCCAAAGTATCCTTGGGCAAGACATTGAGCTGTGGTGCTCTTTCGGAATCACTGGATAGTCATATTTTCAGGTGGTTTAAGAAATTTGGCCAGATTTCCAGAAATTTAAGCCGCTCCATCCAAAGTGGAATGGATGCCATCTTTCCTAACGAGAGGTTTGGTTTCCCCCAGAAAGCTTCCGAATTATGTACAAAACCCACATCATTGTTCATCCCTAACAGACTGGTGACAAACTTAATCAACTTCAGCCTCCTACACTCCATCTCCCTCTGGATTAAAGACTTCCTCAGTGACTGCCCACAGAAAGTTGCTGAGGAAGTAGTAGAGCCGCACCTCTCCGCAGCACTCAGTCATTTTCAAACAAAATAAATGAACACTGACGAGAGTGCCTCCTTTCAATAACCCTGCAATATCTCATTTGTGCTATCAATACAAACCATACATGTTGACACACGTGTATATAAACAGGGTGTATCAAAAAGAGTCCGCCTATTATAAATAAATTAATGTCAGTGCTTTAATTCCACAAACCTGCTGTTAGAAAGGGGGATTCAGAATCACGTGGTTGCCAGTATGTAGCACAAGAAGTGCATTGTCAGCAGTAAACTCAGCCACCTACAACATTTCCAAACATCTCACCACCATCCCAGCCCCCCTGGTGGAAAACACCCCATTAAAAACTCTACAGACCTCAAACCTGGATCACTGGATCCAGATGAAACCAGAGTGTCCTTTAATGAGACCTACATTTCATATCTTTAACCAAGGCAGTGGAGACTGTCACAACAAGACAACAGCATCCAGCTCCTTACAGAACAGAACTTTACTCCTGAACAGAATAGAATAGAATAGAATAGAATAGAATAGAATAGACCTTTATTGTCATTGTACATGTACAATGAAACTGTGGGTGCTCCACACTAACTGTGCTGGAATAAAAATATGAATAAATGGCAAACAGGAGAAATATGTACAGTCAAGAGGACTATATATCTAAAAATAAGAGAAAGGGTCACTGTAAAGAACACGTTGCATTAGATTTACATGCTGTTAGACCACATACTTACAACCAGATATTTTAAATACAACAAGGGTATCTACAGATGAGTAAAGCTCTTGGCTCGTAGCCACGTAAAGATATGTGGATGCCACTGCGGTTAAAATCAAAATCTATCAAAACCCAAGAAGTAGAATCGTTCACTGTTCACATCAACTCAGTGGATAGAAACATAAAGTTCACCAGGGAAGACACAAAGGACCATAGTTTGCTATTTATGGACTGTGCTGAGTGCATTGAGGACTCGGGAAGCCTCAAAGTTTACGTTTACTGGGAGCTCACACACACAGACCAGCATCTCCTCTTTGACTCCCATCACCCTTTGAAACACAAACTTGGAGCAATCAGGACCCCACACCACCGGGCAAAAGCCCGTCCCAATGAGGCAGAAACAGAAAGAAAAGGAACACATGCATGTAATCAGTGTTGGGGAGTAACGGAATACATGTGCCGCCGTTACGTATTTAAAATACAAAATATGAGTAACTGTATTCCGTTACAGTTACTGTTTAAAAAGGTGGTATTTAGAATACAGTTACTTTGTTGAAATAAATGGATTACACGGCGGTACTTCCCTGTTTCATATTGTGGCGGGTCAGGACTGTTTGGGTTTTGTTTGACAGCTACGTTCTGTTGTTCCAGGCGGCAGCGTTACGGTTGCCATGGTTACAGGGTGACGCTCTCTCTGCGTGTTTCCTGGGTGAGAGAGGCCTTTTTGTTGTTGTTGTTGTGCTAAGCTAACAGGCAGAATGCTACAGGTATAGCGCTAAAGAATGTAGCATCATGGGCAGTGTAGTCCGTGCTGCAGGGAGAATGGACTGCCATACACGTTATGTGTCTGTGAGCGAGGGAGGGAGAAAAAGGAAAAGTATGAGCTGTCATCGAGCAAAAACGGGAGCTGGAAGCATGTAAATATAATAATAACCACTGCAGCCAAGAAGAGTGCCTGACGAGCCCAGCTGTAAGTAAGCTATTAAGACTCGACTGTACACCGTGTTCGTGTTTTCCTCTGAAACAATAAGTTCTGTTGGAGCAGCCTTTCAACGCCTCTCTCTGTCTCTGCTAGCAAAGTTGACCCAGACAACAAAGTAAAGCTAGTTTTCAGCTACGAGCCGACACAGAACCCACCGTATTAGCCAGAGGTCCCTTTACTACGGTTCGGAGCCGCGGACCTTCAGTAACAGTAATAAATCACAGCAATAGTACATTCATGTAATTGTAAACAGCATGATAATATATGAAGTAATCCAAAGTATTCAGAATACGTTACTCTCATTGAGTAACGTAACGGAATACGTTACAGAATACATTTTGGGGCATGTAATCTGTAATCTGTAATGGAATACATTTTAAAAGTAACCTTCCCAACACTGCATGTAAATGAACTCTTTTATCCCAAGGACAGAACTCCCAAACACAAACGAAGCAACATAGTGTATGAACTGGAGAAACCAAACAGCTGCTCAATAAACACACAACACCTCGACGGGACACGACTCACTGTAAAAATGAGCAAGGCAGCAGAGTAAAGCAGCCAGGTGGGTCTTAGAAAGTTTATGATCACGTGACAAGTTCTAAAACAATGAAACTGTACTTCCAGCAACTTTCCAAGAGCGCAACGCTGCAGCAATCCTTTAAAATAAACAAACATTCAAGGACTGATGCCCTCGTTAGCATTAAGCACAACAATGAATCTAACAAACAGCTCCTAATGGAACAAAATATTTGTTCTAATTTAAATAGGTCATGTCTAATAATTTCACAGAGCAGAATAATGTTGCTTGCATTTCTCACTGGTAGCGAAATCTGGATGACTAACAACTCCAACAATGACTGTCTTCAAAGAGGGAGCAGCGACAAGGCAGGATAATACAACACATTATTAATACAATGGCTTTTATCTAAAATGAACAGAGGTGACAGGCGAGGCACTATCTGTGAGCTGTATTTGTGTGAGCTGTTTTCCACAGACAGAAATCTTTCTAATAGAGAATAATAGCCCTGTCCTCAGATAAATGGACCAGAGGAAGAAGAAGAAAAGAATGGCAGACATCTTTTCTTCTTAAACACTCATGAAATACAATTAAAGAACAAAACGATTGAGCAGCAGCACAGGGGGCTTCAGCTATCTAAGACCTGGCTCTTCCAAATGGTGCATTATTATTTCTGTTATCAGTGTTATTGCTAAGGTATTACAGATGTCAGTTTACACAGTGCTCATACTACTAGACTTTTAATTCATGTTGAGCTGAGGTTGTTGGGCAGTCAAACACAATGTGACCTCACAGCCCCGGCAAGAAATCATTGCAACTTCTGTTAACCTCTTAAGCACCCAAAGATGGGTGCAAGAGGGAGGAGATGGTGGAGATCAGGAAACTGCTGGAGGCTTAACAGGTTATTATGTATAACTCACTTCTGCTACCTTTATAACCAAAAGAAGTTAACCTCCCTCACTGATCTCGGAGCTTCAGACTGTCAAGCAACTCATATTGATGATCAGAAGCTGCGGAAAGTGAATAACATGCAGCGACTTTGAGCAACTACGTGTGAAACAACTGTGCTCGAAGGGAAGAGGCAGAACTTCCAGGGGAGCCAATGAGAGCAAAGCATGGCGTTGATTGACATGAGAGCCTTCAGTGCACATACAAACTGTACAGAAAGTCTGCAATGTTTTAAAGTTCCACCAATGCATTGAAGAGGCAAGTTACATGTTAGACAGACTACGATCTCTCCTCTTTGTCGACTTCTACAGAATTACTGACACAGTAAATGCCACATTCAAAATGTCTATATGATGTTCTGCTGTCCCATTTCTGTAGCTGAGCAACAGAAAACTGATAGAAAGATTAAGTTTAATTAAGTTTGAGTGCAAGGTTCAATTAGCTGATGATATTTTTGACACATCGAGGCTGAAAACTCCCAGTACAGACTGGGGCAACTGGAGATATGATACATCTTTATGTTTTTGGCATAAATTGTAATACACCTCTATATATTAATGTTAGAATTGATTTTATTTAAATAAATACTGTAGAATAAAGACCTACAATATTAGAAAGAAAATCTGAATCTGACAATCCCCACGAGCGAGCATGTTTCGACAGTGGAGAGGAAAAACTCCCTTTTAACAGGAAGAAACCTCCAGCAGAACCAGGCTCAGGGAGGGAGCAGCTGAGTTTCAGAAGAAACCTCAAAATCAGTTTCTTCCCTCTATCTTCGCACATTTACACACCAAACTCACATTTAATCATTAGTAGGGATGCAACGATATCAATTTTTTCAAACCGATACGATACCGATACTTGGATCTGAGTACTTGCCGATACAGAGTACAGAAACCGATACTTCCACCACACACACACACACAGAGCGCAGAGTGTCCATACTGTAAACAAACAAACAAAATAACGAAAGTATTTGGCATTGACGAACGAACTCCCCATCTGCCCGTGGATCATCAGTCCACTGTGCCGTTAAACCAAGGACTGACATCGCGCACACACTGCTTGTCTTTACCTCTTCAGAAAGTTTTGGCACCATTATCTCTCTGATGTGTGGGCGGTTGGGAATTTCATATCGCGGCTCGAGTATGCTGAGAAGACGGTGCAATCCTATGTTTTCCACGGCCGGCATTGGCTGGTCATCCAGAGCGATAAAATGAGTCGAGCCTCTGTTATTTTAACTGCCCGTGGATTTTCTCTTGACATTTTTCATCGCTTTTCCAAAACCTGAGTTAAAGTTGGCTGTTCCACACTGCTGACATTTTGTTTAGCCTAGCTACAGCAGCCTCCAGTTTCTCTTTTTCATCTGGAGCCGCCAGTCTCACTCGCCTAACCCTGTGCCTGTTTAGCGTGGGATGTCCCCCTAGTGGCCAATCTAAAAAACTACAACAGAAATGACAAGCCACCCTCTGATTAATGAAATAAGTTGGTATCGGTTCATGGTATCAGTTAACTTTTACGAGTATGAGTACACACACATTTTACAGTATCGGCCCCGATACCCGATACCAGTATCGGTATCGGTGCATCCCTAATCATTAGTAATTATTACAATTCATCTCTGTCTGCCCCCATTCGTGTCTCTTTTGTCCCGTCTATCTGTGCTCACTTCTTTCCCATAATTCTTAGCTGGTACGCGTTTAAAAGGGAGTCTTTTCCTCCCCATTGATGCCAGTGCTTGCTCGTAGGACATTGTCTGATTGTTGGTCTTTTCTCTCGATTATTGTAGGGTCTTTGTTCTACAATAAAAGTACCTTGAGGCAACTGTTTTTTGATTTGGTCCTATTATTTGGTGCCATATAAAAAACTGTAGTGAACCAGATGAAAAAACACTAAAATAGGACTGTGGCCTGCATTCTTTCATCACTATAACAAGGAGAACCAGGAATGTCATTAACATATGTAAATCCATTACACAAATAATGGCTGCAGCTCCTAACTTCATCACCACTCAGTCAGGTTTCATATCGATTCAAGATTACATTTTCAGAATATCACGCACTGCTACCAAACACATCCTGTAAATTTGTTATTCTGCCACGCTGCCAGGCTAACCCTTCAAGCTGCCTTAGACTTGTTTCCTCAGATATCTACTTTATTTTCCAAAAGTATCCACCCACCTGTATTTGTCATGTCTCGGCTCTTTTCCTTGAATAAGAAGATATTTTACTAAATGTATATAAAGACAACAGAGCAAACATCCTGGGTGCTTTTAGTTGGGAACCTTTATTTGACTCACACTGGTGAAATACAACTTATATAACAAAGTTTCTGTTATATAGAGATGGTGAATGGACAGGTTTCTATATAGGGAAAGCCATGTGTGGTTGTAACACATTGTGCTGAAGCATCAGTAACTCAGTGGATTTTTGTACCAGAGTTCTCAAACTTTTAAACAAAGTATCCTGTTTGTTTACTATGAATGACACCTGCAAGAACACCACAGATCTCATGTGTTAACATTAAAATTACACCAGAGAACAAAAAAGTGGTTTATTGGAAAAAAAATAACAGTGTGCGCCTCTCTCTCTGTGACTGGCCATAACTAAAACACACTCTTTTGGTATCAGTGTGTAAATGAGTTCACTAAACAAACTTTCATGACACTACAAATACTCAAACAGTACAATGCACCTGTGTGACAAACATATAGGTTTGATTCAAAGTGCAGGCTGGGTGGAAATTTTACCCAAACTACCTCCGGCTTTGAGTTAACAAATCCAGACAGACAACGCAATCGTTTTTGTCCTCTGCTGTCTCAGAATCTTGAGCGTTACTTTAAGATTTGTTTTGGCACTTTTCTATTTTTCTTCTGCTCGCCTTGATTTTTTCCTGAGATACTCTTTCTTGTAATATTGGTTCTTTTCTGGTCCACTTGCATTAGTGCTTGTTTTAAATGGTCGGATTCTTATATAGCGCTTTTCTACTCAAAGTGCTGTATACAACATGCCTCATTCACCCATTCATACAACCACTTCTAAACTCAAGTGCAAACTAATAAACTCTGATGAACACATCAGAGAGCAACTTGGGGTTAGTATCTTGGCCAAGGATATTTGGCATGCAGACTGGGGAAGCCTGGAATCAAACCACCAACCTTCCAATCAATAGCTGATCTGCTCTACCACCTGAGCCACACACACTGGTGTACTGATGATCATTTCAGACTGCCTCTTCTTCCTGATCCTGACAGTCTTTTGTCTTGGCCCTGGTTTTGAAAATGGCCGTATAGCTGAAGAATTGAATGTCTGAGCTGTAGACATCCCTGAGGTACTAGGTTCATCTAGAGGACAGGACATAAATAGTAAGGAAGTCATAAGTCCCTAGGAGAGTTGGAGGACATGACAACCACCATGCAAAAACAGGGATTGTGTCATGTGGGCAAACACTGAAATGATCATGAGACTCCTAGCGCCTTCCTCATTGGTGACATTTGTGGTGTTGTGAGTCTCCCCCTGTGCTTTTCTACTCTGCTCGAACACTCAGAGCATTTTACGCTCGAGCCTCATTCATAAAGGGTAACAGAGTAACGACCATTAGAATCTACTGTCAGAGGCCATGAGACCATTTGTAACCTTCAATTTGCACTTTCTGTGATGATCGTTACATTCTGACTGAAACTACTCAAAAGACACAAAGGAATGAAAGGAAGGCTGGAGATTGGCCTTTTATTAGCTAAGACTGCTGGGTCTACAGATGCTTTTTGAGTAAAGGTTTAACTACAGCCAGCTTAACGACTGCTGGTACATAGCCCATAAATATGATCAATCTATTTCTATTAAAGTTTAACCATTACATAGTTTTAAATGCATCACCAAAAGGCAAAGATGG
Organism: Neolamprologus brichardi; assembly: GCF_056152115.1. NCBI lineage: Eukaryota > Metazoa > Chordata > Actinopteri > Cichliformes > Cichlidae > Neolamprologus > Neolamprologus brichardi. Next base: position 2,443,512 of record NC_142117.1, read on the forward strand.
TGCAGCAGCAGGGATGTCATGGAGAAGTGATGTGGCCACTCTGTGGTTCAAGTCTTTTAAAGTAGCTCTGCTGAGCTGGATCCTTCCAAGACCTTTGTTTTCTCTGTAGGAATACACGATGAAGGAAAAACCTCCTAATTGTGTGACTTCGGCCCTACCTTGCCTTTTTTACTTAAAGTTCTTAATCTCAAGTGTGTTTACTAGGTGTGTGAAGTGTACCTTGTATCCTAGGGGCTGAAAATCATTTTTATTTTACATTTTGTTTCTCAGCACCACTACAGACGAGTTTAAAACAAGATGATTGAAGTGGATACAGTAGCTGTAATTCAAGAGGTTTAACAAAAGTATTCATTTTTGTTTAGAATCAGAGTCAATTTTACGCACCGTGACACATTTTCTCAAAGGCAGAAAAAAAAATCTAACAAATAAAAAAAATTTAATTTTTACACAACAAAGAAAATTGTGCAGTCACTAAATGCCTGAAGTCTGGAACCCATGAACATCACCAAATGCTGCATTTCCTCCGTTCAGAGAATCTGCCAGCGCTTTACTGCAGCGTCCTTCAGCCAGATTTTTTAATCCAGTTTTGTCTTTTCCCCCAGCAGAGCACAAAGTGACAGACCAGTTGATACAATATCACAATTCTCTGCCTTTAGAAACTTGTTTGCTTTTGCAGTGCATATTGTGTCTTTATACATTTGTATTACAACAGGCAGCGTGGTTTGTGAATGCGGTAACTTGAGAACAAGGTCATGTAAGATTTTAAAATTCATACCACAGGTGTACCTACTTGGAATGTTAGATGAGTCAGAATCTCAGTGACCTTGGATTTAAGGTCAAGGTCAGGGGTCACGTTTTCTGAAAATCTTGTGAATGCGATAACTCAAGTAGGAAGTCACCTAAGATTTTCAACTTGATACCAAACATGCATCTACTTGGAGGCTGAGGGGCTGTAAACACGTTTACAGTCGTTCACTCGTCAACATCAAAGGACAGAGACGGTGATGACATCACAGATTTATTAGTAGCTCAGAACAAACTCTATAATCTCCATCTTTGTAACTCTATATAAATGAAATTGAACTGAATTGAATGCAGCTGTTGAACAGACCAGACTGGTCAGTGACTCATGTCTGCCATAGCTGCATCCTGGAGGATTCCAGTATTTGAGTGAAGTTGAGCCTAAAATGACCAAAAATCAAAAACTGAACTAGATTTGAGGCGAGTTTTAAATGCAGGCTGCAGACAGTCTGTGCTCTGAACATTTCATGTGGAAATTTGTTAAATGGGCTGATTCTTATAGAGCGCTTTTCTACTCTCCCAGAGTTCTCAAAGCGCTCTATACAACATGCCTCAATCACCCACTCACACAAGCACCTCTAAACACAAGTGCAAACTAAACTACACTCACACTCTGATGCATCGGAGACCAACTTGGGGTTAGTATCTTGCTCAAGGACACTTGACATGCAGACTGGAGGAGCCGGGGATCGAACCACCAACAGTAGCTGATCTGCTCGACCACCTGAGCCACAGCCACCCAGTTTCATTTGTTCATATTAATAAAATTCAGAAAATTAACAGATTTATCAATATGACAACACTATCATTAAATTGGGGTTTAGATGAATTACAATCAAGTATTTCACTTTGTGTTTGAGGCAACACAAAGACATCAGATGCTCTTAAAAAACAAAAACAATCTAATTCATGGAAAGAGGTCCAGGAATCCTGAGGATCTGAAACATCTGAGATCTTAGGGATCTCGGTCAGTCGGTGGCTGATCCGATACCTGCTGGTCTCTAATCTGGATTATAACATGAAACCAGTTAGGCATGAGTTGCCATGGTAATCTTCCCCAATAAGAAATGATTTGTAGTTCTTAAACCACTGGGTTAGTTAGCTGCATAAGACCAATCCAGCTTTGTAGCACAAGCCAGGTGTAGGAAAATCTGACCCCACATCTTGTTTCAGTATGATGACATTGGCGAGTACAATATTAGGGAAACACAAATTTAATGAAAGTTAAATAAGTGTTAGGAGAGCAAGACATAGCATCTGAATGTTGTCTTTAATACTTGACATTTTAGATATGATATAGCCCTCATCATGATGGCTTCACTACATGTAAATACACCATCACATGTAAAAGTGTCATGTGCTGGGTTTCATGGTTTCCCTCCTAGTAAACAACATTTAGCACAGACAATTTTAAACAGACGGAGGTTGCAGAATGTTTCGTTACAACAGTCCGAGCTACAATGTGCCCTGTACATGGTCACAGCTGAGCACAACATCCAACACATGTAGCACTGAATGTCTGTTAATGTACACTTCAGTGTGCACTGAGGCTTTTGTGGCGGTCTATTTCAACGGACAATTCCATGTAACGGCCAAACAGGTAGCGCAGGTTCCACTGTAACACGCTGACGATGATGGAGGGAAACAAAAAAAAACAGGATGAGGACAACAACAGAAATATAACCCCATCAGCACCATTTTAATTAAATACATAACATATGTAACCATTATGGCAATCGAATAATCTGCCAGTGATGTCATTTTAATTATAAGGAAATAATATTTCCCTTTAACAATCAGCTTAAAGCCAAGTTTAACCTCATGTTACTGCTGGAATGTATCCATCTACAAACAAACATCCACACAAAGATGACAAAGACGAGGACAGACTTGAAACTACTGTACCAAACACACAGACAACGATAAGACCGTTACATAAACAACATGCAACACAAAAATCATCCAAGTGGAATCTTTATGACTTCAGGTTCATCAACACTGTTTTTCTTCTGATTGTGACAAAACTACGAAAGCTGAGAATTGTGTAAATATTCTGTGTAAAGAACGATTGTGTGGAACTAAGTTGAGATATCGTGTTTTCCAGCTTAGAGCTTTTTAGAAACACATTATTTAGGTCCTGAGTCATTCTGGAAACGTTAGTAAGAGGGCAAAAAGAAATAATAATTTAAACAAAATAAATCTCAGAATCAGTTTTGGGTTTGTTTTGTTTTTTAATTATACAATAAGGCTACGTTCACTCTGCAGGTCTTAACGCTCAATTCAGATTTTTGGATCAAATCTGATTTTTTTGTCTGCTCGTTCACACTACAAATAAAATGCGACAGCAAACGCGCTCTAGTGTGAACGCTCAAAGCAGCCGCATGCGCAAAAGAAGACGTCACACACAACGCGCTCTGTTTAGATCCAGAGCAACAGTATTGTTTGACTGATGGCCTTAATATAAAGACTTCGGACTTCACGTTTCCCAATTTTTGCTTTAAGTTATTTTGTTATTTACATAATAATGTAAATAACCTAATAATGATCCTTATTGCTGTTTTAGAGGAGCGCTGCTTCAAAGGATAGTTACAGATTTCTGTCAGAATCTGCAGATTATACAGTACAAATAAAATGTTCACGTTTCTCCAACGTTGTCTTCCCAACAGTTTCACTGACATCTACACTGCCAGCGTTTGCGATGTCTTCTCGGGAGCTGATAATTGGCGTCTGTCTTGTGTCAGTGACATAAAAGACGGATTTAATGCGACATGACCATCAAACAGCAGCTTTCTAAAACATCAGATATGTATCTGATTCAGTACCACATACGAAAGTGACCCAGATCAGATTTGAAAATATCGGGTTTGTGCTGTTCACACTGTCACACCATGATCGGATATGAGTCGCAGAGGGTCAGAAAAATTGGATTTGATGCGCTTTCGCCTGCAGTGTGAACTTAGTTCTTAGAAGGTTATGTGGTGGAAGTAACTTAGAACATAACTTAGAAGTTTTTGCACGTATCAAATTGGTTTTAAATTTGGTGCCTTTTCACACGGACATACGACATCCGTGTGAACATTTTGTGCGTTAAAAATACTTTTGGACTTACCTGTTCCTAATGCAGCCGCTCACACCAATCGTGTGTTTTTATTGGACGAATTTGCTGAATTAATTTTTGTCAAACCAAGCTTGACTCTTCAGATGTTTTGGATCCGAATAAACTGATCTGACCAATCAAATCACTGTATTTGGCAACAAGCTTGCTCAGAGCTGCATATACAACGATACAGGAAGAGGAAAATGTTACCATTTTTACCACAGACACATTGAAACACTGGTCTGGCTCACTGGGCTCTGAAATGATTTCTCCTCCTCCTCAGATCTGTTTCCAACTCTGCTAACAGCCGTTCAAACTGACATCCTTCAATATGTGTGAACTCGTGACACAGCTTCAACTGCTGGACGAAGCCATAAAATCCTCTCTGCAGAGAAAAGGATAAAACCTAGAATCTGGATTTCTTCACCACTTTATTTGGACTCTGTTTTAATCGTTTGCTGTTTTAACTGTTTGGAGTTTGTTGAAATAGTTTTGTGAGCTTTAAGCTGAGATTCTGGCAAAATATATTTATATGTAAAAATGGATACAGGATTTATTGATTCGGCATCGCATTAACTAACTAAATATGATTTAGGGTCTAAAGTCACGTGGCAGGTTGTCCCATTCCTGTAGGTTAAACGTCACCAGCTACAGGTCGAGACATCCATCACCTTGTATTCGTGTGATAGCCTTTCCCCGCCCCATCGTGTGAACATGTGATCCTCCTCAACACCCCACCTCCAGCAAAAATCGACCTTCAAAGATGGTAAAGTGCATCACAACAAAAACTAGAAGTTAACCAAGTCGAGCAAAGGCCAGAGAACAACAGGCAGTGTCGTTAGGCCACTCCCACTCCCATCAAGGCCACCTGAATCACCAGAGTACAACCAGTAATAACACAGAATGGTGACTGGTGCCCCCATGACCCCAGAAATAGCCCACGATATTATTAAAAAGTTAGTCATTCATCATTTCTGTGCATTCTGCACGAGTGTTTTCACCAGAAAGTGGAGTGCAGCCAAACTATATTTGTTATGCACAGTGCGTCCAGAAAGCATTCACAGCACTTCACTTGTTTCACATTTTTATCTTAAAGCCTTTTTTCAAAATGGATTCAATTCACTTTTCACCTTAAAAACAAAAACCCCCACGGGTTCAAGTCTGGCTCCTGGCAGGGCCACTCGGGACATTCAGAGAGCCACTGCTATCCTGGCTGTGTGCTCAGGGGGAACATGAACCTTCGTCCCAGTCTCAGGTCGGTACAGAGTGCTCTGGAAAAGGTCATCAAGGACGTCTCTGTACATTGCTCCCTCCACCCTGACAGTCTCCCTGTTCCTGCTGCTGAAAACCATCCCCACAGCATGATGCTGCCACCACCCGGCTTCACTGTAGGGACCCTATTGGTCAGGTGATAAGCAGTTCCTTGTTTCCTGCAGACATGACGCTTGGCGTTCAGGCAAAAGGGTTTAATATTTGTTTCATCAGACTGGAGAATTTAATTTCTCGTGATCTCAGAGTCCCCTCAGGTTCCTTTTGGCAAACTTCAGGCAGGCTGCCACGTGCCTTTTACTAAGAAGTGACTTCTGTCTGGCCTCTCTGCCGTATAAATGATTGGTGCTGCAAAACAGCCAGTCCTTCTGGACCGTTCTCTCTCCAAAGAGCGATGCTCGAGTTTTTTTGAGTGCAACCATCTGTTTATATTTGCTAACTAAGGCCCTTCTACCTGATCCCTCAGATCATCTGTGGAGCTAGCTCCAAAGAGTGAGCTGGTGGTTCTAAGCTTCTTCCATTTACACATGGAGGCCACTGTGATCTTCACTGCTGTGGAAATGCTCTACCCTTCCCCAGATAGGTGCATTGAGCCATGGAAGGACCAATCAAGGCCTTCTGTGTCTTGAGGTAGGTCAGGCGGTCCATTAAACCCCAGCACTTGTTCTATTTCACTTTACCAATTTCTGCACCCTCACTTTTCCAATGGGGATATACAAATTATCTCATTCTTAAGGTGAAATGTTTATTTCATCCATTTTGTGATAAGGCATGACAAAATATGGGACAAGTGAAGTGGTTCCCTACATTAGTGAGTGTGGAACTGTGTGCAAGGGAAAGAAACAAAGAAAGGTAGTGACTAACTTCTTCAGACCAGCTATGAGGTACATGCTCCGAGGCAAAAGCAAGTAGACCTGGTCTGTGAGCACAGCATGGATGATCTTCTTCGCCACATAATCTGGATTCAGGATTGGGAGCAGTTTTGGCCACCTGATGAACACAAAGAGACAAAAGCACCGAACTTAGCATTTGTCAAGTACTCCTGCGACAATCTGGGGGGGGTAATCAGATATTTGGTTGAAGGTTACAGAGGGTAGATTTTTAAATGATTTGGAAAATTATTACACTTTATATAATTCATGTGATTAATGCACTACATCTGCTTACATGATGTGTATTATAACATTCATCACAGCAAATATACAACATGTAATTGTAATTTTAAACACAGACTATTGGAATCTGCACAAACAGGCCCCCTAAAAAGATTTTACCCTTCAATAATGTTACAAATGGCAACTCTATAAAAGTTACACCGTACTAGCACTAGGTTTGCCTTAATGTTTGTGCCATAGATTAAACAAGGTGATGAAAACAGTCCTCAGATTTTGGTGCACGTTGACATCATGGCCTCAGCTGCTGCCGATCTGTCGGCTGCACGTGAATAATGTGAACCTACTACATCCCAAAGCTGCTTCATTGGATTGAGATGTGGCAGCTGAAGGCCAGTGAACTCATTGCCATGTTGAAGAAACAATATTGAGCTTTGTGACATGATGCCTTATCTGGCTCGATGCACTGTGGTGATACAGGGATGGACACACACACCGTAACATCTCCACAAGCATGAACTGACATTCTGACATTGCCATCCAAACATTACAGTAAGGGAGGAAATTTTACTGTAAGTCACAGTAACCTTGTTAATGTTGCCTATCAACTCGTCACCCAGACAGCTGCCACTCACTGGTTATTCATTTCTGGACCAGTCTCTGCCATCCTGCAGATGCCTGGGTGGGATGAACCCCAGCAGATCAGCAGTTTGTGAAACACTAAGAAGGTTTGACACCATGCTACATGCTACATTCAAAGTCACTGAAGTCTCAGTTTGATGCCATTCAGATCCTCAGTTTAAGCTTCAGGCAGTCGTACTGACCATGTCTACTTGCCCACATGCATTGTATGGTAGGCTGATCACATGTTTGTGCTGAGAACCAATTGAACAGCGTACCTAATAAAGTGGCTGTAAGCGTGTGTCCAAAAAAACGAACCTGATGTTCAGTCGTGTCTGTTAACATGTGGCTTAGCACTTTCAGTGCTGTCAGTCCACTTCCACCACATAACCTGTGGTCTTCTGTTCCTGGTTAATAACCAATATGTTTGGTTAGTTGGTCAACAGCTGCTGTTTTTCTGTGAAACTGGAAGTGTAACAGGACTTCTAGTCCTCATATGCTTCACAACCCCAGCAAGGTGGTTTGCGACTATGTGCTAGATGGTGTCTTGGGACGCCTTTGCAGAATCTGCAACTTAGGTCATGTCAGCTGGGGTAGCCTCTTGTCTCTGTGGACCTGCTGCTTAGGCCTGTTAACAATAATCAGAGCCTCTGTCTACATTGGCCTTTTCTAGCCACTGGTAGCACTTCTTGATGTCAGCACGTCCTCGCCCAATGGTATCATGCAAGGGCTTGGTCCGACATCTTTATGCATCTTCAGCTGCTTAAGGCATTCTTGGAGCCACTCATCTGGTGAGGTGGTGATGGTTGGTGAGGTGGTGATGGTTGGTGAGGTGGTGATGGTTGGTGAGGTGGTGATGGCTGGTGAGGTGGTGATGGCTGGTGAGGTGGTGGTGGTTGGTGAGGTGGTGGTGGTTGGTGAGGTGGTGGTGGTTGGTGAGATGGTGATGGTTGGTGAGGTGGTTGGTGAGGTGGTTGGTGAGGTGGTGGTGGTTGGTGAGATGGTGATGGTTGGTGAGATGGTGATGGTTGGTGAGGTGGTGATGGCTGGTGAGGTGGTGATGGCTGGTGAGGTGGTGATGGTTGGTGAGGTGGTGATGGTTGGTGAGGTGGTGATGGTTGGTGAGGTGGTTGGTGAGGTGGTGGTGGTTGGTGAGATGGTGATGGTTGGTGAGATGGTGATGGTTGGTGAGGTGGTGATGGTTGGTGAGGTGGTGATGGTTGGTGAGGTGGTGATGGTTGGTGAGGTGGTGATGGTTGGTGAGGTGGTTGGTGAGGTGGTGGTGGTTGGTGAGGTGGTGGTGGTTGGTGAGGTGGTGATGGTTGGTGAGGTGGTGATGGTTGGTGAGGTGGTGATGGTTGGTGAGATGGTGATGGTTGGTGAGATGGTGGTGGTTGGTGAGGTGGTTGGTGAGGTGGTGGTGGTTGGTGAGATGGTGATGGTTGGTGAGATGGTGATGGTTGGTGAGGTGGTGATGGTTGGTGAGATGGTGATGGTTGGTGAGATGGTGATGGCTGGTGAGGTGGTGATGGTTGGTGAGATGGTGATGGTTGGTGAGATGGTGGTGGTTGGTGAGGTGGTTGGTGAGGTGGTGATGGTTGGTGAGGTGGTGATGGTTGGTGAGGTGGTGATGGTTGGTGAGATGGTGATGGTTGGTGAGATGGTGGTGGTTGGTGAGGTGGTTGGTGAGGTGGTGGTGGTTGGTGAGATGGTGATGGTTGGTGAGGTGGTGATGGTTGGTGGGCTGGCGCATCTCTGATACTGGCTCTGACACTCAGTAATCCTGATCCTCCCCCTCCTGTTGCTCATAGAGTCACAGTGTGCTGGATTTCAGGTGGAGACCTCCATGCTTTAAGAGGAGTATGCACCTTGACAACAGTGGCATCTCTCTCCTTTTGTAGCATGGAGGAATATTGGTGTGACACTAAGAAAAAAATATTGTAATTCTATTTCGAGAAAAAAAGTAAAAATTTTCAGATTACGGTTATTTCGAGACAAACTGCCACAGCTACAAAATGCCTTGTATAGACGAGTTAGTGAAGCTAACTGATCAGCATACTTGTGATGCAACTGTTGCTAGCCTTGAATCTGTCCATGAACAACCATTTCATGCTGTATAAATCCATTCTTCCAAGTTTGTGTGGCCATAAGCAACTTTCTGCACCATCTTTTCAATGTCCTTATACTTGACCCAAAAGAGAAATAACTTCATTCCTTGTTACTAAATGAGATTCTGAAGTACTACTTTATTAACTTATAGGGTACAGCAACCGCCGCAGTTTGTCTGGAAACAACCATAATCTCCACATTTTGACTTTTTTCTCAAAATACATTTGACTGAAATCTCAAAATTTCGACTTTTGCGACTTTTATCTCTGTTTTTTTGTAGATGATGTGCTTCTGTTGGTATCGGGTGGTGAACTCCATCCCACATCGGAGTGATTAACAGCCAAGTATGAAGCAGAGGGAATGAGAATTAGCACCTCCAAGTCTGAGGCCATCATCCTCAGCTACATAAGGGTGCAGGGTCCACTCCGGGTCAGGGACCAGTTACTGAGGAGTTTAAAGGAGTTTAAATATCTCAGGGTCTTGTTCATGAGTGAGGGGAGATCGACAGACTGATTTGTTCTGTGGCTGCAGTAATGCAGCACCTGACTGGTCAGTTGTGGTAAAAAAGCACCAAACATAAAAGTGAAGCTCTCGATTTACGGGTCAATCTACGTCTCTACGTCTCCCCCCGTCCACCTAAACTCACAGGCCCAACAAGGAGAGCGCTGATCAGAAATGCAGCCAAGAGGCCCATGGTGACTCTGGACGAGCTGCAGAGATCTACAGCTCAGGTGGGGGAATCTGTCCATAGGACAACTATTAGTCGTGCACTGCACAAAGTTGGCCTTTATGGAAGAGTGGCAAGAAGAAAGCCATTGTTAACAGAAAACCATAAGAAGTCCCATTTGCAGTTTGCTACAAGCCATGTGGGGGACACAGCAAACATGTGGGGGACACAGCAAACATGTGGGGGACACAGCAAACATGTGGGGGACACAGCAAACATGTGGGGGACACAGCAAACATGTGGGGGACACAGCAAACATGTGGGGGACACAGCAAACATGTGGGGGACACAGCAAACATGTGGAGGAAGCTGCTCTGGTCACATGAGACCAACATGCAAAACGCTATGTGTGGTGGAAAACTAACACTGCACATCACTCTGAACACACCATCCCCACTGTCAGATATGGGGGTGGCAGCATCATGCTCTGGGGGGGCTTCTCTTCAGCAGGCACAGGGAAGCTGGTCAGAGTTGATGGGAAGATGGATGGAGCCAAATACAGGGCAACCTTGGAAGAAAACCTCTTGGAGTCTGCAAATGACTTGAGACTGGGGCGGAGGTTCACCTTCCAGCAGGACAACGACCCTGAACATAAAGCCAGGGCAACAATGGGATGGTTTAAAACAAAACATATCCATGTGTTAGAACGGCCCAGTCAAAGTCCAGATCTAAATCCAATCCAGAATCTGTGGCAAGATCTGAAAACTGCTGTTCAAAGATTTCAGTCTGTAGATGTGCAAAGCTGGTAAAGACAGACCCTAAAAGACTGGCAGCTGGAACTGCAGCAAAAGCTGGTTCTACAAAGTATTCAGGGGGCTGAATAATTACACACACCCCACTTTGCAGTTATTTATTTATAAAACATGTTTGGAATCATGTATGATTTTCGTTCCACTTCTCATATGTGCACCACTTTGTGTTGGTCTTTCACGTGGAATTACAATAAAACTGATTCATGTTTGTGGCTGTAATGTGACAAAATATGGAGAAGTTCAAGGGGGCCCAATACTTTCGCAAACCACTGTACAGGTTTTTAATGACAGCTGTGACATTTGAAACCATACAAATGGAAACCATGCAGCATGACCTACTTAGTTTGACATCCATCGAACATTCCGGTGTTGATGAAGTACGGGCATACAATCGTAGTTTTGACACCATCTTTCCCAGTTGCTAGCAGCTCAAGACCCACAGACTCTGCAAACCCTACTGCAGCAAATTTACTGGCACAGTAGTCTGCAGAATGAAGACAAAGCATTACAAAGAGATGTTCCTTAAATAAGGTTACTTCACCAATACCAAAAAGTGTATTTGTTTTGTTAAAATGATCACGCAGACATGGGAGTATGCACTTTTACACTGATGGCTTAATAAATAATTCAGTCCTTAATAAAAACAATAAATAGATTAAAGAATGACATGCAAACAATGTCACAGGTTTGGTTAAACATGGTTAAGCCCAACATTTTTTGGTGATGACTGCTGGTCATATGCAAAGGTCATGTTCTCAAGCTCCACGTGTCAAATAGGGGATTCATCCAACACATTCAACTTTAGAATTACTGACATGCATCACATGTTTAGGGATGAAAACACACCTGCCAATCCATTGACTCCTATGAGTCCAGCAGAGCTGGCAATGCTGACAAGGTGCCCATGATTGTTGGCAATCATAGCAGGAAGGAAGGCCTTGTAGGTCTGGAGAAAGAAAAGGGGGGAAAAGACTAAATCACCTGCTATAACAGAAAAGGTCTTATTCATTCTTAAATTCTACTAAAGAATCAACTGGAGACTTTAATGCCAAATTAAATATCACAGTGTTGTCTAATCTGCTTGTAAACTCATGTGGAGACTTGTCCATGTCCTTTACTGACTGACCCAAAAGTGAGCCATGATGTTGACGTCCATGGTCTTCTCAATCAGTGAATCAGGAGCATCCATGAACTTCTTTCCTGTCACAATGCCGGCGTTGTTCACTAAAATGCTGACATCACCCACCTCTCGCTTCACCTACATGAAGGAATGAAGAAAAACCATCACGTATGAATAAACATCATTTTGTAAAAAAGATACTCCAAAGTAAAATGTACAACAGCTGTAGGATCTGCATTAGGAAAAGACAGATTCTATGATTTCCCAAACAGTCTGTGTTGTCTTGATCTGTGATTTAGACGAAGAACTGTTGTTGTTCTCTCAGCTGCCTCAGTGATGCAGAGTTTCAGAGAAAGAAATAAAACTCAAACATACAGCGGTGTGAAAAAGTGTTGTCTCGTCAGTCCACAGAGTATTTTCTTAAAAGTCTTGGAGATCATCCAGATGTTTCCTGGCAAACCTGAGACGAGCATTTATGTTCCTTCCGCTCAGCAGTGGGTTTTATCTTGGAACTGCTCTGCAGGCCATTTTTGGAAAGTTTCTTTCTTATTGTGGAGTCATGAACAGTTGCCTTAACTGAGGCAAGTGAGGCCTGCAGTTGTTGTTCTGGGGTCTTTGGTGATCTCGGATGACTCCTCTCAGGAAAAGCCGGCCGACCAAAATTACCCTAAGAGAACAGCAAAGGTCCACTGGGCGATCGTGGCTCAAGAGTTGGGAGTTGCCGGTTTGAGCCCCGGCTCGGACAGTCACGGTCGTTATGGCCTTGGGCGAGACACTTCACCTACCGCCTACTGGTGTTGGCCAGAAGGGCCAATGGCGCGATATGGCAGCTTCGCTTCTGTCAGTCTGCCCCAGGGCAGCTGTGGCTACAACTGTAGCTGCCTCCACCAGTGTGTGAATGGGTGGATGACTGGGTGTGTAAAGCGCTTTGGGGTCCCTAGGGGACTAGTAAAAGCGCTATACAAATACAGGCCATTTACCACTGGAGTCCCACAGCTTTAGAAAGGGCTTCATTACCTTTTCCACAACTCAATTAGCTTCTCATTTCTTCCTCAATGTCCTTGAATCGTGCCATGTCGTCTTGTTTTTGAGGATCTTTTTGGTTCTATTCAAAGTGATTTCTTGATTGAGAACAGGTGTGGCAGTAATCAGGCCTGGATGTGGCCAAATTGACATTGAACTCAGCGTTACAATGCTGTGATACACCACAATGAATTTGTTATAACGGGGGGTTTGTATATCAGTTTAAATCAGATAAATCAGATCAGGGTATATCAGTTTTTCACATGGGGCCATGTAGGTTTGGATTTCTCTTCCCTCTTAAAAGCCTTCCTGTTTTTGTGTCATGTAACTAATATTTGAATTTCTTTGATGAGCTCAAACATGCAAGTGTGACAAACATACAAAAAACCTGTTTTCACACCGCTGCAGGCTCAGTCTACATAACATTTAGATTCACTTTTTAGTTACATTTTAAATAGCACCAATTCACAATTCAGTTGGTGATCAAACACACACTGCATTATGTTACACTGACTAGAAAACATTTCACTATGGTACACAAAATAAAAGCTTCCCAATAAAGTGATAAAACAAACATCCTGTCAGCTTCCATCTTAGAGAAAACCTGTTTGGATGCTTACAGCAGTTACAGTTACACTTAAAACGGCCCGTGGTGGCTCCTCAGCCGGAGCGGGCGTGGCCAAGGTAAGGCGATCCCACGCCTGTGACGTGGACAATGACACCACGAGTAGTAACGCCGCTAAGCAACACTACCGGGGGAGTAGTGTGAGTGTCTGTTCATTTACAGCCTCCTACACTGTATATTCACTCCGTTTACATTGTTTAGTGTTAAATCTTCCTGTGAAACGCTGATCTAGACCCAAACAAACAAGACAGAAGGCAGGAAGTGATGCTTGTACTCGATGGTTATTGCCGACTCATGTTTCTACACATGAAAGGACAAATCAATTATTTAACCGAACTGCTAATGCATACAGATGTGTACAAAAAGCAAAAGTCTTGATATAAAACATGAATGAATTAATTGCCGAGTCAGAGAAAGGTGCATTTTAGTCTTTAGATTATTTTTATTATTGTAAAGAATTATACCTAAAATATGCGGCGCTTCACTTTAACGATGAGGAGAAAGCTGCTGTAGCAGAGCCGCTGTGATTAACACGACTGCTGTCATTGCCACTTTGCACCAGCATTTCAAATAAATGAAAAGTCAACAATGCAAAGCACGGCATTACTCAAGCTGTCTGCAGCTAATTTTAATTTTAGTGTATCAGTGTGTGTGTGTGGCTGAGTGCGAGAGAGCGAGTTACTCATAAGTGCAAAAACTCCATGTGCTGTTAAGTAGGAGAGAATTAACACATCATTAGCATTCAACGGGGTTTTAATGAGCAAACGTTTAAGCAGCTCTGCTAACTCCTGCAGAAATTATGAACAACTTGTATGTCATAAATTTTTCATATGGTTTCTGATTGTGCAACCATAGCATCGCCGTCACAAGCCAAAAAACTGAATTAAAGTGAATGGATCAGACAGTGTGATAACAGAGTAAGTAACATGTTGATCCAGTGGTTAGCACTGTTGCTGCACAGCACAAGTCCTGCAGTTAAATGCACTGGCTTCATGGGACTTCTCTGTGTAGCAGTCCAGGTACTCCAGCTTCATCCATCACAAATATACGGTTAGATTAACTGCTGATTCTAAATTGTGACTATGACTCTTAATGGTCATTTCTCTCTGTTAGCCCTGCAACAAGTAGAAACCTGTTTAAGGTGCGCCCCATCTTTCACCCACTACAATAGGCTCCAGCCCCCCAATGAACCTGAATTAGACAACGAGGGAAACCACAGATTTCTCTGAAGACTTAAAATCATTTGAATACAAAAGTTAAAAGGTATAAAACTACTTAGACTAATATAATGTATTTTTATTTTCAAGTTTGGACGTTGTAATAAGCTCAGGTGGTTAACCTGTTGCACGTACACATCGATGCCAGTTGCACTACAGGCACGTCGGTCTAATGTTCACCCAGAAACTTTACCTGGTCAGCCACTCTGTAAACTTCATTCTTGTCACTGCAGTCACAGATATAGTAGTGGACTCGACTGGCTCCATTACTTTTAGCCAGTCTAGCAGTTTCCTTCATCCCTTCCTGGTTGATATCCCACAGCACCAGCACGGTGCTACGAGCTGCAAATTCCTGAGCCATGAGACGGCCGATCCCACTACCGGCTCCTGTAATGAGCACCACCTCACCAGCAATGTTCTTCTTTTTCTTTGGCACAAAGAAGTAGATGAAAGCCTCCACATTGTACCAGATGGACAAAAGGAGTACTCTGATGGTTTCCAAGAAGAAATTCATAATGAATCTGGAAAGAAAGAAGAGAGACATCAATCAAAAACAAAACAAACGTTTCCTGGTATTTAGGGCTGCCACGATTACGTCGACTATCAAAATCGTCGACGACTGATTTAATAGTCGACGCGTCGTTTGAAGCTTTGTAAGATCCCAAAAGACGCAGGAATAAGTAGTAGGATTTAAGAGTGTAATAACGGACTGAAACAGAAGATGGCAGCACTGCATGTACAAGGATGCCAGCTGCCGTTAAACCCCGAAGAAGAAGAAGCTGTGGCCCAGAACAGTGTTGCCAACTTAGCGACTTTGTCGCTATATTTAGCGAGTTTTCAGACCCCCTAGCGACTTTTTTTCTAAAAAAAGTCGCTAAAAAAAGACGTGAAAGTGCGTATCGCTTTTACTCTCAACAAGCAGCGGGTGCTGTAACGCAGTCAGTTCTTCTTTTACTCTTTTACTGTTATGCTGTTTTGTGGATCAGGTTTAAAACTACTTATAAACACACACACAAAGTAACTCCACCAGAGTGCCTATTTCGGGTCACTTTTGCCGGTCCAAGCCCAGGTAAAGGAGCAGGGTTGGAATTGTGACATAAAAAAAAACAATAATTGCTAAAAGAAATTTAAGTTGTAGTTCTAAATAAATTCTAAATGCATTTAGGACGTTTTTTGCTCACTTTATGTCTCGTCCACGATGTTATTTCTCTCTCCAGCAGCATAGGTTACAATTACATTAGCATGACCAATTATGCAAATTAGGCGATGACGTCATTTAGCGACTTCTAGCGACTTTTAGGACAGCCAATAGCGATTTTCCTTACTGAGGAGTTGGCAACACTGGCCCAGAATCATAGTGCAGCCCAGCTCAGTTTCCAACAATGGCGGCAGCTAGTTAGTTTTAATATTACTCTTATTATTCTTTCTGGGTCACAAAATAAACGTTTAACATATTTTCAGGCGAGAATGTAGCTGTGTAAACCTCAAATATCTGCTCAGTTTATCAAGACACCACATATTTTCAAAAGCGCTCCGACGTTTTCGGAGACGTCTGTTACCCACTAGCTCGATAGCTAGCCGGGGGCTAGGCTCACTAGAGCCGTGAGAACACCGGACTCCCGGCTAATCGTTTTCAAACCCACCACCGTCTTTCGCTACTCAGGTTAAACATGATATATAAGTCACTTAGATAACTTAAAAATGTTATTGTTTGGCTTTTTTCAGTATTTTACTTGTTCCTGAGTAAATCGGTTTGGCTGAGATTAAAGTTATAGTTTTTATACAGCTGAATAAACGTCAAGCAGACAGCTGATTATCAGAAGTGTGAGATGCTCGAGAATTTACTCCGGTGTCCTGTTATATTTTAGATAGCAAGATGTTTATTAAACTTCCCCGAAACAATCTGCAAATTTCATTAAAATTTAATAAACTATCATCTTGTCTTTATTTTTAGTTAGCACAGACCTTAAACACTTCAAGCTGTAAGCTAATGATAGTTATATAAGAGCAGATGCTGCTGGTGCAATAAGCTGTACGTTTTACGTCCAATGGATGATGATCTGATTAGTCGACTATTTGGCAAAAATAATCGGTGACTAGTCGAGTATCAGAATAATCGTTTGTGGCAGCCCTACTGGTATTATGAATAAGATTGGAAATCTTGATGAAATGATTTTCCTCCAATTTTTTATACAAGTAGCTTCAGTCAGATTACAGAAACCTTTGCGTTATTCCTATGACTCTTTTTAGTTTTGTCTTTAATGAATTTAAAATAATTTCAAAGCAAGTTGTTTTGGGCGTTATAGAATTTTGAGGTGAAAAATGAATCCAGGAATAATCATTTCAATAATAATTTAGGAAAAAGGCTGTACCGTGACAAAACGTGGAACAAGGGATGTGCTGTTAATGCTTTCTGAATGCACCGTGTATCAGTACTGATACTGGCAACTTGCAGGCAGGACCATTTATAAGTGTAAATAAATAATGAGTACAATCAGCAAGCATTTATCACACTACCTCATTTGGAGTGCAAATCTGACATGAGCTGCATCATAGTGCATATATAGCAGGAGAAAAGGTTTTTTTTGTCTTAAGTGGTGAAACAAGTTTATTTTACACACTATTGAAAATTGAACAGCTCTCCCTCTCAGACATGCCTGTGCTTGTTCCATTGTGTGTGCTGAAAATGTGAACGCATAGCATTACTATAACAATGACACTGCACACCACCTGTTTTTTTGTTGCTACTCGTCATCCAACTGGGCCTCACTCAGACTTTATCAGAACTCTTTCTTTTTAATCTGGTTTAATGCTCAGTTATTGTGGGTGATTTCAACATCCATGTAGATGCTGAAAATAGGTGTCTTAACAAGAAATTTAATCTGTTATTAGACTCACTTGGCTTCTCTCAAAATGTAAAAGAACCCACCCACCACTTTAATCACACTCTAGATCTTGTTTTAACATATGGCATAGAAACTGAACATTTAACAGTGTTTCCTGAAAACCCTCTCCTGTCTGATCATTTCCTGATAACATTTACATTTACAATAATTGATTACACAGCAGTGGAGAGTAGACGTTTATCACAGTAGATGTCTTTCTGAAAGCGCTGTAACTAAGTTTAAGAATATAATCCACCCACTGTTATCATCGTCAATGCCCTGTACCAACACAGAGCAGAGCAGCTATCTGAACGCTGCTCCAACAGAGGTCGATTATCTTTTTAATAATTTTACCTCCTCACTACGTACGACTCTGGATACTGTAGCTCCACTGAAAACTAAGGTCTCTAATCAGAAGTACCTGACTCCGTGGTATAATTCTCAAACACGTACCCCAAAGCAGATGACTCGTAATCTGGAGAGGAAATGGCGTGTCACAAATTTAGAGGATCATCATTTAGCCTGGAGCCTGTTGCTTTATAAGAAAGCCCTCCGCAAAGCCAGAACATCTTACTAAGAACAACCCCAAGTTTCTCTTCAGCACTGTAGCCAGGCTGACAAACAGTCAGAGCTCTGTTGAGCCAACCATCCCTTTAACGTTAACTAGTAATGACTTCATGAACTTCTTCACAAATAAAATTTTTATCATTAAAGAAAAAATTACCAATAATCATCCCACAGATGTAATATTATCTACAGCTACTCTTAGTACCATTGATGTTAAGTTAGACTCTTTCGGGCGATCGTGGCTCAAGAGTTGGGAGTTCGCCTTGTAATCGGAAGGTTGCCGGTTCGAGCCCCGGCTTGGACAGTCTCGGTCGTTGTGTCCTTGGGCAAGACACTTCACCCGTTGCCTACTGGTGGTGGTCAGAGGGCCCGGTGGCGCCAGTGTCCGGCAGCCTCGCCTCTGTCAGTGCGCCCCAGGGTGGCTGTGGCTACAATGTAGCTTGCCATCACCAGTGTGTGAATGGGTGGATGACTGGATATGTAAAGCGCTTTGGGGTCCTTAGGGACTAGTAAAGCGCTATATAAATACAGGCCATTTACCATTTACCATTTTTTCTCCAATTGATCTTCATGAACTTCTTCACAAATAAAATTTTTATCATTAGAGAAAAAATTACCAATAATCATCCCACAGATGTAATATTATTTACAGCTACTCTTAGTACCATTGATGTTAAGTTAGACTCTTTTTCTCCAATTGATCTTTCTGAGTTAACTTCAATAATTACTTCCTCCAAACCATCAACGTGTCTTTTAGACCCCATTCCTACAAAACTGCTCAAAGAAGTCCTGCCATTAATTAATTCTTCAATCTTAAATATGATCAACCTATCTCTAATAATCGGCTATGTACCACAGGCCTTCAAGCTGGCTGCAGTTAAACCTTTACTCAAAAAGCATCTCTAGACCCAGCAGTCTTAGCTAATTATAGGCCAATCTCCAACCTTCCTTTCATATCAAAAATCCTTGAAAGAGTAGTTGTCAAACAGCTAACAGATCATCTGCAGAGGAATGGCTTATTTGAAGAGTTTCAGTCAGGTTTCAGAGTTCATCACAGCACAGAAACAGCTTTAGTGAAGGTTACAAATGATCTTCTTATGGCCTCTGACAGTGGACTCATCTCTGGCTGTGCTGCCTTTGGGCCCTTGATGTCTGCTCTTTTGAAACTGCTGCATTACCAATACCTGTTGCAGTGCAGCCCTATGAACTGTTATACACAGATATGTTTAGCTGCCATGCTTCTTTTCATGTCTGGCATTCAGCCTAATCCTGGCCCACCTGAGTAGTTTCAAAAACATGCCTGGGTTACATATTTTACATGTTACTGCCTACCTGCCAAGATAGATATGGTGTTCACCGTCCAAGAAAAGGTGGTGTAGTAGCAACGTATGTTAAATGTAGTTTTTCAGTGCGAATGAGGCTTTCTAAATCTTTTTCGAAACAATTTGAAATTTTAACTTTAAATCTGTGCGGTGCTCAGTTTCTTGGCTGTAATAGCCAACAACAGCTACAACACCTTGGTGCAGGCCTTAGAGCCCGACCAGCGTCACTAATACTGTCCCTGATATAGCGATGAGCTTTTGTACTACCTTCACTTAAAGACTGCGATCCCACTTGTTAATAACTATCGACCCATTTCTAAACTTTGCATCCTAGCTGAAGCACCTGAGAAACTGGTGAATGACAGAAATATTTGGATAATATTCTCTCCCCCGATCAGTCTGCTTTCAGAAAGCAACATAGCACTGTCACAGCTTCGATTAAAGTTTTAAGTGACTTTGTGGAAGCTTTTACTGTGTGGCACTTTTTATAGATTTGTCAAAAGCATTGGACACATCATAAGCTGTTATGTCACAGACTTTTAGATATTGGCTTTCCAGACCAAGCTACTGACTGGTTTTCAAATTATCTTTCTGATCATAAGCAGTGTGTTCACGATGCAGTCCACCATTGTTCTTGTTATCCACAAAAGGTGCACCTCAAGGCTCTGTATTAGGACCGACACTATTTGCAGATTACATTAATAATTTGGAGCAGAATGCATCTGCTGCATCTCTACGCTGATGACACTTTTGTTTACTATCACACAAACTCAATTGCCCTGGATTTTGATCATCTACAGATTGCATTTGACATTATTCGGTCACATTTGTTCCATCTCAAACTCGTACTGAATGCTGACAAAATGAAGCGCATGTTGTCTGCAAACTAAAAGAAATACCTGCTATTATGTCTGCACAAGGCTGCCTAATTGAATTTGTGTGGTTATAAACACCTAGCTATTTTAATAGATGAATGTGTCTCATATTAAAATTAATTTTAAAACAAGCTCAGATTAAAAGTAGTGTTCTTCTATAGAAATAAATCAAAAACAACTTTGCTACCACGTTCTTACCTCACGTTGATGATGGTGAGATTACTTATACGAACACTCCCGTGAGCTCTTTTACAGACACGGCTTTATCGTGCAGCGCTGAAATTCACCATTGGACTTTTTACTCTTTGGTTAGCTGGCCTTCCCTGTCCACACACAGACTAATGCATTTGGCTTATTCGGAGTCCCAGACACTTTCCTGCACCTCCCCAGATAACATCATCCACAACGACATCTGAATGTGGAGCAGGTGGCCACGATCCTGGAGTCTCTGAGGCAGGCCAGACTCACAGCCAAACCAAGTGACGGAGGAAGGTGGAGTATCTGGGGTACCACAAACCAGCAGCCATGTTCTTCACAGTAATGAGAATAAGGCCATTAAAGTAACTTTTTTCAGCGACTGGTAATCTAACCAATTACTTTCTCTATCATTACAACGCCGTAACCGTTACTAACAAGAAAATGCGGTCGCGTTACTATTTTTCAACACACAGATGCTTGAAGCCGTCTTCATCTTACCGTGAGCTAGGGAGGGTGAAACAATTGCACAAGTGCTGCTGATTGGCTGAGGAAGAGTAAAGTAGAGCCAGGCATGGGCGGGTGTTGACATACAAACAGATGTAGAGCGATGAGACAAAGTCATGGAGAGTCCAGATCATTTAAAGGTAGCACACGGCTGAAGTGGAAGTGCAGAAATGATTTTTCTCTTAGAAGAGATAAAAGGCTAGCACCCATTTACTTTAATAATATACTCATTTTTATAACAAACAGCTGAAGATATAGTTTAGTATGTTCAAGTATGTTTAGTAATTTATATTTTAGTAGAGTTCATTAAGAGGGGATCCAAGCTCTTTTACATATTTAAACTAGAGATGGACCGATCTGATATTACGTATCGGTCCGATACCGACCTAAATTACTGGATCGGATATCGGAGAGAAATAAAAAATGTAATCCGATCCATTAAATATCAAAAAAGCACCTCACAAAACTTGTGACACGGCGTAACTCGGCTCATAACCGTAGCACGTTGCAGCAGTGTGGTCACGTGATAGAGCCGCTGTGTGTGTTTGTAGCCTCAAATCAGCATTTCATCTCCGAGGAAGTTTTCCCAGAGAGAAGTAAAGCAAGTGTGTAAGTTCATCTCTGAATGTTTGTAAAGCATTCCCACGTTAAGCTTAACAACCGATATATGGAGCGACTGCCTCTCTCTCTCTCTCTCTCTCTCTCTCTCTCCTGCTGCTACTTCAATCATAAACTGATCAATGATCAGCTGATCGTCTCTCTTGTTTGTTTTTGTCTCACTTTGCACCAGAAAGAGGAAACCAGCGGCTGAACAACAGCAGCACGTTTAAGCTTGATAAGCTGTTGTTAGAATTTATTTAATATTATTTCTACACCAGGATCTTTTTCTACAGCTGACGTAACTGTGCAGGGGCGGATCTAGCAAAGTTTAGCCAGGGGGGCCGATAGGGCGTGAACAGGGAAAAGGGGGCACAAAGACATACTTTTCTTTCTTATTCTCATTTAAAATGTCGAGCTTTTAATAAATAATCATCTGAATCTTACAACCAAAGTTTTAATCTGATGTAAAATATATAGAAGTCCATTACTGTATATAGTAACTGTTAAGTCTAATATACCCTAGTAAGCTTGTACTTTTTCCTTTGGGAAGATACCATCTGTGCAGTCTGCAGTTCTGTTGAAGAAAGATGTTGAATCTATTTAATTATTCTTGAAAAATAATTTATTTCTGTGCATTTTTTTTTTCACACTGCATCAAATTAAAGTTGATTACGTCGATTAAGCATCATGAGGTGGAGGGTGGTTCCCTATTTTTTTGTTGTTGTTGTTGCTGTTACCAACCTAACCCTGTTAGTTAGGTTGCTTAATATTGCTACTAAGTACTCTGTAAAATACCAGAATAGGGAGGATGGTGCAGGTTTAAGTTTATTAGATTGATCAGTATTGCTGAACTATGAAATATTTTGGGTGCAGTGTGTTTTTTTTTTTTTTTTTTTTTTACATACAGGTATAACAGAATAGCTTTAGTGTTGTTGTTTATTTAAACTTGAGTATGAATTTATACAAAATGCAGCAAGATATTAAAAAAACAGTTTTATTGATTAAAAACACTATATCAGATTCATATCGGTACTGGACATAAAAAAGTGGTATCATGCCATCTCTAATTTAAACATTTTCTAAAGTAATGCAAAGTTACCTTTCCTGGTAATTAGTTACTTTTACAATATTGTAACTCCATTACTATTAAGTAACTAATTACTTTTTCAAAGAAACTTGCCCAACATTGGTTCTTCACTGCATTCACAAATCTTCTGTGGCCTCCTCTTGCCTGGCAGCTCTCAAAATATGAACATTAACATTCCCGCTATTACTAAAGCCGCCAGACAGGATAGGTTTAACAAAACAAATACAAAATTGTAATTAGAGCAGGGCGATACGACCAAAAATATTTATCACGATATACATTTGAAATTTTGCGATAACGATATAACTGATGATATAATTGACACGAGACAAAATACTTTACAACTCCACAACTTTATTAGTGCAAAAAACCATCAATGTATTTTCTCTTAAACAAGCAGCTGTTTTTATGTGCATTAAAGTTATATAAAAATGTAACAGTGCAAATTCTTTGCTGACAGTTTAACCAAAAGGCATTTCCAGTGGAAACTGGCCGACATATCCTCAGCATAACCATGTATAATATCCACAAAACTTAAAAAGAGGTTATACACACACAATACGGTAATATTATGTTGAAGCACAGTACGTATCACTCCGCGAGGCTCCGCCTACGATAGCCGTAATGCTCCAACAATCCATCAAGCGGTGCGGCTTCGTAGCTTAGCAAAGTCGTACTGAAACATTTGACAGATGTTCGAGCGCCGTGCACATAAAATCGTTTCGAGGTCAGTAAACACAACCAGAGTTCATACATAAGGCACACGGGATTATAAGGGGCTCTGTCGACTTTCAGAAAAATCAAAGGATTGATTTTAAGTGCGGACTTTTTACTCTTTGGTTAACTGATCTTCCCGGTCCACACACAGACTAATGCATTTGGCTTGTTCGGAGTCCCAGACACTTTCCTGCACCTCCCCAGATAAGTATTTTCCAAACAACACGGTAATAACGACGGCTTTGTTGTGTATCTGACGGACAAAAGCTAAACCAGTTCCACACCACTGAAGTTGCAGCATTTTTACAAACCAGTTCAGTTTCATTCAACGATCTGCTTTCACTGTTCTCATTCTGCGTCGCCGCCATGTGCGTATGTAAACAAAGACACTGTGCATGCGCGTTTTACCCATATTCTATCGCGATATTTCATTTTCCTATCGCTGCCCAACATTACACCGGTATTATCGTGAACGGTATGATATAGCCCAGCCCTAATTGTAATGCATTTCCTATCTTAGTTTCCTACAGTCAAATGTAAGGCTATCTGTTTAAAATCTAGAGGCTGGCTGCAAATGGGCCATACAACATGATAAAGAGCCAAACACACCTGCAACAAGAAAGGCTGAAGAATCAATGAGCTGCAATGGCCCAGTCAAAGTCCAGCCCTCGACTGAAATGTTGTAGTGGACCAGAGCAAGAGCTGTACACGAACAACTGGCTGAAAACCTCAAAGTAAAGCAACGCTGTTTAAAAACTGACAATGATGCCAGACTGACAGCCATTCAGAAAATCCTTACTTCAATGTGTTGCTGCTAAGGTCAGCTAACAGCTGTCGAGTCAACGACCGTGTTCAATAATGACACTGTATAATACAACATGTGCTGCTCATCAGAGGTTTTATTACTTTACTTTCAGAAGCTGGCAGGGACCCGATTATATTTCTATAATGACTAAAAGAGAAAAACCTGAGAACTCAAAGTGTGTACTTTTCTATATGCGTGTACTTTTCTATATGCGTGTACTTTTCTATATGCGTGTACTTTTCTATATGCGTGTACTTTTCTATATGTGTGTACTTTTCTATATGTGTGTACTTTTTTAATATATGCCACAAGACTGAAATCACTCTTCGCAAAAACCTCCTTACACTTGAAACAGAATTTACAGACAGCACCAAATCGCAAGGCAACAACCACTTCCTCTTTGAACGGTCAAAACCTCAAAACTCTGAAAACTGTTGTCCCGATTGGACAAAGGTTACAAAGTAGGTTTCCTGTCAAAGGTAATCAGGACACCTTTTGCTTTTTAAAACGACTGCAGGCTTTTCTTGGACAATTAAAACTTGAGTTGTTGATTGTCAAACATCCGGGTAAGTAATTTTCTGGTGATGAAGTTTTGTATGATTCACTAAACGTAACCAGTTCTAGGAATTTAGACAAAAATCAAAGCTTGTATCTTGTTGTGAAGCATCACTGGCAGTTTAATACCAGCTTGAACACGCTGCCGTGTTACCGCCGTTTGCAGAAGGCAAACATATCATGAAACACTTTGATGCTGATTCACTCTGAATAAACTTTCATTAACTTACCAAAAACCGAGAGTCCCGTTCAGGCGGTCTGACAGTGAACCCGTCCTCTCGCCTTGTTGGCACACACCGTATCAACCTTTGCTCTCCACAGAGGCTAGCGTTAAACTGATAACGGAAACTAATAAAGAGTATCTGTGGAGCTCCCAGAGAAAGGAAACGTACCGTGCTCTTTGTTTGGTAGCACAACACCGCGTCTCCAGCACAAGCCCTTCAATATTGCGTCTCTGCAGTTTGTGTAGCCTGCGGGCGAAGAAGCACGATGTCACATCAAA
This sequence comes from Neolamprologus brichardi, assembly GCF_056152115.1. Lineage (NCBI taxonomy): Eukaryota > Metazoa > Chordata > Actinopteri > Cichliformes > Cichlidae > Neolamprologus > Neolamprologus brichardi. The sequence goes on from NC_142117.1 coordinate 2,468,602, forward strand.
CACAACCAACGCGGATATGCGGGGTGTGTCTGTGCCTGTTTTCTGCCCAGATGCATCATGGGACTTGGAGTACGTGTGCTTACTGTTACGCATACAGCGTATAATTAGCCACATGCTACATGCTTATAGCGCTTCCATGCCTTGTAGACACTGTCAAACCGAACCTTTTCAAACCAGGCATGAAAATGAGGAAGTAGTTTGACTTAAATGACTTTAATCACGCCACGCTGTGGTACAGGGCTGAAGATTTCAGAAGCTGCTTATCTGCTGGGATTTAAGCCTAAAACCAGGTTACATAGAGTGATCTGTTAGAGACAAAATATCAATTGTTCTATTTCAAAATGGTTCAAAAGGTGACTGTTGAGCTCAAAGGAAGGCAACAGCCTAATTCTAATATTCAGTTGTTACACCTGAAGTATATAGAAGTTGTTGTGGCCATTTTTGTTGAATGTTTATAAAACGCAATTTGTATTAATCTTTGTTTTTTCTTTAAAGTTGTGAGAATATGTTGACCTAGTTTTGTTATGTAAATTTGTAATTCATTTTATTAGAAAAGGTTTTGGAAAGTGATTGGTTTATTGGCTTATGGACCCTCCCATTAATCACGGGATTAAGAGCACCCTGGAGGGGTGTGGTAAGGATATTTTTTGTTTGCCAAATGTCTGATGGGAACTCGGGAGGGTTAGGAAATGATTTTTTTGACCACTTTTGAAGTTGTTAAAGCAAATTAAGTTAATTTTCGTTTAATTTTAAGTTGTAAGAAGTTATTTGGTTGATTTTTGTTTATAATTTTGCACAAAATAAACGACATATGATTTTAAAACAATGGAGTCAGAAGTGCGTTCTAAAACAAACCTCCCGTTGCCACCCACGGCCTTTTCTTGGACTTTTTTGGTGTTTGGAACATAAAAGGCCTTGACAGAAGTGTGTGTGTCCATGTGTGTGTGTGTGTTTACTTACTTTACCTGCTGTTAAACACTAAACAGCAGGTAAAGTATTGAACACATCACCAGTTATCACCAATGATCCAAGCAATGCTGTCACTTAGTGCAAATTCATATCAGCTGGTTCAGTCCCAGCTGATGAAGCCTGTAAAATGATGTCTCATTATCAAGGTGTCACACAAATATCTCATGGGTAAGACCAAAGAGCTTCTGCAACACGTTTGTGGCCGTATTGTTGCAAAAAGCACCAATGGCACTGGTTATAGAAGAATTTCTAAACTAATAATTATTTTAATTATTTTATTATAATTATTATTTTACCATAAATCGGGTCACAGCCAGGAGTTCCCTGCAAGCTTACAAGCAGAACAGGAAAAAGAATTATCAGAATAGTTGTACAAGAGCCAAGGACCACATGTGGAGAGATCAGCAGGTACAGCTGTTTCAACGCAACCGCCAGAGCTTGTGCACGCCTACCATGCAAGGAAAAACCACGTGGAAGCATGCTCAAAGTTTGCAGAACAACATCTTGACAACCCTGGAAAATAAAGGAGAATTTATTCTGGTCGGATGAATTCCTTTTCAATCTCAACAAAGTTGAACTTTTTGGAAGCTGTGATACACTTTTGAAGGTCAAAAGCATATCACTGCTAAACACCACTATAACAGCGGCGTTTGGAGGTAGTGAACATGATGTGGTGCTGTTTTTCAGCATATGGTATTGGTACGCCTCACATAACTGCAGGAAGGATAAATGGAAACATTTACAGGGACATTCTTGATGAAAATATGCTCCCATCTACCAGGATGATGAAGATGACACCAGTGTGGATTGTTCAGCAAGACAGTGATCCCAAATACACAGCCAGGTGTTGGTGGAATTGAACTCAGGACCTTCTTGCTGTAAGGCAATAGTGTGCCATGATGCTGCACCTTCAATATGTATATTTCACAAATATTTAGGACAGCTTTCTTCCATTTGCACAATATCTCTAAATGTAAATTCATCCCTCTGACGATCTCTCCTCCTCACTCAGCATCACTCTGATTAGCTGGATGTTGAAAAACTACTTCATGCATTTATTACTTCCAGGCTGGACGACTGTAATTCATTATTATCAGGATGTCCTAAAAACTCCCTGTAAAGCCTTCAGCTAATCCAAAATGCTGCAGCAAGAGTCCTGACAGGGACTAGAAAGAGAGAGCAGATTTCTCCTGTTTTGGCTTCCTGTTAAATCCAGAATTCAAAATCCTGCTCCTCACATACAAGGTCTTAAATAATCAGGCCCCATCATGGGGGCTTTCCATGATGCACTGAGTGTTTTCCACTCACTATTTGTTTTGTACAACTCTCTCCACTTCAGTATTGGTTATTATTAATCTCTTGCTCTCTTCCACAACCTGTCTTTATCCCTTTTTTCCCCGGAGCCTGGCTGTGCTCGAAGCTTCTTTCTGTTAACATAGTGTTTTTACTTCCCCTTGCCATCAAAGTGCTTGCTCATAGGGGGTCGTATTGTTTGCTGATTGTTGTCATGTCATAAATATATTGATTGTTGGGGTATTCTCTGTTTGCTTTGTGTTATTCTAGGATCTTTACCTTACAATATAAAGCGCCTTGAGGCAACGGCTGTTGTGATTTGGTGCTAACTGAATAAAATTAAAAAGAAACTAAATATTTTTTGGATGTTTGTTTTTCTGCTAAAAACTATTTTTTATCTTTATTATTATCGTCGCTGCTCTGTTGGAAGTGTGTCAGCAGTAATATCACCAGCATAGCCTCAGCCACTAAACACATGCTGATGGGATGATGTCGTTTTTGCAGGCAGTATCTATGGGAACCGACACAAATCCAAAGTTCAGTTATCCAAATACTGTATATCCTTCTCCCAGCAGGAGAGAAAAACTCATCATGAAGCTGAGCATATTTTGTTTGTTTGTTTTTGTTTAGGAAAGTTAGAAAAACAAAGTGTGAAAAAAAGAACGATTGCATAACTGTTGGGATTGAGGAAAAGGGATTTGGACCCTCAGACAGAAGAGAAGAGCCCATGTGGGAAATGGATAGGTCAATACATGCTTTGGGGGATGTAAATAGTTTTAAATTAATCTGTCACATGTCAGAGTCTTCTCAATATTACACATAAAATTAAAGCAAATACTGTGTTCACACAGAAGAATTAGTGACCAGCAGCAGCTCTCATTCGAACGCAGCAGATTTGGAAAGACCCAGAAAGTCACACAATAATGGAGCCCAGTTTACAAAAAGAGTGAAAAAGGAAAAGAAGTCAAGAAGATGCATCACCAGACCTCAGTTAGAAGAAAACGAGGAACCGAAATGGTCAGGAATGGTCAGGAACATTGTCCCTGTGGCAGACCGGCTACTGTTTAGATGGAGGTTGTTTCAAAAGGAGCATGTTGGACATCTGAGCAAGCAGAACTCTATAGAAATTGGAATTAAGCCAGGATAAGATTTCCTTCTAGGAGGAAGATTAAACATCCTTGCTCAACAGGTGGGCGAAGAATGAAAACACTCAAATCTATTCAGTCTTCGAGGCATCGAGTCAGATTGAGAAGGGGTGTGAGATTTTATTATTTTGGTTTTTTTAAAAACACTTCAGAAAAGAAGTAATCAAGGTTTTAAAAGACCAGACAAGCGAAAAGCGAATATCTCTGGATCAGATGGTTTAGACGCTTACATGCTTATTAAGAAAGAAAAAGCTTGGAAGAGAGGCTCCGAAGAACTCTGTCATTGTTATGAAGGGGACATGAACCTTAGCATTAATGGTACTGTCCTGCTATGTTCAAACAGGGGATATCCAGCCTCCACAGCTGATGTGAGTGAGGAACATCTGCTCTCTGACGATGACGACGTCCCTGACATCTGTTCCCCAAAAAAAGGGAATTCACAGTGATTACCTGAGTAGGAAACTGTAAAGAAACACTCAGAGAATATATCATTTAATAAAATAATTTATACTGTGTATATTGTGACTGACAAACACGAGTATCAAAGAAAATAAAAAGGGAAACAACATATTTCTATATAACGGAGTCAAAAGAGATCGTGTTAAAATAGACATTCATGTGTGACTGAGCTCATGATGAATCCAGTCGAAGTATAAAAGCATAAATTGAACGAAACATGTAGGAAAGTTTACTTATATGTGATTTAATATTCATGTGTGATGGGATTAATTGTAAAGCATAGAAAAGGAGAAATGCATTCAAGTGTTTTTAATGTTTAAACTATGTTTTAAATCATGTTAAAGTAAGGTCACATAGAGAGAGAAGATGATAGAATGTAACTGGACATCGAGTGATTGGATTATAACAAAAATGACTGAATCTCTTCAGCATCGATGTACAGCTAACATCTGCAGAGGAATGGTTTATTTGAAGAGTTTCAGTCAGGTTTCAGAGTTCATCACAGCACAGAAACAGCTTTAGTGAAGGTTACAAATGATCTTCTTATGGCCTCTGACAGTGGACTCATCTCTGTGCTTGTCCTGCTAGACCTCAGTGCAGCGTTCGATACTGTTGACCATAATATCCTATTAGAGCGATTAGAACATGCTGTAGGTATTACAGGTACTGCACTGCAGTGGTTTGTATCATATCTATCTAATAGACTCCAGTTTGTGCATGTAAATGGAGAGTCCTCTTCACACACTGAGGTTAATTATGGATTAATTAAAGTCTGGGAAGAGCTTCTGCTCCCTTAAGGCCAAAACAGAGAGCTTGAGGAGGAGCTGGTGCTTGTCCATGCAAAGCTCTAGAAGTCAAAACCAGGATCTTAAAATGGACTCTGAATTCAATAGGAAGCCAGTGGAACTGAGATAGCAACGCTGTCACATGTGAAAGATTAGATATAATTCGATTAGATTAGATTAGATATAAAAACAAACGTCACACATGGGCTCAGTCTCTGTACACAATATGAGGTCAGCAATTACAGTGTGTGTGTCCTGTTTCAACATTAAATGTGTCGGATGGTTTGCAGCCATCAACAGCACCGTGCTGGAAGCTGCACGCTGACGAACGACTGATTTTTACTGTCAAAGAGACATGAAGGGTACTTCCCAGAGTCTGACCTGCCTCGACCCAGCTGCTTAGTGTCTGTGGTTACCATGGTTACTGCAGAAGCTGCTGTGAATTAAACAGCTGGCATTGCATTAACCTACACATCAAATTCAAAAGTGTTAAATGTTTTGGTGTTAGTAGTCTTAGAGTTAATTTTACTCTAAGTAGAGTCACCTTCTTTTAATGTAACTCGTAACTCGTGTGTAAAATGATAGTAGTTAGAATCGAGTGTTAAAAATGAGTGTTTCTATCTGGAGGTGTTACAATGGAAACATTAACTCTTGACCTCTTAACTCTGAACTCCTACAGGGGCTATGACACCAATAGAGTAAATTCACAGACTCCGCCCCCAGCACGGCTCCAATCGAAGCTGAAGTGAAGCCGTTTCAGAACATTTTGCTCTACATATTTGAGTTGTTTGCCATGCTTGGTAAGTCATTTCTTCAAAGATTGTTTCAATTATTATTATTAGCTTTTACTTCTGTGGCTCTTTGGAGTTGAGACAAAGCTGTGTGAAAGGCATTAGCCATGTTGCTCGCTGATAGCATAATATTCTGTTTTAGCTAGCTGAAAGGTATTGTTTGCAGGCAAATACCACAGCCTTGAAAAAAAGCTTGCATGTGAATTTTCAGTTAAATTTTTTGGTCAAATACACCTAAAACAATGTCTAGAATGTGAAATGTTGGTATAATGGTGCTACTTGAAGCCTGAAAATGATCTCCCATAAAAAAAAACGAGCAAACAGCAGTAGCAGACGTCCTGACTGGTTCTACGTTAGCGTTTAGATTCCTCCAGAGTTTTGTGCACACGGTTTAGGTAAAAATGAAAAAGGTTGAGGTTTTACATTTAGTTCAGTATTACCTGTTGCCTGTGTCCTTGTCTTTTGGGAAAATACTTTACACAAGTAATGTCTCAAAAAGTATTCTTTTTTTTTACTGTGCTGCAATTGATTTGTGCCATTAATTAGTGTCAACTAATTTTTATTCAATCTCCACATAGGATATGCTTGTGAAGATGGAATATGGGGGAGAGCAGAAGTGCGTTGCAGTTCCACAAAGTGATGAATGAAGGACATGCATATTGTATTTTGTATTTATTGAAATAAGTGATGAGAATGCTGTTATTTGCATTTACCAGCTCACCTATGTCAGACCTTTTGATAAACGAAATTCTAATGAAAGTGAGAACATGTACACTGTTACATCTTTAGAAAATGTTTTGAAATTGTGGTGCACAGTTCAGAATAAATGTTTTTCAAAAAACATTGCGTCTTTTTAGTAAATGTTTATTTCCAAAAGAAATTTCTAGAAGTTCAGAACAGTAAAATTCCCGCTTTTTAGAATTAATTAGAAGATAACTCTTACGTAGCTAAACTAAAATACTCTTTGAGAGTTAATATATAAACTCTTAACACCAAGTGTTAAATTATCAACTCCAGAGAGATTTGGTGTTTAACACTAAATCAGAGTTAACGTACCAACTCTCCAAAAAGAGTTAAATTAACTCTCTCTGGTGTGGACCCATATAGACACTTTAATAGTGTTGAAATCAAATCTGACAGTGTTAATTTGGACATGCTGGATTTGCTGTGTAGGTATACAGCTATGGTGGTATTTTTGTGCCTCTACTCTGAGCGCACGTAAAAAGATTTTTTTTAAAAATTGCAAGGGCAAATGTTGCATTTTGAGGAGAAAATTATCTTGAGTGAAGAAAAGTTTAATTTGAGCGAACCAAATTCATTGCTGCTTGCAAGAAATGTATTGTGTTTGCAATTATCCATATACACACAATAACAGCCCCTCTCTCAGTTGTTGGCATTTGCTCTCGCTCAGATCTCTGCTCTCCAAACTGGATTTAGCTACATTCTGGACCGTGTTTCTGGAAAGTAGTAGCTAGCAAGCTGATTGGAGACTGTAGCAGCCAATCAGAATTTTAGCATCCAGATCTGTGATTGGTTGGTTTTGTGGCACATTTAAAACGGTGTACAGAGAGTTGAGCGGATCTGAGATCTGAGCAAATGCAAACAACTGAGCGAGAGGGGCTGTTATTGTGTGTATATGGATAATAGCAAACACTGAAATGCATTTCTTGCATGCAGAAATGAATTTTGTTCACTCAAATTAAACTGCTTAATTAAATTGCTATACAAGTCAAATAATGGGGAAATAATCGATAATCAAATCAAAATAGAATCGGATTGAAAAATTAATTGTTAGATTCATCTATTAGGAAAATAATCGTTTTGCCCTACATTAGACTCACGTACATGGACAGTGATAATGAGTTTATCAACCTTAAATGAATGGATGATATTCAGGACAAGAGCACAGTGAAAGTCAACTGTGTGACTGATGCTTCAGACTTTGGTGAAGTTGGGATGAACCAGAGGAAGAAACATCACTATCATCCTCTGACTCAAAAACATGTCGATCTCAGTGGCCTGCAGAATTCCAAATACAAAAGTTTCCGTATGACGTGGAGATGCAACTTCAAAGTGCAAACCAGGCTTTCATATCAAATGAACCCAGGACACAAACTTAAGTCAGACATTTTAGAAGCTCTAGCTGAGAAAATCACGACGTTTAAGGCATATCCTTCAAACTTGGAAATAGAATCTGTTACTGAAGCTTCAATCAAAGCACATCCATGCTTAACAGAACAAGGATCTTTCAGTGGTTTCTATGCATGGAAGATTAGCCTCAAGTACAAGATGGCAAATTATAGGACAAAGCTTAGAAACTTGGGGTGCCAAGAACTGAGCATTAATTCCCTCAAGCACAAACCAACTGATCGATATCACCCAGCATATGCTGTCAAAAAACCTAGACAGGCAGAGGTAAAGTTTTGTCCTCCTTATCCAGCTGGAGAGACCCAGGACAGCCTCGAAAGTGAGAGATTGGCTAACTGAGGTCAAGAAGAAGCACAATGAGATAGTTATCAAAGACAAGATGGTCAGGACTATTCAGTGTGGCTGAGGTATGAAACTGATAATTGATGAATCTTTATAAATAACAATATAAGCTGTAATGGGTCCAGTAGCCAGTAGTATGTGTATGTGTACATATGGTGTATATATAAATATATTTACAGTACAGTATGTTGTGTTTGTTGACATGTTTTTAGGTGGATTACTACTGCTCCACTTGTTCTGAGGTTTCTTGCACAACTTGACCAACACACTGAACAGCTCATAAAAGTCTTCAAGAAAAAAGGAGGCGCTGCAGGGAGGAAAATTAGACACATTTTGGCCCCAGCCACAGCGTTTTTCTGTTCGTAGCAACATGTTATGGCGTCATAAGGTCACTTTTAAATTCAAACAGCTAGCTGTAAGTAGTTTTGTAATGCAAAAAGATGCTGTATTAGTTTGTCCTTTCCTCCGTGGCTTAATATGGACATATATAATGTGGTGGAAACCCTGCCCACAGGTTAACTATTCATGTCCATGTGATCATTAATTGGTCTTGTGTACAAGTCTATCTCTGCAGTGGATATGTCATTCATTTTGCATATAATGTCAGTTTGTGTCATCCTAAAGTATTTCTGTTTTCTCTTTCTGTACCTCGGTCACTCTCTCCAGAATGAAGCTATTGAAAAGAGGAGGGAGTGTGTCCTCAGGGCACTACCTCTTTACCTGAATGAAGACCCAAGCATCCTCTTCAAAGAAGTGTAGTTTTTATCTGTATTAAAACAAATCTTGAATAATTAATGTTGTCACATTGTTAGAATTTGCATGGAAGCTGTTTAAATGCTTTGGGGGATCTTTATGTATGCACACATTTCAGGAAGAGTTATGCAAGTTAAGGGTGCAGAATCATTAGTCTTCCTAATATTGTGTTCATTTCATTGAAGGGTGACTTTGGCATTTAAAAAAAATTGTCTGTGTTTTTGTGTCTAATTCACAAATGTGTTTGTTTTTTTATTCTCTGTTGTAAAGGCTTCTGATGCTACAGCTGTTCAAAGGGAGCTGGAACAAATTACCCTTGGTATCTTCACCATCCGTGTTGAAGGAGGTGATGCCAGCACTCCTCCAGCCGATGTGGGTATAACCATCGAGGGTGTTGAAGTTCTGCACGACCTGGGAGACATGGCCTCTGCATGTGCACTCTTAATGGGTGTGATATGTGCACTGGGATTCCTCGGGAACTGAAAGCTTTCTTTGAAGTACTTCAGAAGCTCTTCCTTCATCTGGATGCCAGTAGACTCTCAACCAAGGTCCAGATGCTCAAGAATAAACTGTATGAATAAGCCAACCCTTAATTGGGATGATGAATGTTCTGTCAGATGGACAGACGTGTTTGGGAGGCGAATAAAATGGTCATGTGGTTGAAAATGGTATTTGAGGGGGAACCTAAATCTGAGAGAGATTTAAAACATTTGTTTGTAAACAATTGCAATTACAGAGATTTTACTCTTTTGGGGGGGGCGGGGGGGGGGGGGGTGTTAGGGGCTACTAAAAGATTATTCAAAGTATTGAGATTTAAAGGGTTTCATTGAGAGAGGATGCAGGATGATTAGGTGTATTTTGTCGCCTTTTAAAAACAAACAATTCTTTCCATGTTAAGATGTTTGCCACTTGAGTTTTTTCCCTATACAGAGGTAAAATAAAAGCTGACAGTGTTACATGAGTTCTGTTAAGCTGCTGCAAAAAACTGAAAACTGTTTTATTGTCAGACAATAATGTTTGCATGTTTTATTAAAGTTTGGGAATATTAGTAGACCCTTTGTTTTAATGACTGGAACCCGTTTATTCTGTTCTTCACTCATTTGTCATGGGATACCGTCCAGGATTGTGGCTGTTAAGTGAACAGTTCATTTTGCATTGTTAAAGGTTTTGTGGTCAACTTATTATGTGATCTTAAATGTTTTTTCTTCTGTTTCTGGCAGATACATTTCATTTAAAGTCATTATTTTTATGCTGCATCTGTGTGCATACTATTAGTTACTAACCTTGATGGGCTGATACTGTGTGGTGCAGCTGCTGTTTTGTTAAAGAAATGTTCAATGAATGTCTTGGCAATAAAGGAAATAAGAGAAATGAGTGGCTTCATTTGTGTGGAACCTGCTGACAAAGATTTATGTCAAACTAATTAGTAAAGCACAAGTTTGCTGAAAATATAATATTTTAATTAATCTAACTTAAATTTAACATTTAAATACCACAAACAAGAAATGTGTTCACAAAACAAATCTAACCTTTAAACACATTATTTCTGTCCATACAACAGAACTTGATTTAGGTCGCCTTAAATATCATTGTTAATTAATCCTGAGTAGTTTTATAAAATCACTTCAAAAGGATTGTGTTGCTTTAATGCAAGTTTATTAAATTAGATGACCTAAAGACTTTTGCTTTAAACTAACACAACACAATTTCGTGGAACCTGTTGACAAAATAATTTTAATTAAAGTCAACGTTTCATTTTTTTGAGTGTGGTTTAAATCATGGCAACATACGTTTTTCTGTCAGATTGGGGGATAAAGCATCCTTGAAAACGTCACTTTCTTTTGGGGTCCACCAGGCCCATTCTTGGCCCAGTCCTCAATTTATATGCTGCCTATGGGCTCAGCTTTTAAAAAACATGGCATCTCATTTCATTCTTATTCAGAGGACTCACAGATTTATGTTTCAATTGCAGGTAAATCTGTGAGTCCTCTGAGGGTTTTCCTGGATTGGAGGACATTAAGGCATGGATAACTTTCTTAATCCAAATGAACAGAAAACTGAGGTCATTTTGTTTGGTCCCTGTGACCTCTATGATTTTTGCCCTTTAAAAATTTATAAAAAAAACTTTTGCCAGATTACTGTCAAAAATCACTGCTAACGTTTAAACAGATCAATGCTTAGGGATGGGTATGGAAACCCGGTTCTTGTTGAGAACCGGTTCCCACTGTTTCAATTCCTTGGAATTGTTTGCCATTTTTGCAAACGATTCCCTTATCGATTCCAGTCGCCCCGAATGACGTCACCACGTTGCGGAGCGTCATTTACCTGGCAGGAAACACGGCGACTAAGCGGCTCAAACGCTCAAAAGTTTGGTTATACTTTACGAGAACGGATGACAACAGGGCAACTTGCAATACTTGCAAAGTAGATATTTCATTTAAGGGAGGAAACACTACGAATATGCAAAAGCATTTGCTCACAAAACACACGATGACCTTAAATGAATGTCGTGTTTTTAATTCTGCTCTGGACTCACGAATCTCAACCCAGCAGCAGCGGTAACGTTTGCACGTCCTCTCCCGTTAATGCAGCAGGTAAATAATCAACTAACAGTTCATATTATGTTAGCGCGATCTGCCTTATTACAAAACCTGCCATTACTGTGCATTTAGATGACCGTGATGAGAGACAGAGTCTGGCTCAGATGCTGGCAGTTCTCGCTAGAGAAGCTTGACACAGCGACGGGGGAGACAGGACTGACAAACCACAAGAGAAGATGAGACGCAGAGGGAGGGAGAACTATCATCACTAAGAAGCTAAGAGCTAGAAACTAAACGATCTAATAAAAACTCACAATAACAAGAAGACCAAACATAAACAACTTTATTTACTTAGAATATAATTTTAGCCTGATTTACAATTCAATTCAATTTTATTTATATAGCGCCAAATTACAACAAATGTCGCCTCAAGGCGCTTCATAGATACAGAGAAAAACCCAACAATCATATGACCCCCTATGAGCAAGCACTTTGGCGACAGTGGGAAGGAAAAACTCCCTTTTAACAGGAAGAAACCTCCGGCAGAACATGGCTCAGGGAGGGGCGGGGCCATCTGCTGTGATTGGTTGGGGTGAGAGAAGGAAGACAGGATAAAGACATGCTGTGGAAGAGAGACAGAGGTTAATAACAGATATGATTCAACACAGAGAGGTCTGTTAACACATAGTGAGTGAAGAAGAAACACCCAGTGCATCATGGGAATCCCCCGGCAGCCTACATCTATTGCAGCATAACTAAGGGAGGATTCAGGGTCACCTGGTCCAGCCCTAACTATATGATTTAGCAAAAAGGAAAGTTTGAAGCCTAATCTTGAAAGTAGAGATAGTGTCTGTCTCCTGAATCCAAACTGGAAGCTGGTTCCACAGAAGAGGGGCCTGAAAACTGAAGGCTCTGCCTCCCATTCTACTTTTAAATACTCTAGGAACAACAAGTAGGCCTGCAGAGTGAGAGCGAAGTGCTCTAATAGGGTGATATGGTACTACATACACATAACGTAACATCCATAACATAAACCCTGGGACCCCGGGCCATGACATGGGAGGCTGGCCACTGGCATATATTCTGGGGATGACCAGTGAAGAAATTTACAGAGTACATTATGTATTTGGTATTCTTATATGTGTATGTTATCTTATAACCTCTCCAGTGTGACAGCTTTCTAAAAATCGGTAAGATCTCACTTCTCAGAACTAATACTACATTGTACCATAAAGATCCACCCAGGTATTTTCTCTTAGCCAGCTTCACGTTCTGCCCTAACTAATGTTGTTGACAAGCCTGGTACATATAAATGACACATTATTCTCTCTCATCTGTTTAAACAAGTTTAAAAACTCCCCAAAGATTGATTCTGTTTATCAGGACGCTTTCAGTGGGAGAAACATTTCATCATCATCCAGGTGACGTCTTCAGTCTCAGCTGACTGCAGGTTTCAATCTTATAAACAATACATTTGCATAATGACTGAAAAATCACATCAAATCAATTTATTTATATAGCACTTTTCACAGGATAAAAACCACAAAGTGCTTCACAGTAATATAGAACAGAAATACATAAAATACATTAATAATCAAACACAGCACAAATCTAATTAAAAGCCAATCTAAATAAATGAGTCTTAAGTTGCTTTTTGAAAGAATAAATACAATCAAGGCAACGTAATGATGGAGGGAGAGACTTCCACAACCTGGGGGCCACCGCTCTAAAAGACCTATCTCCTCTGGTTTTAAAATATGTTCGAGGGACTACCAGCAGCCTTTGATTAGAAGATCTCAGGCTGCGAGAGGGAGCGTGGAGTTCTAAAAGATCAGAAATGTAAGCAGGGGCATCACAATTCAAAGCTTTAAAAGTCAGTACCAAGATTTTAAAATGAATTCTGAAATGTACTGGAAGCCAGTGTAATGAGCATAACACTGGTGTAATGTGCTCTCTTTTTCGTGTCTTAGTTAAAAGCCTTGCAGCAGCATTCTGGACTAACTGGAGACGGTCAAGATTCCTTTTGCTCAAACAAAGAAAAAGACTGTTACAATAATCTAAGCGAGATGAAATAAAAGCATGAATAACCATTTCTAACTCAGACTTAGACAGCAAAGTTCGCAGTTTGGAGATGTTTCTTAGCTGAAAAAGGCAGTTCCTAATTAACTGGCGAGAGTGTTGTTCTAGGGACATGGCAGAATCAAAAATCACACCAAGGTACTGAGCTGAAACCAGCTCAGTGAAGGAACAATGGGCTGGGAGGTCAGTTCCTTGGTCATAATTATGGAAATTCTCACGACCATTGATTTATACATCGGGGAAACCAAACAACCAAAGTGGATGGAATAACACAGAAGAGCGACCTCGTCAGTCCAGGACTCTGCAGTCTGTTCACACCTACAGGCCAGTGGACACTCTTTCAAGGATGAGGATGTAACATCCTTTGAGGGCGGAGTCAAGGAGGCCGTTTATGGGAAAGACCATCTCTGAATGGAGGAAGGGGCCTAAGGATACATCTGTCACCATCTTACAACGCTGTGATTGCAGCCATTCTCCAACTTTCTGTGAATGGGACTCATGGTTGTTGATCAGTTGTCATCAATGAAGAATTTGCATATTAATGATCAAGGAACTGACCTGAAACCTGCAGTCAGCTGAGCCTGAAGAAGTCACCTGGATGAGTGACGAAACGTTTCTCCCACTGAAGACGTCCAGATGAACAGAATCAACTTTTGGGGATTTACTTACCTGGATGATTGAGCATCAAGAAAGTTTAACAATTATAAATATTTGTTTAGTCTCACGGATGGTGAGATGATGATGATGATGATGATGATGGTGCCAGCCTACTGTTAAGATCCCAGTTACCTCTGTACAGAAGTCTGGACCGGCTATCTGCTCAAAGCGTCCAAGTCTCTGATCCTAGGGGTATTACCACAATGGGTTAACAGAAACTGATTTAAGCCACTGGTGGGGGGATTCACCCAGCACTAGCTACCTCCGTCTGAACGCCCACCTCAGATATTGCTCAAATTGTGCAATCACACGATTTGAGCAATATCTCGTTCGATCAGGGGATTTTAATACTGCATTTTTTTCATATCTTGACTGGTATCAGAAGTGTTATTTGAGTAGTTCTTCTATTGTCAGAAATGAGTCTTCTAACACTACCCGCTTGACCTGTGTGTTAGGAGTTGGGTTCTGGTTATGTGGTGTTTTTGTCTGTATGTGTTTTTTGGTGCCTCCCCTTTTGTATAGGTAGGCGGGGCAGTGAGTCACTGAACCTAGCACACCTGTTACTCATCAGATGGTTTCCTCAGAAGTGTTCTTTAGGAGCTACCTGACAGAGGACTAGTGTCGGAGTATTGGCGTTTTTGGAGCATCTGAAATTCTGCCCCTGCCTGCTGGAGCCCTTGGATTATTTTTGGTGACTGTAAGGAGTTTTGTTTCCTCCCTAGGATTTTGCCTCGACTGGTTTGTTTTCCGTCTGGAGGTTTTGGCATCAAACAGTACCAAGTAAGCTCTCCAACTCTCGGTAAAGTTTACTCTAAGCTTTTCTCGGTTATCGGGCAAGACCCTCCTAATTCTCGTCCCTCTCCTTTTTTAGATCGAGCGCACTACCTGTGTGTGTTTTCGTCACCTGCACGTCCTGGCTCCGCGTCCCCATTCATACACTGTTGTATGTATTTTGTCCTTGTAAATACCCCCCCTCACTGTAAATAAACTGTCTTCACCGTAACTCTGCCTCCGTGCGTTCTGCTTCCTGGGTCCATCTGCATTTGCCACAACACTGTGGTATACCTCAGGGTTCCAATCTGCATATAATGCTGTTTTCATTGTGTATGAAAACATTTTCATTGCATTAAAATGCACACTTGAGTGTATATTTAAAAAACCACGTTCACACTGATGACACTCAGATATTCAGCCTCTAAAACCTCATTCACCTTCTGCCTGCTGAGGTTGAATCCTGGCTCTCAGTTATAGACATGTATCCCATCCGTCTGTGAGAACGACACTTTCCACCACCCACTCAGATTTAATGTTCTGACACTTGCTCTGTGGTTTGTGACTGGATTAAAGTTTAACAACTATCGCGTATACCTTTTTTAAAACAGTGTAGACATTGGATTTATTTGTTCAGTGTGTTGAAGTCCAGTGTATACTGAAAGGTAAACCCACAGGCAATATAAGCTATTCTTGCTTTTAAATTTTGATTTATATTAAAAAAACGATTAAAACACATGTGTACAACTCTTTATATACCCTTAGTCATTTTTTATATAAATTGTAGCGTTTATATTTTATTTTTATTACAGTATCACTATTATAGAAACTACAATAGCAGCCAGTCATAAGTGGTTTGTCTTTATTGATGTGCAGCAAATATTTGCATATTTAAATGAGAGCGCTTGATTTCTTTTCTGAGCCTGCAAACACATAAACTCAAACATGTTTGTGAAATTATAATGTGAACACACATGTTGATCAACATATTCTTTTAATAAATAATATTGTCATGAAAAACAGAAACACCGAATAACAGCTTGTGTACATTTGAACAGTGCATGTTCATATTTTTTCTCGATATCATTACATGACCAGTCAAACCAAAGATCAGCACATTATGCAAAAGACGATGAGATTTAATTTAGTATAGGTGGGCAGGCAACTTACACGAACACCAAAAAAGTTCTGATAACAGTAATTACTTGATAAGGTTGGACGGGTGAGGGACTGGGGCGTCATAACTCTCCTAGTCCATGAAGCCACCGTATCTCTTCTGTAGCTCGCCACCGTTCTCCGAAGCTCGCTTCATCACCCCTTCATTCTTGCTGTCCACCAGCCACTCGGGCCGACCCACACGCCTCATGAAGCCTCCGTAGCGTTTCTTGAGGCCTCGGCCCAACACTGCCTCTAGCAGGTCACCCTGCGCAACCTCCCCTTCAGCCCGACGCATGAAACCTCCGTACCTCTTTACTACCTCACCTCCCTGATCAACCCCCTTATTGCTACGCCCAATTTCTGTATTAAGGAACTTTAGGATGTCCAGGTGGAGGTTTTCTTCATCGTTCTGGTTTCTGGTTTCCTCTAGTGAGCCGTCTGTAGAGGATGAGCGGCGAGACATGAAGCCACCATAGCGTTTCATGAATCCACCATACTTCTTGGACATTTGTTGTTCTGGTGATCTTGCAAACTCATCATCAGTGTTCAGGGTACCTTCTGCTTCCTGCGCCCCCTGATCATTGGGGTAAGCATCCATTGGGATGCGGCCTTCCTCTTCCAGCAGTAAGTCCTGGCACAGGCGCAGCTTCTGGCTGTCCAACCCACCATCACACTGAGGAGAGCATGTCTGGAAAAAAAAATCAAAATTGCTATCAAGTCTTTCATAAATGCAACAGCTTCCAAGTACAACTCGCTGTTTTATCCAGTTCAATATTCATTTGAATCAGTTTTCAGCTTGAGCTGGACATATTTAGACGTCCATGCTGAACCATCTTTCTTCAAAAACATCAATAAACTATCAATAATGATGAACAACTGTTCACATTAGGGATGCACCGATACTGATACTGGTATCGGGTATTGGGGCCGATACTGTAAAATGTGTGTGTACTCATACTCGTAAAAGTTAACCGATATCATGAACCGATACTAACTTATTTCATTAATCAGAGGGTGGCTTGTCATTTCTGTTGTAGTTTTTTAGATTGGCCACTAGGGGGACATCCCGCGCTAAACAGGCACAGGGTTAGGCGAGTGAGACTGGCGGCTCCAGATAAAAAAGAGAAACTGGAGGCTGCTGTAGCTAGGCTAAACAAAATGTCAGCAGTGTGGAACAGCCAACTTTAACTCAGGTTTTGGAAAAGCGATGAAAAATGTCAAGAGAAAATCCACGGGCAGTTAAAATAACAGAGGCTCTGACTCATTTTATCGCTCTGGATGACCAGCCAATGCCGGCCGTGGAAAATCAGGGAGATAATGGTGCCAAAACTTTCTGAAGAGGTAAAGACAAGCAGTGTGTGCGCGATGTCAGTCCTCAGTTTGACGGCACAGTGGACTGATGATCCACGGGCAGATGGGGAGTTTGTTCGTCAATGCCGAATACTTAAGTTATTTTGTTTGTTTGTTTACAATATGGACACTCTGCAACAATTTAAAAGTTTATTTTATTCTCAAACCTAATTTGTATTTATTTTATTCCAAACAGAAGTGTTTATTTATTATTCTGAAAGCTGGAGACAGTGCCAATAGTTCAGTGATATTTTGTTAAATTACAATGGGGAGACTCAATAATTTAACAGAAGTGCTTATTTTTCACTTGAAAGTTTTTTGTGGTCATTTTTATTAAGATTTTATTTTTTATCGGCAGAGAATATAATAAAACCTGTCTTCCAATTCATTGCATTTGTGTGTGTGTGTGGTAGAAGTATCGGTTTTTGTACTCTGTATCGGCAAGTACTCAGATCCAAGTATCGGTATTGTATCGGTTTGAAAAAATTGGTATCGTTGCATCCCTAGTTCACATGTTTCTGTCTATAGTTATATTCAGCCTCTATACTACTTATAAAGCTACTACCTCTTTCACAGCTCTTTTTCTGTCCTTTTTAATAACATAAGTGACAATGATACATTTTCATTTTGTACCACGACAACTTCTAGACATCAGAAAAGTATTTATGGAAAGTGTATTTTAAAAAGGTGAGGTATAATAAGACCCATTATTGACTTTTAGAATCTGTTTTTTCTTGTTATTTTTTATTTATTTGTCCTGTTTTTAGCCACAAGATTACTAATAAGTTCTCGTCTTGGTCAAGAGGGCAACATAAGCACTTAAAATTTCTAAAAAGAAAAGAAACAAAAGTAAATTTTAAGAGAACAACAGGATGCAATATCCACACCAAATTCCACCTGAAGTTCAAGATTTAGTAACAGCAACATCTGCTCAGGGCAGCACATAAAGCTCTGAGGACATGCTGGACACATGTTGAATAATCTGAGTGCTAGAGGCAATCTGACGCCTGAGCAAAGTTGCTGGTAAGAAGACAGGTTACCGAACAATTTCTTGGCAATATATAGCAACAGTTTATTTTCTGAATGAAAGCTAGAGCCTGAGCTTGTTGCACATGTTATATATTATATGTGATAAGACTGTGATCAACAAATGTAAGTTTCTCTATTTCTAACTCAGTTTGTGCTTGTTTGGAAGAATTGAAATAGAAAAGAATTTCATATTGTTTTACTTTTTTGTCACTGATAATAATTGTCAATGATAATAATATAAGAATGAATGATTTTCAGTCTTCCCTTAATGGTTTATTCTGCTGTTACTGTTGTTTTATTTTCCCTCTTCATTAAACCACGACACTGTTACCTAATGAAATGTTACTGAACCTGAAGAGAGGCTGACACAAACAGACACACAAAGACACAAACAGACACACAAAGGCATAAACTCAACAGTGCAGAGAAACAATCAACAAGAACACATCACAACGGGTCCACGGTCTTAGCGATTGCTTTAACTACTAACAATACATTCTCCACATGACGTCTCATCTGTTCCTCACCTGTCATGAGTGTAGCAGATACATCTAATATAAACCTGCTTAAATTATCAATTCATTTAACTCCAAGCGAAGGAACATAGTCGTAATAATGCAACTGCTGGGCCCTTAGCTGCACACTGTGAGGATAATCTGCACGTAACCTCTTGGTATGATTGGATTTCACTTCTTAGATTCATCACAAATATGTTGACTGGAAAAAAATGTTCGATAGCATGTGGGGAGAATTTGTGCCTCGGTTAGTTTTCAGTGCTGTTTGCTTTAGAAGACTGAATATATTAGAATATATTAGCACCTAGTACATATTTATCCATTTTCCTCTAAAGACAATAATGTACATTATATGTATATATATGCACACACACACACATACATTTGTTATAATATAAAAACAGTGTAAGTGCCTCTTCAGAATGTAAGGTTCTGTAATTCATTCTCAATAGATACCCATAACATTCAGAGAATGAAGTAAGTAAGAAGTAATGGAAATATACTAAATGCATAATAAATAATAATAATAATTTATATAATTGATAATTAATTAAATATTTGAAATTCTTTCACATGTAAAATATGATATGGAGTAGTTTTATTAGAATATGAAACAATGCAAAATATATGTTCCAAACATAGAGTTTTTATTTCTCTGGTCAATATTTTAACTTGTCTCAACATGAACATAAGGCTGTAACTGCATATGCTGCATACTCAAAGTGAAACATCAGCGTCTGAATTATTTCAGTTTTGAGAAAAACCTAAAACAATAATCTTTTATTGGAAGTCTGTCATTACTATTAACATTACTACAAATATAAAACACGAAGCGTGCGAGGTCTTAAAAGGAAAGAAAAGGCAGGGAAACGATAAAGTGCATTTGCAGTTTGAAGAACTCGAATGCCAGATCAATATTATAGCCATCAACAGATCTTGCAAGTGGCATTTGAAAGGGAAAAGGGAGGCGTGAAAAGAGGAAAAGACTAAATCAAATCAAGGAGCGAGAATAACATAATATACAGAAAAAATGGCACGGACTGAAATCCCAGAGAGATTACAGTTACGACTGTTGTCTAATTTGGTATAACTGAGTCTACAAATGTGAAAAGGAAGCTAAGGAGATTAGAAGGGAAATAAAAAAGGAAAACAGAGGCGGAAATTTAGTTAGTAAAGAAAAAAAACAGTGTAAAGCATAGAAAACTGAACAGAAAAGAAAAAAGTACAAAAGAATAGCAAAGAAAGAAGTTGTGTCGTAATATGTTCGCTGAACACTGTAAATGTCACTTTGCATGTTTTGTATGAACTATGACAAAATGAATTGCTTTCACCGTGCACAGACGCACAGTGCCACTATCAACTTACTGATTACAATTCATGAATTATTCATTCGTCTCTTTTTAAGAAATATAAACAAAACACTATATAGTGACATTACCATTGATGAGAAACCTGACTGTTGTCCCAGCAGATGGTATACGCAAAGTGCACACTCCTTCCCGCAGTCTGTTCCAACCACAAGTGACACACAAACGCCCAGAACCATCATCCACATGCAACTGCTGCATGCGAGGGAAGCCATGGTCTAAGTACGGAAATGAGGGGAGAGAGGAGAAAATTTATTATACAATTAATAATTTTCAGACAAATGTTCAATTGAGTACCAAGCACACTACTGATACTACTGTTTGTAACGAACTAGTAGCAATTTATAATGGCTCCTTTTATGAGCAGTGAAAATTAAAAAATATTTTTTTTAAAAATTCGTAACGCAAACTGTGAGAGTTCCCCAAAGGGAGCGCGCCTGCAGGTGATGCGCCTTATTCTCTATGGTTTATGTAGATGTAGATATAGTGGGTAGTATAAGCACCGGTGCATCACTTTAAAAAAAAGTATTCGCTATCTTACCTCTGCTTTACTTTAACAGAAAATAAAGCCGCTCGGAGATTTCCTCGTCCTGCCCTCGGGAGTAGCGGCGGGCTGTGAAACTGGACTGGCTCAAGTCTGTGCACTCAATATATCTGCGCGCAGCTCCGTGAGCGGCAGGCTGTGGGAAGAGTGGCCACGGTTCAGCCAATCAACAAAAGACATACATACACACTGCTTGGTCGCTCCTCTAATCGGCGCTGTATCGTCCGTCTGCTGACAGTGACAGAAGTGCAGCGTGTCGCCTTTTAGCGAGAAAAACAAAGACCATTACTATCTCAATGTAAAGAGCGGGGTGCAGTGCTGTGTCCGAGTGCACTGCGGGGTGTTAAAGTAGTTGGTGGCAACGACGTCACTGTAATAAGACAGAAAACGTAAGAGGCGTTTGGCACGACCCCACCCTCCATAACCATCAGCACTCAGATTTGGAGGTGCAGTGCTGGCGCAAAGAAATGCGCAGAATAGTCTCAGTTTGTTGCTCTAACTATTTGTTTTTTCTACAGGTACATGACATTCAAATGGAATAATTCAGTTATTTAGTCCAATATAAAGTATGGGAGGGTTCATTTAAATAACATTGTGAACATCAAACAACACACATAACGATTTTTCACCACTTTACTGCATAATTCTGGATAATTCATGAAAGTTTTGTAATATTCATATACTAAAGCAGACAGTGAACAAAGTGACATACTCTGTTACACAATCCCCGTTTGCCACTTAATCTCCTTCACACAGATAGCTGTTATCATCGCTTCATGCAGGACGTTTTTAATTAAAAAGGCGTTCTGCTAACATTACCAAAGCACTTCACTGTTCCAGCACTTATTTGTTCAGAACAACAGGCTCAATAAAGATATAAAGAAATAAAGATATCCCGGCATCAACTGCGTGTTGTGTCTGTGTGTGTGCACATGTGTGAATGCACACGACATTTGCATATTGCTTCCTTATGGGAAACTGCAGTGCAAATGATAAACATTCATCCAATTTTATTAACACACAGTTTCCAAGTACAGGCTGGCGAGGAACTTGTGGAGTGGTCTCGAAGAAATCACCTCTTTCTGAATATCAGCAAGACAAAAGACATGGTTGACTTCAGGAGGAAAACAAATGTGACGAGGCCCATCAACGTCATGGGTGAGGAGGTGGAAACTGGACAGCTGCTGGTTCTTGGGCATTCACCTGAATGACAGACTGGACCAGCGGTGCTCTATAAAAGAAGGGAATGAGCAGACTCTACTTTCTAAGGGTGCTCGTATCCTTTAACGTGTACAGTTATCTGTGTGCAGAACTTCTACCAGTCTGTGGTAGTGAGTGCCATCTATTCCACAGTTTCTTCTCAGTTAGCCAACTGAGATGTAGGTGGGTGGATGGTGAATATACATTTTTTCTGTAAGTTATTCTGCAATGTTTTGTAATTCAATTCAGTGCAGTTCTACTTTAATCAGTTGAATTCACTAAACAACAACACTGTCATGGTCTGGGTGAGTCACAGTAATTTTCCGCAGTGGGGTGGAGCCTTCGCTGCTCCTCCCAGAATCACCACCTGAGACTGATTGAGACAGCTGTATTTAAGACCAGCGTTCACAAAAGTGGATGCACAAACACAGAGAGTTAAGTATTTTTGATTAATTTAACCTCCATAGTTCATGTTCATAGTGTTTACATAGCTGTTGTCAGTGTTGGGGAGTAACGGAATACATGTACCGCCGTTACGTTTTTAAAATACAAAATATGAGTAACTGTATTCCGTTACAGTTACCGTTTAAAAAGGTGGTATTTAGAATACAGTTACTTTGTTGAAATAAATGGATTACACGGCGGTACTTCCCTGTTTCATATTGTGGCGGGTCAGGACTGTTTGGGTTTTGTTTGACAGCTACGTTCTGTTGTTCCAGGCGGCAGCGTTACGGTTGCCATGGTTACAGGGTGACGCTCTCTCTCTGCGTGTTTCCTGGGTGAGAGAGCGCCTGTTGTTGTTGTGCTAAGCTAACAGGCAGAATGCTACAGGTATAGCTCTAAAGAATGTAGCATCATGGGCAGTGTAGTCCGTGCTGCAGGGAGAATGGACTGCCATACCCGTTATGTGTCTGTGAGCGAGGGAGGGAGAAAAAGGAAAAGTACGAGCTGTCATCGAGCAGAAACGGGAGCTGGAAGCATGTAAATATAATAATAACCACTGCAGCCAAGAAGAGTGCCTGACGAGCCCAGTTGTAAGTAAGCTATTAAGACTCGACTGTACACCGTGTTCGTGTTTTCCTCCAAAAACAATAAGTTCTGTTGGAGCAGCCTTTCAACGCCTCTCTCTGTCTCTGCTAGCAAAGTTGACCCAGACAACAAAGTAAAGCTAGTTTTCGGCTACGAGCCGACACAGAACCCACCGTATTAGTCAGAGGTCCCTTTACTACGGTTCGGAGCCGCGGACCTTCAGTAACAGTAATAAATCACAGCAATAGTACATTCATGTAGTTGTAAACAGCATGATAATATATTAAGTAATCCAAAAGTATTCAGAATACGTTACTCTCATTGAGTAACGTAACGGAATACGTTACAGAATACATTTTGGGGCATGTAATCTGTAATCTGTAATGGAATACATTTTAAAAGTAACCTTCCCAACACTGGCTGTTGTTCATAGTTTCCCACAGTCCTCACCTTAGAATTAAACTCATCTGGTTCTACCCTTCAACTTAGCCTTGTTCCTAGCTTCAGCACATGTAAATATTGTTGCCTTCACACTGTTATAAATCAAGTTTAACTGTGGAACTGAAGCTCTAGACTGCCAAACAAAGGCTCACAAATCTGGCCACAGAGCTACATCAACGAAGCCAAAAGAATGACCCTGTTCTCCAAAGACCCGTCCAAATTGTAAGCGCACTTCCAAGGGAAGAATAGTAAAATGTCAGACCCACCCAAAGCAGAAACTCTGGGACAAAGAAGCATTGTGCAACACGTTGGTGGACCTCGGAGAAGAGCACAGACATCTGCCAGAACCAGAATTAGTCCACATCACCAAGTCAGACATCCAGCAAAGCTGCTGGTAAATGAAGCAATACATCAGGACTCTAAGACCAGGCAGTACAAAGCTACAAGAGGCAGCTCACACAGATGATAATGAGGAACGAATGTAGAGACTGCCATTGATGACCAAGACAGCAAAAAGGTTTTATTTTAAAAAGTGAGTCCTTAGAAGTCATAAGAATAACGTCACTTGTATTGCCATTGAGTTTGAGCTGATTGTTCTTTGTTTCGTTGAACAATATAGTTGTGTGTCGTCTGCATAAAAACACGAAAACAATGGAAGATGTTTCCTAGAGGAAAGAGATAAACTATACATAACAGAAGTCACCCAACTGATACCTGACATTATGTGACCGAGGCTGATGTTGAAGTTATTGGAATCTAGATTTTAAGAATGACGGTGACAGAGGCTGTTTTGAGAGATATAAGAAAGGACCAGTGAAAAGAGGTGGCCATGGTAGTCATGATCAGTGCCAGCGTAGGAAGACAGTCTTTGATCAAGGAAGTTGGAAGGATGAACATCAGGATGAATATCAGCTCTTTTTCAAATCCAAAATCAATTTTAAGTCCTGCTCCTCACATACAAGGTCTTAAATAATCAGGCCCCATCTTATCTTAATGACCTTGTAGTACCATATCACCCTATTAGAGCACTTCGCTCTCGCTCTGCAGGCCTAGTTGTTGTTCCTAGAGTATTTAAAAGTAGAATGGGAGGCAGAGCCTTCAGTTTTCAGGCCCCTCTTCTGTGGAACCAGCTTCCAGTTTGGATTCAGGAGACAGACACTATCTCTACTTTTAAGATTAGGCTTCAAACTTTCCTTTTTGCTAAAGCATATAGTTAGGGCTGGACCAGGTGACCCTGAATCCTCCCTTAGTTATGCTGCAATAGATGTAGGCTGCCGGGGGATTCCCATGATGCATTGAGTTTTTCCTTTCCAGTCACCTTTCTCACTCACTATGTATTAACAGACCTCTCTGCATTGAATCATATCTGTTATTAACCTCTGTCTCTCTTCCACAGCATGTCTTTATCCTGTCTTCCTTCTCTCACCCCAACCAATCACAGCAGATGGCCCCGCCCCTCCCTGAGCCTGGTTCTGCCGGAGGTTTCTTCCTGTTAAAAGGGAGTTTTTCCTTCCCACTGTCGCCAAAGTGCTGCTCATAGGGGGTCATATGATTGTTGGGTTTTTCTCTGTATCTATGAAGCGCCTTGAGGCGACTTTTGTTGTGATTTGGCGCTATATAAATAAAATTGTGTGGAGTCTGCATGTTCTCCCCATGTTTGCGTGGGTTCTCTCTGGGGACTCGGGCTTCCTCCCACCGTCCAAAGACATGCAACCTGCAATTAGTGGAGTTAGGTTAATGTCTGATTCTAGAGTGTCCATAGAGGTGAATCTGAGTGAAGTGTTGTCCATCTTTCTGTGGTAGTCCTGTAACAGACTGGCAACCTGTCCAGGGTGTACCCTGCCTCTCACCCAATGGTAGCTGGGATAGGCTCCGCCCCCCTGTAACCCTGATAAGACTAAGTAGAAGAAAATGGTTTGATACGATCTATCAGTAATTCTTTTAAGGTATAATACTTTAACATTCATTGTCTTTTACTATTAGGTTAGACTGTTGCTGTTCCCTGTGGTCCAAGAGAAATCAGTCTCCATCATATCTCAGTCTCATATTATCCCAAACAGGCTTTTATTCATAGAGGCTTTCTGTGGTGATAATAAAAGTCCAAACTTATTATATTCTGACCTGTGTTAAGAAAGTGATGATTAACTATCAGTAACATTATGAGACTTGTTTTTCTGTGTTTACCACTGACAGCATACTTAATATAATTTCTCATATTCAGAATCATGTGTAACAATGGAGACACATTTCTTATCTGTTCAGTCCTGCAACAGTCTCACACACAGGTCGGTCAACGACATTTTCATTATTCAAACCACTGTGACAGAGGTGTGGCTCCATTGCAGAGGGGGGTGCGCTAAGGGGGCAGTGCCAGGGTGGCTGCGAGGACAGCTGCTCCCACTCGGTCAGGTATGCTCTCCCTACTTTAGTGATGCCGGGACCTGCAGAGAGGAGGAGTGCAGGAGGTGTCAGCTGGAAAGCTGCTGAACCAAAAGTTATTGATCACACGTTTAAACAAACGCTATAAATTTTAAAAAGAAACTTTGCTGCTCCTGTATTTCATCTGGGGACCATACTGGTTCACAACTACATCGCATTCATCTTGTTAATTAGACTTAAGAATTAAAGATCATATACTATTAGCACAAGCACATGCAGATATTTAGCCATCTGTATCACTTTTAAGGTAAAAAGCTGGATGACCTTTCACCTGAAAGGCAAACTGGGGGGGACTCTCATTCGATTACACTCAACAATCGAGCTGCTGGAGGACTTCCCATGATGCACTTAGCATTTCTCTTCCATTCCCCTAGTCTCCAACAGTTGTTTTGTAATTCTCTCTCCTTCTTTTTTCTCTTTGCTTTCAGAGCCCAGAAGCTACATGCTGCATGTGTCGATATCATGCTTGTAGTTCAAAAGATGTGTCAGGGATAAGCCATTGGGATTTTAGCAGGAACATCTCATAGTGGAGACATTTTGCCCCAGAAGTGCCAAACGCAACAAACGTTGGCGCTGAGCTTCACAGTTTTCATCAACAAAGACTGACTCCCTGCTGCTTCCTTATAAAATAATCCAAAGAGGTCACCAGGAGCAGGTGTGTGATTCACACCATGTGTGTGGAGACCAGAAGGCAGGAAACAGCCCACCTCCAGTGCACCAAAACCAGTCCATGCCCAAACACACACAAACTGTGAAAGGTTTCATGGAGACGACCGACGGACCATCGCTGCTTGAGTGCATAGCAACCACACAATATTCTCTCTGTATTAAATTATAACTCTGATAGTGCCTAAACTTTTAAAGGGCAGTAAGCAGAAAGCATTCGTGCACTAGCCTGATAGTTCTCATTGTGCACACGCATGTCTTGCATTCGAATTATGTTTCTCCAACACAAAATAAACACACTGTTGACTGTAAGTCATTACCACACACACAACACCTGGATTATTATATATAATTATCTTTGACTCAAAAACATTAGCATCAATTAGGGAATCATGTTAGCTATCAGTACCTCAGGGAAAATGATCCTTTACTCAGAGAGTAATTTTCCCCGAGCCTTTATTACCCAGCATGATTATGTTGTTTCTGATAATGATGGCTAATCAAGTATCAACACTACTAGCAGGTACCAGCCTCTGTGCTGATAGCTGCTCCTTCAGCTCCGTCACTTCTGAGACTAACAGAAGCAAAATGTGAAACTGCTGTTTTACAATTCTGGAGAAAGAAGAGAAGCAGAAAGCAAGCTAGTTGTAATCATTAGAGGGATGAGCTTCATAGAGTGGATGGCTGAATGATAAAAAATAGGTTAGTGGCTCTGCCATAGGGTAGAGGAAATAAGGAATTAGTTTGAGCTTTTCCTTGGTGTGGGGATGTGTGAAATGAAGTAAAGAAAACAAGAGGAGAAGGTCAGAGAAGGTTGTAGAGGAAGGTGCAAAGTCAGGCTGGTTAGATAACAGGAAACAGTGACGAAGAAGAAAATAACTGAGTCAGTTGGAAGCCTTGGTTTGCAGCTGAGTTCCAGTATGCTTCATTCTAGAGGCAGAATCGGTCGTGACTTTCACTGGTAATATATGCACAAACATGCAGAAAGACACACACACACACACAGTGTTACTGGATTCATGTGTTGTAGAATGTGGTGGAATGAGAGAATCTCCCACTAAACATTGGGTATTCTTGCTTTAACCTTGCTTTGATCTGTGCAAAGATATTTTTACAGAGCTATACAGACTCTATATAGTCTAATCTGCACTTCCTGTTCTTGAGTGTACAGGAAGTGCAGTTTGGACCTTGTTGTAAACTCTATTTCCACTGATCTCTTGCATCTCTTGATTGCAGACTTTGATGATGACCCTCTTAGTTTTAGTAGGAGGATATTCATCAATGCTGTGAGGACAATACGAGAACCAAATGATAAGCGTTGGATGCTCCATCTTGGTTAAGATAGTGGTGCAAAAGCTCAAAAGCAGATGAGAGGCGAGGCAAAGAATATTTGTTTTTAACAGTAATCTCATTTAAAACATGGAAGTCAATGCAGGGCCATAAGGTTTTGTCCTTCTTATTAGCAAATTACCCGAATCTAAAGGGGCAGAAAATGAACACATTGAGGCCAAAGAGTCAGTGATGTACTTTTCCATCACTTCCTGTTCTGATTTTGATAGCCTCTACAACCTGCTGCTGGGAAGTGTTGCTCCAAGGAGAAAGATTCCCAACAGGTCAATAGCACACTTGTACAGCCAGTGAGAAGGAAGCAATATAGCCACATCCTTGCAGAAGACTTCAGGTTGTGTTAGGCTGAGGGCACTGTAGGAAGACCAGGTAGTTTTTCAAGGCAATGATACGGGAACTGGAGGGGAAGCAGATCTGAGACCATCCTGAGGACAAGGAAGCCTCCAAGTTATGGTGGTGAGCTTCTTGTTGAGGAAGGAAGTGCTGAGCAGAATTTAAGTCAGTTTTCTGACCTGACATTCTGTCGTAACCAGTGTGCAGGCTGGACTCAAGCACAGGACTCAGGAGATCTGATCAGTTAATTTATAATGATGGTAAAATGATAACTACTTACGAAGTGTTCGAGCTGTCTGATAGTGAAAATCCAATGCCTCTGATCACACATGACACTGGAACAAACTCTTCTCCATAGATCTCTCACACAATTTCTCTGTCCCAGAGATACACAGCAGGGCTTCTGTGCAATAGAGAAGACAGGTGAGCAATCCTCAGAGAAACAATAGGGAAGCAGACTTACAGATGAGAAGAGCTTGGACGAATTCTTACAGCAATTCGTCCAACGCTCAGGCAAAGTCTGAAGGTTTGCTCTCGGTACAAGCAGACCATGACTAGGGATGGGTATCGAAAACCGGTTCTTGTTGAGAACCGGTTCCCACTGTTTCAATTCCTTGGAATCGTTTCCCATTTTTAAAAACGATTCCCTTATCGATTCCAGTCGCCCCGAATGACGTCATCGCGTTGAGTAGCGTCTTTTACCCAGTAGGAAACATGGCGCCAGAGCGGCACAAACGCTCAAAAGTTTGGTTACACTTTATGAGAAAGGATGACAACAGGGCAACGTGCAATACTTGCAAAGTAGGGATTTCATCAAAGGGAGGAAACACGACGAATATGCAAAAGCATTTGCTCAAAAAACACGTGATAGCTTTCAACGAATGTCGTGTTTTTGATCCGCTCCGGACTAGCGAAGCTCAACCCAGCAGCCGCGGTAGCGTTTCCACGTCCTCTCCCGTTAATACTGCAGGTAACTAATCAACTTGCATTGCATATTATGTTAGCGCGATTTACCTTATTACAAAACCTGCTATTACTGTGCATTTAGATAACCATGACGAGAGAGACGGACAGAGTCTGTCTGGCTCAGATGCTGGCAGTTCTCGCTGCAGTCTACGGGTGGCTTCTCCTTTCACAGAGGCAGGGAAAAGTAAAATGACACAGGCCAGGATAGACGAATGTCACCGAGCAGTGACTAAGTTTGTTGTAAAAGGCTTGCACCCTTTTGCCACAGTAGATGCCCCCGAGTTTCGGTAAGTGAATGTTTAATTGTAGGCTAAGTCAGGGAATGTCAAAGTTGCATGTTCTCCTCTTACCAGATGTTTCATCCATTTCCATTTCTATATCTTTTAGAGAAATGATAAAGACTCTGAACCCTAAGTACAAAGCCCCAAACAGAGACAGTTTAACCAACCACTTGATCCCTGCTTGGTATGCAGTCGAAAAGGCAAATCTGATTTCTCAGCTGAAACATGTGTTGAAGGCAGCCATCACTGCAGATGGATGGACAAGTTTTAGTCAAGATCATTACCTCACAGTAACGCTGTATTATGTCAGGAATGACCAGACTCATGAAAAAGTCCTCAAAACCAAACCAGTGTACCAGGCACAGACAGGGACAGCTGTAGCAGAGGAGATTGATGAGATCTTGGAGGAGTATGGTATCAAAGACAAGGTTGTGGCAGCCACTGTTGATAATGCAGCTAACATGGATGTAGCTGTCAAAAAGCTACAAATTCTCAAGTTTCCATGCTTTGCACACACCCTGAACCTTGGAGCTCAGAAGCTCTACAACTGTCCTGCCATTTCCAACTGGGCGGCAAGAATTCGCTCTGTGATTGTATGGATGAAGAGGTCCCACATGGCAAAAGTGGTCCTGAAGGAGAAGCAAGAGTTGCTCAGTAAGCATAGTAAATATGTTTTTTAAGGTTGTGTATATTATAATCATTAGATCATGATCAAATTAAATTTATAAACTAAGATATGTGGGACCATATGGGACCTTATATTAGCATTTAAGTTGTGAACACGTTACCCCTCAGAGCTGCCCAAGCATATGCTGCTCCTAGATGTAAAGACCAGATGGAACTCTTTGTATTTGATGATGGAGAGATTCTGCGAGCAGTTTCCTGCCATCCAGGCTGCAGCCATCGATCCACAGATAAGAACGTCCATAGAAAAGGAAAGGTGAGTGGTATTGAAAAATAATGATAATATGGCTTAATTTGGACTCAGGTTTTATTTTTGTTTGTTTTATGCAACATATCTGTTGTATTTTTGCTTTGTTGATATTGCAGACTGGCTAAAATGGGCAATGATGACTTAAGAAAAGCAGAGGAGTTTGTGGTACTCATGCGGAAGCACTACACCTCCACACTAGCAGTGTCCAGTGACAAAAGTCCGACCTGTGGTGAGATTTTGCCCATCCTGCAAAAGCTACAGCAACACTACACCATACAAGAACATGACTCTGCCTTCACAAGGAGCATAAAGGACAACATTTGGAAAGATCTTTCCAAACGATACCAGGTACAATTGATGATTTATTTATCATAAATAAAATAACAGTTATAAATACTGAAGGATTGTCATGATGTCACATTTTCCTCCCTCTTAAAAATTTAAGGACGCTGATATCAAGAGCTTCCTGGAGGAGGCCACCATCTTGGACCCCCGATTTAAATCCAAAGTGGATAAGGATGAAGTCTGGCACAGGATCAGGGAAGCAGCAATTGCAGCAAAGACAGAGGCAGGAGCAGATGAGGTATTCCAATATGATGGTGTCTTTCACTGTAGCACATTTCCATTGTGAGAGTGAGACCTTTCATCTATGGATCTGTGGTACTTAGTTTGATTTGTTTGTTATTTGCCACTTTCTACTCAAGCACTTGGAGCAAGGAGACACACAGGGAGAGTGTGTCGAAGATGAGGATGAAGAAGACTATGTAAGTTTAGTTTATTGTGATGATAATTTAAATGTCATGGATTGTTCATTTTTTGCTTAATTTTTTATCATGTCCATTTAATTTCAGGCGCCACCAGTAAAGCAAAAAAAAAAAAAAAACGGCCTTGGAGGAACTCTTTGAAGAAGAGGACAACGAGCTGCAGTCATTCCAACAACGGCAGCCCGTTCTTTCCCTGGCCCAGAGATTGGATCAGGAGATCCAGCTGTATAGAAGCCTAACCCCCATCCCCTGCAAGGATAACGCCGCCCTATGGTGGTGGAGCAAGAGAGAGACTCTGCCCCTGCTGTCAGCACTGGCTGAAAGGTTTCTGTGTGTGCAGGCATCCTCCACCCCATCTGAGAGGGTGTTCTCCACAGCTGGAGAGACCATAAGTCCAGAAAGATCACGTATCCTTCCTGAAAAAGCAGATATGCTTATATTTCTGCAAAAGAATTTTTAATTCTCCATAGTTGATGGATGCAGAATTGCACAGTGCACAGTTCCACTTGAGTTGACTGTATTTTTTGCTGGCTGATATAGTTACATATAAACTTTTAAAAAGGAGAGTGTGAATGTTACTGGACTTTCTTGTGTAATTGCCACTGAATAACTTATGTTATACTTTGTTATTGCTATAACAGAATATTTATTTTATTATTATTTTACATTTACAACTTTTTTTTCCCCCTGGGTTCTCGTGGCACCCCATCGAGGAGCAGTAGGCTGTGGATCGCTTAAGATCTCACTATTGAGTTTGTACTCCTACATTTCTGCCTTGTTCAAAGATAAGATATAAAACAAAGTTCAAAGCTAATCAACCTGTGTGTTCTCCTCTTTTTAAAAATAAGAATCGATAAGAGAATCGATAAAGAATCGAATCGTTAAACAGAATCGAAAATAGAATCGGAATCGTGAAAATCTTATCAATACCCATCCCTAACCATGACGCTATCACCATAATAGACCACTTCTCATCACATACAAGGAAATCA
The DNA here is from genome assembly GCF_056152115.1 of Neolamprologus brichardi. Taxonomy (NCBI): domain Eukaryota; kingdom Metazoa; phylum Chordata; class Actinopteri; order Cichliformes; family Cichlidae; genus Neolamprologus; species Neolamprologus brichardi. The sequence goes on from NC_142117.1 coordinate 2,500,689, forward strand.
AGCCCCATCCCTGTCTGAAAAACTCACACAGAGATGAACGCCAGGACATCTGCACAGTAGAGAGGACAGGTAAGTAATCGTTGAAGCAAAAACAGGCAAACAGACTCACTGATCAGAGATGGTTTCACTACCACAATTAATTCAATGCCCAGGAAAAGACTGAAGGTTTGCTTGCAGTACTGGCCAGCACATCAGCAGATGACAGGTGAGCCTGATTGCTTCAGGTCTGCAGGAGAAGAGGGCTGAGATCCAGTAAGGATCTTGTCCCTGCAAGGTAAGGTGTGCTTGGCAGCAGACACAAAACCTTTTTATTACCCCAGGTCCAGCACCCTGAGATTCTACACTAAGTGAAAGGAAGGAGGCCGAGGAGTGGTGAGTGTCAGAACCACTACCCAGGATCCCTGAGTACATCAGGAAGATGGCCATGATGGACAATGTGCTAAGTGAATACCTCAGGCAGCAGAAACATGTTTGTATAACCATTTACATATAACTGAAACCAGCTGGTTACAAGGACGTCGAACCTAAAATGCTGCAGTGAGCAGCTGCTGTGATCCTTCATGGAAGAGATTAAAGTGAGCGCTCCGTGGTCAGTTTCCAGATCAAACTCCCATCTAAGCAAATAATACTGACATTTCTCCAGTTCTCATTTAATGGCAAAGCTTTCCGTCTCTACAATGGAATACCTCATTTCACATGGCAGTAGATTCCAGATCAGATATAGGACTGGATGTGCTTTTCCAGGGTCTCCTTGGGCCGTGGTTGACTGCAGAGGCATATACTTGCACCAGAAATCATCTGCTGAAGTCAGGGCTCCTAAGGACTAGAGAGGTACAGTTAGGCTTTCAGGGTATTGAAGGGTTTGATATTCCCTTGTCCATCTTAGAAGAGCTGCAATCATAGGGCACAAATGTTCTGTACCAGCTGACCAGTTCTAGAAAGGACCGTGCCTTCTTTTTGGAGGAAGGCTGAAGGCATTTCTACCTGTGACACTCTCTGCCTCACACTGTATAGCTGAGGTTGCGTGTCTCCTGCCATTCCCACTCACATCTAGAGGGACTGAGTCTAACCTCTGACCTTTGGATCCTGTCGAGGGCCATTGACAAGTGTTGCAGATGCTCTTCCAATGTTTTCTTGAAGATCAGAATTTCATCAAGAAAGGTTGCACTGCAGTGGTCACACATTTGGTCCATCAGCATCTGTAAGGTGCTCCATGCAGTCCAAACGGCATCACAGTGAACTAAAACAGTACAACTGGTGTTTGGAAAGCTGTGTACGGTTAAGAAGACTCTTCCAGTGACACTTGCCAGTGTCCCTTACATAAATCCAGTACCTGGTGGCTCAGATCTTCTCCAACAGTCTCTCAGTTCTCAGTTTCCTGAAATCAATGCTTTTTCCCAGTGATCCATCCTTCTGGAAGATGATGGCCACTGGACTGCACCACTTCAAGCAGAAGGACCTAATAACTCCAAGCGCCAACATTTTCTCCACCTCTTGTTGCAGTTTTCCCAAGAGTTGTTGTGGAACCCAGTAAGAACGCTGGCAGATGGGTTGTCCATCCTTCAGGTGTTTGACAAAGGTGTTTCTCACAGGGTTAACAGAAAACAGACGTGGAAACTCCTGGAAGATCTGGAGTAGCTGGGCCATCTACTGTGGAGCAAGATGCATCAGCACCAGAGACATCTGAAGGGTTACCTGCTCTGGCCTCACCTCTCACTTCAGGTTTACTTCAATTCAATTCAATTCAATTCAATTTTATTTATACAATGACAAAATCACAACAACAGTCACCTCAAGGCGCTTTATATTGTAAGGTCGACCCTACAATAATACATACAGAGAAAAACCCAACAGTCATTTGACCCCCTATGAGCAGCACTTTGGCGACAGTGGGAAGGAAAAACTCCCTTTTAACAGGAAGAAACCTCCAGCACAACCAGGCTCAGGGAGGGGCGGGGCCATCTGCTGCGACCGGTTGAGGTGAGAGAAGGAAGACAGGATAAAGACATGCTGTGGAAGAGAGACAGACATTAATAACAGATATGATTCAATGCAGAGAGGTCTGTTACCAGTAGCGCTTTTCCTGAAGTCTGAATTGGACATAATTTCCACTCTTTCAGAAGATTCAAATGGTAAGTCTGTTTCAGTTTCCTCTTTTCGGTTTTTATATGTCATTTGCCCTACCCTGCGAAGATCATATGGTCCTTGGTATTTTGCCGGGAGTTTACTGTTAGCAGAAGAGAGGAGTAAAATAACCTTTTGACCAGGCTGGAATTCACGGTGTCCTTCACGGGTCATACCAGGTCTTCTGGCTTTTCTGAGCCTCACACAGGTTGACCTCAGCCTCTTCGCAGTTTCTTGCTAGCTAGGGTTAGAGGCCCTCTACATCCCAGCCACCGAGTAACTTGAAAGGCGAGAACTTCTATTAAAAATGATTTCAGCATGAGTGGAGCACTTAAACACAGGATATTAGAGGCCAATTAAAATCCAAAATCCAGATCTTTATTGTCAGGCCACAAATCATACAATGGTCGTAAAAGTGAAACATGAGAAACAAATAAAAACTACATCTTAAGGGAAAACAAAATCAAACTACAAAGACAAAAAGAGGTTACCTGTAAAGAGTAACAAGGCAACCTGGCAGCTGGAAGAAGGTCAAAGGGTTGAATATATACTGAAGCGAGGATTGTCTGATTAGATGTTGTGGCAGAAAACCTTCGGAAACAGAACAAAGTGTGAAAGTAGAGCTGACAGGAATAAAATAAGGTAAGTAGTTCCCAGATTAAACATTAAACATCAAAACTTCAGAATCGAAAGTTTAATGAGCATTTTATTTTTCATGTCTTTTACATTATAGCCAATACAAATGATAATGTCATTTGCAAAAGAAAGAATTGATCAGACAGTGTTTCAAACAATAAAGAAAACATGCATTTATTCTAATATTACATTATATTTAGTGCTTTATCTTTTTGTTTTTAAGGCTTAATGCAATTATGTAAACACTCCAAGTAAACACGAGTATGTTATACTGTGCTGGGAGTGAAATAAAAAAACATGTAAATAAATTAGCGAGGCATGGTGCATGGGTGACATAGAAACAAACATGTTATTAATAATGACCAGTTGCAGTCTTTGCAAAATCACTGTGGCTCAGGGAAAACTAATAAATAATGGCTTTCAATCTTCTGGCCTCCATTGGATTAGTTCAATATGGTGTATCTTAGAGTAAAGTAGCTTAACTAAGGAGAAACTAACCTTTTTTTCTCTTGTTTGAAATAAACTATTCTTAAAAAAAAAGAAAAAAGAAAAGAAAGGCAAGAACCCAGTTGAAACCTTGGGAACTTATCTCTAGCCAAATTCAAATCAATTCAGTTGAATTTTCTTATATAATGCCAGATCACAACAATGGTCACCTGCAAGATGATAGCCTCCCCAATCTCTTCCTTGGTGTGCTGCTTCGGCTGCATCTAGCTTGTAAAGGGTCTTGAGATGAAAGTAAGTCTCAGTGGGGTCATCACCAGGCACTGGACTGAAACTTCATATCAGGAAAAATGTCAAATTTGGTTTGCAGTGCAACTTTTGGAGTTTCGTAGCAATGGGCTCTTCCCCATCCATCCCAGTCATCTCCAGGCTTTGGTAACGTATTCACAATGCAACTTCCCCCATCTGGTAGGGTGGTGTTTTTGGCCCATTTTGGGCCTCCACTTTAACACCAGCTGATCGGGCCACTTCCTCACCTCTTGAGACTAATAAGAGGGGATATCCACTGAGTGATCCTGGTATACTCATTGGCATGCTGGTGTTGGCAGTATAAGTTTGGGGCTGCTAGCTGTTGCTTTCCTTTGGCCTGCTGTTTTACCTGCCATGTTCCCCTCAGGTGGTGTTTGGGCAGGGCTTCCATTAACCTGGGACCTTGAGTGCAGCTGATCAGTTCATGGGAAAGAGATCCTCAGTCCTCTGAGTTCTGCCAAAAGAACCTTCTCCCTCTTTTTCTGTCCTACCTGGAAGTCCCTCTTTATTGCAGGCAGGTCACCATCTGTGCCATGTGTTGTGGGTTCCAAGGTGCTGCTGGGCAAGTCCTGTCCTCCCCCCTGCTGATGAAAATGTCGTAGGGACGGTCTCCCATGCAGGATCTTCTCTAGCCAACACTTTCTCCTCTTGAAGCTCTTGCTGCTGGGACTGCAGCCCTGTGTGCAGGATTGTAGCCAATTCTGGCCCAACTCGGATATTTGACACCCCTGCTGTATATCCTTTATCTATTTTAAAGTAAGTTAATTTTACTGCTCTGATATCTTTTCCATCTCAAGACAGTCATATTAGTGAAACAGCCTTATGAGAAAAGATTTGCTAGAATATCTTCCAAACATCCTGTTTGTGTCTGCAGGTGTGTCAAGATAATTGTAAAAATGTTATCAATATACTGAAGACTGAAGTCAACCAAGCCACTCTTTTAGGTAAGGTAATCGGGTTTGTCCAGCTGGACCTGGCTGTGTACTAGACTGGCAGATTGAAAATAAGGCAATGTAGGGAGACTTCCTACCACGTAAATCTGTTCTACTCACGTCTAAAATTCCACCAGAGAAAACAAACAGAAGCCAACAAATACAAGGAAACAAAAGAGAATAAGTGTTCATTCAACTTCATGTCAGAAAAAATCAAGAAAGTGTCAAAACATCGAACTAAACTGCCTGAAATAATAATGGGGGAAGTGCGCGAATCAAAAAAATCTTGGAAAAAGAAAATCAGTTTCTTTGAAAGCCATGCTAATAAACTTGAACAGTATACAAAAATAGATGAGCTACAGCTGGAGCAGGTAGCTGACGTGCTGAAGATGACACACCGAGTGAAACGCTCTCCCTGGAGCAACAGCTACTCTATTTCTTTGAGTCTAGAGATATTGCCATTGACAGCAATGTCATTTCAGACTGCCATGCACATTTGAGGAAAGACACCAAAGCAACACCAGTTTTTATCATTCATTTTGTGAACAGAAAAGCCACGACTGACTTGCTCGGGCAAACCAAGCAACTGAATATTTGTCAACAAATACTTCAAGAGGAATTCAAATTTCAAGAAACAAATACAAGCAAGTTCAATGAGAAACTGTACAGATTAAATTAAAGGGGATACTAGAAACGGCCAAAGTCATCATGGCAAAATAATTAGTTGATTAAGTGATAAGATGGATGGAGGTAACCAGACACTATAAATCTGTATAACTTACATGTTTTACTCTATAACCGTGATTAAACCAGAAGCTGTATAACTTTGACTTTTTATTTTCACATGTCCATCATAATAAAGTATACTGAGATGAAAAATATTGACTGCATTCAAAACCTTCACATCAGGAACTGTTTAAAAGTATTTGAATGCTCTGTGTCAGCATGCTGAATGTAATATTGATCCTGAAAATACCTTATCACAATATAAATCATTTGTTTGGATAGTTAACATAGGAACAACTAAACAAATAACTCCAGACATCCTCGACAATCCAGTTTGATAGCAGAAGTTTAACTCAAATCCAAGACTGTTTGTTATGATACAACATAAATGTTTTTAGTGTTGACATTTCTGAGACCTGGTTATATGATAAACAAAACAGCGTGGTTAATGAAAGGTTGTGGCCTTTACACGATAAACAAATGGTAAATGTATTTGTATAGCGCTTTTACTAGCCCCCCCTAGGGACCCCAAAGCGCTTTACACACCCAGTCATCCACCCATTCACACACATTCACACACTGGTGGAGGCAGCTACAGTTGTAGCCACAGCTGCCCTGGGGCGCACTGACAAACAAGACTAAGAGATGGGTCACAATATCGGTGTGGTTTTGTGTATACTGTCGTGTTATCAGTGTCACATTGTGGACTATATGTACTTTGAAATATGAAATGTAATGGGATGTGTTATGGCTGAAATAATAACAAAAAGTCAAACAATATAATTTGTAGCGCATCACATACTAAAATTGACCCATTTAGAGATCTAGGGTGCTATCACACAGTTCATCAAGACAACATGACTTATTGATTGTACCCACATCAGTTTCTGCATGTCCTCGTTCACTACCTCCCCTGAGGTCGTCCTCTTTAACTCTTACTTGGCAACTTTATATTCAACATGATTTGCCCAGTATATCCACTAAGGCTCCTCTGCATATGTCCAAGCCATCATAACTTTCCCTCTCTGAGTTTCTCTAAAAACTGCTCAACCTGAGCTGTCCTTCCAGTAACTTTTAATCTTAAAAAAATAATGTAAATGTAAAAATGTAAATGTAAAAATGTAAATGTAAAAATGTAAAAAAAATGGCGCTGATCTATCTTGGTTAGTAAGAATGGAAGAAGAGGGATGCCTATATATCATATCAACCCATGATATAAACTGTTCGCCTGAACTAAACTTCTCCAGTACCTGAAGCGTATAGGTCCACTCGACCTGGTCAAACGCCTTTTCAGCATCTAAGCTCAGTACTGCGACCTTGGAAGCTCCCCAGTGCCTATGATACAAAATATTCATCAATCTTCGAACATTAAAGAAGGAAAACCTCTGGGGGACAAACCCAGTTTGATCTGGATGGATAATTGATCCAACATGTCCATTTAATCTGTTTGCCAAAATTTTAGTGAAAATTTTCACATCCAAATTCAACAAAGCAATAGGTCGAAACATTCTGTTTCATCCTTTCCTTCTTTCAATAACAAAGAAATATTAGCTTCATATAGCGTACGGGGAAATGCTTGAGTATGGAAAGAATGCTTAAACACTCTCAATAAAATCAGGGCCACCTTTTCAGAGTATGTTTTTATACAATTCAATGCCAAACCCATCTGGGCCTGGGGACTTTCCATTGGGGAGTGACTTAATAGCTTTCAAAACTACTTCAATAGTAATATCTGAGTTTAAAGCCTCTCGTGCAGCGTCATTCATTTACGGGAGATCCAGCTTCCCTAACCAATCAGAAATATTGCCCCAAGATTTCGACATATAGAGCTCGTCATAATATTCTCTAAATCGCTCATTAATAGCTTTAGGGCTGATTAAAATTTCGCCTGATCTTGATTAAATTTTGTGTATAGCCCTACTGGCCTGTAGGCCTCTCAGCTCCAGAGAAAGAAGCTTATGGGGCTCATCTCCAAACTCAAAATCCTAAATAGCTGATCTGTTACTTGACTAGATAAAATTGTGTTATACTCTAACTTCCTTTTAATGATGTCTTGAAACAAAGAGAGACAAGAAGAGGCCTTGTGGTCCTGTTCTAACTGTGTTAGTTCAGTTTCTGTTTCGAACAGGCGTTTCCGGCGTTCTTTTTTTAACGAAGATTCAAAAGAAATAATTTCTCTTGGCATTATCACTTTAAATGTTTCCCATAAAATCGAATCAGAAACGTCTTGTTTATCATTAGTTTCCAAGAATTCTGATATTTTAGTTGTCAGAAATTGGCAAAAGGATGTCTCAGACAGGAGTGACGGGTGAAAACGCCAGTTACCCTGTTGTTTCGTACCACAGAATAGTGATGTGCGGATCGATCCTGAAATATCGATTCCTCTGATACCAATCATTTATGTTCTAGAATCGATTCTCACATTAAAATATCGATATTTTAGTAATTTAGAGTAAATTTCTAGTTTATCATTAACAGGAACACAGTGGAAAGAAACTATAACATTCGGATTGTCTACATTCAAAGGAACTACTTCCTCTTCCGCCTTTCATAGTCATGTGCGAAATACGGCTGTATAAATGTCTCGCAGCCCCTTGGCGTGCACACTCACAAATCTAAAATATAACCGTGCGCTGGCGTAAACTCTTCTGTTTAATCATTTTCTGTTTGACGTTTATTCAGCTGTGTGAAAACCCCGGAGGAACCCTCCCGAGGGATTAATAAAGTTAAATTTAATTTAATCTAATATAATAACTAGTATGTTGAGGCGAACTGAAGAGGAGGAGAGGGACAGGTGCTGCTAGGGCGAGACAGACGTCTCTCATGGAGTCCTTTAGTGCTGCAGGCAACGTGTTCAAATAGCACAGAACTCCAGTTTTTTTTATTTTATTTCTATATCATGAATCCTGCATTATTAAGTGATAAGAACAAGTAATGTGATGTCCTGTAATCATTGTGATGCTATAATTTGAGATAAAATAAATAAAAGAAGTTTTTGTACAAAGTATCGGTATCGGATCAGTATCGTCGACACCACCCTGAATATTACTTTGTATCGGATCGGAAAGAAAATCTGTGGTATCGCACATCTACCACAGAAGTCCAGGACTAAAGAGGTTTGAGAGTGATCCGAGATCAAGATGTTATGATAAGTTGAGCATACAACTTTAGACATCAATTTAGAATCAAGCAAAAAATAATCTATTCTGGTGTACAATTTGTGCACTTGTGAAAAATAAGAGTAATCTCTACCAGTAGGGTTACACAGTCTCCAAACATCAACTAGGTTAGTAGAACTCAACATATTATTCAGAACAGTCAAAGCGTTAATCAACTGGGAGGTTTGAGTAGATCTATCCAAGTGTTTATCAAGTACACAATTAAAATCTCCTAAAATTACATGAGTATCAGCGAGACTAGGTAATAAATTAAATATTTGTCAAAAGAAATCTGGGCTATCAAAATTAGGACCATATAAATTCAATAAAGTAACATGGGTTGCATGAATATGGCCCGTCACCAGAACAAATCGACCATCCGGATCACTAACCGATCAATATAGCCACTCCACGGGCTTTACTGGAGAATGTCGACTGAAAAATCTGATTAGTCCAGGAGCACCTGAGCAACCTCTCTTTAGTCGGTTTCATATGGGTTTCCTGAAGATACACAACATCAGCAGCTAGTGATTTTACATGAGAAAAAAACCTTGGCTCGTTTGTGCACATGCCCAAGTCCTCGCACATTCCAGCTCACAAATCTAATGCCACCACTTAGCGATGATGAATTAGCATTCACTCCAGAAATAATAAATAGCAGTGTACACATGAATTGCCCTTGTATAACATTAATAAGTACAACATACCGACAACACAAAAAACATAACCCTCTTCCCCCCCATCGCACTTTCCCAGACAAAGAAAAAAACCCGCATACTCAGAGAGGGTCCGCATGACCATCACGAAATAAATGGTCCAAGGTGACGAGCTTTCCAACCTCCCCTCACAAAAGAAAAAAATATATATTTACCCTCAATGCCAACATAGTTGAGAGAAAAATGAAATAGTCACATACATCCTGATGCAATGAGTTTCAAATGAGATGTCAAAGATTGTAAATTAGTCACTGGCTTCCTGTATAGTTCCCAAAAAATCCTCAGCCTCACGTGGCGTGGAGAACACTTTGACCATGGAGCCATGCGTTACTTGTAAACGTGCTGGATAGTAGAAACTACACCGAGCTCCAGCATCCATTAGGCGTTTACGCACGTCCTGGAAGACCTGCCGCTGTTTCACCACCTCCGTCGGGAAGTCAGGGAAGATGTGAATCGCCTTGCCATTGTAGTTCAAGGGAAACTGGTCCCGAGCAAGCTGTAGTATCTTCCCTCTCACTTGAACACGATGAATCCGCGCTATAGTTACCTAAGGATGATCTCTTTCCCCGGGGTATGACCGCCCAACCGGTGTGCTCGGTCAATGTCCAAAGGCTTGTCAAAACTGTCCGCGCCCAAAAGTTTTGGGAGAAACTTAGACAAAAATTCCACCATACATCCATTTTAAATTTTTTCGGGCAGACCAACAATTTTAATATTCTGCCGTCTGGACCAACCCTCCAGATCTAATCCTTTTAGACGAAGTGCCTCGTTATCCACTTGCAATTTTAAGCATGTTTTCTCAACCAGAGTGTTACGGCCCTGGGCCTTGGAGAGAGTGAAACTACCCTTTTGTGCTTATGCAAATCTAAGTGTGGGCCAGGACTCGTGGATGACTGGCTTCTGGGAGTCCTGTGCCAGCCTTCTTTTATGCAGATCACAGTGTGCCAGACCTTGCGGACGATCGGCTGCCTGGAGATCCCATGTTTCCCCGGTGGTCTGTTGATCAGCCCCGTCGGTTTTCAGTTTAATGTTTGTAATGAAACCCCTTATTTACTCAGTTTTGTGTTGGGGGCTTGTATATGTTACTCCTTCCCTGACGCTTAGCAGAGGGGGTTGTAACATAAGTGGGGGCTCGTCCGGGATCCTCCTTTTCCCTGTAAGGAGAATTCCCTTTTGTGAAAGAGAGAACGTGTGTTTTGCTCGATTTTGGTTTTTTTTTTCTTCTTCTGCCCTCTTCCCTGTTTTGAGCGCCATGTCGGCTCCTTTTTGTTTTGAGGATTTTTTAAAAGCTCCGTCTGTTGTGCTCCTTGAGAGCTGCTGCAAATGCGAATTGCTGCAAATTGCTGAACACCTTAAGCTGCAGGTCTCTAAAACACTCCGTAAGAGTGACCTGAAAAAGCGGGTAGTAGACGAGTTGGTGGAGGCTGGTCTAATGCAAGTCCCTGATCTGCCTGAAGTGCCTGTGGTTTCTGGTGAGCCTAGTCAAACTTCCTCATTTGAGGGGGACCATAAAGATGGTACGGGTCATGACAGTGTGGGAGATGAGCGGGGGGAGATGCCGCGCACGCTCCCTCGCTATGATCCCCTTTCCTCTGGAAGTTCAGAAGCACGGGACGGGGCCCGGCTAAAAGTGCGCTTGGCACGGCTCCAGTTGGAGGCCGAGGAGAAGGCTCAAGCCAGGCGAGCTCAATTAGAGCTTGAGATCAGAAAGCTGGAAATAGAGGCAGATAAAACAGTGAGGCTGCGTAAGCTGGAGCTGGAGTCTCAGCCACGAGCCTCATCTGTCTCCGCTGATGGTCCAGGTTCTGCCCCCGTGTCTACTACTCCTTATGACATTAGTAATTGCATTTCTTTAGTGCCTGCATTTAAAGAGGCTGAGGTGGATTCTTATATTGCAGCATTTGAGCGCATTGCTGGTGCTTTGCGGTGGCCTAGTGAGATCTGGCGCTGCTTCAAAAGCCAGTGATTAGGATTCATTGCGTGAATTGATGTTGCTGGAAGACTTTAAAAAGTGTCTTCCAGAGAGTATAGTGTTATACCTGTATGTTACTCCTTCCCTGATGCCTAGCAGAGGGGGTCATAAAGACGATGGTCATGATCAGAGATAGCGTTTTCAACCTCCTGTAGCCGACCACAGATACTCGTCAAAGATGCCTGTGATGTAGCCAGAGACGCTTCAAGACCTTTCAGTCATCGTGATATTTATTTTCTGAATTTCAGAAAGAACCTTGGAAAAACGTTTATCACCATTCTCCGCGTCTTTAGCAGGCTCCGAGGTTAGCTCAGCTTCTCCTGCTTTTTAGCTTTTTCAGTTTTTGATTTGGGCATCCTGTTTGAATTATGAAACAAGTATTCTTCAGTGAAACCAGGAATTGTGAGGGATAAAACAATAAAGTCCAAAATGTGAAGAGAGTATGAGGAGCTCCACAGAAACACGTCTACTCCATTCGGTGCTCACGAGCACCCCCGAGTTCAACTTATTTTAAAAAATTGCCATTTGATGAAGAAAACAGTATTTCTGTGTGTTCCTTTAGTGCTAAATTTCTAATTGCGAGAGAGTGAATGATAGCAATGAGACGAGCCAGCACTGCTCTCCATCTTATTTTCTCTGCCTGCTGAAGTGCCATCTCTTGTTTGTCAATTGTTTCCCCTTTTTTAATCCTCACTATCAGTTCAGTTTTCATGGAGTTATGGTGTTCAGGACTATTGTCATGTGAGGTGAGATAAGAGCTTCCAATCTGTCAGTCCAGAACTTGTTAAATTCATGTTGCTTTTAGAAAACAGCATGCAGCAGAAGCAGAAAAGACTGTTGTTTTTCTCAGAATATACTAGACAACTTCTAGGCATCTTTTCTCTGCTGACTAGTGTTTTCTTAAAATATTGGTGGTGGCAACTTCTTCCGTCACCCTCGTTTCTGGGGAAAACAAAGTCAGGTGCTACCTTCCTTGGTGCATTGCAAACCAGCTGTATTCGAATGCTGTCAGTGATCGCTGAAGGCCAGTTTGCAGGGGCTTGTCCTCAGGGGGTTTAGCTCCAAGCATTTCTATGAGCATTTCCATTAGTTAGTTATTCAGAATAAACAGCAATCATAGTGGCGGAACAGTCTTTGCAAAATATTATGCAACACACACTCAGGCTACACATAATCACACCTGAAGTGGACGTAATTGGGTCTTCATCCTCAGGATCAACATCTGTGGCTGAGAAGGTGGATGGCTGCTCATCTTGGGCAGTTGCAGAGGGCGCTCCAAAATATTTCAGAAGTGCCCCTGAAGAGAAAACCAATATAAAACTCTGATACATGCCTGCATCATTTTCATAATTAAAACAAGAATATAATTTGCCCAATTTATCAAATGTTTAGAATTATATGTTGTTACGGCCCTGGGCCGGCTGTGTACTTTTGTTGTGCTCTGTCTTTAAAACTCCACAGGTCCTTCCTGATTGGAGAGCTGGCGGTGGCTGATTGGTCCCTGATCATGTGACTCTTTTCAGAATCCCTCAGCAGCAGCTGTGCTGTGGCAGCCACTGATAGCAGCAGCAGACCTGACCCTGGCTTCCAAAACCTGTGACATTCGTGTTTGTGATTCTCGTGACTTACCGAGATTTGTATATAGTGTGTACATTAGTTTTCACTTGTAAATAGCACTGAAACAAAAGGGTGAGCTTTCTTATTATTTTTCTTTGTACTGTTTTCTCCTGTTTAGTTCAGTGAGGGAGTTAGGTGTAGCGTTTGTCTTTTGTTTGGTTTCTGTTTCACATATGGTTTTAGATAGCACCTCTTCTCCTGACTTAGCTTGTTTTGTTTGTTATTTTGACCTTTGTTCACCCCGGAGCTTCATTTTCAGTGTAGACAAATAAACCACCGTTCACTAAGAAATTGGTTTTTCTGTGTATGGTTTTGGGGACCAGGGCGGGGTCACTTCCTTTTTTAACTCTTATGCTACGTTCCTGTACCCCTAGACTGGGGCGTAACATATGTATAACAAGCATGTTATTGAATAGGCTACCACACCATCAGTGTTTGGAAGTCATACATTACTGTGTAATTAGAGTAAGATACAGTGCAGTAAGTAACTTTCCTAAATAATGTAGCCTAATAGTGTAAGGAATTTCCTTTTTTCCCAAATCAACTAGAATACAACAGAATGCTATCGTCCAATTTTAGCATAGCATAGTATGCAAGCAGCTAACAAACAGTCATTATAATTTGTCATACATTGAGAATAGGAGACAAATCAACAAAACAGCTCTTACAGTTAATGGCTAATTAATATTGTGCTGAACACAGTCTAAAAGAGTCAATGAACCACATCAGTGTCTACTGTCTGTCTACTGTTAACTATCATAGGCAAGTGGCTAACAAACGTAAACAGAAGTTTTCCCAATCCCTACTAATTAATGCTATCTTGTTTCAGGATACATGTCATACATAATACCTGCCATTATTGGGGCGATCGTGGCTCAAGAGTTGGGAGTTCGCCTTGTAATCGGAAGGTTGCCGGTTCGAGCCCCGGCTCTGACAGTCTCAATCGTTGTGTCCTTGGGCAAGACGCTTCACCCGTTGCCTACTGGTGGTGGTCAGAGAGCCCGGTGGCGTCAGTGTCCGGCAGCCTCGCCTCTGTCAGTGCGCCCCAGGGTGGCTGTGGCTACAATGTAGCTGCCATCGTGAATGTGTGTGTGTGTGAATGGGTGGATGACTGGTTGTGTAAAGCGCTTTGGGGTCTTTAGGGACTAGTAAAGCGCTATATAAATACAGACCATTTACCATTTATCCAATGACACATCTGCTTACCTGTATCTTTTGCTCGTTACTTCTCCTCTTCTTTTCTTTTGTTCCTAAAGTGAGCACCTGATGGCTTTGACCTTTTCTTGTCCATAGCTGTGTTTATTTTGTCCTCCAGTATCAAGACCCATCCCCGAACCTGAGAATCACAACGTAAACTAACAGCCCTACACATTAGTGCGCAGACTCAGTTTCTATAGGGTTTTTTCTGCGATTTCGCACAACCCAGGAAAATTCATTGTGACACAATGGGTTTGGATTGACAGTATTATTTATGAATTGTGCTCTATTTGGAAGCACCCCGCTCCCCTCCCCTTGTGTGTAAGACTTCAGCACAGCAGCAGCAGCCAGCAGCACCGAGGGCCTTCGGCTCACTGCCCGCATATGGGTGTGATAGAATACACGGAACACGTCAATGCAAATTTCAAAGTTTATAACATGATGTCTGGTGCTTTTGCATTTGTTTCTTTGTTTTCATTTTGCAAGCTGTTTATTAGAAGGCACGCCAGTCAGCCAGAGAGCCCCCTGCCGCCCCACCCCTCTCCTCCCTGAGTGGCAAGCAGCAGGTGCACCAGTCTTGGGTGGGGGTGATGATATCTCCCCCTGACCTGTCGTTCCCTCTTGCCATAGCATTCAGTCTCTAGCCGTGAGAGCACTTCCTTCTTCCGAGTGTTGGAACACTGAGCTATTAGTTGTTTTCGACATCAATCTGGATGCTGGGTATCGAAGATTCCACAGGTCCCATCAGATTTCATTAGGAGACAATCACCTGATATTTTTGCTTTTGCACAAATTGCATTCTCTTTAATTTTGTCATGAAGAATTTAATGAAGAATTTTATGTTCAAAAAGATTCAATTTGCTTTATATTCCAGTGTTGTGAAATTACACTATATGTTATTCAAAAATTGTATGTTATTTCTCCAGGCCCATACGGGGCGCAGGTTTGCACAGTTTGCTATGTCGAGCCAATTAGTCACTAGAAGAAGTGTGATAGGAAGTGTTTGCTCATGAGTGAAGCAAGACATGGTGTGTTTCTTCCGATCCAAAGCCATCCACTCCGTTAAATCCCTTTGAGTGGCAATATGAGTAAGTTTCTTAATTGTGTTTACCTTTAAGACATTATTGAAGTGTATCATTTCAGTTTCACACGTTTTTGCATTAAATCCTGTCCAAATACAACACGTGCCTGTTCCTTGGAGGAAGTGATGCAAGAGAGAGTTTAGCTGGCTGTGAATCTCAATATAGGACACTGGGTCACATTGGGTGCAACAGTACACTAGGGTTTTTCATATTTTAACTAACCAATTATCAAATTGCAGATCCAGATTAATTTTTATGGTAAGAAATGACAATTAGAGGCTGTTATCTTTAAACATCATTTCAGATTTCAGTATGTGAAAAAGTGTCCTCGACGATGCTGCCCAGGTAGGGGAAAGAGTGTACTTCCTCCAGAGGACTTCCACTAAGGATGGTTGGGTTGTTGCTATTTTTTGCTATTCAAAATGAAGCTAACATAAAAATGAGAGTGTTAATTTCTTTGTGAGTCAAACTTACATATTCAGAATGGGATCAAATAATTATTTCCTCTGCTACAGTGGTTCTAAAACTGTGGTACGCATACCACTGGTGGTGCATGGGCTCCCTCTAGTGGTACGCGGGATGTCTCCAATTTTTTTAAAAAAGATTAAATAATATACCTGATTTAGGGATTTCTGAAAAAATGTAGACGTACAGCTCTGCTATCACTTCCAACATAAATGAAGACACAAAACTAACTGACTGAAGTTGGACTAGATGGTATATAATGATGTGCTACGTCAGTGGTCCCCAACCCAGAGGCTATGGACCGGGACCGGTCCATGAGTCGTTTGTCAGCGGGCCGCGAGAGTTGAGGCTCGAGTGTGAAATTCATGGTTTTCTCGGTTTTTTATGGTTAACTCGGTTTCCCTGGGTCTTTTCCCGTGTTGTAGTTGTGCGTCTTATTTTGAAAGAAATATTTACGTGTTACCATAGCGACCAGAGAGCATTAAGGGGCAGAGAGGAGGATGTTACTCTCAGTGTTGTTGGCGCATTTCAGGAGGACGCTGCGAATAAAGTTACACAATTACACAGTGAATTTGCATTCATTATTATATTTACAAAATACCACAGTTTTTCTCTTGGTCGCATGATTTTATTTTGTTGTATTTTATCAGTAACACCTTAAACGCCGGTCCGTGAAAATATTGTCTGACATTAAACCGGTGGTGCAAACAAGGTTGGAGACCGCTGTGCTACGTGGTGGGTAGCGACACAGCTATGTTAGCATAACATAAGCACAGTGAAGCTGGAGGATGAACACTAACTTTTTTCCACTGGATAAAAGTTAACGTGAAGGTTCCTGATGGTTAGAGACAAATGTAATCGCATGGCAGGATGCTGTAAACGGACCAAACTTCAGCCAGGAGAACAACTGAGATAATCCATCCACAATACGAGGTTAGTCATTAATATACTGCTGCATGGGCTGGGCTGGAGTTACATCGGAAGGTTTTAAAAACTGAGCTTTAAAATGAACAGTGATGTTAAAAACCGTTTTTAGGAGCTTGTTCAGATAAAATAGAACAAGATACAAAACATTAAAAACACAACAGCCTTAATAAACCCATCGTAGTTTGGAGCCGGAAGCAGGATTCATCAGGGCGTCACTTAAAGACCGGATATTCCACTTGCCATGAATGTTTTAATACAGTGCAGAGGTGATTATTATCACTCATCACATCCTGTTAATGACAGTTAAAATAAATAACATTCATAAAAGAAATAAAATTGTCTTGTGTAAACTGTATGTGGTGTTAAATAGGCCTATACTACTGTACTTTAATGTGGGTCATAAGGGTGCTACTTCAAGAGCCATTTATTTTATGAGGTTTTACTCATTGTGAAAAGTTTGAGAACCACGGGTCTACTGTACAATTCAGAGTCATTCAAATTAAATTAGACTAAAACAGGGTGGGAATTATTACACTTTATTTGTAAAGAATGTATAATATAATATGGACTGGTTTGTATATACTGGCTTTTCTACTCTGAGTGCTTTACATGACCTCATTCACCCATTTAAGCAATAACTTTTTTAAATGCTTTTTCTATCTACCAGTCACTTTAATGGATGTATTGGAGAGCCACTTGGGATTAGTATCTTGCCCAAGGATATTTGGCATGTAGACTGGAGCAGCCAGGGATCGAGCCATCAAGCTTCTGATTAGCAGATGATCGGCTCTACCTCCTGAGCTCCAGCCACCCCAAACCCTCTGTAAACCTTTTCATGGTACTCTAATTAATGTAAAATTATGATAGTTTGTCCAGTTACTTTGAGCATCTGGAAATAAAGCACTTTCTGTAAAAATGGCTGTAATCCCTAAACAAATGGTATGCACTGTACCTGAAATTCAGCATCTGGGAATGACAATGAGACAGACAGGAAGGGGTTCAAGAATAAAAGGGGGTTAGGGTTAGAGAGAATAATGGACTTTAACAGAGCAGATGTGAGAGAACAAGACTGAAGCTGTGAAGAGGGTGAAGCAATTTAAGGTTGTCATGGAGGAACTTCAAAGAAGACAATTCACAGAGTGCATTAGCTCCCACTCCACTGGAGACATGTACACACAAACCAACACAAATAGTTTGTCATTTCAAAGTATTTTTGGTAAAGAGATTTGATATTGTAAATATACAATTAAAAATTTCAAACATCAAGGACAACAGTTTCTGATTAAAAGGTGCAGTCAGCAACTTTTACTATGAACTATCCTGACTGACATCCAGGTAAGATGGTGCCTGTGTTTGCCTTTGCTGCTGTTTCTGCTCTGTCATTAAATGTGTTTTTGTTTTGTTTTTACTTATATTCTGAACCTTTCTGTGTGCAGATGTCTCTGCTGTATTCTTTCTTTCAGAAAGTTATGGTGCTGCCTTATTGTATTGGTATGCACATGGCTTTCAGACCTAACTACATATCTATTTGACTGCCATCAAGGCCATCTGGGTTAAATGCTAGTTTTCTGCACTGAAACTCATCATTGCTAGGGATGGTGTCACCCTGAGTATCAAACAGTGCTTTAGATATTTAAGCACCTTCGCTAAATCTAGTTTGTGTGATCTTGGTGTCACGACTGGGGCAGCAGCCGTGTGATGTGTGGAAGGAGGACTCAAATGCTTATTCAGATGTGAGGGTGATTTATTAAGAATACCGAACATAAAGTGGGGATGGCAAAACAGAACTACGGATGAACTAAACTGAGAGAAACTAAACCAAAGAGTAGCAAACCTGAACATGAAGGAAGGACAGCAGGGAGAGAACGCAGGGTGACACAGAGGATGAACACAGACGACGCGGCGAGGAACAGAGGCAAACACACACTATAAATACACAGAGGGACACTGGCGCTGTGTCCCATTTCAGGGTCTGCAGGCTTGAAGTGCGCATTTTAAGTGCGGTTACGTCACCGCCACGCGACGACGGCTGTCCCAATTCGAAGTGTACTTCAAATGCATACTCCAAATGCGCCGTCGATTTCCCCAAATATCAAGCGTGGTCCGGTGCACGCTTCGTGGTCCCATATATCCCACAATTCATAGCGCGGCGGTGGGTGTGGATAATTTTGCCGCAAAATACAGCAGAAGGGAGCGGCCGAAAAGTGAACTGTCAAAAGTAAGTACTGAATATGACGTCACTTATTTATGTGCGAATGTTTAATAATGAAGAACAATAAAACATTGCTGTTGGCCACATGTCGGCAAAGTTATGTGACACTAGTGATGTTTGTACTTTCAGCATTAACTTGGTTTTAAAGCCTCTACTTCTAAATATACATATAGTCGACCTTAATCTTACAGAGAATCTGATGATTTTATGGATAATTAAAGTCAGTCATATATCCACAAACACAACAAGCTGAAAGTCAGTGAGATATATATATATATATATATATATATATATATATATATATATATATATATATATATATATATATCATAATAATCTGACAATACTATAATATTGGCCATATTATATTTACATTACCACAGTGAGATGACTTTAGTCTCATGAACAACATTTGCTAATTGTTATTTACTAGCTAATCTTAAATAACTGTTCAGTACAGAAATGAAGCCCTTGAATCATGTTTTACAGTCCTGTGGTCTCAGCCTCAGATACTCAACTAATCAAAGTGATGTCATGACAAAAATGATTGACCAACAAAACATTTTTCTCCTTCATTTCTGTCAAACAAAAGCTGTATGTAACGTGTCTCGCGGTTAGTATCATGGTTGCTAGGCAACCTGAACAGCGCGACGAAGGCTACACCGTCCCATTTCACAAGCCTCTCACTTCTGCACTTCTCGTACTTATAGTACGCACCGTACGTAGTACGCATAGTGCACGTACTTCAAGCGTGCAGAGTCTGAATTGGGACACGGCCTATAAATTCACAGAGGGACACTGGGAAATCACACACACGGGTGGGAGACACAGCTGGACCTGATTAACCTGACGAGACAGGGGAACACTAACACCAGGGACCAACAGAGGGAGCACAAACCCAGAAACCCAGAATCTAAAAACCCAAAACACAAACCATCCCAAAACAGCCCACAAATAATAATGAAAATAATAACAATAAATACACCAAATACAAAATCACTGATGATACGAGCAGCAGAGTTCTGGACATGTTGGAGCTTGTTGGTGGATTTTTGAGTAAGACCATAAAGAAGTGAATTACAGTAATCGATCCAGGAAGTAACAAGGCTGTGGACAAGAATGGCAGCAGCATGTGGGGAGAGAAAAGGACGGAGACGATTAATGTTGCACAATTGAAAATATGTAGACCGAGTAACATTATTAATGTGTGAATTGAAAGATAGAGTACTGTCGAGGATGACACCCAAACTTTTCACAGAGGAAGAAACGAAGACCGGTGAGTTATTGATAGTAACGGAGAAACTGTTGGTTCTGGATAATGTTGCTTTAGAGTCAACCAATAGAGCTCAGGTTTATTACTGTTGAGTTTGAGAAAATTAGAAGAGAACCATGAATTTAGTTCAGTTAAGCAGAGGGTGAGGGAGGATGGGGGAGAGCAGAATCAGGTTTGGTGGACAGATAAAGCTGGGTGTCATCGGCATAACAGCGAAAATGGATATTGTATTTATGAAAAATGTGTCCAAGCGGAAGAAGGTAGATAATGGGGGCCCAGGACAGATCCCTGGGGCACGCCAGTGCTCAGAGGGAAGGGCTGAGAAATGAAGGATTTGAGTTGAATGAACTGAGTGCGATCAGACAGGTATGATTAAAACCAGGCTAGTGGAGTATGGGAGAGACCGATGGAGGCTAGCCTACTGAGAAGTATCGAGTGAGAAATAGTGTCGAAAGCAGCGCTCAGATCGAGGAGAATAAGGATGGAGAGTAGACCAGAGTCAGCTGCCATAAGATCATTGGTTATTTTTATAAGTGCTGTTTCAGTGCTATGGGACTGGAACTGTTCATACAGATTATTATTAGTTAAATGTGAGTGGAGTTGTGTGGCAACTATTTTCTCAAGAATTTTTGAAAGGACTGGTAGATTGGAAAAATTATTGGGCTCTAGACCAGTTTTTGTTTTTTTTCAATATTGGGGTGATGGCAGCAATTTTGAGGGAAGCAGGAACAGTTCCAGTGGTAAGTGAAGAGTAGACGATAGCAGATATGAGGGGAGGCAAAGAAGGTACACATGACTTAACCAAAACTGTAGAAATGGGGTCTCGCTGACAAGTTAAGGTTTTGACTTACAAATGAGATTTGAAATATCAGTGACAGAGGGAAGTTGGAAGGCAGAAAAACAGTGTGATGGGAGAGGAATTACAAAGGAAAAGCTACATGGAAAATTGGAAACCAGGACTTGGTGTATTTTGTGAATTTTCTCAAAAAAAAAATAACATTAGAGAAGGAAGACGAGTGAAGGTGAGCAGGTAGAAAATCTGGTGACCTGAAAGAAGAATTGAACAGTGAAAACAGTATCTTGGTTGAGTCATCTTTTGAACAGATAATGGTGGAGTAGTAATCAGATTTTGTTTGATTAATACACTCCTTATAATACAGAATATGATTATTAAATATTTCCTGGTGGGTAGTAAGACCAGTTTTCTTATAAAGGCGTTCAAGCCGTCGGCCTTTTGCTTTCAGGAGCCGGAGTTCAGCTGTAAACCAGGGTGCTGACGGAGAGAATGATACAGATTTTGTCACGGCTAACAGAGTGAGCCGTGTAGAGGAAATAAATGAGGTCCAAGCGCAGGCACTCGCTGAGATGTGAAGGTGGTTTAATGTAAAATAAAGCACAAGGTAAAAAATGGCAGAACAGAACTAAACATAAAAACAGCAAACATGAAGGAGGGTGAGCAGAGGCACATGCTAGTTGACAGCAGGGTGGACACACAGTGGATTCACAGACAGACCAGCAACCAGCACACGAGTAGTCGCGACTTAAAGAAGAACACAGGGAGATTACACACAGGTGGAAGTAACTGACAAGACGAGACAGGGGAAGCAAAACTGAACACACTCACATGAGACACGGACCTTCACAATAAAACAGGAAACAAGAAACGATTCACAAGGACGCAGACTAGACACTGAACTAAAACAACATTAAATACAAGGGCACAAGACACAAAGCCTGAGAACGAAACCAGAAAAACTGAAACATAGGATATAATTTTCAAAACAGGAAAGAATCAGAACATAAATCATTATACAGAAGAATACCAAAATATAAGAAACTCAAAATACTGGGTCAAAATGACCCAGAACCGTGACAGATTTGGTTTTGAGTGGGGCAACAGAGTTTAGAATACTATTGAGTTATAATAGGAAACCAAGTCCTCTTGAGATTAATGCAAATTACTAGAGAAAGCAAAAGAAAGGGTATCAGGATTGATTTTCTTAAGAGGAGACAAAAATGCTCAGAGTGCATTTTCTTAAACTTATTAAGCAGGTGAAGGTTCAAGTTGTTTTTTAAAAAAAGGCTGCTGTGTCTTTCTGCTTCACTTCAGAGATCTAAACAAACAAAGTGCACCACACCCAGACAGTAATGCTTTTATTATGTGTGATAAACAAGATACTACGGTGAAGCCACGGTTCTCCATATTTGGCTGAAATCCAGCACTTTGCTTCATACTTCATCTCCACATAGGAGGGGTATCCAGATTCATAGGCTGCATCCTCCTGAGGACCCGGCCTTTGCGCTCTATGTGGACTTGGTACTCAAGAGGCCGGGTATGAGTAGGATATGAGGTAGATGCAATTTTCTGACCTCCTGCTGTTTGTGGTCTCTCTGTGTTCCTCTTTTCATCTCCTTCCCCTTAAAACGTCGGAAAGGAGATGACTGGTTAGCAATTATGCAAACTACAATGAAGAAGCCAGTCTAATAGGAGATGAAAGCACAATAATAAGTTTGCAAAAATATCTAACACATTAACCATTCATCATATATAGTCTAATTTCATTTTGCCACAGTTATTTACCTAATTGTGTTTTCTTTTTCATAAATGGCAGCTAGAGATAAATAAATCAGTAAAAACAAATCTGAGTGAGAGAATATATTTAATTATGTTTGGTGGCCTAAAGTCACCTCGCTGAGTTTAAAAAGAAATTTAAATGCATAAAGTACAGGGATGTGTTCTGTTCTCTACTTGTTCATATAACATTTGCTGAATACTGAAGGCAGCAGCTGCTTTTAAGGTTTAAATGTTTTTGTAAATCAGGTCAGATCATTTACAACATGTTCATAAACTACTTTCAGAAAAATACTGAAACTTTTTCTGACATTTGATTTTCGTGGCATCGTTTTGACAAATCTTTACTGACAGATGGTAACTTGACGTTCAGAAGGTACAATAAGCCTTGGAGGGACAAGATTCACCCAGTGTTCAAATCATTGCTGCATGCCATGCTAAGTGGCACTGTTATTTTTCTGTTGCTCTGGTCTTTCAGGTGTCAAGCCTCCACCTTCCTCCAGCCTCCACCATTCAAAGTTATTTGGCATCACTTGCCAGCGATGGTTACAAAAGGGCAGCTCTCTGAATCTCTCTGACCTTTGGGTTTATACGTTTCTATATGTGAACAGAGTGATTGTGGTGGGAGGCTGGACAAGTAAGTTTGGAGTACCCCATATACATGCAACAGAGCAACTAGGTTATGCGGTTAATGCCACTTTCTCATCCAGACGAACCCACAGCATTGTGCCCTGTATTGCTTGAGTCCAGTCACCCCTCTGCTAGGCCAGTGAGACTACCCTCACCTCCACATGGTGAGTGTTCAATTCAATTCAATTTTATTTATGTAGCGCCAAATCACAACAAAAGTCGCCTCAAGGCGCTTCATAGATACAGAGAAAAACCCAACAATCATATGACCCCCTATGAGCAGCACTTTGGCGACAGTGGGAAGGAAAAACTCCCTTTTAACAGGAAGAAACCTCCAGCAGAACCAGGCTCAGGGAGGGGCGGGGCCATCTGCTGTGATTGGTTGGGGTATGAATGCTTCTATGCCATAAAAGGGTCATCTTATTGCAGATTGTCTGGCATGAAAGCATAAACAGCAGCCAAAAGGGGTGGGACTGATTAAGGCTGTAGAGAATGTGAGGAAGTTACAGACCAACCATCACCACCTTGATCCCTGTTTCAAACCTTTCATCCTAGAGAACAGGTATCAAACTCCAGTCCTCAAGGGCCGGTGTCCTGAAACTTTTCCATGTGTCCCTGCTGCAACACACCTGAATAAAATCAGTAGATCATTAACAAGGCTCCATAGAACTTGACTGTATGCAGAGGTGGCAGGTCAGCCATTTGAATCATGTTACAGCAGCTCATGAGTGAATGAACATGATGCAACAGAAGTGCATTTTTCTAAACACTTACATTTAATTACATTTATTTAAATGTACTTGAGGAGGGTTAGGGGTTGCCACCTCTAAAAGACCGTTGGCTTCATTGCGTGATGGCCTCCAGCTCGCACTGGAACGGTTTGCAAGTGGACGACTTTAGGTAACTTGGAGTCTTGTTCACGAGTGACGGGAGAAAGGAGATCGACAGATGGATTGGTGCTGCGGACGCTGTGCCGGTCTGTTGTTGTGAAGAGAGAGAGCTGAGTGTAAAAGTGAGGCTCTCAAGTTAATGCTCGATCTACATCCCTACCCTCACCTATGGTCACGAGCTGTTGGTAGTGACTGAAAGAACGAGATCGCGGATACAAGAGGCAGAAATGAGTTTCCTCCGAAGGGTGGATGGCCTCTTCCTTTAGAGATAGATCAGCCATCCAGGAGGGGCTCAGAGTGGAGCTGCTGCTCCTCCACATTGAAAGGAGGCAGTTGAGGTGGTTCGGGGATGTGATAAGGAATCCTCCTTGGTGAGGTGTTCCGGGCATGTCCCACTGGTAGGAGGCCCCGGGGCACGCTGGAGAGATTATATCTCTCGGCTGGCCTGGGAACGCCTTGGTGTCCCCCCGGACAAGCTGGAGGTGGTGGCTGGGGAGAGGGAGGTCTGGGCCTCTCTGCTTAGGCTGCTGCCCCGCAACCTGGCCCTGCAGAAGAAGATGGATGGATGGATAGATGTCTTGTGTTGCTGTCTCCTCCCTGCCTTATCACCAACTTGGGGTTGGTATCTTTCCCAAAGATATTTGCCATGCAACTTGGGACAGGCGGAGATCAAACCACCAACAAGCACCAACTTTCTGAACTTAAAAGTTGAATCTTATAGGAACTATAATATATTGATTACATTTGACATGACCCAAGATGTAAGTGGGCGTTAAAGCGGGAAGTCTGGGAAGGTATCTCAAAATTGGGAATTTTCATCTATGTCTCCAATGGGAATAAGCTGACAGAACTTAGGTGGAATGAGTACTTCAGTTTTTCAGAGTCACTTTTTCAGTTTAGTGTGACCAAGTGGTTGGCGGGGTTATAAAAAAAGTAATAGAATGACAACACCACCTAGGTGAATTTCACCCCCAGGAAATATAAAATCGTTTGGGAATAAAATGTAATAAAAAAACAACGTTTGCACAGGTTCAGGGATGCACACTGAGGCCGCCTCAAATATTAATACAATTGTATTTATTAGTATAAAATAAGATAAAACATCAACAATAACAGAGCACTGAATATAGCGTCATCTAAAACTGTGTCCCAAATTACAATAAGACTGGACCATAGAACTGGGACTTACCAGCAGCGGTGGACCCAAAAAGAAAACCACCTGCCTCGTTGCTGTTTCAGGACTCCTCCTCAGTGGAGCTGCTGTCTTGTTTTGTCTTGTGTTCTGTTTTGTTGGCTGTCTTGTTTTACTCCTGTTGTTTTGCCTCGCCTCGTTGAGGCTTTGGGTTTTATTTTGAGCCCCTTCTGGACCAGAAGGGTGCATGTGTTTTATTAAAGATTTAAGTTTTTCTTTTATTCTTTTTATTGTATACAGAGAGCCTGCTATTTGGTGTCCCATGTTTTATTATTTTAATGTCTGTGTCTTGTGCTCTTATTTCAGTGAACTGAGGACCTACCAGCGGCCGTGGGACCTCTGGTGGTGGGTTGTTTTCCACACTTCCTTTGTAAATAGCTCACCTGGTGTTTCTGTAAATTAAGACTCTTTAATGTTCCCGACCCAGAGCCTGCGCGTGAGTCTGCTCAGTCCAGTTGTGACATTTAATTTCATTGCAGTCTTTTAACAGGTTAAGGCAGGTTATAATGTGATAACCGAGCTGCTATCTATTATGTAGTTTGGTTATAATGTAGTTTGGTATCCTTTTGGGTTTAGTGAATAATATGTTATACTTTGTAACACTGGCCTATTGTACCTGTTGCCACATCATATTCTTTTTGCTTCAGTAGATATAGTTCTCTAAAGCTTATAGTGTGTATTTGTTTTATTGTCTTTGTCAGATTTCTTCTTGTTTTTTAAAAATATTCATTTTTTTGGGTTCTGATTGACATCACAGAAACATGGAAACTAGGACATTGCATAGTTGTGCAGCAGCATAAATGGAACAGTTAATTTTAGTCAGTGGATGTAAATCTGTGAGAAATTGACATTCACATTTATATGTACTGTTTTTCTTATTAATATGCAGACTCAAGGTGATCAGTTGATGCTGATCTGTAATACCCCAATTGTGGTGTAAAGAGGAAGTTAAAAGAATAACAGCAAAGTCATTTGAACTACTTTATTATTTATTATAAATGCAAAAACAAAAACAAAAAATTATTATTATTATTATTATTATTATTATTATTATTATTATTATCATCATTATTTATATTATTATTATCATCATTATTTATATTATTATTATCATCATTATTTATATTATTATTATTATTATTGTTGTTGTTGTTGTTGTTGTTATTATTATCATCATTATTATTATTATTATTATTATTATTGTTGTTATTATTATCATTATTATTTTATTATTATTATTATTATTATTATTATTATCATTATTATTATCATTATCATCATCATTATTATTATTATTATTATTATTATTATTATTATTATTATTATTATTATTATTGTTGTTGTTGTTGTTGTTGTTGTTATTATTATTGTTATTGTTATTGTTGTTATTATTACAGGCATTCCATTAAATTATCAAAAGTTTAAACTACAACAGGATTCTGGGGAAATTTAATTCAGTGGTAATCAGAGCACTGGGTGGAGTGATCCCTAAGCTAGCCAAGTGTCTCCAGCAGATCCCAGGAACAACATCCAAGATCTCTCTCTCGAAGAGCGCAATAGGAACAGCAAAGCTTCTGAGCAGGACCCTCAAGTGCTGAGGCCTCTGGTAGAGGACCCGAGCTTGAAGGACAGACCGCCTGCAGGGACGAGCGGGGAATATTTTTTATTCTTTAGGCAAACGTTTGGACACAACCATTTTATGTTTTTTCTTTATTTTCATTCTATTTACATGGTAGATTCTCACTGAAGTTATAAAAACTATGAATGAACACATATGGAATATGTAGTACATGTTTTATATTTTAGATCCTTCCTAACAGCCGCCCTTCGCTTTGATTCCTGCTTTGCTCACTCTTGGCGTTCTTGGAGCTTCATGAGGTCGTCTCCTGAGGTGGTTTTCCAACAGTGTTGAAGGAGTTCCCAGAGATGCTGAGCACTTGTTGGTCCGTTTTGTCATGCAGGTGGAATTCAGTGCAGAACAGCTGAATTTAGAATGAAAGTCACACGTTTATTTACAATCACACCAGGTGAAACTATATACAGTGCGCGGGACAGGGATCATTTCCAGGGATCCGGGGATGGAGGGAAAACACACTCCACATGGCCACTTCTCACGCTCCACTTTCACACTCACGTTCTCTCCACACCTCACTGACAGACTCAGGGGAACAGGTCTGGAAACGGGGAATCTATATCCAAAGGAACGCAGTTAGAACAGACTAGAACTTCACACGGAAAACAGAGTTTAACAGGGCTGTACTGACGAGAGTTACTCAACGATCCAGTGAAGAAGCACTCTGAACCACCAGATTCACTGCAGGTGCCTTCACTCTGTGCTCCATCTCATCCCAAACCAGCTTAATTGGGTTCAGGTCAGGTGACTCTGGAGACCCCTGTGCAGACTCCGCCTGCAGGTGTGTTTGGGGTCATTGTGCTGTTTGAAAATAAATGATGGTCCAACTAAATAGCATGTGGCTGCAGGATGCTGTGGTAGCCATGCTGGGTCAGTGTGCCTTCAATTTTAAATAAAACTCCAACAGTGCCACCAGTAAAGCCCCCCACACATCACACCTCCTCCTCCATGCTTCACAGTGCATGTAGAGACCATCCGTTCACCATTGCGCATTGGTTTTCGTTTCTGAACTCGCTGTCATATTTCTGGGTCCTTTTGTGTTTCCTTTTTTTTACGACCTTCTTTCTATGGTTTATTATTTAAGGTTAATATTGGTAATCCTGAGTTTATTCTATGTTAACTTTATATATTTAGGCTCCCCTTGTTCCATGTTTCTCCATCTATGTTTATCTCCCTAGACCTTCTCATTTTCCTGAGTGTTCTGTCCTCCCACTCCCGCTGTCATATTATGATGTTTTGTCTCCCTTCGTCTCATGTCGCTCTCCCGTCCTCCCTCTCATGCTCCCTCACTCTCTCTCATCTGCCTTTCCCCCCACTTCTGTGTAATGTTCCACCGTTTCCTGTTTTACTGTGAAAGTCTCATGTTTTCATGTTTGGTGTACTTCCCCTGTGGTGTCTTGTTAATTTATGTCAGCTGTGTTTCCCGTGTGTTCTCACTTCCTTCCTTGTCCTTCTGTGTCGTCTTGAGGATGTGATTTAGCGCTATATAAATTAACTTCATTAGGTTTCCCAGTTTAGTTTGCATTGTTTATTCGTTCAGCAAGTAAGCCTGTTTTTTTGAGTTTAAGTTTCGCCTTCGAGCCTTTGGGTCCTTTCCTGCCTGCCATGCACAGCCAAGTCAATCCCTCCACTGAGCTCCGGACAGACCTTATCTACACACTGGAGTTTCTGTGCCAAGAGTGGGCAGCGCTCCCTGTTAAGGAATACCAGGAGAATTTAGTTCTCCAGTTACAAAGGATAATTTCCAGACTCCGGGTCACCCCACTGAACTGCATCGTTTCTTTTCTGGTTTTTTTTAACCCTTTAAAGCCGGTCGGAGCAGCACGCTCTGTTTTGCGTAACTATTTTAAATCCCGGTAGCTCTGCAACCACGTAAGCTAGCGCAATACTTTTTTTTGCATATGAAACCGGAGGAGTTGTACTTACATCTTATGCCATCAGCTTGTCCTCGGTCACAGTTTCCTTCCACATATAGCTTTGCAAAAACTGCATAAAAAGCACTTGCAGCAACAAAAACATAATATTCCAGAAACACGCTTTGCCGATCCGATCAGCTGTTCATAACACTTCCTACGTTGGAATAGACGTCAGCGCGAACTTTTGCATGTCCGCCATTACCTGCCCGAAACCGGAAGTGACGTCATTTTCGCGAAAAATGTAGTTTTTTTTACCATCAGGGCCTCATGAGCCTATACTGGTGTTTTTAAAAGTTATCTTTGACTTTATGACTTTCTGTGTCGTTTCTGGGATGCTTAGGACTCATATTGCACTGCTGGAAATAGTTTAATTTGATGCATATGCTGCTTTTTTGTAAATTTGCATTATAACATTTATTTTCGTTTTCCCTGCAGTATATAAAAATTGGTGTATTTCAAAAATAAAACTATAAAGACACTCAAAATAAATTTCCTGTGGTGGGAAACTATTTTGTGCAACTTTTTTGTATTTACAGTTTTGAGGGATAAGCCTCTTAAATTTCTCTAACTAGAAATATATGTTAAAAAAACAAAAACGATTTTCAAATTTTTTTGTAGTTTACTGCACTTTTTTGCAATTTATGTAATTACTATGCACTTAATGCAGACATATTATTAAAATCTGGGCTATAATGGTTGTATTGATGTATAGCAACTCGAAATGCTCCCAAAAATGGCTCCACAGCATGTAAAAATATAATATAAGCGCTGGCGGACTTGGTTCTATGGTAGGTCTTAAAGGCTTAAAGTCTCATGAGTCCACAAATAAACTCAAAACTCTGCGTCACAGACCAAGGACCATGACAAGAAAAGTTCACTTTTTGAGGTTGAAGAGGTGGCACAGACGTTCTAGTTTTGTATATTCGGGGCTCATACACCTTTTCCAGGGTCAAATACAACCAGTTTTTAAGCACTTTTAAGGTTCATTTCAGGCTTTTTCAGCACATTACCACTGTCATAAATCACATATTTATTCAAATAAATACATGCTCAGAATGATTTCACTTTTTTAATTACACAAAAGGTTTATGCCATATGTCACTTGACAAATAACTTCACAATAAAAATGAGAAATATAATAGAATTTGTTTTGGTATTGAATTAAAGTAATGTGCAAATAAAAAAAAAAGAGTTAATGAAATAACTCAAAAGAGTGCAAAAATAGAGGGGAACCCTGGTAGAGGGGAAACTGCATTATATGCATATATATACATACATATGTAGTCCATAAAAATGCATTCAACAACCAAAGTGATTCCAAAGGCACCAAGATAATACTTGAAAAAACTGTACATTGCAAAACACATGAAAATGTAAACATTATTCTTCTAATCAGCTTGTGACAACGTCGCTGCTTTATAGCCTTTATTCAGATACGTTAAATTGGCTAGTTATGTATTGGGCTAATGTTTAAAGCTTCAGTTGAGCGAAGTAACTCAAGTTACTGTTACTGCTAAGCAATGTTAGCTAAGCTCACAGCATATTCCATAAATTACCATGCCATAACTCAGAGGTGGGACCAAGTCATTGTTTTGCAAATCTCAAGTAAGTCTCAAGTCTTTATCCTCAAGTCACAAGTCAAGTCTCAAGTAATGTCAGGCAAGTCAGAGTCAAGTCTCAAGTCACTGGTGTTAAAGTCACAAGTCTGAAACTTTGAATTTCAAGTCCTTTTGAGTCTTTAAAAAAAAACGAAAAAAGAATGTTGCAGTTATGCTAAATGTAAATATTAGACCATGTGATTTTTAAATCTCTGTTTTTCTCAACACATGACGAAATAGTGACCTTAGAAAATATACACAAATTGTGAAATTGCACCTCTATAAAATGCAGCTCAATTAAACTTAGCTCCAAGAATAATTTTCACCAACAGTTCTGAGATAAGCTGCATGCTATTCTTGGATGCGCTTGTAGGGCCGGCTTTAAAATAGCATGACAAAAATATCACACACATTAAAGTTAGTTGACATCACAAAGTTAGATGAAGTCAGCTATCTCATCGTAGCAAAAGAGAAGCACCACCTATCGTTCTTTATGCAACTTCAACTGTCGGACAAAGTTGGAAGTTGTTCCATCTGTCTGTGATTCTCTTCTTGCATGTTTTGCATGTTGCATTTCGTTTTTTTGTTGACTACTTCATAGTTTATGTACCTGAAAAAAATAACTCCTTGCAGCATTTTTGAGCGTTTTTTTCTTCTTAAAAAAATCTGGTTAATTTGATTGGCTGTGCTACAGCTCACGCACTCATACGTACGGAGTGTGGTTGGAATAAATGAATGAATGAATTGAATTAATGGTGCACACTTTCCATATAATATGTGTGTCAAATTTTAGATTTGGGGTGAAATATCAAGTCTTTTCAAGTAAACCGGTTCAAGTCCAATTCAAGTCCCAGGTCATTGGTGTAAAAGTCCAAGTCAAGTCACAAGTCTTAGAACATTTTTTCAAGTCAAGTCTAAAGTCATAAAATTAATGACTCGAGTCCACACCTCTGCCATAACTAGATGCTATACCAGCGCTGCCATATTGCATCACACTCAGTCCAGTTTAAGAATTTCTCCCGCAAATTTGCTAGCTAACATAAACAAATTAGCATTACTGTGTGAATTGAAAATTTGTTACTAGGACTTAACTTCCATGTGACGCGAAATGACCGATTTCCCCATTGTGAAAAGCTGCAAATCCTTTTTCCAAATTTAGCAGGAGGCTACACGTGGATTTGGACCTCTTCCTAGCCATAATTTGTAATTGTCCTTTTCCAACAACACTTGCTAAAACGTCAGGCGTGCTAGTGCACTCATTGCTGACTGTTCGGGGGAGGGGTGGTGTCACATATTGAAACAGACTGACAGACAACAAGCAGAACGTCCTTTTAGACATTGCGACTTATTTTATTTCTCCATCCAATAACGATTCAATGAGATACTTATTTGTTGTAAATTAAAAGCAGTTACAGTTTCAAACAGTTTCAAGGACCACATCTGAAATCCAAGCACTTTTCAAACAGTAAATAACCCTACAGATCATGTTGGAGAGGAGCTGTCCACACCAGTTGGAGGAAGCTGACAGGAATCCTTGGCCTGAAGTTCTGTCAAGATACATTCAGATCAAAGAGGAGGGTGGGGGAGGACTAGATAAATGGGAGATAAGAAGTACCAATGCCAAACCAAGAGGAGCAAAGAGGAATGGAAGTCAAATTGTGTGGAACATAATGATTCAATTTTAAGGTTGTCATTTCAGCCACTTTCAGAAGACACCCTTTCTTAGGAGAGTCCATTCTGAGGTCACACTCCAGTTATGGGCTGTATCTCAAAGTAATTTAGTGCTGGAAAAAATGGTTTTGACAAAGGAGAAGAACCAGGTTTATTCACTTTGGCTGCATTTCACCATACTTTCAAAATCCTCTAAATGATTCAACTTAATTATTCTAAATCTGTTCCCTCCAAAGGATTATAGTTCAGGATTTCTATTAAATTTTATGTGCATATATATACACACACATAAAGTTGCAGGGATTTAGTATAATACGACTACCCTTCAAAGCAGGGATACTTTAGCCTGCGTTGTCAATAAGAATGTAAAAGGTTCGGACAGACTGCCTGAGGCTTAGAGAGGACAAAGACCACCCTTGCTTTATTCCTGACAGCAACTGGATGGGTTAGCCGGTGGCTATCCATTTTTCTTTCATGCAGGTGTTAGACAACCCAATGGCAAAGTGCAACTGGCCGCACGGGCACACACAACGACACACACATGCTTTAGCTAAGCAGGGGTTGATGGTTTTGTGTGTGTACCATGTTCAGATATCTTTGTGAGGACCAAAATTTGGAATGCTACTATTGGAGACCAACAGTCCTTCAGACTCGTGGGGACAAAACGCCTCCACGAGTCTGACGGCATTTTTGAGACTGAAAATGTGGTTTTAGTTTCAGGGTTACGATTAGATCATGGTTAGGGTCAGGCATTCATCTTTGATGGTAAGGGTTAGGGTAAGCAGCTACAGAAAGGGTTATGTCAACTAGATGTCCTCACTAAGATGTGAAAAAAGTGTGTGTGTGTGTGTGATCTAGATACACACTTTGTCTGTCAGACACATGTTGTTTAACCTCTGGATGATGGTGGGATGTACAAAACTTATCGCAGTAGACGCGAGCAGACACAGCCGTACTAATTCAACATCTCTATTATTATGAGGTTATTATAAAAAGGTACTCTGTCATGTTTTATTCATTTTGTTTGGCTCATAGCTTCTTTTTTTTTAAATAACTCAACTGTGTACAGATGTATAATAAAATTTTAAAAGCAGTATTTAGAGGAAAGTGTTTGAGACTTAATTAGAACCAAATGTATGCTGGCTTTTAAGATGTTAGTGTGTGTGTGTGTTTTAATTTATTTTATTTTAAATTTGAAAGAATAATGAAGATATCCATTAAGAAGCTCAAAGGAAAAGAAAATGTAATGTCAGATGAAACTAGACTCCGACTGTAATATATAGGAAAACAAACACAAAATGAACATATACTACCTGCAGCTAAATGCTTTTTATAGCCAGACTAAATGAATGTGTTTTTGTAACACGTTAACTAAGCTATGATCTCGGTAAGGAGGCGTTTTTAGGTAGTTCGACTGTGAAATGCACTTCACACACGTACACACACGCACAGTTCTTTGTCGCCAGATACCACCTTTATTTATAGTTTACATATGTTATGACCGACCACAGTCTGACAGCTCATTTCCAGCTGATTTCCAGCCTCCCCTCCGCTCCTCTCCTGTCTCACTATAAAAGGAAGGAAACCATCATCAGTCCAAACGCCATCAGCTGTTCTCACCTGCGTCTCCAGCACCGCCCCGTTGAGCTCACTCACTTGTCATTCATGCATTTGTTTCATCTCGTCTGGACTATTGTAATTCTTTGTTTATTTGTTTATGTAAAGCCTCTTTGGAGCGTCTGCAAGTTGCTCAGAACGCTGCTGCAAAGCTTCTGACCAAGTCCTCCAAGTCCTCCCATGTCACACCCCTGCTGATTCAGCTGCACTGCCTCCCCGTTAAATTCAGAATCCACTTTAAGGTTTTGACCTTGACCTTCAGGGCTCTGCATGGACAAGCACCAACATATATAAGTGAACTTTTACATCCATACATTCCCAGCAGGTCCCTGAGGTCATGTGACCAGGGCTTGCTTGCTGTCCAACACACGAGGCTGAAAACAAAAGGCAACAAAGCTTTTGTGACTGTGGCCCCCAGATTGTGGAAGTCTCTCCCTTTGAGCCTGAGATCTGTGGACTCAGTGGTCGCTTTTAAAAAACAGCTAAAAACTCATCTTTTTAAACTTGCTTTTGGTTGATTTTCATTTTTAGGTTTTAGCTTCTGTGAAGCACTTTGTGATTTTTATCTTGAAAGGTTCTGTATAAATAAAGTTTTACTTACTTACTTACTTACTCACTGCACCACTCCTCCCCTGCAGCCGCGCCCGGGACCACACCTCCGCCACATCGACATCTTGGGAAAAGAAAAGAAAAGAAAGTATTCTTATGCCGTGAGGTGTTGGTTCTGATGAACAGCGGCCTCCTACCAGACGGAAGTGTCACAAACAGTTTTTGACCAAGGTTTGATGGGTCAGCAGCCATCTTCCTTAGAGCCCACTATCATCTCCACTACTGTGGCAGCATTGAGGTCCAGGTAGCTGTGACTGCACAAGGTCACCAGGCTGTCAATCTCAATCCTATAGGGAAACTAATCTCCCAAAGAGATAAGCCTGATGAGGGTGGTGTCATCTGCAGACTTCAGGAGCTTTATGGACTGGTGTCTGGAGGCGCAGTCTTAGTGTACATGGAGAAGGGCCATCAGTGCATCAGTGATGATGCACTGAAATTCTGAGCCATGCCTGGCCAATCTCACATGACGAGTTGAAGATATCAGTGAACACTGCAGACAGCTGATCTGCACAGTACTTCTGAAAAGATAGATAGATAGATAGAGACGCCGAGTCTGGTCTGTCTCCTTTGTTTACAGAGATTTTTTACATCACTTTCAAATATGGAGAGAGGTTTTGTGGGAGATGGAGAAGCGTCTGAAGGGGAGCATAGCGGGGGTTCTTTACTGTATTGTAAGTGGTGGAGGTGATGGGATTGGGGAGCCACAGAAGGTGAAAGGGTAGAGGGTCTTTGTCCATTAGTACCTACTTGGATCAGCTGAAGGCGACTCGAGGTGGTACGACTCGGCTCGACTCATTTTCCATTACCCTTGATGGGTTTACGGCGACTGAGGACTGGTTAAATTAAGATAAATACAAACACGTCACTGTTATGAAAAAGACACACAGCTTATCATCTTATAGTTGTACAACATCTAAAATCCCTCTGTTGTGTGAGATCTTTATAGCAACACGGTCAAACATCCCATGACAACATCTGTATGTGACACGACTGCTACAGCAAAGGTGGACGTCGAGGCGATGTTAAACCTGATGCTCCGTCTCTGGCTTTTCATCAGGCTCTGAGACCACGGGGTTGTTTCTGTGTTGCCATTTCCATCATTTCCTCGTGGTGGTTTTGATTTTCATGAAGGAGATGCTCTCACGACTCACTGAGGGACAGCACTGACTAGCCAGTCTGTTGATGTCACATGTTTGGATCGCTTGGAATCCCAGTCAGCTAGGCGCCTATGCAAAACCGTAAAAATTGTTTTCAGCTGGTAACACATAGGTACTAATGCAAAAAGGGCTATAACTGTCAAAGCAATGATAAAAGCTGTTCAGGCTGCTGGCTAAGTGTAAATTGTTGGTGGAGTGGGGGGCTTTGGGCTTGTAGTCGGGTCAACAGTCTGATTCCTTTCCAGACAGAAGCAGATCTGAAAACTGCTTTTACAGTTTCTTTGCCTCTCTTGACTCCCTGCTAAACCTGCACTGTCTCTGTCCCTACTAATGTTTCCTCTGTGTCCCGTCTGAGGTGTTCTTGGTTCACATCACCAAGAATAACGAGTAAGGAGTCTGGGTATTTGTTCAGCAAGCAAGTGCTGGGCCTCCTTTACTTTGCTGTGGAACATACCCGCCAAACAGAGTGAATGAAGTAAACTCACATGGGGAGGGAATAAATAAAAATTCCAGATGACAGAAGCAGAGTTGTTGA
Organism: Neolamprologus brichardi; assembly: GCF_056152115.1. Lineage (NCBI taxonomy): Eukaryota > Metazoa > Chordata > Actinopteri > Cichliformes > Cichlidae > Neolamprologus > Neolamprologus brichardi. The sequence continues at coordinate 2,536,499 of NC_142117.1, forward strand.
ATACCAAACACCATTAGTATAAAAACATAACTCCACCTTTTGTCTTGCCAGAGACCTCCGTGTGGTGATCCGCTATGAAGAGCCGGAATCCTGCGAGCTGGAGCGCAGAGTCCGGTATCAATCCACAGAGCCAAGTTTTCAATACAGCCAATGAACAGAGGTCTCTGTTTTTTCCATCAATAACACCTTGTTTGGCAGGTATGTTCCACCGCAACGTACGGGATGCCCAGCACTCGCCTGCTGAGCAAATCGTTTACTACTGTTTACTATTGGAGGGGAATATTGATGGTAACGGAGTACGGGGGCTGAGCCAGTGGAGACACACAAATGTACCGGTTCGCTTTCCTCTCCTATGTCATTTAACTACGTGAAAACGAATGGCCACTGAGTTTATAAACAAATAAATAAAAATAAGCGCACCAAAACACAGAGGCGGCCATCACAGGCACCATCTTCTTATAGAAAAGTAGTGATCAACTGTAACAGTACTTGGTCTCCGACCGATCACATCATCGGTCCACAAGAACACAAGTACACACAAGTACACATATTGAGACACAGCCAGAGTTTCTGCAGTAGTGACTTGAGGTGGAGTGTCTGCATCACGCTCCTGCCCACACACCTGCTGGATGTGACCATGCCCCCCTACGCTTTTTACGTAGCCCGGCTGCTCCAGTTTATCTGCTGATGGGTTTACGGCGACTGAGGACTGGCTAAATTAAGATAAATTCAAACACGTCACTGTTATGAAAAAGACACACAGCTTATCATCTTATAGTTGTACAACATCTAAAATCCCTCTGTTGTTAGTTTATTTGCTACATTAACTGTTAGCATGGTGTTAGAGGCCTGTAGCTAGCTAGTTAGCGATGCTACATATTTGTTACTCTATTATGGTAAATGGACTGATTCTTATACAGCGCTTTTCTACTCTCCCTGAGTACTCAAAGCGCTGTATACAACATGCCTCATTCAGCCATTCACACCTTCTATACTTACAGTAAGCATTCACACACATTCACATTCTGATGGACGCATCGGAGAGCAACTTGGGGTTAGCATCTTGCCCAAGGATACTTGGCATGCAGACTGGAGGAGCCAGGGATCGAACCACCAACCTTCCAGTCAGTAGCTGATCTGCTCGACCACCTGAGCCGCAAAATAATTCGTCTGTATGTTTGAATGAGCACTAATTAGTTTTTGTTATCCATTTTCAGACAGAGACTGTACACTCCACAGAGGCTCACAGTTACTGTTAATATCAGAAATGCAGTGTTGTCCTTTGAGATTTTAACATCAGACTGAGATGAAATAAAACTGAAGATTTAAATGGTTTCAGCTCCACTCACAGAGCACTCAACAGCCTGGTAACTAAACACAGCAGCAGCGGGTTTCCTTGAAGTGTCATTTGTCATTTTCATATAATAATAATAATGTGAATTATTATATACAGCTACATCCACCCTGGAGGAAACCTTTGACCTTCATCAGGTTTTATTTATTTGTGTCAGAGAAAATCTCATGTCCTCTTCGTACAGCTGCCTTAGCAATGATGCTATATGAGCTAATGTGACACACTGTGAGTTATTGTTGTCCACTCACCTCTTCTCACTCCCAATATATTTGTGTACTACTGCAAATGTCATTGAACTTCTCACTCTCTGTTTTGTCCTGTCTCCCCCTGCTCAGACAGGGTTGTTTTGATTATTGGGGTTTTCTCCAGAATTTGCCTCAAAGCACTATTGTGAGTTTGCACTGATATAAATAAACCTGAATTTAATTTAACTAATTTGAGTGGCTGTTTCAGGTCCTGCTGCTGAACCTGTCTAGCTCTCCTCGTGTAATGTCCCTACAAGGAACCTGAACTGTACCTACTGTCAACTATCTGGTATGCAACAGTTTATCGGTCCACTGGTAGCTGCTCTTTTTGAGATGTATGCAGTACTAGCAGGACTTGCCAGTGACTACTCCAGCGTGCCAGGTCACATAGCAGAGCTTATGCAAACTTTGACAAGTAGCTTGAAGACATTTCACCTCTCATCCCAGAAGTTTCTTCAGTTCTAGGGTCAAATGGTGGAGAGTCCCAGATTTAAACCGAGTGGGAGTGTCCCCCCACAGAGGGATGATCCTCTACCTAATCACATGAGCCAAGGTGTGAAAATGGGTGTGGGTCACAATCATTGTGAAACCTAGCCCCACCCTATCATGTGATTTCCTGAGGTCAGATGGCCCAGGATGTGAGTGGGCGTTAAGGCGTCTGGGGAGGGAACTCAAAACTGGATTATAGATGGCAGAGAGTTGGTGTCGTAAACCACCGCCTCTGTTCAAAGATGGTCGCTCACAGTGGACGTAAATGGCTTCTTTCACTCCTCTTTCAAACCATCTGTCCTCTCTGTCCAAAATGTGAACATTGGCATCCTCGAAAGAGTGTCCTTTGACCCTTAGATGCAGATGGACAGCTGAGTCTTGTGAAGTGGCTCTTCTATGTAAGTTCTGTTAGTTAACATGTAATATGGAGATATCAATACAACTGTTTTGTAATCCAGACACTGGCATTTTAAAATTGTAATATGCAAAACCAAACTACTGAATCATAGTTGCTGTTTTTCAAAACTAATATTTTCTGCACTATGATGGTAATCTCAAACTAACTGCAAAATACAGAGCGGGAGAGACCGTAACAGACCAGCAGGCTGTGGTATGAAAACAGAAGCTCTGCTATACTTGACCCCTGGGAAAGTATTTATTATAAGTACTTATGAGAGAATGGTTGTAACAGCTGCTTTTATACCCAAATAAACAGGTCAGTCATTATGACAGCAGTTGGAAGAGGAAAGTGTGGGAGGAGATGCACACAGCAGAGCCAGTAAATATTGCAGCTGCTCCAAACACATAAGTAATAATATACGTAGAGTGAAATTTTTATTCCTGTTGATTATCAGTGAATAGAAAACTCACAAATTACTGACCAGTCCACCTGATGTGGATAAGCAGGAGATGGATGGATAGACCGATCTGTAACTGAGAGTAAAAAATGTTAGTTTTGTGAAATCTAGCCCTTGTTTTTGCTAATACATTTAGCATCACCTCATTGAATTTTTAATCAAACAAAATATCACTGAAATACAGACTTTTCAGGTTTATTAATTGTTTTTACGAACATTTTATATATACAGTCACATATCTAATTTTGGTGGAAAAGACAAAGTCAAAGGGACAAAATCATCAAAGTGCTCCTAGACACTGCCGAAGAGCGTCCCAAGGAAAAGAACTCAAAATGCAGGATGCAGATGGAGGCTGATTAACAAAGTTTATTTACAGGACTAGTGAACATACAACGCGACAATCAAACTGTGAGCAGTGAGCTAAGAGACTTAACATGAACTATGAATAAGGTTTGAACCTGGCTGCCTGGTGAGTAGCTATGAACAAAAAGCCAGTCTTGTCAATGATCTTACTGAGGGGGTTTAGACCTAAGCAGAACAGCAGTGAGGACAGCGCATCTTTGGCACATCCCACACTTGATGGTGACTTGTGCTATGGGCTTGAAGTTAGCCTTCTTGTAATCAATCCAGGCAGTCCACAGGTTGGTCAGTCTAGTGTCTGGCAACTGTTCTGTCTACCAGTAGCTGGTATTCCTCCTCTGGTGTTCCTGCTAATTCCTTTCTGTGCCCCGCTCATGTATTGAGCCATGTGCTTGTTCATCTTAGCCGCCATGATGCCTGACAGGAGGTTCCATATGGTACTGAAGGTTTTTTCCCATTATTTGAATGGTACCGATCCTTTCTAGGGATCCTTGGAGATCAGGACTGTCCAGCCTTCGGTGTGTCTCATTAGGTATGTCTAGTACATTAAACACTGGTGCGTTTGTGCTGCCAGACACTCATGAAGTGCAGTTAGCTTCTTCAGTCAGTAAGCATGAATCATGTTGGGGCCTGGAGTTGTCAACTCTTCATATTGGAGACGCTTCCATGCTCTTCCAGTACTGCTCCATCTCCAGTTTTGGTGGGGCTATTCTAATATTGTTCCCCTGCCACTGAGAGTACACCTTGGATGGTTCCATGGAGTGCAGCTGGTTTATTTTCCTGCCTTCTATCTCTCTGGTGGCCAAGGCTGTGAGTCTTTGCTGAGCAGTGGTGTGGGTGATGATACCCCCCCCCCCCCCCCCCCGACCTGACATTCTTGCTCCCCCTTGCCAAAGCATTTGTGTTGAACCTCATCGATCTTAAGTTGTGATAGCAGTTCCTTCTTGTTGAGCTACTACTTGTTTCACCATCAGCCTGGATGCTGAGTGTCAAAGACTCCATTGGTCCTACATCCTCTTTAAGTAATCCCGTGCACCAGGGTTAATTGCAATTCCAGTAGAACTGTTCTCCATATCAACAAGACTTTAATGACTTTTATCGGAGTTATATTTCTGGGTTAAGAGAACATCTTGGATTTGCCACAAAAGCTCACTTTTACCAAACACTGAAGAGATTAGAATTTGGCCAAGTTCATTGGGACCTAAAAACTAAAAAAAAAAAACTATGTTTTTGGCCATGACTCAAGTATTCAAGACTGTCCTGACAACATCCCAAATCCATCAATCCATACTTAGATCAATTTTCTTTTGCCTATCTAATTTAGCGTAATGGGGTGCTGGAGCCTTTCCCAGCTGCCATAGGGTTAGAGGCAAGGAACACCCTTGACTGGTTGCCAGTTTGTCGCAGGGCTAACAAACTCAAACTCAAATTCAAATTTTATTTGTCACATACACAGTCATACATTGTACGATATGCAGTGAAATGCTTGGACAACTGCTCGTGACCTAAAATAAAAGACTATGAATAGGATAGGAAATAAATATGAAAATTAAAATGAAGGGTAAATTTAACTAGGAAAGAATAAAATTAAATTTAAAAATTAAAGTTAAAAATAAAATAACTGTACAACAAAATACACAATATAGAAATATATAAGAATATATGAAGAAATATAGAACAATAAGAGCAGCTGTACGAGTGATAAATGGTAATGATAATAAACAGAAGTCCAGAATGTCCAGTGTGTGTGTAAGAACTATATGTGTGGGTCAGTACTGTGTGGTGGTGTGATTGAGAGACCGTTCAGGGAGCGGAATCGCTTTCCTGACCTCAGCAGAGAGAACAGTCCATTGTTGGGATGGCTGAGGTCCTTCACGATCTTCCTGGCCTTGGTCCAGCACCGCCTGCTGTAGATTGAGTGCAGGTCAGGGAGCTCGGAGCGGATGGTGCGCTCAGCTGATCGCACAACCCTCCGTAGAGCTCGTCTGTCCTGCATGGTGCTGTTCCCGAACCAGGTTGAGATGTTTCCCGTCAGGATGCTCTCGATGGTGCAGGAGTAAAAGTTCCTGAGCACCTTGGAGGGCAGTTGGAAGCCTCTCAAGCGTCTGAGGTGGTAGAGACGCTGACAGGCCTTTTTCACCACGGTGTTGATGTGACAGGACCATGACAGGTCCTGCGTGATGTGAACCCCGAGGTATTTGAAGCTGTCCACTCTCTCCACTGGGCACTCGTTGATGACGGGGGTCTGGTAGTTCCTCTCCTGCTTAGTGCTGAAGTCCACTATCAACTCCTTTGTCTTACTGACGTTTAGAAGGAGGTTGTTCCTCTGGCACCAGTTCTCCAGATTCCTAATCTCCTTCAGGTAGGGCGTCTCGTTGTTGTCAGAGATCAGGCCCACCACGACGGTGTCGTCAGCAAACTTGATGATGGTGGTGGAGCTGGTAGTGGCCACACAGTCATATGTGTACAAAGAGTGGTCTGCCAGTTAGGAAGTTGGAGATCCACTGACACATAGATGAGCTGAGTCCCAGATGCTCCAGCTTGGTGGTGAGTGTGGAGGGAATTATGGTATTAAATGCAGAGCTGTAGTCTATGAAGAGCATTTTAACATAATTCCCCCTTCTAGTGTCAAGTGATGTGTGGAGGAGATGAGAGATGGCATCGTCTGTGGAACGATTTGGACGGTAAGCGAACTGTAGTGGGTCCAGTGTGTCTGGTAGTGAAGAAATGATGAAGTCTCTGACCAGGCGTTCAAAGCACTTCATCACTACTGAGGTGAGGGCTACAGGGCGATAGTCATTGAGAGAAGCAGGGTGGGGTTTCTTCGGGACAGGAACAATGATGGACTCTTTGAAGCATGTGGGGATCACCGACTGAGATAAAGAGATGTTGAATATCTCAGTGAACACAGGAGCTAGCTGGTATGCGCAGTCTCTGAGGATACGACCTGGGATGCCGTCTGGTCCTGCTGCTTTCCTTTCAACCATTCAACCATTCACACTCGCATTCAACACTCACCATTTCAAATATCTGATAGGAAAAAAATGAAAGGATTGACATTTTATATCCAAGGGTTCAATTCAATTCTTTTTTATTGATACAATGTGAAATCACAGTTCAAGGCGCTTTATATTGTAAGGTAGATCGTACAATAATAGATACAGAGAAAAACCCAACAATCATATGACCCCCTATGAGCAGCACTTTGGCGACAGTGGGAAGGAAAAACTCCCTTTTAACAGGAAGAAACCTCCAGCAGAACCAGGCTCAGGGAGGGGCGGGGCCATCTGCTGTGATTGGTTGGGGTGAGAGAAGGAAGACAGGATAAAGACATGCTGTGGAAGAGAGACAGAGGTTAATAACAGATATGATTCAACACAGAGAGGTCTGTTAACACATAGTGAGTGAGAAAGGTGACTGGAAAGGAAAAACTCAATGCATCATGGGAATCCCCCAGCAGGCTACGCCTATTGCAGCATAACTAACGATGATTCGGGGTCACCTGGTCCAGCCCTAACTATACGCTTTAGCAAAAAGGTTCAAACTTTACTTCAATGTAAGCACACATAAACTAAGATGTCACTAACCTGTTGTAGGTTACTCGTTCATGTTTCAGATTACAGACTGTGAAACACAGTTGTTGCAATGGCATTACAAACTGGTTTATGACATCCCCGGTCATATTCGAACTATAATTTGAAAAATAACCAAAGCTCATTCTGTTTCCATGTTGTGCAACTTCTTTTGTAAGAGAGCATGACCTCTTTGCTTCTGAGGAGCTTCCATTGTCCTCCCACAGACTTTCTTCTCAAGGCCTGGATTTATGTGTTTGCCTTGCGGAGTTTGATTGTCTGCTGCTGCCTGACTCCTCAACACCCTGCTGTTTAAAACCCTGATTGTCGCTGCACCCTGGTGAAAGCACACTGACTGCAGTGGCATCTCAGCTCTGGTTTCAGCATCTAAAGGCTTTGTTTTTATTTTGTCTTTGCTTTTGTAAATTAAGTGTATAGAAAATAAATAGAATTCTTAAAGAGAATAAATAGAATGTCTTCTCTATCAAAGACTAGTTAATTTGTCTTTATCTGTGGTAAAGGACATTGTTTTATTAACCAATATTCTGCTGTGATGGACAGCACATGATATTACTTACCAGATTTTAAAACGATATTTCTGAAAACATCAAAATGCTGTCTGGTACAGCAAATATTTAGTAATACGTGTTTTAATCATTATTACTGGACTGCTTGAATAAGGATCTGTATATCTGATATCTGATTTTGTAACTTAGTGATTTGACACTGAGTCAGTTCTCCACACTGGAGCAGCACACTGCTTTATAATTTAATAGCTGGAGGCCGGGATAAAACAGGGGTGTATGGCTGCCACCCTCTGACACACAGATGGCAAGACTAATTATAAGAGCACAGGCCTGCAGGCCTGCAGCACACACAAAACAGCGTTATTGCATAGCTAACAATACAGTTATGTGTAATACCTACATTTATTAACTCATTATCCCATTGACAAGCCCTTACACAAGATTTGGAAATAAAATTACATTTGAAATATCAAACTTTTCCCGTAAATCACAACTAATGTAATCACATGGTGACATCACTAATTAGAAAAAAGCTGTTACAAACCACTGTATAGTCACAGTATTTAGGATTGCTAAACAAATAATGGAGGTATAAAGAAAATTACCGATTATCTAACTAAAAAATTAATTCAGTACATACAAACAACAACATGTATGAAGTGGACAGTTGCCTAGGAAATGGGCTTATTGATGGCTATATTTTTAAGTCCATCTATCCATTCGCTTCCGCTTATCCTTTTCAGGGTTGTGGGGGGCGCTGGAGCCTATCCCAGCTGTCATAGGGCGAGAGGCGGGGTACACCCTGGACAGGTCGCCAGTCTGTCGCAGGGCCAACACACAGGGACAGACAACCATTCACACTCACATTCACACCTAGTGGCAATTTGGATTTTCCAATTAACCTATCCCCACAAGCTGCATGTCTTTGGACGGTGGGAGGAAGCCGGAGTACCCGGAGAGAACCCACACAAACACGGGGAGAACATGCAAACTCCACACAGAAAGACCTGATGGTGGAATTGAACTCAGGACCTTCTTGCTGTGCGGAAACAGTGCTAACCACCGTGCTGCCTATTGTTAAGTCTCACTTAATAAAATACTGAACATCATAAAGCTTTGTGGTGTCGATTGCAGGACTCAGGAAACAGAAACTAAACTTAAAAAAAAACTTTTAATACTGTATGTTCGGTGAAATAAACAAGTCCAAGAAATCCAAGAGCATTTATGGAAATATCCCAGGGTAGAAAGAGCAAAGATACACACAATTTAGATACACACTAAGGACTAGTGGAGACTCAGACAATATATACACAGGATAATAAGAAGAAAAGGAAACAGGTGGGAAAGTATGCATACACCCCCACAGATACAGAGAAAAAATAGGCAACAGATGGGCCGAATGTTGTAATGTATGGATATAGGATTTGCTCTAATATTTGAAATACATATATATTTATTTCATGGTAATAATACTTCATTATAGGCTTTATTAATACTAGTTATTGACCCAAGATTTGAACCTTCAGACAACATAAACATACTGTAAAGATTTTGTATATTTCTGACTTTGATCTTCTGTCTTTGGCACTGTTTATGTATGTTTGTATGGATGTCCGTGTTTGAAGACATTAAGTCATATGATGCATATAATTAAATCCTAACCAACACAGTTACATGCTAAACTCTGACCATTGCCCTAATCCTAATTTAAATATTTCTTTAAAGTGAGGAAAATGTGAAATAAGAAGGAAAAGAAGAAAATGGGAATAAGAAATAGGGAAGTAAAAATAACTTTCATGTTAGCTTCTCTTCATTGCCTCCCTGTGAAAGTCAAAATCAATTATATTATATTATATTATATTATATTCCTTCTCCCCATATTAAAATTCCATGTTATCTTAAAGTCCTGATAGAACCATATTACCCCAATAGAGCACTTAGCTGCAAGACTCCAGGCTTATGTGTGGTTCCTAGAATAGAATAGAATAGAATAGAATAGAATAGAATAGAATAGAATAGAATAGAATACTATTTTATTGCCTTTTTATTGTACATGCACAATGAAATCAGAAGGCAGTGGGTCAAACAGGTGATAGGTGGAATGCAACGGGTCATGTGATGGCGCTGATTTTCCTGAGACACGAGGAGCTGGCAATGGCCTCCAGGGGTGGCAGAGGGCAGCTAGTGATCATTTTAGGCAGTATTAATTACCCTTTGTGCAGCCTTCCTGTTCTTAGTAGTGGTCCCTGTGTACCAAACACCCGGGCAGTAGGAGAGTATGCTCCCCACTGAGGAGCAGTAGAAGACCAGCAGCAGCTTGTTTTTCAGGCTGCACTTCCTCAGGACACAGAGGAAGTGCAGCCACTGCTGGGCATTCTTTACCAGCACGTTGGTGTTATGAGTACAGGTGAGGTTGATGGAGGTGTGGGTGCCCAGAAGCCTGAAGGTGGAGACAGATTCCACCCATTCTCCATTTATAATGAGAGAAGATTGGACCTGTCTGTGAGAACATGGCCCTACTAGATCCAGTGCTGGGGCGGGGTGGGGGTGGAGTCTGACAGGTGCCAGATGAGGAAGTCTTTGATCCAGCAGAGGGGGGCTGGGGGGATCTGAGGGTGGTCCAGTTTGATGATAAGGATGTCTGTGATTAAATTTAAAAGTAGAATGGGAGGCTAAGCCATCAGCTTTCAGGCGCCTCTTCTACCAGAAGATAGATACCCTCTCTACTTTGAAGATTGGACTTCAGACTTTCCTTTTTGATCAAACGTGTTGATGGGACTGAATCAGGTGGCCTGAAACCCTTCACTACATACGTGACAATAGGCATAGGCGTCTGGGTCTTCCTATGATGTGCTGTGTTGTTCTTCACTCACCTTTTTTCACTCACTGTGTGTTTACACACCTCTCTGCATTTAGTCATTAGTTATTATTCATCTCTGTCTTCACAGCATGTCTTTTATCCCGTCTTCCTCCCTGATCCCTAACCAGTCATGGCAGGTGACTCTGTCAGAGGTTTCTTCCTGTTAAAAGGGAGTTTTTCCTTCCCACTATTGCCAACTTTTCTCTGTGTTACTGTAGTTGTGTTTACCTGGAGGTAACTGTTGTTGTCATTTGTCATTATATAAATAAAACTGAATTGAACTGATTTAAGTCGAAATCTTCCATTCTTTTAAAGTGTTCCCAGTCCAGTGACTTACATCTCAAACTTGTTGAAAGTGTACACACACACACACACACACACACACACACACACACACACACACACACACACACACACAGTTCCTGTGTCATCTCTTTTACACTAACACAACTTTGAAGAGCTAATATCCAAGCGCTGTTATGAAAATTAATTCCACCGGCCCCAAATGTGTTTAGTATTGATGTAAGCGAACCTAATTAAATTTCCTAGCCTTAAATGTGTGTGAAAGTGTACATATGTGCGCGTGTGTGTGTACTTTTTTAATTAATTTACCTGACACCCCTAGGGTAATGTTATTACAAAGGTGACAGAGACCTCCTGGACAGTGACTAAACACACAGTGTTTTCATTTATCCACTCATGCACCTTGTACTTGTGTGTTCATTTACTGTGTGTGTGTGTGAGTGTGGAGGAGGGGGGAGAAGCTATTAATCTGTGTGTGGAGGTGGGAGATAATGGCTTCAGGTGTCACACCATATCAGTCTGTCTTTTTATTACACCCTGACTGTAACAAGTAATTAACTTCCTGCCGAGAACATGTTTGCTCCACTGTCGATGTCATAAAGAGAAAGCCACTGGTTAGAATTTACTTTTCCATGCCAGAGGCTAGAGAAGCTGTTTGTGTATGTGTGCATGACATATAGAGGCTCAGATTTGACATTATCATGGAGCATCTTTGTATGTGTGTGCCTTCTTATAGAAAATTTAATACCAAATACTGTCAAGCAACTTTATTTTTCATGAGAAAATTGAACTCTGTTCGCAGCTGTCACATTGTCCCACCTGCACATATACTTTTTCATCCCTGTCACGTTTATGCACGCAGATGTCTGTAATGTTGCAGTCATGGTACTTGAGCTTGTAGCTGAAGTGGAGCGAGCATAAACAGAGTTACTGTGTTACAGACAATTAACAAAAACAAACATACCTGCTAAAATTATAACACCAAAAACAAACATGCTCTGCACAGTTTGCCACACAACCTGTCTGCTAGCTAAAGCAACAGCACAGTAGAATGTGAATATGTGGTAACATGATTATCAGAGATGAATAAAGGTGTAAGAAAGAGGGGCCACAGGCAGTAAATTTAACGCTAACATCTAAATATGTTATTTTTTTCTGCTGAAGCTTTCCGTTTTTTTTTTCATAGCAAGAAATATGCTGTATTTGACAATAAATTAAATGTTCAAAATGTCTGTTTTTTCAAATGTTATATGGGCCAGTGAATGAAGGCTAAACTGAGCAGTCTGCAACAGTGGTGACCAGAGATGGGTAATCTGATTACTTTTTTCAAGTAACGAGTAAAGTAAGGGATTACTATTGCAAAAACGGTAATTAGATTACCGTTACTTTCCCGTAGGAACGCTGCGTTACTGCGTTACTAAAAACGTGATTTTTTTTGCGAGAATGTCTCATGACAGTGACGTAAGCGAGTGCGACGTTCGTGACAACAGCTGTGTGCAGATCAACAATGGATCATATATTGAGTGCAGAGAGAGTATGAGCGTGCAGCGTTTAAAGCGTGGAAGTACTGACCTTACTTTGAATTTGATTCCATAAAAAGTGACAAAAACATTAGTGTCCGTTGTGCGTGGGAAGAAAACTTCTTTTTACAGCAAAAAACCCCCTAAACTTCCGAGCAAGCACCGAGTAGCTACGACGTAATGGGAAACTCACAGAGAAACTCGCGGATTCTTCCACTGACCGCTGCACACCTGCACCAGGGTAAACCTCCGCCTGCCCCACTCCTGCTTTACAGGTGAAAATAGAGCAACAGGACCGCTAGTCTTTGACTTTATTTATTTTCTGCTGTGTTTTACTTGTATCTATTTGAAAGACTGAGTGTAAACACACAAAATATTTTATTTTATGTGCTGGAATGTGCAGAAAATAGGTTTAAATGTTAAACTAATTTCTTCCAGTCAGAGAACGTTGCATATAATTAAATTTTTACTTGATGCATAAAGTTAAAAGATTAAAACTAATAAAACAAGTTTTAAAAAGAGACTTTTCCATTTGATTACATTTTGTATGATGGATTATGCAGAAAAAGTAGAATTGGGCTGAAAGATCTATCACTTTATCACCTATTCAGGTTGTAAATCGTGTTTTTAAAAAGTAACTAAGTAACTAAGTAATTAATTACTTTTGAAAATAAGTAATCAGTAAAGTAACGGGATTACTTTTTTGGGGAAGTAATCAGTAATTAGTTACTGATTACTTTTTTCAAGTAACTTGACCAACACTGATGGTGACACACAGAGAAGCACTCTCAGCAAGTGTTACATCTCAGTCTAGGGGTACAGAAGGCTTAGAAGGAAAGTGACCCCACCCCGGTCCCCAAAGCTATACCCAACAGCCAATTTACAGATTAAGATGGTTTGTTGCTCCCAAAAACCTGAAAGCATTAACTCCAGGGTGAACAAAGGCCAAAATAATAAACAAAACAAGCTATTAAAAAAAGGGAGGTGCTACCTAAACTGCTGGAGATGGTTTTTAAAACAGCCAGTTAATTATGGAAACCAATCAGCAGCTGCCAGCTCTCCAATCAGGAAGGACTTGCAGAGACACTCAAAGGCACAATATACACACAGAGTAAAATCCAGCCAATATCATCCAAAATATGGCAAGGTGCACTTTTTGTGGGGCAAAAAGCAAAGTCTATTACAAATGTTTGCCTCAGCCGGTTGATGCAGCAGATGCTCCCCCTTCCTGGAACCTGGTTTTACCAGAGCGGTCTTCCTGTTGAGAATGTTTCCTTTCCCCTTTACCTTACCACATAAAGCACATTGAGGTGACTGTTGTTGTGATTTGGTGCTACATAAATAAATTGAACTGAGCTGAATTGAATTGAAACTGGAACGCCCTTTCAGATTTCCAACTTGTGTTACGTAGCCCCCCTTTAAGAAGGAAGCCTGATGGGTAATATAAACCACGTTACAGGTTGGATGTGGTGGGACAGCCCCCCTCTGTGTGTGTGTGAGCGAGTGGGAGTAATGTCAGCGGTACAAAGTTTACAGAAGAAAAGAAGATAAAGTATGCATATAGTAGTAGCTGCTGATGCCTAACGAGTGTCTAATGGACCCAGTTGGGTGCAAGCTGATAAAATTCAGCTGTTGTGGCCATTTTTGTTGAATGTTTATAAAACGCAATTTGTATTAATTTTTGTTTTTTCTTTAAAGTTGTAAGAATATGCTGACCTAGTTTTGTTATGTAAATTTGTAATTCATTTTATTGGAAAAGGTTTTGGAAAGTGATTGGTTTATTGGCTTATGGACCCTCCCATTAATCACGGGATTAGGAGCACCCTGGAGGGGTGTGGTAGGGATGGTTTTTGTTTGCCAAATGTCTGATGGGAAGACGGGAGGGTTAGAAAATGATTTTTTGACCACTTTTGAAGTTGTTAAAGCAAATTAAGTTAACTTTCGTTTAATTTTAAGTTGTAAGAAGTTATTTGGTTGATTTTTGTTTATAATTTTCCACGAAATAAACGACATATGATTTTTAAACAATGGAGTCAGAAGTGCGTTCTAAAACAAACCTCCCGTTGCCACCCACGGCCTTTTCTTGGACTTTTTTGGTGTTTGGAACATAAAAGGCCGTGACATCAGCCTTCCAACACCTCTCTCCATCACTCCACTTTGGTAAGTTGACTCAGACAAGAAAGCTAATTACCAGATATCAGCCAAGCTTAAACCCTTAAGAGATCTCTAAACTCTAACTGTCACAGGTACAGAGGTGGGTCGAGTATCCAAAAATTGTACTCAAGTAAGAGTAGCATTACTTTAAAATATTATTACTCAAGTAAAAGTAGTCTTCAAAAATGTTACTCAAGTAAGAGTAAAAAAGTACATGGTGAAAAGACTACTCAAGGAGCGAGTAACTGTCTGATTTATTTTTTAAATAAATGTTATCAGACAAACAAAAATAAATAAATATACAAATTTTAGTATTTTCAAAAGGAATATATGTAAAAACATCAACAAAAAAATTACAGATTTCAGTTTTTCACAACATAAAGCTTTTTTCACCAATACCTACAGTAAATAATATAAATATATCTCCTATCTCTCAGACAGAACTTTTATGGTGAGTATGGATACATGCTCCTCTAAGATCCAGCCCCAGAAACGCCAACTTAAATATCCAAGATCGTGGCTGTGAACATCAATAGTAGTAGAACTCTAACACTCTTAATTTGGAATATACATAATATGAAATAATGGCAAAAGGTGAATAGGTGAGTGCAGCTTATAGTGAAAGAACACTTTCAGAAGAACACGCTGGTCAGTGTTACAGCTCTGGCCATATTTTGAATCAGTGTGTCAGTATGTCTGGACTTTGTTGTGTATGTGTGTTCTGTGCCTTTAAGAGTCTTTGCAGGTCCTCCTCCTGATTGGGGAGTTATTTTGGGCTGGCTTTGACTTGGCAGCTGCTGATTGGCCCACACTATCAACTAGCCATTTCAAACGGTCTCCAGCAGTTGTTCTCCTGGCAGCAGCAGCAGACCTGTCCTTGGCCTCCAAACTTTCAGTGATTGATCTTGTGTGTGTCTTTTGTGCTGTCTTGAAGTACGCTGACTTCATGGATTCTTTTTGATGGTAGTGATCAGGCGGAGACTCTTACTTCCAAAATCAGACGTCTTTTTGTTGGCTCTTTACAATAAAATACAGATGCATCCGGAGACCTAGCTAACTAGCCTACTTCCGCTACGTCTAGCGGCCGGAAGTCAACACAGTCTTACGGTGTGTTCTCACCGAACACGATAGACGCGAAAAGAGCGTCAGGTTTACATGTAAAGTCAATGGAAAAGCGCGATGACACACGATTGCGGGTCCCGCGAAAATTCGGAAGCAGATTTGCGTCGCGAAAATGCCAAAACGCGTGAAACGCGCGTCAGTGTAGCACGTCTGGCGCGTTTGACTCGCGAAAAAAAAAACACACGCGTGAGTTTTTGTGTTGCATTTTGTGCATACGTGCATATCTGCAAAGGTTTGCACTTTGAGAATCAACTTGTGAGAACTGTAACTAATGTTCATGTGTATAAAGTGCGTGGCGAGGGGCTAGTTATTCTGAGACCCACTGCTGCAATAGAAGAGGGACCACTGTATATACTTTCTCTATGACTATTGTTTTTAACCTGTTAACATTTAATATTGTCTTGATAGAACCAACTGATTCTGCTGCAGAGCATCCCCTGTTGCTTCTCCTGGCTCCCCAGTCCCTGAGCTCCTGCTGCTGCACCCACAGGTATGTACAGCAAGCACTGATAGCTTTTTACTCGGTGGGATTCCCTTGTGATCACCTTTACTAATTATCTACAACCAATCTGATTATATCCTGGTTTGTTTGTTTTTTCAATGTTGAAATGAAAATCTAGTAGCAGCCTTCTCATTTCTTTGTGTTTTGTTTTACAGGCCCACAGAGGAGGACGGCTCTGTGGCAGATGAGGGACGGGTCCCAGGACGGTCCATCGGCGGTGGAGCTGGCCATTCTGGTGTCCCTGAAGAGGCCACACTAGTCTCCAATGGAGCATTTCCTTCTCAGCCTTGTTCCTGCTCTGGAGAGCAGCTGGGTCCTTTTTAGTCCTGTCTCTCTGTAAATACTTATATTTTATATATTTATGTTTAATGTTTTTCTGTGTGAGAATTTTAATATTATTTCAAATAAGTTTTTATAATGACTAATGTCTCAGTTCTACTACACAGCAAATGTTGGCACACGACTTGACACATGTAGAATTTATTTCATATTATACTAATGACAAAATATACTAATACAGTGGGATGCAAAAGTTTGGGCAACCTTGTTAATAGCCATTATTTTCCTGTATAAATCGTTGGTTGTTACAATAAAAAATGTCAGTTAAATATCATACAGGAGACAGACACAGTGATACTTGAGAAGTGAAAAGAAGTTTACTGGATTTAGAGAAAGTGTGCAATAATTGTTTAAACAAATCAAGCAGGTGCATAAATTTGGGCACCACAAAAAAAGAAATGGAATAAATATTTAGTGTATATCAATGTGTGTGTCTCCTATATGATATATGGGGTGCCTTTGTCTGGACGTGCTTCCCATCCAGAGCTGCACAGCAGAGAGGGAAGTTCCAGCGCTCCTGGAATCCCTCTGTGATGGACCGCCAGTCTGCAGGTGAAGGCACAGCCATGGAGTCGTCCACTAGACAGTCCCAGATGGCCGTCACTACCTGGGGGGTGATCTGGTACACCGTGGACACACCGACTCTGAAACTGAACGTGATGGTCCTGAAGGAAGGAACCTGTACAAAATTGTTCAAAATTAGTATTATGTGTACTGCAGTTACAAAATACATTATTCAAATTCCAAAATACTTTTGTGATGTCAGATTTAAATTACAAAACATAAATCTTACATAAAACATTTTGTAATTATAAGGATAATTACATAATATATATTAGATATAATATAAAACAGTCAGTTGTGTTTTGTTTGTTGTGAAACGTCTTCAAGCAACTTAAAGAAGTCCAGACGCTTTTCTTTGAAAGCTCCTCTGTATATATTTTTTTAATTAATGCAATTTAAAATATGGTATTGTAATTATAGTTTTTTATTTCTAATATAATTTTTATAATATAAAGGACAAAGTTTAAAATAAAATTCCAAACTGTAATACAACTCTTTACCACTAGGGTCCGATGCTGAGTGGGCAAAGTGTCACACACACACCACTAGAAAACGGGACTGCAGTACCAATGTGTGTCCACTAGAGGCGCAAGGATTTTACACTCACACTGATTTCAGGTTTTGACCACGAGGGGACATTTTGAGGAAACTGATGTTTAAATACTGCCCTAAAGCCTCTGGTGAGATTTTTCCCATGGGGACCTGATTTGAGGTCCCCACCATGAACCAGGTCCCCACCCAGCAGCTAGGGCCTTATCTAACATTTGCACAAAAACACTCTGATGGATGCATTGGGGAAACCTTAGGATTCAGTATCTTGCCTATAAGGATATTTTGACATGCAAATTGGAAAAAAGGGCTATATAAATATTTGATTGTCTCAAAGTATGTGGAATATTGTTCACGGAACCTGTACATGTTAAATAACAACCCAGAGATTTATAGGTTTTCATTGCATTTGAATCCATTTTAATCAAATATATTAACCGATTCATTGATTAGTCTTTACCTCTGAAAACACAGCTTCTCAAAGTGATATATTGATCTCTGTGTTGGGAAGTTACAAAGTGTCCATGACACGAGTTCCAAATGAACATAATGAGTCTGGTGCTGTGCAGAATTAGGATGGCGTCGGAAGAATCTTTATGTGGGTGGAATGCGGTGGGGCTGACTGGCTGTGATTAAATCAAATTAATCAAGTAAAACAAAGCAGTGACCATGACTTGCTCATGTTCTCGGGAAGATTACATAAGAGATGATGGGCGCAAGATGATCTTCTCACCTATAATTGCTTAAGGCAAGAAACCAAAGAGCAGTACACAGAATATTTTAAAAGTGTGAGCCACATGAGGCCTTTTTACTCTAAGATGGCCTTAAATTAAATATTTTTACTACTTCTGACGGTCTAAACTTAAGTAACTACATGGCCACTCAGGGTGCTGAGTCAGGATGCCTGACTCACATCCTGTTATTTTTATTATTAGAAATATTTTAAATTATAGTGTTTTTCAGCATATTTCTCCAGCACGCATTGGTCTGCAGAGACAGAAAACCATCTCTAGTTTTTTCTCCATAGTGTCTGACGATTTAGAGCACTCTCTTTTTCAACTGGGAGGGGCGGGGCCATCTGCTGTGATTGGTTGGGCTGAGGGAAGGAAGAAAGGATAAAGACATGCTGTGGAAGAGAGACAGAGGTTAATAACAGACATGAATCAATGCAGAGAGGTCTGTTAACACATAGTGAGTGAAGAAGAAACACCCAGTGCATCATGGGAATCCCCCGGCAGTCTACAACTATTGCAGCATAACTAAGGGAGGATTCAGGGTCACCTGGTCCAGCCCTAACTATATGCTTTAGCAAAAAGGAAAGTTTGAAGCCTAATCTTGAAAGTAGAGATAGTGTCTGTCTCCTGAATCCAAACTGGAAGCTGGTTCCACAGAAGAGGGGCCTGAAAACTGAAGGCTCTCCCTCCCATTCTACTTTTAAATACTCTAGGAACAACAAGTAGGCCTGTAGAGCGAGAGCGAAGTGCTCTAATAGGGTGACATGGTACTACAAGGTCATTAAGATAAGATGGGCCTGATTATTTAAGACCTTGTATGTGAGGAGCAGGATTTTGAATTCTGGATTTGATTTGATTTGATATACCTTTATTAGTCCCACAAGAGGAAATTTCATAAGGCTGCCGACCTATTGCCCGCAATGGCGGCGCCATCTTACCCCCCGACCATACACACATTACACAAAACATCACATGGGGAAGACAGGTCAGAGAGGTATAACAATGGGAAATGCACCACATGAGGAAAGATAAGGAGAAAAAAATAACTCCCCCCAGACTGAGCTCACACAGGGAGATCAGTTTGAGAACAGAAAAACACCTCTGCACATGAAAAACTCTTAATACACCAAAGAAACACATGACAAGCAACAGGGGCGTATCAGTATCAGTATGTGTATGTGTGCGTGTCCATAGTTCAGCTGAGACAGTGTCCTTCGCCCTGCCAGGCTAAGTAAACAGTCTTCCAGCCAACCCAGGATGCCTTGCATAGAATGGGAAGAACAGACTAAACACAGTCGTTATCGGGGTGTTGTTGTTCAGCTCCAGCCTTGCAGCTGGCGCCAAACGGGTATCCGCATAAGTGATGTTGGTTTTTACTTTAGTGCGAAAAGCTCATATGAATTTCAAAGCAGTTCTACAGTCCAACACTGGTCTCTCAATCTCCTGTTGGAGAGCCGCGAGCTTCGCCATACTTGCATTCTGTGATGTTGTCATTTCTTGTGCTCAAGGAGCCGATTCTGAGAACTCACGGCAGTGTGCCTCCCCGAGATGTCATCCAATTTTGCGCCCAGAGATGTTATTCCGGGCTAGCCCTTCCGAGATGTATCCAGTCTGCAGTCAGAGATCTTATTCTGAGTATTCACAGCAGCCGTAGCCTCTCCAAGATCTTATCCCTGCTGACTCAATGAGCCCATTTTGAGAAACTCACGCCTCTCCCATCGTTTCAATCCCAGCGGGCAGCCTTGTGGGGGTTTGAACAGCCGGTTCTGCTTTCTTAGTTCTTCGATAAGTCAGAACCCTGTTACCATGGTTCCGAATAGGTAGATATCTTCAGCACTCAGGCTCACCCAAGCCCAAACTTCTCGTTGAGAAAGGGGTGTCGATTGCATTTAGGGACCAGTTGATCCAATCCATAATTCCTCTTTTAGGTTTTAGAGAACAGACTGTGAGAGAGTGTTCCAGGGAAAAGTAATACAAAAAACACGAGACTGGACACAAGAGGCTAAGCAGGGAAGATAAGGGAGAGGAGGAGGAGGAGGAGAAAAGTGCGACCGCCTTCATCAAGAGCAGGAATTTAACAGGAAGCCAAAACAGGAGAAATCTGCTCTCTCTTTCTAGTCCCTGTCAGTACTCTTGCTGCAGCATTTTGGATTAGCTGAAGGCTTTTCAGGGAGTTTTTAGGACTTCCTGATAATAATGAATTACAGTCGTCCAGCCTGGAAGTAATAAATGCATGAACTAGTTTTTCAGCGTCACTCTGAGACAGGATATTTCTAACTTTAGAGATGTTGCACAAATGGAAGAAATTCCAAATCTTACATATTTGTTTAATATGTGCGTTGAAGGACATGTCCTGGTCAAAAATGACTCCAAGGTTCCTCACAGTGTTAATAGATTATAGATAATACTATCCATACTATCCATCCATTCGCTTCTGCTTCTCCTTTTCAGGGTCGCGGGGGGCGCTGGAGCCTATCCCAGCTGTCATAGGGCGAGAGGCGGGGTACACCCTGGACAGGTCACCAGTCTGTCGCAGGGCCAACACACAGGGACAAACAACCATTCGCACTCACATTCATTCGCACATTCACACCTAGTGACAATTTGGATTATCCAATTAACCTATCCCCACAAGCTGCATGTCTTTGGACAGTGGGAGGAAGTCGGAGTACCCGGAGGGAACCCACGCAAACACGGGGAGAACATGCAAACTCCACACAGAAAGACCCCGGCCTGATGGTGGAATTGAACTCAGGACCTTCTTGCTGTGCGGCAACAGTGCTAACCACCGTGCCACCGTGCTATCCATACTAACAGCTGGAAAAAATAAGATGGAGACAAATGGAGAGAGATCATGTTATTTTGCTCTGAGTTATTTCTGTAATTTTGAAATTTTCTTATCAAAACCATACTATTTTCTATTTCCTGCTTAGTCATAATGCACACTATAAAGTTTATTCATACACTTAATTACTGATAATTATCACTGTTGATAAAGTCTGTTGCCACTAATCAGGAGATCTTTCCCAAATTTCTTTGGGGTTATCAAAAGCTAACCAAGTTTGCTGTTCAGCACCATCTCAGCAGTCAAGAAGAAGCATCGGGGGAAAGTAATGCTTGAGTCTTCAACTAATGTAGTTTACAGGGACTATAGGATTAGTGTCTGTCTGACTGTATAATACTGTCCAGTCAATATTTAGCTGAATCCAAACTCTGTGACGGGGCAGCACAACAGTGGCCAGCAGAATATCTCTCAAGTAATATGCAAAGTTCAGTTAGCCAGCTGAGGTTTTCTTGTGGTTTAACATGAATGAGTTATAACAATAGAATTTAAAACATTTTAACAAAAGCAATAAAGTTAAAAGTTCAATTTAGAATATTCATGTCATAGCCATGAAACTATTCACCTTTGTTTGTCTTACTTCCCTGTGGCTGTCCAACCACCTCAGATGTGCTCACATCTTGGCTAGTCTCTCTAGAAGATGTAAATGTCACATTTAGACATTCATACAACTTTAGCTTCATTAAAATGCCCCAAACTATTCAGACCACGAAAGGAGCAGGTCTTGAACCACCAACCGTGTCTTTGGTTAAAAGAACGGTGCCATAACATCTCATTTTTTGTTTTCCTAATGTTTCTATCTTTAACGTTTCTCAAGCTGCCCAATTCATTTCACACAGCTGTCCCTCTTCTGTATATGCAGTTATTTTGTTTGAACCAAGATGGTTTATTACAGCCATCTAGTGGTATACCTTAAGAACCATGACGTTCCCTTCAGTGTAAATGTATAAATACATACAAGCACTACATTTTCTACATGCATATTTCATGACTTAAGTACATAATGAAGACCTTGGAACATTAACATTACACAGTGTAATTTGTGTTGATTCAAATGGTTGAAGCAGTGTTTACCTGAAATGTGCATATTAAACATTTTTTAACAGTAATGCCATAACAATCATTATGCATCCTGAAGCTACTGTAAATATGAGTTTATTGACCCCAATAAAATGTTTCCAGCATTTAAACTACATTTATATTGATCAGTCCCTTTCCTCTTTTTATGCATTCTACCACAGATGTAATATACATTGGTTAATTCTAAAGGCAGTGGTTACAGGAAGAGGGTGATAGACATTGAAGAAGTTAGAACAAGACAATGCTATTTCACATACAAGGGTCAGTTCTACCGGCAGAAACATGGGTGCACCATGGGTTCCCCAGTTTCACCCATCGTGGCCAATTTGTACATGGAAGAAGTGGAAAAAAGGGCTTTGCTATCCTACCCTGGAACACCACCAAGTCATTGGTTCAGATATGTGGATGACACCTGGGTGAAAATCAAATCTCAGGACGTACCACAACTCACGGATCACATTAACTCGGTGGACCGACACATCAAATTCACCAGGGAGGATATGAAAAGTGGCAGGTTAGCCTTCTTAGACTGTGAGATTTCCATCAGTAATGGGGGACATCTAAAAGCTGACGTGTACAGTAAACCTACACATACGCATCAGTATTTAAGGTTTGACTCTCATCATCCACTGGAGCATAAACTGAGTGTCATCAGGACGCTACAACACAGAGCGAACACCATCCCCACAGACACAGCAGCCAGGGAGGCAGAAGAACATCAAGAAGGCCCTGAGTAAATGTGGTTATCCCAGCTGGACATTTATCAAAGCTGGGAAGAGAATTGTCCTTTAATTGTTCCACAGGGGGAAGTTTGGTTGTAACAGCAGCAAAAAATACATATACAAACTGAACAGGGCACAGGACATAGAACCGAAACACACAAATTTTTACATATTTACATCATGGACAATCGTTACCAAAACAGTACTGTACAGTTATTAAAATGAAAGTACAGATACAGTGGGGCAAAAAAGTATTTAGTCAGCCACCGATTGTGCAAGTTCCCCCACTTAAAATGATGACAGAGGTCAGTAATTTGCACCAGAGGTACACTTCAACTGTGAGAGACAGAATGTGAAAAAAAAAATCCATGAATTCACATGGTAGGATTTGTAAAGAATTTATTCGTAAATCAGGGTGGAAAATAAGTATTTGGTCAATAACAAAAATACAACTCAATACTTTGTAACATAACCTTTGTTGGCAATAACAGAGGTCAAACGTTTACTATAGGTCTTTACCAGGTTTGCACACACAGTAGCTGGTATTTTGGCCCATTCCTCCATGCAGATCTTCTCAAGAGCAGTGATGTTTTGGGGCTGTCGCCGAGCAACACGGACTTTCAACTCCCGCCACAGATTTTCTATGGGGTTGAGGTCTGGAGACTGGCTAGGCCACTCCAGGACTTTCAAATGCTTCTTACGGTTGACCTTTGTTACTTTGGTCCCAGCTCTCTGCAGGTCATTCACCAGGTCCCCCCGTGTGGTTCTGGGATCTTTGCTCACCGTTCTCATGATCATTTTGACCCCACGGGATGAGATCTTGCGTGGAGCCCCAGATCGAGGGAGATTATCAGTGGTCTTGTATGTCTTCCATTTTCTGATGATTGCTCCCACAGTTGATTTTTTCACACCAAGCTGCTTGCCTATTGTAGATTCACTCTTCCCAGTCTGGTGCAGGTCTACAATTCTTTTCCTGGTGTCCTTCAAAAGCTCTTTGGTCTTGGCCATGGCGGAGTTTGGAGTCTGACTGGTTGAGGCTGTGGACAGGTGTCTTTTATACAGATGATGAGGTCAAACAGGTGCCATTCATACAGGTAACGAGTGGGGGACAGAAAAGCTTCTTACAGAAGACGTTACAGGTCTGTGAGAGCCAGGGATTTTCCTTGTTTGAGGTGACCAAATACTTATTTTCCACCCTGATTTACGAATAAATTCTTTACAAATCCTACCATGTGAATTCATGGATTTTTTTTTCACATTCTGTCTCTCACAGTTGAAGTGTACCTCTGGTGCAAATTACTGACCTCTGTCATCATTTTAAGTGGGGGAACTTGCACAATCGGTGGCTGACTAAATACTTTTTTGCCCCACTGTAAGTGGCAAACCCAGGTTGTGTGTGAACAGAGTATGATACTGAAAGATGTTTAAATAGTTAAGAATATTTAGAATAATTAGAAAAGTACAGACTGTGTATTGTACCTGTGCATTAAAAAGTAGACAACTTCCAATAAGTCAGTGTATATACATTGAGAAAAGTAATGTGCAAGTTATGACAGGATAAGTTTTTCGGTTGAGTAGTGCAAGTTACAGCGCAGATGTAAACATCTGTTTGTTGGGAGCAGGTCTGATTGTACAGTCTGACAGCTGCAGGGAGGAAGGACCTGCAGAAACGCTCCTTCATGCATCGAGGATGCAGCAGTCTGTCACTGAAGCAGCTCTGCAGCAACATCTACATGCATGGGTGGGAGGCTCTGTCCATCAGAGATGTTATTTTGGCCTTTCTGTCTCCCACCACCTGCACTGGGTCCAGGGTGCATCCCAGATAGGGCTGGGCAATATGGCCTAAAATCCATATCATGGGTATAATTTGAAGCATTTGCGGTAACAATATATATTGCAATATATTCTTTTCTTCTGTATAACGTGTTTTCCACACTTAAAATCCTTTAATTTTCTCCAAAATCGACACTGTGCCTTATGTATGAATTCTGGTTGTGCTTACTCACCTCGAATTGATTTTATGTAGTATGCGGCACGCAGAAATCTGTCCAAAAATGTTTTAGTACGATTTTGGTATGAAGCCGCACTGCTTGATGGATTGTCGGAGCATTACGGCTACCGTAGTCAGGAGCCTCACTGAGTAATCTGGGTCCAAAACTCCGTGTTCTTCAGGGGCCATTTAATGCTCTGTATGTTAAAATATGAATTTTAAAGCAAATTCTAAACTCTATTGGGAGCCAATGTAAAGAATATAAGATAATGTGAACATGCTTGGTAGAACGAGTTAGTAGTATGGCTGCTGCGTTTTGTATTGCCTGGAGGCGAGAAAGAGTCTTAAATAATCAGGCCCCATCTTATCTTAATGACCTTGTAGTACCATATCACCCTATTAGAGCACTTCGCTCTCGCTCTGCAGGCCTACTTGTTGTTCCTAGAGTATTTAAAAGTAGAATGGGAGGGAGAGCCGATAACGACTGTGTTTAGTCTGTTCCTTCCCATTCTATGCAAGGCATCCTGGGTTGGCTGGAAGACTGTTTACTTAGCCTGGCAGGGCGAAGGACACTGTCTCAGCTGAACTATGGACACGCACACATACACATACTGATACTGATACGCCCCTGTTGCTTGTCATGTGTTTCTTTGGTGTATTAAGAGTTTTTCATGTGCAGAGGTGTTTTTCTGTTCTCAAACTGATCTCCCTGTGTGAGCTCAGTCTGGGAGGAGTTATTTTTTTCTCCTTATCTTTCCTCATGTGGTGCATTTCCCATTGTTATACCTCTCTGACCTGTCTTCCCCATGTGATGTTTTGTGTAATGTGTGTATGGTCGGGGGGTAAGATGGCGCCGCCATTGTGGGCAATAGGTCGGCAGCCTTATGAAATTTCCTCTTGTGGGACTAATAAAGGTATATCAAATCAAATCAAATCCAGAATTCAAAATCCTGCTCCTCACATACAAGGTCTTAAATAATCAGGGCCCATCTTATCTTAATGACCTTGTAGTACCATATCACCCTATTAGAGCACTTCGCTCTCGCTCTACAGGCCTACTTGTTGTTCCTAGAGTATTTAAAAGTAGAATGGGAGGCAGAGCCTTCAGTTTTCAGGCCCCTCTTCTGTGGAACCAGCTTCCAGTTTGGATTCAGGAGACAGACACTATCTCTACTTTCAAGATTAGGCTTCAAACTTTCCTTTTTGCTAAAGCATATAGTTAGGGCTGGACCAGGTGACCCTGAATCCTCCCTTAGTTATGCTGCAACAGGTGTAGCCCAGCAGTCCCCAGTCCCCGGGCCACGGACTGGTACCGGTCTGTGAGTCGTTTGGTAGCAGGCCGCAAAAGTTGAGGATCAGGGGTGAAATTTATGGTTTTCAGGGTTTTCAATCATATTTTTATCATTATTGTTTTTGTCTTTTTTATCGTTAACTCTGTTTCCCTGAGTCTGTTCCCATGTGTTATGAATAAATACTTTTTCTGGGTACCGGTACCAGTTTTATTTTGTTGTATTTATCTGCGACACTGGTCCATGGCACAAAAAAGGTTTGTAGCCTGCTGCGGGATACCCAAGACGTGTTGTGTTTAAACATCACACTGCACTGAATCATACTTATTAATCTCTGTCTCTCTTCCACAGCATGTCTTTATCCTGTCTTCCTTCTCTCACCCCAACCAATCACAGCAGATGGCCCCGCCCCTCCCTGAGCCTGGTTCTGCTGGAGGTTGCTTCCTGTTAAAAGGGAGTTTTTCCTTCCCACTGTCGCCAAAGTGCTGCTCATGGGGGGTCATATGATTGTTGGGTTCTTCTCTGTATGTATTATTGCAGGGTCATCTGTACAATATAAAGCACCTTGAGGCGACTGCTGTTGTGATTTGGTGCTGTATAAATAAAATAAAATTGAGTTGAATCACATATGCTTAATTTTTGTATGTATATATGAAAGAGAGAAAGTCTGAAAGAGCTGCTTTGCTTCTGTGTGTGTTTTCTGTTCGTGGTAGCTGAACTGTAACAATCATGTTTTCCAGCAGATGGCGCTGTTTGACAGAGCATGAATATGGGAGTTCATTGAGATGACTTCGGATACACAACAGGTAAAATGAAGCATAGTGTTGCTGCTTTATTGCACATGTTTGAGTTTATAAATGCAAATTGTTTCCCGACTTTTATTCTGAAATAACCTGGGACAACGCTCTATTTTTGCAACAGTTTTGTTTTAAATGAGATAGCAAAGAGTTAATTGGCCTTGAACAATCAAGACATCACAGTCACATTGATGTGTGTGACTGTACTAGTAATACAGTCACACACATCAATCATTTTCAATGAAGAAGGAGGAACATGAAGTTAGCATTCAAGTAGTTCAGGACCAAAGTTCTGTGAAAAATGTATTCCAAAGTCAGTGCTTTAGGAATTAAAAGGGAAAGTAGCAGCCAGGTGCCGAATGATAATTAAATAAACTTGATTCATGTATCCTCTGCAAGTGTGACCACCTTTATAAAAGCAGACTTTCTTGCTGGTCTGGTGAATTCAGGCATGTGTTGTCAATGCAGTGCCAGATTTTCTCCAGGAGTGGACATCCTAGAAAGTTTACCCCAAGTTCAGATCAAGCAAAGAAGGGGGGGGGACAGCTAAATCTCAGACTCTACGGGCTTTAGTTACCATGATAAATGTGCAGAGTTATGACAGTGCAGTCAGAAAAGTAATGAATAAGTATGGCTTGCTTGGAAGATAAGATAAGATAAGATAAAACTTTATTCATCCCTCGGGTGGGTTCCTCTGGGAAATTTGTTTGGAAGTGTTACAATACAATACAATACAATTTTATTTATATAGCACATTTAAAAAACCACAGGTATGCCAAAGTGCTTCACAGAATGAGTTAAGAGCAATAATAAATACAAATAAAATATACTAACAGGCATGTGACATAACCAATAATACACCAGGCATAGTAGGCACCAGTGAAGTCCACACACAGTGCTGAGGGTTAAAACATTATAAACATTAACAAAGTGATGAAGATAAGTTCCAGTACACTAAAATGTGGGCTCTAGGAGGCGGGAAAACAAGGCTAAACAAATAAGTTTTTAATCGAGATTTAAAAGATTGAATTGAATCAGACAACGATGTTGTGAGAAGAAAGCCTCATCTTTTGAAAAAGAACATGACAGCACAGCTTACATTTCTCTAAAGTTGCATGTGGAGAAACAGCAACCACTTCTGGGACAATGTCATTTGGATGGATGAAGCCAAAGTGATTTGGTCATAGTTTGGTCATAATGCACAGCACCACACTTGGAGCACATTAACTTAAACACGTCATAGCACCTCTCAAGCATGGTGGTGGAGGGGTGATCATTTGGTTTGATTTACTGTCACAGGGCTTGGGCACCTTCTTATTTAGTCGAGTATGAATTCTATTTGGACAAAAGCATCCATGAATGTGAGGCCTGTCTGACAGCTGAAGATTGGGCCAACGGGACAATCATCCCAAGAAAACCAGCTTATCTGAACCAGATCAGCTGAAAAACACTCATGGTGTCACAATGGCCCAGTCAAAGTCCATACCTCAACCTAACTGAAGTGTTGTTGCAGGAAAAGCTGTGCATAAACGAATGCCCCCCAGACTACAATGTACTGAAAAATACTTAAAATTCCTCAACAACAGTGTGAAAGATTAAGTCAGACAGCAAACAATTACTTCAAGTTATTGCTGGTTCTACAAGTTACTGAGTCATGGAATGTAACTAGTTTGTCACAGTACTCTATTTACTCACGTGAGAAACTCCAGGTCCACAAACATGCATCCACTTGAGTAGCAGAAGAATGCAGAGCACTACATCAGCTCAAGACTATCATCTATATTAACTGTATGCTTAAGGTTCTGTATGGTCAGTGTTCATTTGTAATTTTACTGCAGCCTTTGTTACTCACCAGGATTTCATCCTTCCGTGTTTACTAGATCACAAACTATCTGAACTAAGTGACACAAAAATAAAACTGAGGAATGAAAACGAATACTGTTTTTGACTTGGGAAGAAACAAACTACGATATTTAGGGAATATGCTGCCGTTTGTTTCACATTGTTTAAGCTTAAGTTATGTTACTAAAATTATACATAACTAGATATTAATAATGTAACGATGTACAACTTGAAAACTATGAAGGCATTCCTGAATGTTTATGAATATTGAAGTGTCCCAATTAATTTTACCTGATGTAATCAGATTCCACCCACGCAACAGGTCGTGATATTATTTTGAAAAGTCAAACAGGAAGCAAAGTACTATTTGATCACTGACAGCTTAGAACTAAATGACTTGTGAGAGACGAGTGGGGGGGTTTCCAGTACGCGGTATGGAAGCGGCTGTGGCAGCAGTGGCGATTGCTCCCCATCCTTCCACGTCCCTCCTTCAAATCCCGGCACACCGCTGCCAATGAGTCCCGCTGCCGGTACACGCTGCTCCTTCATATCTCCGCCCAGAACTCCTATTCTGACCTGGACCACACTGTCAGTCTTACATCACTTTTAACAGCAATTCGCAAAATCGGAACGTCACTGCCAGCTACAGAGTCACACTTACCCTCAAGTTCTGAATGACGGGCGGTCGATTCGACTTTGATGATGGGGGGACCTACTGCGGAGGGTGGGAGGATGGCAAAGCCCACGGCCACGGTGTGTGCACCGGACCCAAGGGCCAGGGCGAGTACTCTGGCTCCTGGTCGAACGGTTTCGAGGTAGTTGGCGTCTACACCTGGCCCAGTGGGAACACGTATCAGGGTTACTGGGCGCAGGGGAAGAGACACGGGCTCGGGATTGAAACCAAAGGGAGGTGGATTTACCGAGGAGAGTGGACTCATGGGTTAAAGGGCCGTTACGGAGTCAGGCAAAGCGTAAACACGCCGGCCAGGTACGAGGGTACCTGGAATAACGGCCTGCAGGACGGGTACGGCGTGGAGACGTATGGTGATGGAGGTAAGATAAAACAGTGCACAGGTGAGACTGTTCTTCAACCAAACTCCCACCCTTTTCTTCTGTACAGTAGTTTATCTTACACACTATGATAACGAATTAGTGTGTGCGTGCGTGCGCGTGATGTGACAGCACACTCTGGAAATCCCCACCTGGCCTGATCAAAGATACACCAACCAGCCCTCACGTTAAACATAAAAAACAACTAAAATGCTAATTTTTAATTGTTTATGTGGCCATGATGTGTCCTCTGTGATAGGTGGGGCAGTTCCCTGCTCTGAAAATGGGGATTTTAAATGGTGGTTGTTTCATTCTAACCCAAATCAAAGGGTGATTAAAGGATTGCAAGGGGACATCAGGTCACACATAATGTTTTTGTCACCATCAACTAAAATGCTTGTGCTTACTAGTGATGTTCCACTAATTTCTTCGTTGACTAACCTCCCAGTGTAAAACTAGGGAACACTCAGTGAGTTAAATGTGAAAGCTGTTTAATAGAATATGTCAAAAACTAATAACAAAGCCGTTTAAATCATTGATCACGTTCTTCAATAATGAATCATGCCGGTTAACTATGTGGCACCTACACCGTGCCTCATCAACGTTACATGTTATATTTCTGTGAAGGTCCTCAGTCATCCAGGTCATCGTAGTCTAAGGAGCTTGGAGAGAAAAGCATCTGGACTTCTTTAAGTTGCTTGAAGACGTTAGGGGGTCCATTGTCCCTCCCACAGGGCTTAAATCTGGGACTCTCCACCATCTGACCCTAGATCTGAAGAAGCTTCTTAGATGAGAGGTGAAACGTCTTCAAGCAACTTAAAGAAGTCCAGACGCTTTTCTCTCCAAGCTCCTTAGGTTACATGTTATACTCCAGACAATGAAGAAGAAGAACACTTAAAACAAACAGATGTTAAATATGAAAACATGTTACTACAAAAGATGTTCACGTATTACTAAAATATGACAAATTAACCACTGAAAAACTCTGTGACGGAAAAGTGTGCCATGCATTATGAATGATGGACGATGTTTGAAAATCCATGACAACTGTTTTGCTAAAAATCAAAAATAACAACGCAATAAATCATCCAGACATTTTCTCCTGCTTATCTGAAGACAATTATCCCTTTACCACACCTTCTCATTTAATGTTTTTTTACTTTCATGTCTATTTACATTGTAGATTCTCACTGAAGGCTTCAAAACTGTGAATGAACACATGTAGATTTATGTAGTAAACAAAAACCTGCCAGTTTCCCGTCTAAAAATCTGTTTTCTGCATTATTCGCTTGCTTGTTACGCACCGGTCTACCGCTGTTTACAGCGCTGTGGGCCGCTGTGTTTTCCTTTTACTTACTTCTGACAAGAAAGCCTCGTTTCTGCTCTTCAACACTGAACAAATTTAAATTTTTTAAAATTGCAAAACTCTCAGCTGTGTCTCTAATAAAACCTCTGTAACTTTGCTCTGCTTCACTTCAGCAGCACCAGGAAATGTTCATATGGTGATTCTTCATTTTTGATCTACTGCAGAATATTTTTATAAAATCCCAGGCCAGGAAAATCTCCTTCATGTTTTTCTGTGTTTTATCCTCAGTTACTTTGACACAAAGGCATCTGCTGTGATGCTCACACCTTTGGTAAAGTCTCGCAAGTGTCAGCTTTCTTTTTATAGATATAAAAATATGGAAATGTACTGATGCATGATCTGAATTATAATATTTTTGACTGTCTGAGGCGAAATTTCCCCGAATTGAATCGAATCATGGATCGAATCGATTCGAGAAATCAGTGACGATACCCAGCCCTAGTTTCTAGTTTCTAGTCACCCTTGCATTATTTAGTCTACCAGCCTAAATACATGGCTTGGCTTCTGTTTCATGACTATTTACATTGTAGATTCTCACTGAAATTATGTAGTAAACAAAAGTGTGAAACAACTCAAAACATGTTTTATATTTTAGATCCTTCCTAACAGCCGCCCTTTGCTTTGATTCCTGCTTTGCTCACTCTTGGCGTTCTCTCCATGAGCTTCATGAGGTCGTCACCTGAAATGGTTTCCAACAGTCTTGAAGGAGTTCAGAGATGCTGAGCACTTGTTGGTCCTTTGCCTTCACTCTGCGCTCCATCTCATCCCAAACCATCTCCATTGGGTTTATGTCAGGTGACTGTGGAGGCCTCCATCACTCTCCTTCTTGGTCAAACAGCCCTCACACAGCCTGCAGGTGTGTTTGGGGTCATTGTGCTGTTGAACAATACATGATGGGATGTTGCTGCAGGATGCTGTGGTAGCCATGCTGGGTCAGTGTGCCTTCAGTTTAAATAAATCTCCAACAGTGTCACCAGTAAAGCCCCCACACCAGCAAACCATCAACTCCATGCTTCACAGTGGGAACCATGCATGTAGAGACCATCCATACACAAAGTGGAACCAAAGGTCTCAGATTTGGACTCATCAGACCAAAGCACAGATGGTCTAATGTCCACTCCTCGTGTTTCTTGGCCCAAACAAATCTCTTCTTGTTGTTTTTCCTTAGTCGCAGTTTCTTAGCAGCTGTTTGACCATAAAGGCCTGATTCCCACAGTCTGCTCTGAACATGTAGAGATGTGTCTGCTACTGGAGCTCTGTGTGACATTTATCTGGGCTCTAATCTGAGCTGCTGTTAACTTGTGATTTCTGAGGCTGGTGACTCGGATGAATGTATCCTCAGCAGCAGAGGGACTCCTGGTCTTCCTTTCCTGGGGCGTCCTCATGTCAGACAGTTTCATCGTAGTCTTGATGGTTTTTCTGACTGCACTTGGGGACACATTCAAAGTTTTAGCAGTTTTCTGGACTGACTGACCTTCAGTTCTTACAGTAATGATGGGCTGTTGTTTCTCTTTACTTAGCTGATTGGTTCTTGCCATAATATGAACTCTAACAACTGTCAAACATGGCTGTCAGCTGTGCACCAACCTGACTGCTGCACAACACAACTGATGGTCCCAACACCACCAATGAACCCTGACAGGCTCACCTGTGAGGTGAAACCATCTCAGGTGACGACATCATGAAGCTGAGAGAAGGCCGAGGGTTTGCAGCTGCGTGGCTTCTTTCTTGAATCTAAATTATAAAACATATTTCGAGTTATTTGTCTTTTCTTTTTTTGCTACATAATTCCATATATGTTGCTTGATATATTTGATGTAATTAATATATATCAACATATGTACATATATTGTGCATATATAATGTATATGTGTGTGTAATCATCACAGCTGCACAGAAAGATTAAATTGATTAAGTTCTTGCTGCAATCTTGGTGTTGCTGTTTAATGCTAATGCTCTGTGTTAAAACTGATAAAATTAAAAAGCTTGATTTTTGTGTCCACTTCTGACACCATCATGCCACAAAACCAGAGTTGGAAATCCATTAATGTTGTTGCTTAATTTTATTGCTTGAATGGGCATTGGTGATAAATCGCCTACATATGCAACTGAAATCAAATCAGTATAATTTGTCAGCTCAGTCTGTAATTCTTATATGGCACTTTGATATTTCAGAAGGCCTTCTGCTTCTAGATTATGATAGTTTTTTTCTGTAAAGCGGATGTAGGTGGTATTATGAAAGGAATATAATCAAAGACTGGCTGAATAGACCTAAATGACAGAAATCATAACAGTTTTACAGTTATGTATGCAGTTATTCATAGATCTTACAGAAACCAGTCTAATCTGGTGTTTTCAGTCGGAGGCTTATGCCTCATTGCAAAGTAGCTGCTTGGAGTTATGTTTGGCCATCCAACAGACTTCTCAGTGTCTCGAGTTACTTCAGTCTTTTAAAATAGAACATCCTGACATTTTACAGCTGAAAGTACCAGTGCCACAGCTCTCCTAATCAGGCTACAAAGCTAACTGTTTTTTCACTTAATGTCAGACACTGGTCGTCGTTTTAGAATCGCAAAAACTCCCAGCTGTCGAAATCTTTTCTTAGACTCAAACATTTTAAGAGACACATACAGTTATTTGGCTCCAGTTGTGCTTATTGTTCATTTTTTGACTTCAAGACAAGCTCCAATGATTGCAGAGGTGCACAGGGTGTAGGATTTGGAAACTGAGCAGAGGATTGAAAATCAGCATGTATTTGAACTCATAGACAGTTAATACATGCAGCACAATAGCACACTATACTTGGTAAATGCAGGGCAGCACAGTGGTTAACTTTTTTCTTTATTATGATTGTAAAGAAATCTAAAATGGAATTAGGTTGCACTTAACAATGAATATAAAAATATGTTATAATATAAATATATTTCTTTCATTCACGCATATTAAACATGGAAAACAACACAAGACCACCAAAATACATATTTTGATTTATTCCTGTAATTACTGCATGTTTATTATGAGGTGTGCTTTCAGTTCACTGTTTATGATGGTAGTGACTTTAAGGTAAACACTGTTGGTGAATCGTCTGGTGCATGTTCTAATCGATGTTGTCCTGAAGTTAACAACAATTTTTTTCTAACAGCGGGAGATGAAGATGTCTTCCAGGACAGGTAGCTGTTGGTTTGTTTGTCTTTTTGTGTGCTGCAGAGCTGCTCCCTTACTATAACAGAATGGCATAAGTGCAGACACCTCAGTGGAGTTCTGGTAGAAAGACGCCAAGAGATTTACTTCTTGAGCAGTCTAATGGGGGCATTATGCTCACTGTGTCATGGGTGTGTTGTGGTGATTTTGGCCTCACATGTGTCGCCCACAATCTTTGTGGTGCATCGGCGGATCATGCTCCGCTCGCTTTCTGTAACCCGGGTCTTTGTGCTGCATCCACCGCAGTAAGCCGAAGACACGACTGTACAATCGTGTCAGTTTTTACCACCATTTTCTTTCCAAGCTCCTCGGACCACCACGACCTGGGTGACTGTGAATCTACACAAACTGTCACGATCCTGGGTCTTATGACCCAGTATTTTGAGTTTTAGTTCTTTTGATGTTTATAGTATGTTTAAGCTTATTAGGTTTCCTATGTTCATTTGCTTATTAGCTCCCCCTTGTGTTTTCAACCCCTGTGAAGTCTCCCTTGCCCTTCGTGTGTTTCATGTCTGTGTGTCTTATGTTGTCATGTCTGCCTCTCATGTTTCCTGTTTTATTTTGAAGAGATCTCATGTTTTTATATTATGGATTATGTTTTGAGTCCTTTGTTGTACTGTTTCTTGTTTCCCTAGATTTCAGTTATGGTTATCATAGGTTTAGTTCTTTGGCTTTGTAATACGGCTTCCCTGTGTTCAATGTTGTGTCTACTGTGACCTTTTTGTACCATGTTTCTGGTCCCTATGTTCTGTCCTCTCAGTTGCTGTTAAGTTTGCATGTTTAGAGTTCAGTCAGTGTGTTTCCTGTTTTACTTTGAAGGTCTACGTCTCATGTGAGTGTTTCTAGTTTTGCTTCCCTTGTCTCGTCCAGCCTGATTACTCCCAGCTGTGCTCTCCTTCTGTGTCTCATTCCCTCGTTATCCCTCTGTATATTTAAGCCCTGTGTTTCTCTTTGTCAGTGTCGTAGTCTCCCTCATGTTTCCTTGCGTGTAAGTTTAGACATGTCCCAGTTTAGTTTTCCATGCCATTCTGCAATAAAGCAGCTTTTTGAGTTTAATTTCATTGTCGTGAGTTTTGCGTTTGGGTCCTTCTCCTGCCTGTACACAGCCGAAACCTGACACAAACAGTCAGTTTAGATATTGTTTGCAAACTGTGTAGTTTTGTTTTATTAGATTTTTAATTGACTTGAACTTTTTCTTTGTGCTTCACCTTTTTTTTTCTGGAGAAGACTTTTTCAAGAATACAGCTTGGTGTGTGTTTTTTCTGTTTTGCCACCATCATTCAAAGCAAAGGTGCACTTAACAAACAAAGTGGAAGTGACTGGCAACAACAGCAACTCAGCCATAAAGTGTTAGGCCACATGCAAGCTGTTCTACCTGCAAAGGGTGGGCCGACATTCTATTAAATCATCTGGATTAAGAATGGGTTGTTGCTCAGGTTCATATGTGTGTGAATGCCAACAAGGAAATTCTTCTGCAGAATATAGTGTAGATTAGGGAATTTAAATTGATGTCCAATACTGACAAATTGTTGCATCCTAAATGTTATGGGGACATTTGCCTTCAGATGGAGCACTGTTGTTTAAAAACATAAATCTGCTAATTTAGACACGAACACTATTAGAATGAAAGAGCAATTTAGCTTTCTCTGAAGGGTGGATGGGCTGTCCCTCAGCGACACAGTGAGAAGTTCAGTCATTCGGGAGAGGTTCAGAGTGGAGCCCGTACTCCTCCACAACCAAACGATCCAGCTAAGGCTGTCACCTCGTGGGCACTAGTGATGGGTCGGTCGCGAACGAAATGGCTCTTAGAGCCGGATCTTTGACATGAACGATGCGAGCCGGCTCCTTATCGCGAGCCGTGAGGTTTTTTCTCTTTCTTTCTCTCACCCTCACCCTCTCTCTCCCTCTTTTATTTATTTGACTATATATGAATGCT
The DNA here is from genome assembly GCF_056152115.1 of Neolamprologus brichardi. NCBI lineage: Eukaryota > Metazoa > Chordata > Actinopteri > Cichliformes > Cichlidae > Neolamprologus > Neolamprologus brichardi. The sequence continues at coordinate 2,572,665 of NC_142117.1, forward strand.
TGTGTATAAATACACAAACAATACACACATGCTTTCAATTGTGTAATTTAAGTGATCTAGGTAGCTCTGTTTTGGAAGTTCAGTTAATGCTAGAAATGTGTTTTGGAGTTTGTACGTGCTTTGTCTCTAGTAGTGATGGGATTTCCGTCTCTTTTTAGTGAGCCGAACCGAAGTCTTTCGGCTCCGAACCGGCTCTTCAGGTTGTTTTGTTGCTTTAATTAATTTATTATTAACAATAATATAAAATTATGCACAAAAGGAATTACTAATGAGAGACAAAACACGTACAAACTCCAAAGCACATTTCTAGCATGAACTAACAGAACTAACAAAAAGAAGATGCATATTCTCTGTCATATGGGCCTGCATGAATAAACTTTCTGAATCCTTTATCATCTGCAACTGAAAATAGTTGTGGATGATTACTATACCTTTCTAATGTGACATTGTTGTTCCTGGCTCTCTCTCTCTCTCCCTCCTACTCTGTTCCTGTGCTACTGAGTGTAACTACCGCCCCTCCCCCCTCTGCCCAGCTTAAAGCACAAGGCTCGCGTGCGGAGCGAAGCGGAAAAAAAGTGCGAGAGAGGGTGAGAGAAAGAAAAAAAAAAACCCCAAAAAAACCCCACGGCTCGCAATAAGGAGCCGGCTCGCATCGTTCACGTCAAAGATCCGGCTCTAAGAGCCATTTCGTTCGTGACCGACCCATCACTAGTCTCTAGGGGCCGCCGCATATATTTATATATAAACATATATAAATAAAACCACTTTTTTTTTTTTACATTAGTAATTCCTTTTGTTCATAATTTTATATTATTGTTAATAATAAATTAATTAAAGCAACAAAACAACCTGAAGAGCTGGTTCGGAGCCGAAAGAGCCGGCTCTTTTTAGTGAGCCGAACCGAAAGAGCCGGATCTCTAAAAAGAGCCAGAAATACCATCACTAGTGGGCACGGTGTTTCAGCCGGGCATGCCAGTTGGACCCAGAACACACTGAAGAAATTGCATCAATCAACTGACCTGGGAAAGGCTCAGGATTTCCTCAGATAAGCTGAAGGAGGTGGGTGAGAGGGAGGCCTGAACTTTCCTCCTTCGGCTGCTACCCAGCAGCCTGACATCAGATAAGTGGAAGAAAAAACGCTGAATGATTTATTGATCTGTTATTTCAGATTTTAACTTTTACTGAAGTGGTTTTAGACCCTTATGAAAAAAACACCGAGGGAACAGTTTACCCTGCCCGGGATAGGGTTACCGGGGCCCCGCCCTGGAGCCAGGCCCGGGGAGGGTGCCCGAGGGCGAGCGTCTGGTGGCCGGGCCTTAGTCCATGGGGCCAGGCCGGGCACAGCCCGAAGAGGAGACATGGGCCCATCCTCCCGCAGGCCCACCACCCGCAGGAGGCGCCATAGGGGTCGGGTGCATTGTGTGCCGGGTGGCGGCCAGGAGCGGAGACCCTGGTGGACTGACCCCCGGCTACCAAGACTGGCAATAGGGACATGGAATGTCACCTCTCTGGTGGGGAAGGAGCCTGAGTTAGTGCGTGAGGTTGAGAGGTACCGGCTAGATATAGTCGGGCTCACCTCTACGCATGGCTTGGGCTCTGGAACCAGTCTCCTGGAGAGGGGCTGGACTCTGTCTCAGTCTGGAGTTGCCCCTGGTGAGAGGCGGCGGGCTGGGGTGGGTATTCTAATATCCCCTCGGCTTGCTGCCAGTACGTTGGGGTTTTTCCCGGTGGACGAGAGGGTTTGTTCCCTGCGCCTTAGGGTCGGGGAACGGGTCCTGACTGTCATCTGCGCTTATGCGCCGAGTGGCAGTTCGGAGTACCCAGCCTTCTTAGAGTCCCTGGGGGGGGTGCTGGAAGGTGCTCCACCTGGAGACTCTGTTGTCCTGCTGGGAGACTTCAATGCTCACGTGGGTAATGACAGCGAGACCTGGAGGGGCGTGATTGGGAGGAACGGCCTCCCTGATCTGAACCCGAGCGGTGCTTTGTTATTGGACTTCTGTGCTAATCACAGTTTGGCGATAACGAACACCTTGTTCGAACATAAGAGTGTCCATAAGTGCACGTGGCACCAGGACGCTCTAGGCCGTAGGTCGATGATCGATTTTGTAATCGTATCACCAGACCTGCGACCATATGTTCTGGACACTCGGGTAAAGAGAGGGGCTGAGCTGTCAACTGATCACCACCTGGTGGTGAGTTGGATCAGGTGGCGGGGGAGGACGCTGGACAGACCTGGTGCACCTAAACGCGCAGTGAGGGTGTGCTGGGAACGACTAGCAGAGGCCCCAGTCCGCGAGATCTTCAACGCACACCTCCGGCAGAGCTTCAACAGCATTCCGAGGGAGGCGGGGGACATTGAGTCCGAATGGACCATGTTCAGCGCCTCCATTGCCGAAGCTGCTACATTGAGCTGCGGCCGCAAGGTGGTTGGTGCCTGCCGTGGTGGTAATCCCCGAACCAAATGGTGGACACCAGAGGTGAAGGGAGCCACCAGGCTGAAGAAGGAGTCCTATCGGGCTTGGTTAGCCTGTGGGACTCCGGAGGCAGCCGACAGGTATCGACAGGCCAAGCGGAATGCGGCTCGGGCAGTGGCTGAAGCAAAAACTCGGGTGTGGGAGGAGTTCGGAGAGGCCATGGAAAAAGACTTTCGGACTGCCTCGAAGAGGTTCTGGCAAACCGTCAGGCGTCTCAGGAGGGGAAAGCGGTGCTCTACCTGCACTGTGTATAGTGCTGGCGGAGCGCTGCTGACGTCGACTGAGAAAATTGTCAGGCGGTGGAAGGAATACTTCGAGGACCTCCTTAATCCCACTGACGCGTCTTCCGAGGAGGAAGCAAAGTCTGGGGATGAGGGGAATGACCCGCCAATTTCCGGGGGCGAGGTCACTGAGGCAGTTAAACAACTCCTTGGTGGCAGAGCCCCTGGTGTTGATGAGGTCCGCCCCGAGTTCATGAAGGCTCTGGACGTTGTAGGGCTGTCCTGGTTGACACGCCTCTGCAATGTTGCGTGGAGATCAGGGGCAGTACCCGTGGATTGGCAGACTGGGGTGGTGGTCCCCATCTTCAAGAAGGGGGACCGGAGGGTGTGTTCCAACTACAGGGGGATCACACTCCTCAGCCTCCCCGGGAAAGTCTATGCCAGGGTGCTGGAAAGGAGAGTTCGTCCGCTAGTCGAACCTCGGATGCAGGAGGAACAATGCGGTTTTCGTCCTGGTCGCGGAACACTGGACCAGCTCTTTATCCTCTCGAGGATACTTGAGGGTGCATGGGAGTTTGCCCAACCAGTCTACATGTGTTTTGTGGACTTGGAGAAGGCATTCGACCGTGTCCCTCGGGGTGTCCTGTGGGAGGTGTTGCGGGAGTATGGGGTGTCTGGCCCATTGCTACGGGCCATTCGATCCCTATACAACCGTTGCAAGAGCTTTGTTCGCACCGGCAATAAGTCGGACTCGTTCCCGGTGGGTGATGGGCTCCGCCAGAGCTGCCCTTTGTCACCGGTTCTGTTCATAATTTTTATGGACAGGATTTCTAGGCGCAGCCAAGTGGCGGAGGGCTTTCGCTTTGGTGGCCTCAGAATCTCATCTCTGATCTTTGCAGATGATGTGGTTCTGTTGGCTTCATCGGGTGAGGGCCTCCAGATCGCACTGGAGCAGTTCGCAGCCGAGTGTGAAGCAGCGGGAATGAGGATCAGCACCTCCAAATCTGAGGCCATGGTTCTCAGCCGGAAAAGGGTGGAGTGCCCACTCCGGGTCGGGGATGAGTTCCTGCCCCAAGTGGAGGAGTTCAAGTATCTCGGGGTCTTGTTCGCGAGTGATGGGAGAAGGGAGCCGGAGATCGACAGACGGATTGGGGCTGCAGCTGCAGTAATGCGGACGCTGCACCGGTCCGTCGTGGTGAAGAGGGAGCTGAGTGTAAAAGCGAAGCTCCCAATTTACCGGTCGATCTACGTCCCTACCCTCACCTATGGCCACGAGCTGTGGGTAGTGACCGAAAGGACGAGATCGCGGATACAAGCGGCGGAAATGAGCTTCCTCCGAAGGGTGGCTGGCCTCTCCCTTAGAGATAGGGTGAGAAGTTCGGCCATCCGGGAGGGGCTCAGAGTAGAGCCGCTGCTGCTCCACATCGAAAGGAGCCAGCTGAGGTGGTTTGGGCTGACAAGGATGCCCCCTGGGCGCCTCCTGGGTGAGGTGTTCCAGGCATGTCCCACCGGGAGGAGGCCCCGGGGCAGACCCAGGACACGCTGGAGAGATTATATCTCTCGGCTGGCCTGGGAACGCCTTGGTGTTCCCCCGGACGAGCTGGAGGAGGTGGCTGGGGAGAGGGAGGTCTGGGCCTCTTTGCTTATGCTGCTGCCCCCGTGACCAGGCCCCGGATAAAGCGGATGAAGATGGATGGATGGATGGATGGATGAAGTGGTTTTAATGAAGTTTCGTACATCATTCATAAAGCATGGCTCAATGTGCTACACTTTTTACTTGCTGTTCAGTTTTTTGGATGTAGATTTGTCATAAGATTTTAGTAATATGTGAACGTCTTTTGTAGCAACATGTTTTTATTTACATGTTTATCACATCATATTCAGTTTAAGTGTTTTTCTTCTTCTTTGTCTGGAGTATAACCTGTAATATTGATGATGCGTGATGCTGCACAGTTAAGCGACTGAAAAATGTGATTAATGGTTTCAAATGCCTTACAGTCTTTGACATTGTCCACAGTTGTCAAATTTAACTTGATGTCTGAGTGTTTCTTAGTTTTAGACTACTCAGCTAGTCTCATTTTCCCCCTCATTCAGTCAACTAAGAAATTCGTTTCCAGGAACATCCCCAGTTTATATACTGTTAATACTCACACCCACACCCCAGAAATCTCTATCAGCATTTGCCGCAGTGATTCTGAACATGAAATAAAGCTTAAAATAGAGATACACAAACTTCTAATTGACTGTTGCGTTAATAAAACCATCCAGTTCAAATATTTTTGTTATTTCCCAAAAATTGGGATATTTTTATTGTCTTGTGGGTGAAAAAAAATTTTCATTTCGGAGTACAAAGAGACCTACAATACAACCGTGTGTTGGAATAAAAACTCTACAACATTAAGCCCAGCACCCAGTTTTAAACATTGCTAACACAACAGCTGCACTGATGATGACGCTGGCACAGTTTAATGTGGAGCCATTAGTGACATGGCGAGCTCAAGTTCAGTAAAAAAAACATAACATGTTTCTAGCGTCCAAGACAGCAGCACTGTTTCTGTAATCACCATTAAAACCTTTACTGTGAAAAAGCTGTTGGGCGTCTTTCATCATAGCAACCATCAACAAACTCGGACATGAAGACTTTGTAGCTGCTCAATCCACCACCGTTTGTTTTACACAGCGAAAAATCTTCCAAGAAAAAGAGTAAAGGTACATTTTTTTTTCATGCCTTAGTTATTTCACTTTGACTAAGATTATTTATATATTTTTTGCATTTAAGAAAACATAACATTTTAGCACGGCACATAAATACAATCACAGGGTTTTGTTTTGTTAACAGATGTTTTTTGCACTTAAACTTAAACGTTGTAATTTCTAAAATAGAAACTAGTGAGCAGTTCATTTTGAAAAACCTGTGTTTTTTCTCTTTTGAATATTCATTACTATTCATTAATAAGACAAAAGTATTTATTATCCGTGGTATTTTACTTTATTAAGTCATGGAATAATCGATAGATTACTTGATTACTAAAGATGACAATATTTGTTGTTATAAATAGGCAGTCTTGTTGTTAAGTGATGACTTATCAACTCAGATAAGTCTGAGCTCAGTCTGGGGGGAGTTCTTTTTTTCTCCTCGTCTTTCCCCATGTTGTGCATTTTCCATTGTTTTTCGGTTCCAGGTCGCTGCTCGTGCGGCTGACCGGCCAGCTACCTAGCCTGACCGGTCTCTCCAATGTGATGTTTGTGTATTGTATGTACGGTCGGCAAGGTCAGTCTCGTAATTGCCCCTTGGGAATAAATAAAGTCTTCTGAATCTGAATCTGAATTTTCAGGTCCAAGCCTTTGCTGTGCTAACTGAGGCATTGTGATTAACTTTTTGTTACGGTTTGTCATGAGGACTCACACGCAGGACTCCGAGATAGGAAGCTTCACAAGCAATTTATTTACACAGTTCACCGAATGTATATACGAATGTGCAGAAATACTGCTATGTACAAAAGTGTGGAGACAGGGCTCCAGGGAAATCCAGGGAAACAGACTCTCGCTCCTCTTCCAATAATCCACAAACACGATCAGGCTAGAGAGACCAGGTTACACTTGTGACACATGGAAGACATTGGGAATCCGCGTATTCCGGGGCAGTCTTAGATGGACAGAAACAGGGTTAATCGGGGTGTCAATTTCAAACGGGCAGATAAAGGTGGGAGATAGTTTTTTGGAATCGGACCTGAGTAGGATGAACCTGGCAGACAGCCAAACCTTCTGTCCGTTTGGCCATTTGTCTGCGGATGGAAACTGGAGGAAAGACTGACCTGACCTCTGACGACGTTACAGAATTCCTTCCAGACGCGGGGCCCCTGTCTGAAACGATGTCTGTGGGGATTCCATGGAGGTGTAAAACGTGGTCAGTCAGGAGCTGGGTGGTCTCTAAAGCAGAGGGGGCCTTGGGGAGGGCGACAAAATGAACAGCTTTAGAAAAGCGATCGATGATTGTGAGAATGACTGAGTTACCTGATGAAGGTGGCTGAACGGTGATGAAGTGGATAGCAATGTGCGACCAGGGGCGGCTTGGCGTAGGCAGTGGTTGGAGTAGGCCGGAAGATGGCTGATGGACGTTGTTGTTTTGGGCACAAGTGGCAATTCCTTCACAGACATCTTTGGCAAGAGAGTGCCACCAGGCGAAGCGCTGAAGGAAGGTAATGGTGCGGTGGACCCCAGGGTGACAGGTGAGCTCAATGTAGCACTCGTGACCTAGCAGAGCTCACGAGTGCTACAAAGAGTAAACCTGGAGGGCCCGTTCCGGGACCCGGTTCTGTTCAACGACCCTCCCTAATGGAAGATTTGATCTCCCAGGTCAGGGTCCCAATAACACACGTGGGAGGGAGAATGGGGGAGTCCTGAGCTGTGTCTTCCAAGGCAGTGAATTGGCGTGAGAGAGCGCCGGGTTTGACGTTATGAGAGCCAGGTCTGTAGGTGATCGTGAACTGGAATCTGGTGAAAAACAGGGCCCACCTGGCTTGCCTGGCATTTGGCTGTTTAGCTGACTGAATATACTCCAAATTCTTGTGGTCCGTCCACACCACGAATGGCTGGGCAGTGTTCTCCAGCCAGTGATGCCACTCCTCCAGGGCGAGCTTGATGGCTAGCAGTTCTCGGTCTCCCATGTCATAATTTCCTTCTGCGAGGGAGAGACGGGAGAGACGGGAGAGACGGCGAGAGAAGTAAGCACAAGGGTGAAGCTTACCACTTTGTTGCCGGGAGAGCACGGCCCCCACTCCGGCATCCGAAGCGTCCACCTCCACGACAAACTGTAGACTGAGTTCTGGTTGGAAAAGGATGGGTGCCGAGGCGAAACGTTGCTTCAGATGAGAGAAGGCTCATCCCAGCAGACAGGAACCTTGGGTGAGTTGAGTTAAGACTCCATAGCGGGTAAAGATTGCTCTGGGGGTTCTGGAGGAGCCGGTGCGGAAGAGGTAGATGGTACAGGCGCCAGAGCTTCGGAAGCCGGTAACTGGAGAGACATGCAGAGGAGGTGTGGATGGGCGTTGAGCGAGGGCTTGGGTGAGCATGGCCAGTTGCTGGTTAGTGTGCTGTAGCATTTGTTTGTGGCGTTCCAGAATTGCTTCCGGGGTGAGGACAGGCTGCAGGGTGGGGGTTGAGTCTGCTGAGTCCATGGTTGGCTGGATCGTTACTGTTACGGTTTCTCGTGAGGACTCATATGCAAGACTCCGAGATAGGAAGCTTCACAAGCAATTTATTTACACAGTTCACTGAATGTATATACGAATGTGCAGAAATAGTGCTATGTACAAAAGTGGGGGGACGGGCCTCCAGGGAAATCCAGGGAAACGGACTCTCGCTTCTCTTCCATTAATCCACAAACATGATCAGGCTCTCTTTCTCCAACTATCACCACACGGGAAACGGGGAAAAGGTCAAGGGAGTCTGTACACAGGAAAATGTTTGTTGCTCAGAAACACAAAGGGGAAACTTAGCTGGCAACTTGACAACACTAACGCGAGTCAAACACAACGTTCCAGCGAAGAACAGCAGTCATCGCCTGGCTTAAATACTGGTTGCGTTAATGAACCTCAGGTGCTTCCTCCTCTGAGGGGTGTGGGCCGAGGGCAAGAACCCACAATGAGGAGAGAGAGAGAGAGAGAATCAGCGCCCTGCTGATCCCCCAGGCCGTGACCTTTTATTGAGATCAAACCAACCCTCTTCTTACATCTTCCCTGTGCTACTGTGATTATATTAGCAAAACCACAGCTCTGTAGCTAGCCACCAGCCACCATCATTACAGTCCATCAGCTAGCTTAACTTCATTAACTGTCTAGTCAGTGTGTTATTTTGTTTCCTGTGTATTCGTTTACTTTCCAAGTTACAGTAGAGCCGTATGATGCCTATTCACTGAGAAACTGTCAGTCACGTGTAGTTAGCCAGTGAGAGTGGATTTCAGTCATATTTGACCCTCCTCATCACATCTTATTGTATTTTTTTTTTTTAAACCAAAGCTTCAAAATGGACTTCAGAAGCCAATGCATGACATCACAGTAGCTCACTACCTACCGTCATATTTTATATCATCTATGGTGGCATTTGATTCTACCAGGCAAACTGTTAAATAATCTACAGGGTGGGCCATTTATATGGATACACCGTAATAACACGGGAATGGTTGGTGATATTAAAGTCCTGTTTGTGGCACATTAGTATATGTGAGGGGGCAAACTCCTCAAGATGGGTGGTGATCATGGTGGCCATTTAGAAGTCGGCCATCTTGGATACAACTTTTGTTTTTTCAGTAGGAAGAGGGCCATGTGACACATCATACGTATTGGTAATGTCACAAGAAAAACAATGGTGTGCTTGGTTTCAACGTAACTTTATTCTTTCATGAGTTATTTACAAGTTTCTGACCACCTATAAAATGTGTTCAATGTGCTGCCCATTGTGTTGGATTGTCAATGCAACCCTCTTCTCCCACTCTTCACACACTGATAGCAACACCGCAGGAGAAATGCTAGCACAGGTATCCAGTATCCATAGTTTCAGGTGCTGCACATCTCGTATCTTCACACCATAGACAATTGCCTTCAGATGACCCCAAAGATAAAAGTCTAAGGGGGTCAGATCGGGAGACCTTGGGAGCCATTCAACTGGCCCACGACGACCAATCCCCTTTCCAGGAAACTGTTCATCTAGGAATGCTCGGACCTGGCACCCATAATGTGGTGGTGCACTATCGTGCTGGTAAAACTCAGGGAACGTGCCAGCTTCAGTGCATAAAGAGGGAAACACATCATCATGTAGCAATTTCAAATATCCAGTGGCCTTGAGGTTTCCATTGATGAAGAATGGACCCACTATCGTTGTACCTCATATACCACACCATCACTTTTGTTGGTCCAGCAGTCTTGGAGGATCCATCCAATGTGGGTTAGTGTCAGACCAATAGCGGTGGTTTTGTTTGTTAACTTCACCATTCACATAAAAGTTTGCCTCATCACTGAACAAAATCTTCTGCGTGAACTGAGGGTCCTGTTCCAATTTTTGTTTTGCCCATTCTATAAATTCTGTGCACCGATCTGGGTCATCCTCGTTGAGATGCTGCAGTAGCTGGAGTTTGCGATTTGCCTTTTTGCCATTTGTGAGTAGCTAATATCCGCCGAAGGGATGTTCGACTAATGCCACTCTCCAGTGACATGCGGCGAGTGCTACGCTGTGGGCTCTTGCTGAATGAAGCGAGGACAGCCACTGATGTTTCTTCATTAGTGACAGTTTTCTTGGGTCCACATTTTGGAAAATCCAACACTGAACCAGTTTTACGAAACTTAGTAAGCAGTTTGCTGACTGTAGCATGGGAGATGGGTGGTCTCTTAGGGTGTCTTGCATTGAAATCTGCTGCAATGACCCGGTTACTGCGTTCACCAGATATCAACACGATTTTGATCCGCTCCTCACGTGTTAACCTCTTCGACATGTCAATGGCTGTGAACAAAGAGAAACTTGTAAATAACTCATGAAAGAATAAAGTTACGTTGAAACCAAGCACACCATTGTTTTTCTTGTGACATTACCAATAAGTTTGATGTGTCACATGGCCCTCTTCCTATTGAAAAAACAAAAGTTGTATCCAAGATGGCCGACTTGTAAATGGCCACCATGGTCACCACCCATCTTGACGAGTTTGCTCCCCTCCCTCACATATACTAATGTGCCACAAACAGGACTTTAATATCACCAACCATTCCCGTGTTATTATGGTGTATCCATATAAATGGCCCACCCTTTACTTAAACATGGAGTCTGCCTCACAGTGTTTTACACTTCACACGTGTCCTGGATATGTCATGCTTAAGCACATCTGTTGAACACTTTTGGATATGGTTATAATCACTGATACATTTACACAATTATATGATAACGACTTTGTAGATGGGCAGCCTGTTTATGGCAGTTGAATGTTGTACAGTCTCCTGACACATTGCTAACATTTCTGTTGGCTAGGAATGTCACCTAAGTTGTCAATAAAATAAAATTATATTTTTACTCTACCTCTGCAGTGACTTTTTTTTTTTTTTAGCTTAGTATCCTACGCCGTCATAAAGTAATGTCGTGTGGTACAGTATTTGTCTTGCTATAAAGATGCATGGCCAAAAGGTTGATTAAAATGACTTTCATTCGACTATATAAAGTAGTTGGTTCATTGATTCATTGTTGGAGCTCTAGTTGCATTCTTCTTTGCATTCTTGATCTTTTTTATTTACTTTGGTAGCCTCTATCACTCACTTTGTATTCTACACTATGAGCTTTTGATCACTGCCTATAATATGTTGAGTTATTCTGTATATGCTTTTTGTTCTGTCTGCTTATTTTTTATGCTTTACTCACAGTCTGTCTTCTCTCTGTGTGTCTCTCTGCTACTGCTGTAGGCACGTATCAGGGTCAGTGGAGTGGTGGCATGCGTCACGGCTATGGAGTACGTCAAAGTGTTCCTTATGGCATGGCTTCTGTCATCCGCTCACCTCTACGAACTTCGCTGTCTTCACTCCGCAGTGAGCAGAGTAATGGTACAGTACTGCGTGACAGCCTATCCGATAGCCCTGCTGGCACACGTGGTGGTTTTGTGCTCAACTTCCAATCAGATGGAGAGGGTTCAGAGAAGAGAAAAGGTCTTTTTCGCCGTGGCTCCTTTTTTGGTAGCCTTCAGCGACTACGCAAATCTGATTCACGCTCATCAATTTCTAGTAAGCGCAGTTCAGCACACAGTGACACTACTATGAGCCGCATCAGTTCAAGTGACGCCAACTCTACCATTAGCTTTGGAGATGGAGACCCTGGTGATGACTACCTGCCTCTTGAGGACAGTGTGGATGCTACCACCACCGAGTCGTATGTGGGCGAGTGGAAAAATGACAAACGCAGTGGCTTTGGTATCTCTGAGCGGTCTAATGGCATGAAATATGAAGGCGAGTGGTTGAATAATAAACGCCATGGCTATGGTTGCACCATCTTTCCTAATGGGACGAAGGAAGAAGGGAAGTACAAGAACAATACGCTGACCCGGGGTATCAGGAAGCAGCTGTTCCCACTAAAGAATACCAAGACCAAACAAAAAGTGGATCGTGCCATTGAGGGAGCAGTGAGAGCAGCAGCCATCGCCAGAACCAAAGTTGAGATTGCCATCTCCAGGTAAAATATCCTGAGAACCATAAGGAAGTTACAACTACTTTTACCCCCTTTTTCTTTACTATATTGGAAGTATATTGGGTAGTATATACTCTACAAAATTTTATCCATATTTTATCTATACTATTGTCAGGGCATATACTGCTCATTATTAAATACTATTAGTAATACTCTTAATACTACTCTGCATATTTTGGCTTGACACAAAGACATTTTATTGCTCATTTTGACACACTGGCTTACAAATGTAATTGAAACTTCATAGTAAGCATATGGTACTTAGTATTTAAGTGGAATGAAAAACTATTTGCTGCTTGTTAGTTTGGGATTTTCTTTCATATTTGTCACACGTGTTTCAGATGATCAAATATATTTTAAAACTGGACAAAGATAACCCAAGTAAATACAAAATACAGTATGGACTGGTTCTTATATAGCGCTTTTCTACTCTGTCCGAGCACTCAAAGCGCTTTATACAGCTAATTCATTCACCCAATCACACCCATTCACACAAGCACTTCTAAGCTTAAGTGCTAAGTATCTAACATTCATACTCCGATGGATGCATCGGAGAGCAATATGGGGTTAGTATCTAAGGATATTTGGCATGCAGACTGGAGCAGCCTGGGATTGAACCACCGACCTTCTGGTTAGTGGCTGATCCGCTCTGCCACCTGAGCTACAGCCACCCAGTATGTAAATGCTCATTTAGTTTATTAAAAGAAAAAAAAGCTATCCAACCCTACCTGCCCTATGTGAAAAAGTAACCGTTAAATCCCCAAAACCTTTGGAAAAATATTCTGTCTAAACTTTTTTTAAAGGGTTGAGTCTGGTTACATCTGGTGTAAAACTAACACACCATTTCAAGCCTGTTTTTCAACAGTTTTAACTGCACATCCCCCATCTCAAATATCATCAGCACCCCTAAATGCCCTCCTCCCACTGCCTCACTGATCTGACCTCCTGTGACACCTGCATATTCACCTGTACTCCTAACCAACCCCTGAAGTCCCCACCGGTCAAGCCAACACCAGCATCACTTCCACCTCAATCTCCTCTGCTGGCATGCATCTCAGCCCCAGAAACCCATTTTAGATGCCATACCTAGAATCTACTGGAGCCACTCACTCAATTTTGGGCACAGTGACCCGAGTATTCTGATTACTACAGGGACAACAGTAGCCTTCAGCTTCCACATATTTTCTATCTCCTCTCTTAGCCCTTGTTATTTCTCAGGTATCTTGTTCCTATTTCCTGATGTTGCTATTGCTACATCTTATCACTACAGCCTTCCTCCTCTGCTTGGACCCAACTACTACGTATGTCTGGCTGGTTAGCCTTGGCACTTCCAGGCCATACTCAGCAACGGTGTTCCTGCATACTATGCCATCCACTTCATTATAGCGTTCCATGTATGATCTGCCAACTAGTATTTATGATCTTTGCTGTTCTTGCTCCTTTTCTCTCTTGGGTTTCTGCTGCCTGAGGTATCACCAAGCACCATCTTTCTGATGTACTGATGAATTGTTGTTGTTGTTCTTACATCCTGGATAGTAATTCTACACTTACTATTCGTTGGCCTGGATTTGGTATGAAACCTTCGATACGTGGTAAAGGCTTTTCTTTTTTTAATGTCAGTGGTTTCTATCTCCTCCCTTGGCTAGCTTATTATTCCAGCTGGGTATCTGGCAGGGCTTAGGTGTTGATTACCTTGTTCTTCCTATTCAGCAGACTCCTCAGGATTTGCCTTGCTCTTTGGTGAAGGCAGCTTCTCTAGTGGCCTCTTCATTGTTCAATTCACCTCTTGTATTCCCATGTAATTCTAGCTATCCTCAATATCTGCAACATTGCATTTGGATAGTGCAGTCTGCTCAGTTCTGACTACTTTCCATCTTCTTGTTGTTCAGGCTTACGTAGAACAGCAGCGGGGACAGGGTAGGGCTGTGTGATATGGCCTAAAATCCGTATCACGGTATAATTTGAAGCAAGTGCGGTAACGATATACATTGCGATATATTCTTTTCTTCCGTATAACGTATTTTACACACTATAAGGCACACTTAAAATCCTTTAATTTTATCAAAAATCGTCAGTGCGCCTTATGTGTGAATTCTGGTTGTGCTTACTGACCTCGAACCGATTTTATGTGGTACATGGCACGCAGAAATCTGTCAAAAATGTTTCAGTACGACTTTGGTAAGCTATGAAGCCGCACCGCTTGATGGATTGCCGGAGCATTACGGCTGCCGTATTCAGGAGCCTCGCGGAGTGATCTGGGTCCTAAACTCCGTCTCCTTCAGGTCCCAAAGTCAAACGATCACTGAGAGTTACAAACTCTCTAAATTCTTTCCAGTGTTGCCAACTTAGCGACTTTGTCGCTATATTTAGCGAGTTTTCAGACCCCCTTAGTGACTTTTTTTCTAAAAAGCGACTAGCAACAAATCTGGCAACGGCAAATGAAGGCCGCATGAGCGAAGCCGCTGCTCCAGCACTGACTGTAACGCAGTCAGTTCTTCTTTTACTGTTATGCTGTTTTGTGGATCACAAGGTTTAAAACTACTTATAAACATATACACACACCCACACACAAAGTAACTCCACCAGAGTGCCAATTTCGGGTCATTTTGCAGGTGTTCTGGGAATCCATCCTACCTCAAAAAACATCCTACCCAATGTTTCTGCGCAGACGCGGCGCATGTGCACAACACCAAAGCCGAATTAACTTCTTTTTCCTCTCACCCATCTGAAATACTTCTTAAGGCATACTTCTCAAATGTTGCATCACTTTGACCTTCAGATACTAACCCCAAGTTGCTCTCCGATACATCCATCAGAGTATGCATGTGTGTGAATGCTTAGATAGAATGCACTTAAAGTGTAGAAGAAAGTGCTTGTGTGCATGGCTGTGAATGGGTGAATGTGATCTATATAAGTGCGCTATATAAGAATCAGTCCATTCACCATTTTAAGTCTGGATGTGCTGAATAGTGTTCATTAAAATTGATGCATATTTCTAATCAAATGCGATACCCATGTAACCCTCTACATAATTTTAATGTTTTTTTTTCTATACTGTTCCATTTTAATCACCCTTTGGTTTTTACCTCTTTAGCCAGTTTGGCAGAAATACTTTGTTAGATTGACAGAGAAACCACATTCCTCAGTACAGCACCAAGAAAGCTCTTAGGGGTTTATACCCCATCTCTAAGACACCTGGGAAGCTCTTGGGGGGGTAAACAAACATATGTGTTAGTTTCCTCATAATTTCATCATTAAGGAGATAAAAGAAGTGAAGTTTATTCGAAGTGTTGAACAAAAAATCTGATATATTTTCACTGAACCTTTTAATATGAAATCAAAAGAAATGAGTGAAGAGGGCAGGAAAAATAAATAAAATGTACCAATTGGAGAGATAACAAAAACAGTCTGGTCCATTCCTTTAGAAAAATATCAAATCAAATCAAATAAATTCAGCAACACTAAAAGCCCTGAAAGACCCCTCAAGGCAACGAAAGTAGATATTTACAAAATCCTTTCCTTGATTAAGAGAAAAACTCGTCAGTTACTAGCCAAGTCAAAAACACACAAAGATGAAGGCTTATCGTTGTCAAAGTCTTCAATTAAGAGAAATGTCCAGCGTCACATTTCTTCACAGCTGCCTTGCATATCAATGCTTTTTAGAAGCCCCAGACGGCAGCCCCATGGAAACTATTGAAACACTTCCAAATAAACCAGACAGCACACTATGCTGTGAGTATGTTAGTTACTAATGAGTATATGGATTCTTGCAGGACGTCCCATGCCCGGGTCAAAGCAGAGTGTGCAGATCAGGCTTCACAATCAGCCTGCCAGGATTCTGATATTGCCCGAGCTGTGGCCAGGGAGCTCTCCCCATCTTTCCATCAGCCAGGTACTGTAACACCTGCACATGTTGTAGAGCTGTTGCTTGTAAACATGCGATGTTGAACTTCTGTTGTTAGGTTTAATTTGTGACCTTCTGTATGATTGAAATGCCTAAAAGGTTATGAAAGGATTTAGAACAACTGTTTGAAGGTTGGGTTTGAAACCCTGAGGTATCTTGGTCCTCCCCTATGTTCTTCAAATTTTGCTATCAAGGAGCCAGATCATATTGCAATGTTTTTTTAAAATGGTCTTTAGCAATAGTTCTCCATGCCTTCTGAAGGTTCTTCCAAAAGTTTGGATATCGGCTGCTTTTTCCACAAATTTTCAGTCCGGTCTTTGTACCTGATCATTTTCAGTGGAATGTTTTTTGTTAACATTAACCTGTGAACTTAAGACAAAAAAAGGCGTGAAACTGTTGTATCTGCACACATTTTAAATTGTATCTTCAGGCACAAAAAAAACTATTTTGATTGTATGATAAATGCCAAATATAACACAGTTTGACAGGCATAAGAGCATTTTTACATCGAAAAGTGATTCCCAAAGAGCTTTTAGTTGAAACCTTGGCATATCTTGGAATGGTGTGTTCTTTAAAAAATTAAGAACCGGGGTGGCAGGAAGTAGAGCAGATCATCTACTGACTGAAAGTTTGGTGGTTCAATCCCTGGCTCCCCCTAGTCTGCATGCCAAATATCCTTGGGCAAGATATTAACCCCAAGTTGCTCTCTGGTACATAGTAGTAGTTTTTGCTAAAGCATATAGTTAGGGCTGGACCAGGTGACCCTGAATCCTCCCTTAGTTATGCTACAATAGGTCTAGGCTGCTGGGGGTTTGCCTGATGCACTTCTTCTTCTTCACTCACCTCTTTTATTTATAGTGTGTTTATACAACAACGATTCAATCATTGGTTTTAATTAATCATTAGTTATTGTTAATCTCTTTCCGTCTTCCTCCACTCACCCAACCCCTCATGCCAGATTACCACCCCTCCCTGACCTTAGTGCTGCAGGAGGTTTCTTCCTGTTAAAAGGGTTTTTTTCTTCCTACTGTCGCCAAGTGCTTACTTATAAGGGTTCATCTGATTGTTGATCTTTTCTCTGTGTTATTGTAGGGTACCTTACAAAATGAAGAGACTTAAATTGAAGTGTACAGAGTGCTTTCGGTTCAGCACCCACGTCACTCAGCTCTCTAGCTGACTGCACTAAAAAAGGAAAAACGCTCATTGGAGAAACTATCATCACCTGCTGGTTAATGTTTTAATTACACAGGTGGGTTGCACCTGAGACATTTGTTGGTTTTGAAGTCTCTTCATGTTCAGTGCATTGTCAAGAATTGCCGAGACTTTGATAGAGGGACAGGCATCGGGTGACATGGACTGCTGTGGTACAGGAGAGTAGTGGATAGGCCAGGCACTACCTGTGGGTCACCCCACAGGAACTAGATAGATCCAGTGTGGTGACTGTGGGTGCTGTTGTTGACCAGGACACCAAGTGGTGGTGATAGTACCAATTATCTCCATGAACACTTGATGTTTTGCTTGTTGCTGGCCTTGCATAGACTGGAATCTCCTTTTCTCTGCCTCTGCTGCGCTTTCAAAATCTATCAAATGCTTCATTTTCCTGTTTTAGACATTTCTGCTCAGCTTCATATAGTTCCTCCAGCTTCCTTCTCTGTTATGTATGACTGTGACAGATTCAAAGTTGTATTAGCTTTGGCCTCGTTTGCTCACATGAGCCTCAGGAATGGCCAGCCTTTCACAGCTTCGTCCACTCTCACCATCGTAGTCTGGATTGTTTTGACTTTACCGGGGATGTGTGCTGAAATGCAACAACAGGGCCACTTTTTTTCTCCATAACTCGGTGTCCTAATGGACGTTTCTCCTCTAAAAAATAACAGTTATCTGAATATTCAAACAGTTATATGCAACGTACTGTATACATGGCATTCCTATTTCACTGTAGTCTGTGCCTTACCATTTGGTCATTGCCATTTACTGCAGCATTGAAATATATCGTACATATGCAGTTAACACTAGCCACCAACTTTACTCCTATAAAAATTAATATCAGATTTGAATAACAACCTTATGATAACCTCCCCAATGTGTGTAGCTTTGCTCTCAAGTCCAGAACGCATTGAATATAGTTTCTAGTTGTGCTTGGACCTTCCTCCCTGTTTCCTTCAGTCAGCTCCAAGACCCCCTTCCTGCCGAGCAGCAAATCAAAGGGAGAAAATTCTGGGGCACTAGGGCACCTCCCACCTTGCAAACAACAGGGGGTCTAACCAGAGAGCCCGGTGGCATTCATCCTTTTAATAATCCATTTTAGGAATCATGGATTAATTAGATGTTCCAATTCAATTTCAATTCAATTCAATTTTATTTATATAGCGCCAAATCACAACAAAAGTCGCCTCAAGGCGCTTCATAGATACAGAGAAAACCCCAACAATCATATGACCCCCTATGAGCAAGCACTTTGGCGACAGTGGGAAGGAAAAACTCACTTTTAACAGGAAGAAACCTCCGGCAGAACCAGGCTCAGGGAGGGGCGGCCATCTGCTGTGATTGGTTGGGGTGAGAGAAGGAAGACAGGATAAAGACATGCTGTGGAAGAGAGACAGAGGTTAATAACAGATATGATTCAATGCAGAGAGGTCTGTTAATACATAGTGAGTGAGAAAGGTGACTGGAAAGGAAAAACTCAATGCATCATGGGAATCCCCCGGCAGCCTACGTCTATTGCAGCATAACTAAGGGAGGATTCAGGGTCACCTGGTCCAGCCCTAACTATATGCTTTAGCAAAAAGGAAAGTTTGAAGCCTAATCTTGAAAGTAGAGATAGTGTCTGTCTCCCGAATCCAAACTGGAAGCTGGTTCCACAGAAGAGGGGCCTGAAAACTGAAGGCTCTGCCTCCCATTCTACTTTTAAATACTCTAGGAACAACAAGTAGGCCTGCAGTGTGAGAGCGAAGTGCTCTAATAGGGTGATATGGTACTACAAGGTCATTAAGATAAGATGGGGCCTGATTATTTAAGACCTTGTATGTGAGGAGCAGGATTTTGAATTCAATTCTGGATTTAACAGGAAGCAAATGAAGGGAAGCCAAAACAGGAGAAATCTGCTCTCTCTTTCTAGTCCCTGTCAGGACTCTTGCTGCAGCATTTTGGATTAGCTGAAGGCTTTTCAGGGAGTTTTTTTGGAAATCCTGATAATAATGAATTACAGGCATCCAGCCTGGAAGTAATAAATGCATGAACTAGTTTTTCAGCGTCACTCTGAGACAGGATATTTCTAATTTTAGAGATGTTGCACAAATGGAAGAAAGCAGTCTTACATATTTGTTTAATATGTGCGTTGAAGGACATGTCCTGGTCAAAAATGACTCCAAGGTTCCTCACAGTGTTACTGGAGGCCAAGGTAATGCCATCCAGAGTAAGAATCTGGTTAGATACCGTATTTCTAAGATTTTCAGCGCCGAGTACAATAACCTCAGTTTGATCTGAATTAAGAAGCAGAAAGTTAGCGGCCATCCAGGTCTTTATGTCTTTAAGACATTCCTGCAGTTTAACTAATTGGTGTGTGTTGTCTGGCTTCATGGACAGATAGAGCTGGGTGTCATCTGCATAGCAGTGAAAATGTATGCTATGTCTTCTAATGATGCTGCCTAAGGGAAGCATGTATAATGTAAACAGAATTGGTCCTAGCACTGAACCCTGTGGAACTCCATAATTAACCTCAGTGTGTGAAGAGGACTCTCCATTTACATGCACAAACTGGAGTCTTAAGATAGATATGATACAAACCACTGCAGCACACTACCTGTAATACCTACAGCATGTTCTAATCGCTCTAATAGGATATTATGGTCAACAGTATCGAACGCTGCACAGAGGTCTAGCAGGACAAGCACAGAGATGAGTCCACTGTCAGAGGCCATAAGAAGATCATTTGTAACCTTCACTAAAGCTGTTTCTGTGCTGTGATGAGCTCTGAAACCTGACTGAAACTCTTCAAATAAACCATTCCTCTGCAGATGATCTGTTAGCTGTTTGACAACTACTCTTTCAAGGATGTTTGATATGAAAGGAAGGTTGGAGATTGGCCTATAATTAGCTAAGACTGCTGGGTCTAGAGATGGCTTTTTGAGTAAAGGTTTAACTACAGCCAGCTTGAAGGCCTGTGGTACATAGCTGATTATTAGAGATAGGTTGATCATATTTAACCACCTAAGACCCGAACTCTTCCACGGCATGCATTTTTAATTTCTATTTGGTATTTGGGCTGATTGGGTCCTGATGAATGTAAAAACAAAGATTTACCAGATTTTTTTTTTTAACTGATTTTTGTTTCTGAGAAAAATGAGAGCCACATATGAGGATATTAATTTAAAATTTCGATAGAACAGTAGCAGTATAATGTCCTCGTAAGTGGATATCAGGCCCTTATAGAGCAAAATTGAGTATTTTGGTCTAAATAACCCAAAATGTGATGTCCACATATGTGGACGCCAGGTCCTAGGAGGTTAAGATCAAAGAATTAATTAATGGCAGGACTTATTTGAGCAGTTTTGTAGGAATGGGGTCTAAAAGACACGTTGATGGTTTGGAGGAAGTAATTATTGAAGTTAACTCAGAAAGATCGATTGGAGAAAAAGAGTCTAACTTAACATCAATGGTACTAAGAGTAGCTGTAGATAATATTACATCTGTGGGATGATTATTGGTAATTTTTTCTCTAATGATAAAAACTTTATTTGTGAAGAAGTTCATGAAGTCATTACTAGTTAACGTTAAAGGGATGGATGGCTCAACAGAGCTCTGACTGTTTGTCAGCCTGGCTACAGTGCTGAAGAGAAACCTGGGGTTGTTCTTATTTTCTTCAATCAGTAACGAATAGTGAGATGTTCTGGCTTCGCGGAGGGCTTTCTTATAAAGCAATAAACTATTTATCCAGGCTAAATGATGATCCTCTAAATTTGTGACACGCCATTTGCTCTCCAGCTTACGAGTCATCTGCTTTAGGCTACGTGTTTGAAAATTATACCACGGAGTCAGGTACTTCTGATTAGAGACCTTAGTTTTCACAGGAGCTACAGTATCCAGAGTCGTACACAATAATTATTTTATCTGAGCTGAGAACTAAATCAGATAAAAAGTCTGAGCAATCAGAAAGAAACTCTGTGGCCCAGGTGGACGATAGATGATAACAAGTAAGACTGGTTTCTGAGTTTCACAGCTGGGGTGGACGAGGCTAAGCATCAGGCTTTCAAATGAATTAAAAGTCTGTCTGGGTCTTTGGTTGATTAATAGGCTGGTGTGAAAAATTGCTGCCACACCTCCCCCTCGGCCTGTGCTTCAAAGTTGCAGGAGGAGAGAAGCTGCAGAGAGGCGTGTAAGACTGCAACTCTGCTTCCTGGTCCCAACTCTGGATACTCATTTTTTGCGGGGTTTAATAAATTTGTCCATGTTTCTAGAAATGAGAGCTGCTCCATCCAAAGTGGGATGGATGCCGTCTCTCCTAACAAGACCAGGTTTCCTTCAGAAGGTTTGCCAATTATCTATGAAGCCCACATGCTCCACCAACCTGGCTGTCTGAAAGTGGTCCAAATAAATTGCATCTCTAATAATTTGCACATTTCTTTCAGTGTGAAAGACATGAGCGATGTGCACTAGTCAGTCAGTCAGTATCGCTTTCAAGAGATACTCACCCACTCTGACTCCAACCCTGGGTTAGATCAGAGTTTGGGGGACCAGGTTCTGGATGCAGCCCAAATCCACCATATAGCCTTGTGTATACCCCCTTGGTAACTTACCGGTGCGCTGTACGTCCCTCTCAGATGGATAGAGGGTGTTGGAGGGCCTGCAACATGGAACACCTGTCTGACCTCCATCCATAGGCATTCCCAGCAGATGTGTCCTTATCACCTGCACCTCCAACACTCCTGCCCAAAGCTCATGTGGGTCCTGGTGCAGTGCCTGGGAAGGCAGAACAGGGAGATGTGATTGCAGCACAGAAGGGAAACTAGCATCTCGGAGCTGAGACTGGCCTCATCCCACTCGCTAGGCGGCCGCGTCTCTTAGTCTCCTCCAGCCATGCTCCTTGTGGATCTCTGCCAGCATGACTACCACCTCCAGGCTCACTGGTCGAGGGCAGTGGACCCATTGCGCTGTCTCCCCAGGGAACCCCTCCACAAATTGTTCAAGGTCCACCAGCTCAAACTGCCACGCTTCCCCCTCTGATGCCCCGGGCTGCAGCCACCACATCAGAGAACCGCTGGGCCCATGAACTGCTGAGTGAAGGGCCAATCCTCTGCCGACATTGCACTTTTCCAGAATTGCCAGCGGTCCAGCATGGCCCGGCAGATGTTGGGAAAGCACCGCAATGCCGGCAGCAACCTCAGGGCCACCATCTAAGCCTTCCTCGATAGCAGCAGCAACCACTCGTCCATAGGCCACTGACACCCCTCTGCTGTGGCCAGGAGTGTCTTCAGTTTCCTCTTATGCACCACCATGTACTGTTTGTGCACGGCTGTGAGCTCTGCCGCCATCTGACCCAGCAGCTGGGCCAGCTGTACAGGCTATAGATCTGACATGCGTCCTGCGTTTTCGGGACAACTGTGATAGACAGACCCAGTAAGCAGCGTTTTCAGGTAAGTGACCATTTATTTAAAGACTTCTTTGAGTTTTGTTGTGGCAGCTTTCCAGCTGACATGTCTCAGCTTGGCAACAACAACCCTCTGCCAGGTCCCTGTGTCAGTAAAAAGGAAGAGCCTGATTAGCAGACTGGCCCCAGCTGCACTGCCAGCCTCTCTGGCACTGTGCTCTGAGCCCACTGTGCCACCCCTCTTCTGTAGCGAAGCCACAGACCACATCTCCACCACAGTGGTGTTAATACATGGTGTCCAAATTTGTAACTGTTCCAACTGTAATTATTTTTCGTTTTTTAGGGGTTTTTTTAAGGCAGCTGTGTCCGATCTGACACGTCTTTCAAACTAAGTGAACAAAAAGTCTTTGTGTGTGTGTGTATTTCTAGGACCTGACTACACACTGCAGAAGTACAGTGACTCGCAAGTTGTAACGGAGAAGCCCAGAGAGGAGACAAAAGAGAAATCTCCTCCGGGGAGCCCACATTTCTACAGGAAAGGCACAACACCAAACCAGTCTCCATCTGCAAGCCCAGGTCCCAGCCCTAGTCCTTCACCTACTGCTGCTAAAAAGGCTTTTTACAGCAGTAAAACTCTTGCCTCTGATGCAGCAGCGGAGGCTTTGACAGCAGGTAAGCAACTTTATTGAATGTTTGTCTATCAGATATTAGCTGTAGTAGTAATACAGCTAATTTCTACATATTTACTGCAACAGGTTTCCCAACAGTCTGGAGGAAGTTCTCCTGAAAGCTGTTATTTTTTCTTTGACTCTGTAGTTAATCTCATCCTGAACCATCTGCGTTTGGCGGGTTTAGGTTGGATTAGGTTATAGAGACTCATGGTTTGCCAATTAGGAAGCTGGAGGGTCTTTTTGCTTATTGTCTTGCTGAAAATTAAAAGCATCCCGCAGATACTGTGAAGCTGAACTGAGATGTGACGCTTGACTGAAAACTTGAAATTCTACCTCCAGAGCTCAAGTTGCCTGAACCAGTATATTGTATACGCATTATTCATTTGGTTAACTGTGGTCTCCATTACCCCTGTCTTTTTTTATTGTACAGGCATAACAAAAGCAGCGTCAAAACTTCCTCTGAGACAGCAAGTAAGGCAACAAGAGGCTTCTCCAGCAGTCAAACAGTCTGCTACCACAACAGTCAGCAGTAACTCAAGCAATGGACAGATTCACTCCCAGTACCCTGGTTACCATGTTAAAGCAACTCTTAAGATTCAACCCCCTGAAGAACCAATTGGTGTAGTGGGTGATCTTCACCCATCTGACCTTGTACACTTGCTGCCATCACCTGTCAAACAAATTCAACCACCAGCACCAAAACCCCTGCCAGCCCCTATGCCTTCACAAGTTCCAGCAAAAGATGGCACCAAAGCACAAGAGCCTCCCAAGGAATCACAAAAAAAGGAATCAAGCAAATCAAGGAACCTTGCAGAAACCAAGAAAGCCAGTATGGAAATTGATCCTGAAATTTTAGAGGACAAATCGGTGAGTTGAGTTGCCACACATATTTTTATAACATAGTATTCTAACAATCAGGGAGAATCGAACGCACAGTGAGTGTGCGTGTTCAGATTGACTTATACTTTCTAGAATTTCCCACCAATGTTACAATAACTATAATCGGAATATGGATATATGTCCAGAATTAGGGCTGTGGCCATATCATGGTGCCCACGATAATACCACATTACATTTTTACCTCATATAAAAGTGCCATATTTTGATATTAATGATATAACAATGCTATACATTTACATTCCCTAGCACACACACACAGACAGACATGTTTAGCAGTGAGGCCCACATGTCAGCCTTCAGTGGGATCTGATTATTCCAGATGTTGTGTGCGATGAGATGGATTTTAAATTTGAGTCTGGATTTAACAGGAAGCCAATAAAAGGAAGCCAATACAGGAGAAATCTGCTCTGTCTCTCTAGCCTCTGTCAGGACTCTTGCTGCAGCATTTTGGATTATTTGAAGGCTTTTCAGGGAGTTTTTAGGACATCCTGATAATAATGAATCTTTGAGCTCAGAGATGAAATTCGGCTGTTTTTACAAGAGGAAGACATGCTTGAAGTTGCAAGCAAGTTTAATGATGAAGATGTTTTTTAATTGTATTTGTAAAAAAGCCTATTTCTATGGAAGAAAGTGAAAAACATATTTTCTATCATTTCATTGTTTATTGCTTTATTACCTTGTGTAGTATGAACAGCTATACGGCAGGTTCTTATCCATAGGAAATGCTGTAAAACTTGTGAAAATCCAGTTAAAAGTCCAAAGTTACTGGTTGTACTTGTTTGCGGTGAGCAGCAGATCAAACAAGTTAACAATTATAAATGGTTTTAAACACACATCCAGGCCTGTGAGACTCATTTAGACACTCAGACACTGAGCCGTGGCTCTCTGGTACATGCAGACATTTCTGCAGACGCTTTGTATATTTGATGTAATATTCAATAATGAACTGTAAATTTGGACTTTTTCAAGGAAGCATTTTTTTATTCAGTGTTTTCATTTTTTAATGAATTTACTCCTACTGGGGAGAACACACATGAGGTTTAAGGCCTGGACAATGATGAAACCTGGAAAATGGTTGCAAATAAATATGGGTATCACTTTAGGCAGCTCCTAATTTTATGGATTCAACACCCAGCTTTGCAGTCTCTAATATCATTTCTGCTTGTTTCTTCACGTTTTCCCTACGCGATTGCATTTAATTCCTGCTCGTCTCTTTCTGTAGCTAGCCTGTATCACTACACTAGCTGTCTTGAAAGCGTCACCCCCTCCCTTCTTTCACATAACAGTATGATTACAGTCAGTCTTGTGATTTGCTGCATGGTGTGCCCATCAAAATAAAGTCCTTCCTACATGGATTCTCAGCAGCTGCCACATACCGACAGGCCATTAATATTGACATATGAAATTATATCGCGGGCCGGATGTGGCCTTCAGACCGAGCAGTGCTCTCTCACACAGGGTTTAGTGGGGGTGGGGTGCTGCTGACTTCAACTGTGGATATAGTCGGACAGCAGGAAGAATACTTTGAGGACCTGCTTCTGTAGAGGACACAGAGTGTGTGGATGAGGGGCACGATTTGCCTGTCACCAGGGGCAAGATCAACAAAGTAGTTAAACAACTACTTGGTAGCAGCAGGGCCTCTGGGGTGGATGAGTTGCTCTGACTTCCTTAAGGCTCTTGTTGTTCTAGGTCTGTCTTGAAGATCTGGCCAGGTGCTTCTGGATTGGTAGACTGGGGTGGTGGTTCCCATCTTTAAGAAGAGTTTCTGGAAGGTTATAGGGGGATCACACTACTCAGCTTCCCTGGGAAGATAGACTGTACCAGGGTACTGGAAACTTTATCCGTTAATCAAATCTCAAATTGAGGACTGTTGCAAGAGCTACAGTTGTACACTGCCAGCAGTCAGTGTTGGACTCAGTCACCAATCCTGCTCATTATTTTTATGAACAGACATTTTAGGCATAGCCTCGTGCCTGAAGGCTTCCAGTTTGGTGGCTTCAGAATCTCACGTCTGCTGTTTGCGGATGATGTGGTTCTGTTGGCTTCAGTAGGTGGTGGCCTGTTTGACAAGTATTTGTCTTGCAAAATTTAAATAAAAATTTGCAGTTCAGATTTATTAACAAAATTCATAAATGGTATAATAAAGGTTGTTTGCAAACGAGCAAAAAAGAAAAGAGCGACAAACACACAAACAGGGTGATATGAATCTATACAAGAGCAAAAGGTGATACTGTAAAGTGTGTGGCTGTATCAAAATGCTAAGCAACAAAAGGATTATAAGAAGATGACAAACAAATGTTACCAAAGACCTTCTGCAGAAGAAGAAAGTGGGAACTCTGAACTAGACAGCTGTCTTGGACAACTACTATTTTCTGTGGCCATCTCCCTGTACAACTCCTTCATGTAATACACTGTAAACACTGCAATAGTTACACACTGTTGCTCTACAGTAAAAAGTTCACAGGTTAGAATTAAATGTCAATCATATATATTTCACCTCTGTAATACTCTTCATATTTATAATTGAGCGATTTGTGCCAGCTCTTAAAGTGGTAAACTCTGTAACATATTGTATTATTTAAATAGTTTAGTCTGTTACTTTCTTTGGGCAACTGTAATCCACACAATTTCCTGAGGGATTAATAAAGTATTCTGATCTCCACTGAACTGAATTCAAGAGGATATCTTTACTAGTTTCCACTACATACTGTATGCTGTCAGTGGGGCCCACTGCTTGTCTTGTTGACTTTGATAGCGTCAGTAATCATAATGTTGCAAAATAAATGAAATAACTTAAAGAGCTTTCTTGTGTGTCTCCACAGGGCCCTAACTCGATCTTGGTGGTTCTTGTGATGCTGTTGAATGTAGGTCTAGCAATCATTTTTGTCCATTTCCTCACCTGACCAAATCTGGGCTCGGGTAAGAATTTTCAGCTGTATTTCACAACTGAAACTGGTTTGCTGTTGTGTTTATCATCAGGAAAGATTGGTCATTTAGAATACAACCTCAATACAAACTGTATATAAAAACAGAAGTGCAGCGATCTGCAAAGCTATAATTTATTCACAACAGAAAACAGAAAGAGAAGCAAATGTTTACAATAAGACTGTACCCCTTTAAGAAAATATTACTTTATGAAAAAGTTAAGACTGTGGCAATAAAAGACTGGAAACTGTAAGTGGTACTAAAAAGAGGAACGTTTTACTAATACATACTAATTATTATCATTTTACAAGTAATCAAAAAGGAGTTATCTTTAAAATCCTTCTATTACTTTATACAGGTCCCAATGCTTTTCCCTGCTTTGTCCCCTCTCCACTACAGTGTCAGACCTCTCAGGTCATCAGGTGCACGTCTTTAAACTGTTCCCAGAATTAGATCCGAGTGTGGTGAGGGGGCTTTGAGTTACTGTGGTCCTTGTTTTTGGAACATGAGTCCCTCTTTAGTCCAGACATGTTTTCCATGAACGATCTAAAGAAGGAGCATCTTGCTTTGTTACCTGTGCTCAGTTCAAAAGTCTGCATATCTGATGCGTTGGGATGCATTAGTGCTTATGGAATTGGCAACGCCATCATCAAAAGTGTTTAATATGTGGATCCAGCTATATGACGCCTGAAGTTCTTGCACATTTTTAATTTGTTGGTGTAAACATGATATTTTCTGTTGTGAATAAAATATGGCTTTATAATATGTGCAAATTATTGCATTTTACACATTTTTGGATTAAAGGCTCATCAGTCCGAGTCAAACATGGCTGCTGATTAAATTCAAAACTGTATTCACTCCACTGACATGACTGTTGTATCATTAACACATTTTTGTTCTATCCCTGCATGGCACCTTCACAGTGGTACAGTTCTACAGTTCTGCTGTGGTAATTCTTCTGTTTTCAGTTAGCCTGGAACGTTTGTGCTCCAATTAGCAAAACTGACCCCTGGACCTGGTTTGAATATATGTTTGACACTGACGGATGCACAGGACACGATGGAGTATCCATGGAGACTCCATCCTTGCCTCATCCTCTGGTGAAAGGACTACGAGGAAGAGAGAAATTAATAATTCAGTCATTTTTTCTAATCATTGTATTTTTTCAGGTTTCAGTGTATTGCACATCAAGTGTTACTGTGATGCTGTGGAAAGCCAAGTGAATAACTGGAACTGAGTGCCTGAGTAGACTGAGGGAAAGGGAAGCTTAGTTGGTTGTTTAAAGGGTAACACTGGTCTCTTTTTTTTTTAATTGTTACTACTATTGTCCTACAAAAGGATGATAAACAGCTACTAACAGTGATCTAGCCCTTTTCTCCCGTTTTTACAGAACCTAAAACAGAGCACTGTCCCACTGGGTGGCGTTCCTTTAAAACAATGAGTTATAGTTGGTCTAACAGTTACAGACGACCAAAGCTGTTGTCATGTTCAGACACAGTCCTGTTTACGCTGCTTTGAATTCAATTCAATTCAATTCAATTCAATTTTATTTATATAGCGCCAAATTACAACAAAAGTCGCCTCAAGGCGCTTCATAGATACAGAGAAAAACCCAACAATCATATGACCCCCTATGAGCAGCACTTTGGCGACAGTGGGAAGGAAAAACTCCCTTTTAACAGGAAGAAACCTCCGGCAACCCCT
Organism: Neolamprologus brichardi; assembly: GCF_056152115.1. NCBI lineage: Eukaryota > Metazoa > Chordata > Actinopteri > Cichliformes > Cichlidae > Neolamprologus > Neolamprologus brichardi. Next base: position 2,601,263 of record NC_142117.1, read on the forward strand.
AACCCTTTGCTTGCTTCTTGGCCCACAGTCATGACCTATAAACTTTAGGCCAAGGAGGTCTCGATCAGTCGTCCAGGTAAGTAAATCCATCTGGATGTAGCGTAATTATGTGATTACGCTACATCCAGATGAACAGAATCAACCTTTTGGGATTTAGGATCTTTGAGAAATTTAAGATGTGGGGTAAAAAGTCCTGACAGTCCTGACTGACACACAAGAGCAAACTATATTAGTATCAGCGAGAGTATTCAGAATTGTGAGGGCAGCTTTGGATATTATTAATTTCATGAACTGTTTGTAAACAAACTGTAGTTTTTAAATGGTTCATAAAGAAAGGAGACTTTACCAGGTGTTGCTTTGTTATGTGCTTTTAATAAACTAATAGGTGTTGGTAGAAATAATTAATTGTTCACATGAAAGTTGTAAGAAAGATTCTGTAAAGCAGACATGGGATCCCTCTGATTTATACACAGGTTTCTTTTCTTTTGTGGCTTAATTTGGAAACCTTAATTCAAGTACACATTATAGCATTCAGTTGAAGGAAGTCTTCTGTCTCGCCAGCCAGACAGACATAAAAACTACAAACATCACAAAGCTTTGCTGGTAGCAGGTCGATGCTCCAGGAAGCAGAATAAGTACATTTGAGTCTATTGTATAATGGATTTACCTTAACCATCAAGTTCTGCTGCTATTTTAAGAGCACTCCACTTTCCTTCTGCTTATGAAACTGATGTGAACAGTATATTATTCAGTGTGTCACAATGATGACAACACTTTAACTTGAACTTTGTTTGGGGACGGGGATGAACATGAATGGAGTACGATGGGGTGGTAAGCAAAGGCTGTGTTGGTCCCATGGATGTGCACACAACAGCATGCAAGAGGTTGTTTGCAGTGAATGAATCTCCTGTGATGATGCTCAGTTTATTAGAAGATTTGCTTCTTCCACAAATTTGAGATCACATAAAAGTGGTTTCAGTGGAACTCTGAGCCATCTAAAATAGCAGTTGTACTGGAAGTGATCCAGAGATACCCACATATGTATAAACCAGTGCTGTGTCTACACATAAGACAGTTTAGCAAAGAACCAGTTTTAAAATGTATCTTTGCTACCAGCAGTCTGGGGCGGGGGGGGAACAAACATGATTTGCTTCTAATTTCTTAGTTGAATTTAAAATGCCAAATATAAAACAGTGTCACATTTATAAAACTAAAATTTTGATTCAAAATGAAACATTTTAAATTGTTGGTTCAAAGTATCATCAATCTGTAGGAGGGGGTAAGATAAAGGCCCCAGGGTGGGTGTTGACAGCCATCTGTAAAACACAGTGGATGCTCTGCCATAGTTTGGGGCTGACGTCACTAATGTCATTGATCTCGTCAGTATTAATGGAATTATGAGCAAAGAGAAGTACTGTGACATCATCCAGCCTCCCCACAGTCTGGACCTCAACATTATAAAACTATGAATCCCACTGACAGAGACTGGAACAAAAGGTGCTTCAGAGAGTTCAGACTGTATTGAGTAGGGATGCACCGATACTAATACTGGTATCGGGTATCGGGGCCGATACTGTAAAATGTGTGTGTACTCATACTCGTAAAAGTTAACCGATACCAACTTATTTCATTAATCAGAGGGTGGCTTGTCATTTCTGTTGTAGTTTTTTAGATTGGCCACTAAGGAGCCAATTATTATTTTATTTATTATTTATTTAATAATTATTATTTTGTTTGTTTGTTTACAATATGGACACTCTGCAATAATTTACAAGTTTATTTTATTTTCAAACCTAATTTGTATTTATTTTATTCTAAACAGAAGTGTTTATTTATTATTCTGAAAGCTCGAGACAGTGCCAATAGTTCAGTGATATTTTGTAAAATTACAATGTGGAGACTCTGCAATAATTTAACAGAAGTGCTTATTTTTCACTTGAAATTTTTTTGTGGTCATTTTTATTAAGATATTATTTACTATTGGCAGAGAATAAAATAAAACCTGTCTTCCAATTAATTGTATTTTTGTGTGTGTGTGTGTGTGTGTGTGTGTGTGTGTGGTAGAAGTATCGTTTTTGTACTCTGTATCGGCAAGTACTCAGATCCAAGTATCGGTATCGTATCGGTTTGAAAAAATTGGTATCGTTGCATCCCTAGTATTGAGTAAAAGTCACTTTAAGCTTGTCAGAATTTTTTTCTGTTTTTAACCTAATATACTGTATTTACATATATATCTGTGTGTTTTTAAGGTAAATGTAATTTTTAAAAAGGAGTGACTTTACACTCTTTATGCTCCTTGGAGAGTGAGTGTGTTTGTTGATCTGTTCACATCCATTGCATATAAAACTTGATAACTTGTTCTCTGCAGCAGTGACCGGACTCCTGAATGACTTTACTCTAACAGCTACTTTTGTGACCTTGCAGTGGATCCATCCAGACTAGTCAGAGGGGCCTTTTTAAAAAACGACAGCAGACAGAACAGCAGACACAGACAAAACGGAGGCCTGAAAATAGCCGGGTGGAGGAGAGGATAAAAACACACGGAGGAATGAGGGGGGTGGCAAGGGAGAAAGATGAAACCATCACCACCCCTGGACTGTGTGAAAGTCTTTGGTGCCCAAGTCCAGCCTGATTGGACTGTTGATGACGTGTGACTTCAGAGTGCAGTGAAAGCTGAAGCTGGCAGTAGCTAGTTGGAAACCAGGCCTTTACCCTCAGCGAGATGAGCCAATGGGAGCAGAGTGGATTTGAGTGTCGGGCCTAGCATCTAGACTGCCCATAAAAACCTGGAGTATGTGCCTGTTTACCAGTCAGTCCGACTGCTGAGTAAATATTCACGTTTTGAAATGCTGCAATAAAAAGTTTGTGCCTTGTCCAGCTGAGATGTAAAGAGTTTGTTTTGTATATGATCAGTGAACAATAGCACGGACATTCAGTCGTTATGTTGCTCTTCTGTTCAGTTAGTTAGCCATCATTTACTGTGCACCAAGCATACATTGTCTAGAAGATAACTTTGCACTGATGCCCACTCTGCATCGCATGGAGTGATTTTTACTTCAGTTCAACAAGAACAACTCACCTTTTCTCTCACATGTAAGTTCTCATAAGACTGTTGTGATCTAGCTTGTGCACAGATTTCATCACATATGTGTGTGCGTCAGCAGTTTGTGTATGAGAGTGTGAGAGGATGGGCAGGTGTTGGGCTGGATAAGTTCAGAGATGCACTTTGAGTTGATGGAAGCCAACAGCTGCCTTACCGTTTTACAGAGTGACATGGTAGTGGGGAAGAATGGCTGGGCAGGAATGTGAAGCACCAAGCTGCTTCCCTGTGCCAGCTCCTAGGAGAGCGGCTCTATTTCTATTGGTCTGTTTATTGATCTGTTCACATCCATTTTTATCTGATTCTGTCTCAGTGCCTGCTTTTTTACTTTATTAAAACTTAACCATAGACGATATTTTCATTCACTGTCCACATTATTTCATTTAAAACTGGTTTATTGCACTTATAGTTTTGATCATTATGATGGCTGAATACCAGTCTGTGTATGTTGAATGTTAATATTTTAGTTGACAAATGAATCTGTCTTCCAGTGGGCTGAAAATGCACTCGAACCTCCACCGAAGCAGCTCACTCTTTGGACGATATTTACTTTTAAAGGAATATTATTGTATTTTGTATGTATCAATTTGTTTTCTTTGTTCTTTTTAAACCTTAGTTTATAGTGCAGTAAAAACAAGTGCAAAGTGCAGGCTTTTGTTTGCCTTGTTAAAATCTATGTTAATATAAATGACAGAACTTTGAGTATAATTATTTTGTATTTATGTGGATATGAAACATGCACCATTCATTTTATTGTATAATGAGTTTAAATGTGTGGTTCACTTGATGGTTATTACTCTGTTGACCTTGAAGGAGAGGTCACAGGTCAAATATGACATAATATTTGAAATATGGTCGTTTTTGACAATGCACTCTTTCACATTGTGGTTTCTAAGTTATGAGGTTTTTTGTCAATTTTCAACCAATAAATCATTAAGTTGACCTTGAAGACCTGGATGGATGTAGCCCAAACTTTAACATGACCCCACTCTGGACCCTACAAAGTTTTATCAAAATGTGCTCAACACTTTTTTAGCTATTGTATTTTCAGACAGAACAGTACACACATACATACACATGCAAACATGACAAACAAACATAACCACCTTGGAAAATTTAAAGTCTTATTGAAATTCTGGATTTTCCCCCAGAATCCTGGACTGGCTGGTGGAGCGACGGAATAAGACTTTGAAGCCCATGATTCATAGGTTTATTCATGGGGATGAAAGCAATCGGCATCACTGGTTAGAACCTTTGTTGCTTGCAGTGCGGGAGGTGCCCCAGGCCTCCATGGGATTTTCTTTCTTTGAGCTGCTGTTCGGCAGGAAGCTTGATTAAGGAAAACTGGGAGGAAGGTCCAAGCCCAGCTAAGAAGGACATTCAGTATGTTCTGGACCTGAGAGCAAAGACACACACTGGGAAGGTTATCACGAGAAAATTGTCTCCAGGCTCAGGAACTTCAGGAGTGCCTGTACGGCAGAGCGGCTAGAGGGAGACAAAGTGCTTGCATTACTCCCTTCTTTCATTTCAAAGTTGCTCAGCAGGTTGTAAGGAGCCTTCATGGTCACACAGTGAATGAGTAATAGGTGTTGACTATGCAGTGGTGCGGTCAGACAGGAGAGGAGCCACACAGGTATATCACCTTATCATATATATCACACTCTCAGGCTCAAATTAAACTTTTTGCTTCTAATGCACAACCAAGTCCTGCAGTCGTACTTCTGAGTAAAAAAAACTCATAAAATATGTATGTAGAGTAATCAGGTTGTTAGTTTTTAACTGTTGCAAATCGGCAAGGCCTGCCTCGAGAGGGTTAACCTTCTCAAAATATGGAGAGAGGCCAAACCCACATCTCTGGTGAGGGAGAGAGATGAGTTTGTCCAGAGGTGCCCAGTTCCTCCCTCCCTCCATTATGATCACACTCAGGCTGAGCGAGTGAATGTTGCTGCGTTGCAACAGCATTTTGCAGATGTTCTCCCCATGCCCAGCCGTACCTCTCTGATAGAGCTCCATTTTGAAACGTGTCCTGGTGTGACAGTGCACTCACAGCCCTACAGGTTACCTACAGGTTACCTGAAGAACAAATTGTTCAGAAAGAATTGGCTGAGGTGCTAACGATGTGGGAGTATTTCACTAGCAGGGACCACTCCCTTGGTAACGATGAGCAATGAGGGATGAGGGAGTGTGATTAGTGCTGCGGTTTGGGGAAGGCCTTGAAGGGGACTGGCAATGGCTCTCGGGCTGGGCAGAACCCCCAAAGACAGCATCCCCTGCAGAAGCAATACTGGGCATAACGGAGGCTTTGGAGAATGTTGTGAATGTATACCAGGTAGGCTTGTGATGACCATTGACAGAGGAGCTTGATTAAGTGGTCAGGGATTCCTTTGCAGGAGGCAGAAGTCGCGACGCCGGTGAGGAAGGGATGGCCAGGGATGTGATTTGGAGGAATCCCGGAAGACGAGGGCGCTTGGGGAACGTGTGAGAGGAGCCATGTCCTGATTGAGGCGTGGCCAGATTTGGTGATGAACAGAGGATCCGAAGGTAAGGCGTGCTGAGATTTTCTGAGGTCAAGGTAAAGGGTTAGTGGAGGGTCTTAAACGAGAGTTTATTTTGAAGTAGTATGTAGGCGTGGTGCTGCCCGATTGATTGGTTTGCTTCGTTTGAGGATGAAAATGAAGCAGTCTTTGGAGGCTGGGTGGATGACACTCATGCACGGGTGAAGAGAGGTGAAGAGATGGAACTTCGAGGATGAGGAGGTGAATTCAGAACAGCATAAGCTGAAGAAGGCGAGTAGGAACGTGGCCTCGAGTGTGCACGCCAGGAAGTAATCGCTATGCTTCAGCTGGAGGGTAGAGATGCAGCGATGTTGTAGATCTGAAGTTAGGGGTAAGCAGTATAGGGTCGTGGCAGGTGACTGATGCTGGAGACTGTTGATGAGTAGTGATATCTGGGGTGACGTAATGGTTGGGCATGGTGGACCTGTGAGCAGTTCGGCGAAGAAATTGATGCCGCTGAAGTACGTCTTTATGGAGGGAATTTTGATGCTCAGAAACTGGAAGGCATGAGATATGAAGCTGGAAACTGTTGTGATGGCAAGTGACGGAAAGGGCAGGTTGAAGTTGTGATGCGATGAATGGAACGTGTTCCGAGCGGTCCAATAGGAGGACAATGTGCTTGCTGCAAGGCTATTTTATAATCGCTTCTTGGGAGATGCTGATGAGTTCTGCGATGCTGGAGTTTAGATCTCGAAAGACGTGGCTGAAAATGGAGGACCTGGGGTCGGAGCTGCCTCTGCGTGGGGCGCCAAGGCTCTGAATGTCTTCGGCCGTAATAACCCCCAAAGCCGGCAGAAGGGGCGGCATCTGTGAAATGCAGGACGTCGTCGGGGCGGGGCAGCCGATCGTTGTAGAAGAAGGTGTTGCCGTTCCAGTTGGCGGGAAGTTGCCAGAGACGCGGTTCGGCCCTGGGAGAGCTATGCAGCATGGCGGAGTCGAGGAGTGGCGGTTTGGATGCAGCGGGTGAAAGCAAGTGAGGGATAAGTTTAAGCATCCCAACGGGGGGAGCAGTGGTCGTCTGAAGCAAGAGAGAGCGAGGAGGAAGCTTTGGGGGAGAAGGGTGATGCGATTGGGCAGGGGAGCCTGGAAGCGTTCAGTGTCGAGGGTTATCCCAAGGAAGTCCGGGGCTGTTAACGGTCCCACATTTTCTCTTCCAATGAAGGGGCGCCGAGTTCGGAGAAGACTGACCTCGGAGTAGATAATCCGTGAGCTGGTGGTGACGTGGGAGGGGGTAAGACTGGGAGCCATCAAGGGGGTGAAGCACCTTTTTTTTTTTTTTTAAATGAGGCAACTTCTGGTGCCGGAATGTGGACAGGGGTGGAGGCTGGTGGGGTTGAGGGGTCATGCGGGGCGGGAATGGCCGCCGCCGCAAACGGAGCAGCAGTGAAGATAGCGGCATTGAGGCAAGGAACAGCTGGAGTCGTTGAAGTCATGGCAAATGGTGCGGCCTCCGAGGTGCGTGATGGGCCTGCCCCGCCTGTCTGAACCGTGAGGCAAATGCATGCTGGGGTGGAGATTGCGTGTTTAGAGGTTCTGGTACGGGAGCTGGGGTCAAGCGGGAGAGAACAGAAGGACGGCACGAGGGCTGAATCGTTTTGGGCTGAGGCTATACAGGTGGAAGCGGGAAGTGACGGAGCGCCATGCAACTTGCGGGAGAGAGAAGACGGGCGGTGAAGACGGCAGTAGATTTCCTGATCGGGACTGCCCCGGAAGGTGTCTTGGTTAAATTGCTGAAGGTGAGCAGCTGCCTGAGAAGCGAACTGAATAAGGTACTGACAGAATCCGGTGCGGCCAAATCGTAACACGAGGTTGAGAATAATGGTCAGATGGAGTCGAAGTCTGGTCTTCGGGAGGGAAAAGCGATGCGGAGGACGTCTCTATATAACGAGAAGGCTAGAGCAAACTCAGCCGGAAGAGCTCTTTCAACTGAGAAGGGGCCGCACCACGTATAATAATGGAACCACCGTGGCCATTGATGACCTAGGAAGAGCAGGTTGCGTGAGAGGATGAGGAATGAACTCGGCCAAATCCACATGTTTACCGGCGGTGATTAGTTAGCGAAGGTTAGTAGATACAGAAGAAGGCTTTGGGGCCGGTGGGTTGAGAGGAAGAATTGCTGTGGCCAGCAAAAACTGGGTGGTGTTAGCTTGGAGAAATGGGGCCTGGGCGAAAAGGCTAGGCCAGGTGGGGCTCTGAACTGGAGGTAGGAGCAGTCAGACGGCTGGTTTGAGGAATGTTAGCTGAAATACAGTGGGAAGTAGCGTGGTGAGAGGACCCGGCAACGCTGTGCAGATGTTAGCTGTGGCGTTTGACGGGGGAGGAATGAGTAGCTGAGAACCTAGCATCCCAGTGCTGAGGTTACCTGTGGTGTTTAGCAGAGGCGGAAAGGGTGGCTGAAAACCTGGCATCCCAGTGCCAAGGTTGGAGGCAAAGTTTAGCAAAGGAGGAATACGTGGCTGAGGGTTTGGCAACTCTGTGCCGAGAGGGTTTGTGGGGCGAGCTGCGAAGGGGGAATAGAGGCACGCAGAACTGGCAACCCTGGCCGTGTGTCACGCTGGGTGAGAGGAGCAGCTGGGGAGGGAGCATGTGGAGTGGTGGCGAGCTGCGGCTATAGCTGGCTGGGTGAGGCTTGTCACTACCTGATCCGTACCGGAAACCCGATCCGTACCCCGCATGCGCAAATCTTACATCACATCATCTTACGTCACTTCCTCTCTTTGCCAACATTGCGACATTCAATATATTTGAATGACACGGTTAGCGCCCAGTTAGCTCCTAGCATTTCTCAACAGCTCTGCCTCCTTTTCGACTGCCGGGACATTTAAACAATGGATAATCCGTATACAAACAAATTCATGCTTTTCTCCTCAGCAAAGAGCGTTCCCCGATTGAACAACAGCGCCGTAAAATAAGAAGAATGGCGCCTAATTACAGAGTTAATAATACAGACTTTGTAATATGTCACGTGTAGATTCATCAGCCAGATGAAGTGTTTACTGACAATTGACAGTGATAGCGGACATCATCATCACTATTCCAATCAATCCTCTCCACACAGACAAGCATAAACACACTCGACTATCACTAAATCAAATTTATAATAGGGTTCATTTGCTCGATCAGCAGGTGGCAGTATCCTCGTACTCTGGGGAGTAAACTGCCATTAAACGAACACAGGAAGAAGAAAAACCCTGCACATGCGCGGTACAGATCGGGTAGACCCGATTTGTACGGTCCGACTTTGTACATGCGCAGTGAGGATCGGGAGTCCTGATCCGTAACTATCTTTTTATTTTTCGTTTTTGTCTACATTATATTAAATGTTTCATTATTGGAAACATTTTAAGAGATACTTGTTATTCTTAACATCTTAACAGATACTCTGACCCGTAACTATCGTAAAACGGTCCAATGGGCTGAGCGACGGGGAATTCGTGGTGATGAGCCGAAGGGTGAGTAGGAATCGAGCTCTTAGGATTTGCGAGGCGTCTGACAACGGCGAGTGTTCGCATGAAAATGAGAACAGTGGGTATTGGAAAACGGGGGGCTTTTATAGCCTGAGGCCAGAGGGGGCGTGAAGGAGGAGTGGTCCCACTCCTGAAATTCAGATGATATCTCCACTAGAAGAGTCTTACAGCACTTTGTGTAGCCCCATAGTTCGTGTGGAAAACAAAGATGGGTCTATGTGGTTCTGTGCTGACCATCGTAAGGTGAATGAGGTGTCACTTATCCCAGGGCCTGGGTCGACAAGCTCCTGGACCGGTTAGGCACTGCTCATTGAACCAAGGGATAGTGGCAGATTCTTTTTGTCCAGAGTTCCGTAAGGAAAAATACGGCGTTCTCCTCTCAGTACGGTTTGTACCAATTTGTCACACTTCTGTTCGGCTTGTTTGGAGCCTCAGTCAATTTCTAGCTTCTCATGGACCAAGTGCTGCGTCCGCATGCTGCATGTGCTGCCACCTATCTGTTTGGCTCGGTAGGCTCGGCCAGATGGCCTCAGGGGGGCGGAGGTCTGTGGTAGGAGTGGTCTGCGGCTGTGCTGCAGAAGAATGGAGAGGCAGTGGGCTGGGACTGCTTTGGGGAGAACTGTGCCAGGAACAAGTCGGCTGAAAAGCTGCTCAGAGTGATCTTTGGAGGGTGGGGTGCAAATAAAACATTACTAGTACTGCAACAGCGTGTAGTACATTTTATTCCTGTTTCTGTACATTTTTCACAGTACTGTGTGAAACTTTTCTAGTCTAAAATAGGTGCGGTGTTATTGAGCTGTGCAATATACATGAAAATACAGTCCATAAGGCAAAAGTAGAGTTTGCACAATTATAACAAGGTTTAAAGTCAATATTTGGTAGGACCAACACAGCTTGAACTCTCTTCAAGAAGCTGTTTGGTAATATTTTTAAAAATAGCCATCAGAAATAGTTCTTCGGGTTTGTCGAAGGATATTTAAAACTCTTTGGATGTTGGCTGACTTTTTTCTGTTCTCTGTCCAGGTGACCACACACTGCTTCAATAAATAACGCTGTGGAGAGATCCAGCCATACGCTCTGAATCATTGCTGAGCTAAAATTGAGCCACTGAGTAATTCCACCTGAAATGAACATAGGCCTTCTGCTCCAACAGTCTCCAATTTGCACAAAATATATAAAGATTGACATGAAATTTAATCTTCATATATCAAATACCTGATCTTTTTTGTTCAAGGTCAAACAAAGGTCCATCCTGCAATTTTCAGTCCTTTTGGTTTCTGCACATTGAAATTTGAGGCAATATTTGGACATATCTCAAAAACTCTTTACTGCTGTTTCTTACCATCGGAATTAATCAGGAGCTGTAATTTGGGTCAAAGTATTGGTCTTGCTGACCTGTAAACAACTTAACTTTGCAAAATATTAATGATAATGTCCGAATGGTATATAGTTATATGTCACATAAATCCAGAATAAAATATGTCCAATATTTTTTTTAACATGAAATTCTTATTTAACAAAATGAAGAAAATATTTTCAATGAACTTTGAATTGTTGAGCACATATGACAAAAATAGTGACATCATCAGAAAGTCATATGTGAATGGCACAAAGTTTGGCTCTGTGTGTCAGATACTGTTTGTCTGATGTAGATTTTAGATAAAATTTGATTCTTGTCAATACTCTGTCGCCTTTGGAAACGTTTGGTAGATTCAGACCTTGGAAATCCCAGCGTCTTGCTCCTTGGAAGAAACATATGTAAAAAAGAGGGATGTAATTCTGAAACTGTTTGCTCTTCCAGTTTTTTACAGAGTGCTGAATCCTTCCACATCTTTACTTTTGGAAGTTGCATTGAATCCTTTTTGGAAATCAGGTTGTAGACGACCGGATTCTGATTCAAAACTTGACCTGATGAAATCGTCTGTTCTACTATTTCCTTCATGCTTCTCGCTACAGACTATAAATGATCCCGTTAACTTTCTTAGATGTCAGCTCCCGTCTCAGGAGTACCATGCAGTGTTGGAGCATCTGACAGGCTGATTACTGTATAGTATGTCATCTTCTCAATATAGCAACAGGCCCACACATAACAGGCCCTCCTGCTTTTTTAGTGCTGTGCTATTTTAAGCCTGAACACTTGCTTATTAGGAATAAAGTCTGTGTCTTTCCATGGTCGAGGTTTATGGCAGGCAGTGCGTTATGAAACATAATATTTTACTCAGGTCTGATTTTTTCTTTTCTTTTTTAGAGTCCAAGCAAAACTGTTGATATAGAAAGAAGTTGTATGAGTAGCAAAGAGACGGAGACAGCCCAGGACTGACAGTTTGATCATATGCTGTTTGTGACGACAGACTGGGAGAGTTTCTTTATGGAAAATAAATGTCTGTAATGTGTAAATGATATTTTGTCTGAGCTAGATTTCAGCCTTTGTGACAAATAAAAGTATGTGATTGGATTAAGCATTAATATCTCTCCTGTGAAGTCTATTTTAGTATTGATTTCACACCAACATGACAGTCTGCTCTTTTCTAGGGTTTGTACTTGACTCTATGCTGTGTGTGTTTTAAGAGTCTATATTTTAACCCTTTCATGCATTAATTACTTTTTTCTTAAGTATTTTTATTCATCTTTAGACATGAAAAAAACGATTTTTGAATTTAATTTTGTTAACTTTTCAAAGAGTTTTTTACATGTAAAATGTCCATGTAGTCAGGCCACTGGCTGACCACATCAGTGTAGTGATTTCAATTCAATTCAATTCAATTCAATTTTATTTATATAGCGCCAAATCACAACAAATGTCACCTCAAGGTGCTTCATAGATACAGAGAAAAGCCCAACAATCATATGACCCCCTATGAGCAAGCACTTTGGCAACAGTGGGAAGGAAAAACTCCCTTTTAACAGGAAGAAACCTCCGGCAGAACCAGGCTCAGGGAGGGGCGGGGCCATCTGCTGTGATTGGTTGGGGTGAGAGAAGGAAGACAGGATAAAGACATGCTGTGGAAGAGAGACAGAGATTAATAACAGATATGATTCAACACAGAGAGGTCTATTAACACATAGTGAGTGAGAAAGGTGACTGGAAAGGAAAAACTCAATGCATCATGGGAATCCCCCGGCAGCCTACATCTATTGCAGCATAACTAAGGGAGGATTCAGGGTCACCTGGTCCAGCCCTAACTATATGCTTTAGCAAAAAGGAAAGTTTTAAGCCTAATCTTAAAAGTAGAGATAGTGTCTGTCTCCCGAATCCAAACTGGAAGCTGGTTCCACAGAAGAGGGGCCTGAAAACTGAAGGCTCTCCCTCCCATTCTACTTTTAAATACTCTAGGAACAACAAGTAGGCCTGCAGAGCGAGAGCGAAGTGCTCTAATAGGGTAATATGGTACTACAAGGTCATTAAGATAAGATGGGGCCTGATTATTTAAGACCTTGTATGTGAGGAGCATGATTTTGAATTCAATTCTGGATTTAACAGGAAGCCAATGAAGGGAAGCCAAAACAGGAGAAATATGCTCTCTCTTTCTAGTCCCTGTCAGTACTCTTGCTGCAGCATTTTGGATTAACTGAAGGCTTTTCAGTGAGTTTTTTGGACATCCTGATAATAATGAATTGCAGTAGTCCAGCCTGGAAGTAATAAATGCATGAACTAGTTTTTCAGCGTCACTCTGAGACAGGATATTTCTAATTTTAGAGATGTTGCGCAAATGGAAGAACGCAGTCTTACATATTTGTTTAATATGTGCGTTGAAGGACATATCCTGGTCAAAAATGACTCCAAGGTTCCTCACAGTGTTACTGGAGGCCAAGGTAATGCCATCCAGAGTAAGAATCTGGTTAGATACCATATTTCTAAGCTTTTCAGCGCCGAGAACAATGACCTCAGTTTTATCTGAGTTAAGAAGCAGAAAGTTAGTGGCCATCCAAGTCTTTATGTCTTTAAGACATTCCTGCAGTTTAACTAATTGGTGTGTGTTATCTGGCTTCATGGACAGATAGAGCTGGGTGTCATCTGCATAGCAGTGAAAATGTATGCTATGTCTTCTAATGATGCTGCCTAGGGGAAGCATGTATAATGTAAACAGAATTGGTCTTAGCACTGAACCCTGTGGAACTCCATAATTAACCTCAGTGTGTGAAGAGGACTCTCCATTTACATGCACAAATTGGAGTCTATTAGATAGATATGATACAAACCACTGCAGTGCAGTACCTGTAATACCTACAGCATGTTCTAATCGCTCTAATAGGATATTATGGTCAACAGTATCGAACGCTGCACTAAGGTCAAGAAGGACAAGCACAGAGATGAGTCCACTGTCAGAGGCCATAAGAAGATCATTTGTAACCTTCACTAAAGCTGTTTCTGTGCTGTGATGAACTCTGAAACCTGACTGAAAATAAACCATTCCTCTGCAGATGATCTGTTAGCTGTTTGACAACTACTCTTTCAAGGATGTTTGATATGAAAGGAAGGTTGGAGATTGGCCTATAATTAGCTAAGACTGCTGGTTCTAGAGATGGCTTTTTGAGTAAAGGTTTAACTGCAGCCACCTTGAAGGCCTGTGGTACATAGCCGATTATTAGAGATAGGTTGATCATATATAAGATCGAAGAATTAATCAATGGCAGGACTTCTTTGAGCAGTTTTGTAGGAATGGGGTCTAAAAGACACGTTGATGGTTTGGAGGAAGTAATTATTGAAGTTAACTCAGAAAGATCGATTGGAGAAAAAGAGTCTAACTTAACATCAATGGAACTAAGAAATGATTCACACAACTCATTGATTGCAGCTCCACTACAAAAGCAGTAAACTGTGTCTTCAGTCTAAGATTCAGAGCCCACAAATGAAAATGTTCCAACATTTTGAAAAACGTTTAACACTAAAACCACCAAGTGGTCATTAGGAATCAAAACAACTACTGTGGCGTGCTAGGTTGACTAGCAACACTTATTGTTTACAGACACATAAAGGCTCTGTAACATAAGCTAAATGTGAAAAACAAATGCATAATAAACTGGAGTTAAAAAAAAGACTACTGTAGACCTGAATGGGTATTTAAACCATTGTAAATGGCTTGTTGTCCTATAGTCTGCCAAACATATCTGTCATGAATGGTATCGAGTCATTTTGAGATGGAAGAACATTTCTGTCACAAGGTAGAAGCTGCAATCAGTTTTGGCACAGTGCCTTTTTTCTATCCTTCATTTAACCAGGTATAAATGTTTACTGAGATTAAAAATGTTTTTCTCATGAAAGATCAAAAGGAAAGCATACATTGCAGAAACAAAGATAACATTTCATTAGGGAGTTTTGAGGGTCCAGCGCAGCATCTTAGCTGTTCCTAGGACTGCGCTCTTCTGGACAGAGATCTTGATGTTGTTCCCGGGATCTGCTGGAGTCACTGCACCGAGCGCTCCGATTACCACTGGGACCAGTGTTACCTTCACCCTCCACATCTTCTCAAGTTTTTCTTTTGACTCTTGGTACTTCTTGTGTTCCTTCTTCCTAATGTTGCTGTCATTTGGTATCGTTACATCGATCACTACAGCCATCTTTCTTTGCTTGCCCAACACCACTATATCCATTTGTTTAGCCATCGCCATTTTGTCCGTCTGTATCTGGAAGTCCCACAAGATCTTAGCTCGGTCATTCTCCGTCACCCTTGGGGGCGTCTCCCATTTTGACCAGGCCGTATTCGGCACTGATGTTCCTGTACACTATGTCGGCCACTTGGTTATGGCGTTCCATGTATGCCCTACCTGCTAGCATCTTGCACCCTGCTGTTATGTGCTGGATTGTCTCATCTTTACACAGCCTGCAGGTGCAGGTTGATCACAATAGTAATGTTAACTGTCGTCACTTTTGGTTTGTCTGGCCAGTTGGCCTAGCGACGAGCAGCAACAACAAAGAGTGAAGTGTGTGGAATTGCCGTTGTGCTACATCCACAATTTAATGGCCGTTATTGTTTTTCTTGTGACATTACCAATAAGTTTGATGTGTCACATGGCCCTCTTCCTATTGAAAAAACAAAGGTGGTATCCAAGATGGCCGACTTCTAAATGGCCACCATGGTCACCACCCATCTTGAGGAGTTTGCCCCCTCACATATACTAATGTGCCACAAACAGGACTTTAATATCACCAACCATTCCCATGTTATTATGGTGTATCCATATAAATGCTCCCACTGTAGATCCTGTAGATCCTTCCCACTGTCGCCAAAGTGCTCATAGGGGGTCATGTGATTGTTGGGTTTTCTCTGTATGTATTATTGTAGGGTCTACCTTACAATATAAAGCACCTTGAGGCGACTGTTGTTGTGCTTTGGCGCTGTGTAAATAAAAATGAATGTAATTGAATATATGAACTGTTGTTTTGACCATTTCTGCACAATGAATAAAAACGAGCAAAAACATATCAAACACATAAAGCTCAGACTTCAAAAAGATCTCGTCCAGGAACTCCAAGTAGTTTGGATAACTCACCTACATTCCCTGCTGATCCAAGTCCTTCAGAGGTGAGTGACATTTTATTGTCCATTGAACAAAAACTGAATTCAACAATAGACTTTCTTTGATCAAGCTATTATACAAAGAACTTCAAGCTCTGCGTGAAAGCTTCGAATTGTATCGACTTTGTATCGATTTTCTCCAGCATCAAAGAACAAATAAACAAAGACCCTGAACAGCTGATCAAGGACTTATAACATTGAAACTTTCAGCAATATGTACATAGACTCAGTCAGAAGAAATCATCAAACAATGGCCCTCTACCCATAATCACAAAATTTGAAAGATTTAAGCATAAACAAATGGTACAGCAACAAGGGAAAGAACTGAGAGGAACAAATTACGGACTAAATGAACATTTTCCACAGGAAATATATGAAAGGTGCAAGAAACTTATCCCAGTGAGAAAGCTGAAGATGACAGAAGGAAAGAAAGCCGTGATAATAGCAGACAAACTGTACATGGACAGTAGATTGTACTGGGACAAACTGGCTGTCTTCACCAAAGAACCCTCTCTCACTGTTATTTTTGCCTTTATTTGTTTGTTTCCTCACTTGTCATTGTCGCCTGTCACATGCTTTTCTTTCATTTTCTTTGACATTGTTTACTTTACTATGTAAATGTCACAATCTGTGGAAGCAGACTGTGTGGAGTGAGGAGGCGGACACGCAAAACGAAACTTGATTTTAACAAAGGGTGAGCCGTTTATTGGAGGCTGATAAAACGGTACAAAAACAAAGGCGACACAAAACAATGACCTATACTGGAAGAACAAAGTTTAAACATAAAAAACCCTGACACATAAACATGAACATAGAAACCTGAAACATGAAGACTTCATAAACCTGGAAACGTGGCGTGACATAGCAGGTAATCAGGCAAAACAGATGAAGGGACAAAGAATGACAGGAGCTCAGAGTTTACATACTCACAGGAGGTGATCAGGGGAAGTGGAAACACACAATCAGCTGATTCAAATAAACATGATGGGAAGTGAAACTAAACACACTGAACATGGAACAAATGACCTCTTCAAAATTAAAATAGGAAACATTACAGGACGCAGACATGACCACACAAGCCTGAGGACATCGAACATGCAGACATGAAACACATGACGGGCTAAGACTTAATATGACAAGCTGACGAGGAACACACACACTGTAAATACACACACAGGAAAAAGGGAATTGGAGATGAGACAGACGAGGTAACCTAGGGAAAATAGAAGGAGCTGAACTTAAACATGAAAAGATAACACTCAAAACGCTGGGTCACATGACCCACGATCATGACAGTAAAACAATACAATCACTACATGTCATTAGCTGGAATATTAAGGGTTTTGGCTCTCATAAAAAAGAATGAAAACATTTAAACATCTATCTGACCTGCATGCTGATACATATCTCCTTCAGCAAACACATCTCTCTGAGAGCGATGATATTGATCTTAAAACAACCAAATATAATCAAGTATTTTATTCAAATTATAATTCAAGACAAAGAATTTTGATCAATAAAAATATACAAGCAATATAAAACCACTGTAGATCCTGAAGGTTTTGCACATACACACCTACACTCTGCCGATAGATAGATAGATAGATAGATAGATAGATAGATAGATAGATAGATAGATAGATAGATAGATAGATAGATAGATACCCTACTGGGATAATAAGCTGCCCTAGGAAGTGATAGAAACAGCTGATATCAAGACAACAAAGCTCCTGACCATGTATGGAGGGTTTCACCCCAAATCCAGCACCCTGAGATTGTACGTCAAGCAGAAGAAAGGAGGCCCAAGACTACTGTGTCCCCTATCCAGGATGAAACAACATGAATGTCCATGAATGCATCAGGAACACCAGTGCTTAGTGAATACCTCAGGCAGAAGAAACCAAAGAAAGAAGACGAGCAAGTGGAAAAACCACCATGGAAGAACAGGCGCCCGCAGGATTTGTACTGAAGGCAGAAAAAGTGACTGACATCCAGAAATCCTACCAGTGGCTGGTGAGAGACAGCACAGAAGCACTACTCATGGCAGCACAAGAACAAGCCCTTAAGCACACGATCAATAGAGGCTGGGGTCTATCACACGAGACAAGACCCCAGACACAGGCTGTGCAAAGACGCCCCTGAGACAACCAACACCTAAGAGCAAGGATCATGCTGCTAGCAGGCAGGCCATACATGGAATGCCATTACCAAGTTGCTGTCGTAGTATGCAGGAATATCTGTGTCGAGACGACCTAGAGACTCCGAGGGGACTGACCGAATTAAAATCCTGTGTAACTTCCAAAAACAGACAGACAAGCTGGTGATGGCTCACCAAAAGGATACAGTCGTGGTGGACAAGCAGAGGAAGACAGCTGCAGTGATAGACGTAGCTATACCGAATGATAGCAACAACAGGAAAAGGAACCCAGGAAGATGTAGAGGGTGAAGGCAACAGTAGTCCCTGTAGTAATGGGAGCACTCGGGGCAATGACCCTCCAAACTGGGCGAGTGGCTCCACAAGATTCAGAAGACTCCAGCGCCCTGATGCACTGGTGCTGAGACAGCCATCTCACCCTCCATGTCACAAAGACAAAGAAGTTGATAGTGGACTTCCAGAGGTGCAGCACACATGCCCATCACCATCAATGGAGCTGCTGTGGAGAGAGTGAGCAGCTTCCAGTTCCTAGGTGTACATCTGGCTGAGGATCTTACGTGGTCAGGACACACAAACAAAACAGTGAAGAAGCCGCAGCAGCGCCTCTTCTTTCTCAGGAGACTGAAAACATTTGGCATGAGCCCCCGCATCCTCAGGACCTTCTATCGCTGTGCCATTCAGAGCATCCTCACTGGATGCATCAGCACCTGGTACGGCAACAGCACCGCTTACGACCCCAAAGCTCTCCAGAGAGTAGTGCGGTGCTCTGAACGGATAATTGGAGGTGAGCTTCCCTCCCTCCAGTTGTGCTGTCCTCGCCCTTTGTTTTCACTGGCTGGACAGTAAGATAATGCTCCAGTAAGCAGACTTATTTTCTTTTTTTGTGCTGATTTATTGAAGAATGGCCTCTGATCATCGCCTTCTCTTTGACTATTGTAAAACTGAAAACATACAAATTATTGCATTAGCAAACTACTATCGCAAACTAGCTTGTTACACGCTTACTGCGAGCTGACAAGAAAAACTTTCATAACTCACACGTACAAATTATTATACAATTTGTAAATAAAACAAAGAGACAATTATTATTTCATGATCACTCATACTTTTGGACAAATCTCGTCCAAAGCAACATTTTAAGGTCCACGTCAGCTTAAAACAGTAATACTTTGGCGTTCAGCCATCTTGGATTTTCCGCTTTGTCTATTTTTCTTTTTCCAAAGTAATCAAAAGAATATTACAAAGCAGCCACCAGAGGGAGCTCTAGGGCAGTTTATAAAACTGTATAAGCCAGTGTAAGTTATAAAGTCAGAACAAGCGTAGTCCTTGGAGAATCAAAGATACCTTGAAGGACCCCCAAGACCTCAGGCCATGTGAGAAAGGGCTAATGATAGATGTAACTGAAGTAAAACTGCATCAACTGAATTAAACATGAAGAGAATTGCATTCATATGTGACTGAATGTTCATAAGTATTGGAACTTCCTAACATAGAAAAGAAAAATAAACGCCTCATCTCTGCATCCAGGAGGGCCACGAGTCTCAGACCTTTAATACTCCTGGATTAACAAATGTGTCTGCTGTGTTTCAGGCTCTGGAAAAGAAGATCTTAGGAGACATTTGGTCTCACCAATTTTTGCTGTAATTTTCACCTTTATTGTTGAATACACCAGTTTTCAGTTGGGTGTTTCTAAGATAAGATAAGATAAGATCACTTTTATTAGTCCCACACGTGGGAAATTGGTTTTGTCACAGCAGGAAGTGGACAGTGCAAAAGTTATATAGCAAAAATTAGAATATAATACGAATAATATACTTCATACTGTATTCTGTTTTCTTCA
This sequence comes from Neolamprologus brichardi, assembly GCF_056152115.1. Taxonomy (NCBI): domain Eukaryota; kingdom Metazoa; phylum Chordata; class Actinopteri; order Cichliformes; family Cichlidae; genus Neolamprologus; species Neolamprologus brichardi. The sequence continues at coordinate 2,620,898 of NC_142117.1, forward strand.
GTGCACTCAGTTCTTTGTAATGTAGTTTTGTACCCACTGTTGTCCCCACACATAATTTGCATGCAGGCAATGTCAGTAACTGCATCCCAAAGCACTGTCACAAGGATTCCTGCCTCACTCTTTGGTTACAGACGGAGGGATTACACTCTTCACCTTTATCTGTGTCAGTTATCTTGACTTGCTCACCTTTGTGGACAGTCTTTAACCCAGTGAAAAACAGACGGATAAACTGCACATTTAGTACTGCAGCCAAACAGTGGGTTTCTTCCGGATCCCTGTGTGCCAGTGGCCAGCCTTTCTGTCACTTTTGCTTTGGGATATTTACCATTTCTTGGTTAATTCCCCTACTTGAGACTCTGATTTTCCTCCAAATATCCTTTTTAGAGTCGACTTCATAAATGTAAAAGTCAGATCTGAACATGCTGTAAAGACTTTAGCATCCAAACATGCAGCATCTAATGATTTAAAAGCCAAGACTGCATTGGGAAGCTCCATCTTGTACGTCCACGTATGACTGTATCATTGTTCAAAGTCCATGGTAGAGTTTGTCACAGTTACACTGGGGTCTGTCGTTATCTTCTCAAGGCAAAAAACATCATAGGTCTGGTCTTTTTCTTCAAGAAACACACTGTCGAGATTCGTGAGTAATGTGTCCGTACCAGGGTCCTTGTTCAAGTCATCAACCAGTGTTTCCACCACTGTTTCTCTCATCCAATTGGAAACCATGAAAACACCAGTTGCTTGCTTATCTCTGTTGAGCTGTGACTCGTATCCAGATAGCACCTTCATTCTTTCAGCTTTCATCCGTCAAAGTCTGGAGGAAGTCTGTCATTGCGAGCCATCCTCTCCTACCAATATTGATCTATAATGAAGTCAGACTTTAAGGTGGTTTAATATTTACTTTATTTGTGTACATCACCATCCTGTTGACTTCCCAAAACAACTGGGATGTCCCCACTGGAATAAGCTTGCAAGTCAATAATGTCATAAATGCAGGTTAAAATTATGTCGTGCAAAGAAGAAGCCAAATGATTAAAGCAACTCTTTTTGGGAATCATGGATGGCACATGGAAAGGGTTGTTGTCAGCACTCAGTTCAAAAGAAGAGTTCTTTGAATTCTCTATCACACAACAATGGGACGACATTCCTCTGCTACAAACGCAGCATTCCTCACTTCCCAGATATTTATGAAGGTTGTTGTTTTATTGTGAATAAACTGAGGATACGTCCACACGTACGTATTTTTGAAAACGCAGATTTTTTTATGCGTTTGCACCTTTCGTCCACACGTAAACGGCGTTTTTGGTCACTCAAAACGGAGATTTTTAAAAACTCCGGCCTGGGTGGATATTTTTGAAAACTCAGTTTTTGCGTTTACGTGTGGACGAGAAAAACGCAGAAAACGCAGAAAACGCAGCGTCAAAGGTGTGCGCCTTTTTTGACGTCACACTGTGCGCCACGTTATTGTTTTGGTGAAATGAATTTCTACAATACTGTTACTGTTACTTGTCTCTGCAGTGTTTAAATGCTTACATATACACACAGTTACTGTCCCTCCACAAATACGACTCGGTTCTGCTTCTATGCCCCAGCTTTGTTTACTCTTTCCCGCCGAGGCTTCTAGACTTCTGATTGGCCAACATTTCTACACGGTTAGGAATATATCGCCACCTGTTGCCAGTGTTGGTCAAGTTACTTGAAAAAAGTAATCAGTAACTAATTACTGATTACTTCCCCAAAAAAGTAATCCCGTTACTTTACTGATTACTTATTTTCAAAAGTAATTAATTACTTAGTTACTTAGTTACTTTTTAAAAACACGATTTACAACCTGAATAGGTGATAAAGTGATAGATCTTTCAGCCCAATTCTACTTTTTCTGCATAATCATCATACAAAATGTAATCAAATGGAAAAGTCTCTTTTTAAAACTTGTTTTATTAGTTTTAATCTTTTAACTTTATGCATCAAGCAAAACTTTAATTATCTGCAACATTCTGACTGGAAGAAATTTGTTTAACATTTAAACCTATTTTCTGCACATTCCAGCACATAAAATAAAATATTTTTTGTGTTTACACTCAGTCTTTCAAATAGATGCAAGTAAAACACAGCAGAAAATAAATAAAGTCAAAGACTAGCGGTCCTGTTGCTCTATTTTCACCTGTAAAGCAGGAGTGGGGTAGGCGGAGGTTTATCCTGGTGCAGGTGTGCAGCGGTCAGTGGAAGAATCCGCGAGTTTCTCTGTGAGTTTCCCATTACGTCGTAGCTACTCGGTGCTTGTTTGGAAGTTTAGGGGTTTTTTTCGCTGTAAAAAGAAGTTTTCTTCCCACGCACAACGGACACTAATGTTTTTGTCACTTTTTATGGAATCAAACTCAAAGTAAGGTCAGTACTTCCACGCTTTAAACGCTGCACGCTCATACTCTCTCTGCACTCGATATATGATCCATTGTTGATCTGCACACAGCTGTTGTCACGAACGTCGCACTCGCTTACGTCACTGTCATGAGACATTCTCCAAAAAAATCACGGTTTTAGTAACGCAGTAACACAGCGTTCCTACGGGAAAGTAACGGTAATCTAATTACCGTTTTTGCAATAGTAATCCCTTACTTTACTCGTTACTTGAAAAAAGTAATCGGATTACAGTAACACGTTACAAGTTACAAGTAACGCGTTACTGCCCATCTCTGCCTGTTGCTTTGGCATGTTCCTAGCAGCGTTTTCCTTCATTTCTGCGTTTACGTGTGGACGGGATTATTTTTTAAAACGAAAACGGAAAATCTCCGTTTTCAAAAATACCCGTGTACGTGTGGACGTAGCCTATAAACATATGAGACTTTCAAATCACTGCATTTTATTTTATCCACACAGCATAACAAATGTTTTTGAAACAGGGGTATAAATGTAACTATCATCCAATGAGATCAAGGAGCTTCCCTTTAACCTTGGCAAAGCTCTTGTATTTTGCCTGCCAGTTCCAGGCAGTGCAGGACCCTGACTCTCTCTCTCTGGAGCTCTTCAGGACTCACTTGGCCGGCCAGCTTAGCAGAGAAATGGATCAGGTCTTGCATAAAAAGGCCCACGCTCCCTCTTGGTGCCGGAGGAATCTGAGTCAGAGCCCCTGAATCAAACTGAAAGTTGATGTTTTTTGCTCGGGGGAGGCCTGGTTGCCGTTCCTCAATCCATGTCAGAGATCTGGATGGACATAAGATGAAACGATTACACGTCATTTACGCCTCTCATCTGTCCTTTCGTCATGACAACCAAACGACTGGGACATATTCTCACTCAGTGGCTACTCCAATGGCTTTCTCACTTTAAAAATACTTTTATTTATTCCAGCTAGGTGAAATGAAGTCATGACGCATGTACTGCAAACTATACATTTAACCAATCACATCGCAGCACAACTGACAACAGCAAAGAGTGATGTTTCAAACAGACTTTTGGCTATGATTTTGAAATATTATCCGCATGTACATTCCTGTTGTTTGGGGTTTAGTTAGTCTGTTTGGTACAGCCCTGCTCTGACGTTGGCCCTAGCCCCCAGTCTTGTGTGCTGACATGTGGGATAAGGTGGGTATAGTCCTCCTCTTGTTCTTCATTCAGATGGATCTCTCCTCCGTACCTGCTGTCAGATGTTCGCAGCTTTGCAGTCATCTTGCTGTAGCTGTTAGCAGGGTCCTCCTCCAGTGTTGCTGCAGATACTGAGAGCTCACCAAACAACTCAACCAACCAGGTAAGGCGGGCGATGCCGCTGAATGATGGGAAACCAAATCCAGGCTTTAAAGCTCCACCTTGAAGAAATGACAGCACGTACATTACTAAGAGTTTCCTGACGTTTGAATTCGAGTCGCTGAGAACTGTCGTGTGTTTAAAGCATCGTACGGATGAATTATTAGACCTCACATCAAATTTTTGTCAAAAATTCCCCTAATACTGTTTCTAAGATTGCAAAGGATAGCATTTTTAAAGATAAGAGTTTTCTTTAGAAAGCATAAATTTCTATATTTCTGTTTGTATAGAATAATAAATGGCCTGTATTTGTATAGCACTTTACTAGTCCCTAAGGACCCCAAAGCGCTTTACACAACCAGTCACCCACCCATTCACACACTGGTGATGGCAGCTACATTGTAGCCACAGCCACCCTGGGGCGCACTGACAGAGGCGAGGCTGCCGGACACTGGCGCCACCGGGCCCTCTGACCACCACCAGTAGGCAACGGGTGTCTGTCGGAGCCGGGGCTCGAACCGGCAACAAGGCGAACTCCCAACTCTTGAGCCACGATCGCCTAGAATAATAATTGTTTCTGAAAAATACCAGGGTCAACGTTACTACCTCTAAACTTAGAGTAACAGCACACACCACTCCTACGCTTTAACTCTGTAATGCTCAAAGTTTGTAAAATCTAGTTGTGGTTATCTTCCAGTTTACACACAGTATAAAAACGTCAGCAAGGGTTTGAGCTGTCACTCAACAAATCGTCATAATAAAACAAAAGAACCGAGTTTAACCTGGAGAAAAATAAACGATGATCCCTACAAAGCAGGATATGAATATACAAAGTTATTCTGTGTGTTTCCAAATGTCAAGAAGTGCAGTAAGAAGTAAATGGACTGGTTCTTATATAGCACCATAAGTCTGGCACAGACAGGAACTGACAGAGTTCAAACAACACTCCACAGGACTCGCCAAAGAAGTTTTCATATTCATCTGGTTTTCACTGGTCATTGTGCTTCTGCCTCGCGTGCAGGGACTGTAAACTAAGCCTCGTTCATCCTCCAAATATTCCCTTCCCTGGGTAACGTTCTGCTGGTGGAAACGTGATCTGATTTTAAACCCAAGGGTTATTTAAAAAGACACTCTTTAGCTTCTGTCTCTTACCAGTAAAATGAAGAGTACCTTCCTGCAGGGTTTTTCCCTCTACCTCTCTCTTCAGCTGTTTGTATTCCTCTGACAGCAGCTCAATGTGTTCTTCATGCAGAATCACTCCTGACAAACAGACACAAACTTTTACAAACCAAAAAAGAAGGCATGCTGCACAAAATGCAAACAGGCGATGCGATCATGTGTGCCCATATTTTATTCTCAGCAGAATATAGAAAACATCAAACGTTTAAACTGAGAAAATTTACCATTTATGAAAAATGTTGTGAAAATATTAGCTCAACTTGGATTTGAAGACAGCGTGTCTCAAAAAGATGCCAGCCACTGCGTAGCATCTCATTTCCTCCTGTGCTAAATTTTGTTGTCTTACTCAGGTATGCAAAGACCCTCCCCGAGTACAACCTGGAAGAAACGTTGCCCTAAAGCCTCTGAAGCCTGTTCCTGTCTGATGCACCTCCATGATGATCCCTCTCGTCTTTATATTTTGGGGAAGGAATTTCAAATTATGATTCAGCTTCAGAGGTTTGGACCACAGCAGATTTCAGATGGCTTCTTCTTTGCAGCTTTAACCTGCTAACCGGTATCCGGTGCCATGATGGCATAAACGGTAGTAACCAGACCGAAAAGCAGCGCACATTTCGGTGCTTTTTTTTCTGAGCTGTCATACACTTTAGATTCTAGCCAATCATTTTACGTTTCCGAGGATAGTAGGCGGGTCCAGGTACGTACGTTCTTTTAGAGCAGAGCTACAGATTAAAAACGCCCAAGACGAAGCAGTCAAAGTCTGGCTGTACTTCACAGCAAAAGATGCAAACTCAGCAGCTGCAACAAGTACTTTAAGCTGATACTGTGATGCTGTCAAAGGAGGTAACACCTCAAATCTGATGAAACACCTGGCGACGCATAGCGTTTTGTTAAAAGCCGAGAAATGCGCCGTATTTGATAGCTTGCTGCGAGACCTCACACCGAGCACATCTACTGCAGGTGTGGTGCCTGTTATCGACCCGGAGTTAGCAACATCCCCCAAAAACCCGAAGAGGAGAGTCCTGGCCCCTAGCCCTGCCAGTGTAGCAGAAATGATGAGGATGATGATGCAGCAGCAGCCGTTCTTCTCTGCGTGAGTAGCTTAATGTTGTTCGTGTGTAATTTACGTTGAGTAGGCTAACCACGTTATTACATTAATGCATGTAAGGTGAACTAGCAAACATCATCATAGCTACATGCAGCTGTCTTCTTGTTTGATGGCAGATACTCCCTTCACCCTGGCCAAAAAGGCTAAAATGACCAAAGAAAAAGTGGAAAACAGTTAAACATGAGAGGTTTTTGGACAAAGTTTGTGTTTTTTCCATTGTTTAAGCTGCTTCCAGCCAAGAGTGATACCATATATGCCCCATAGCTGCAGAAAAGGCTAACATTGTTATCTTTTTACAAAAAAACAGCTGAACATGAGAGGTTTTTGGACCAATTTTGTGTTCTCCATTCTTTAAGCACCGGTTTGAGCACCGTTTAAGCACCGGCACCGTTTCAAAAGTACCAGTTTGGCACCGGTATCGGATAAAACCTAAACGATACCCATCACCCAGCTCTATCTGTCCATAAAGCCAGATAACACACACCAATTAGTTAAACTGCAGGAATGTCTTAAAGACATAAAGACTTGGATGGCCACTAACTTTCTGCTTCTTAACTCAGATAAAACTGAGGTCATTGTACTCGGCGCTGAAAAGCTTAGAAATATGGTATCTAACCAGATTCTTACTCTGGATGGCATTACCTTGGCCTCCAGTAACACTGTGAGGAACCTTGGAGTCATTTTTGACCAGGATATGTCCTTCAACGCACATATTAAACAAATATGTAAGACTGCGTTCTTCCATTTGCGCAACATCTCTAAAATTAGAAATATCCTGTCTCAGAGTGACGCTGAAAAACTAGTTCATGCATTTATTACTTCCAGGCTGGACTACTGCAATTCATTATTATCAGGATGTCCAAAAAACTCACTGAAAAGCCTTCAGTTAATCCAAAATGCTGCAGCAAGAGTACTGACAGGGACTAGAAAGAGAGAGCAGATTTCTCCTGTTTTGGCTTCCCTTCATTGGCTTCCTGTTAAATCCAGAATTGAATTCAAAATCCTGCTCCTCACATACAAGGTCTTAAATAATCAGGCCCCATCTTATCTTAATGACCTTGTAGTACCATATTACCCTATTAGAGCACTTCGCTCCCACTCTGCAGGCCTACTTGTTGTTCCTAGAGTATTTAAAAGTAGAATGGGAGGGAGAGCCTTCAGTTTTCAGGCCCCTCTTCTGTGGAACCAGCTTCCAGTTTGGATTCAGGAGACAGACACTATCTCTACTTTTAAGATTAGGCTTAAAACTTTCCTTTTTGCTAAAGCATATAGTTAGGGCTGGACCAGGTGACCCTGAATCCTCCCTTAGTTATGCTGCAATAGATGTAGGCTGCCGGGGGATTCCCATGATGCATTGAGTTTTTCCTTTCCAGTCACCTTTCTCACTCACTATGTATTAACAGACCTCTCTGCATTGAATCATATCTGTTATTAACCTCTGTCTCTCTTCCACAGCATGTCTTTATCCTGTCTTCCTTCTCTCACCCCAACCAATCACAGCAGATGGCCGCCCCTCCCTGAGCCTGGTTCTGCTGGAGGTTTCTTCCTGTTAAAAGGGAGTTTTTCCTTCCCACTGTCGCCAAAGTGCTTGCTCATAGGGGGTCATATGATTGTTGGGCTTTTCTCTGTATCTATGAATACATAGAGGCGACATTTGTTGTGATTTGGCGCTATATACAGTGGGGCAAAAAAGTATTTAGTCAGCCACCGATTGTGCAAGTTCCCCCACTTAAAATGATGACAGAGGTCAGTAATTTGCACCAGAGGTACACTTCAACTGTGAGAGACAGAATGTGAAAAAAAAATCCATGAATTCACATGGTAGGATTTGTAAAGAATTTATTCGTAAATCAGGGTGGAAAATAAGTATTTGGTCACCTCAAACAAGGAAAATCCCTGGCTCTCACAGACCTGTAACGTCTTCTGTAAGAAGCTTTTCTGTCCCCCACTCGTTACCTGTATGAATGGCACCTGTTTGACCTCATCATCTGTATAAAAGACACCTGTCCACAGCCTCAACCAGTCAGACTCCAAACTCCGCCATGGCCAAGACCAAAGAGCTTTCGAAGGACACCAGGAAAAGAATTGTAGACCTGCACCAGACTGGGAAGAGTGAATCTACTATAGGCAAGCAGCTTGGTGTGAAAAAATCAACTGTGGGAGCAATCATCAGAAAATGGAAGACATACAAGACCACTGATAATCTCCCTCGATCTGGGGCTCCACGCAAGATCTCATCCCGTGGGGTCAAAATGATCATGAGAACGGTGAGCAAAGATCCCAGAACCACACGGGGGGACCTGGTGAATGACCTGCAGAGAGCTGGGACCAAAGTAACAAAGGTCACCATCAGTAGCACACTACAACGGCAGGGAATCAAATCCCGCAGTGCCAGACGTGTTCCGCTGCTGAAGCCAGTGCATGTCCAGGCCCGTCTGAAGTTTGCCAGAGAGCACATGGATGATACAGCAGAGGATTGGGAGAATGTCATGTGGTCAGATGAAACCAAAGTAGAACTTTTTGGTATAAACTCAACTCGTCGTGTTTGGAGGAAGAAGAATACTGAGTTGCATCCCAAGAACACCATACCTACTGTGAAGCATGGGGGTGGAAACATCATGCTATGGGGCTGTTTTTCTGCCAAGGGGACAGGACGACTGATCCGTGTTAAGGACAGAATGAATGGGGCCAAGTATCGTGAGATTTTGAGCCAAAACCTCCTTCCATCAGTGAGAACTTTGAAGATGAAACGAGGCTGGGTCTTCCAACATGACAATGATCCAAAACACACCGCCCGGGCAACAAAGGAGTGGCTCCGTAAGAAGCATTTGAAAGTCCTGGAGTGGCCTAGCCAGTCTCCAGACCTCAACCCCATAGAAAATCTGTGGCGGGAGTTGAAAGTCCGTGTTGCTCGGCGACAGCCCCAAAACATCACTGCTCTTGAGAAGATCTGCATGGAGGAATGGGCCAAAATACCAGCTACTGTGTGTGCAAACCTGGTAAAGACCTATAGTAAACGTTTAACCTCTGTTATTGCCAACAAAGGTTATGTTACAAAGTACTGAGTTGTATTTTTGTTATTGACCAAATACTTATTTTCCACCCTGATTTACGAATAAATTCTTTACAAATCCTACCATGTGAATTCATGGATTTTTTTTTCACATTCTGTCTCTCACAGTTGAAGTGTACCTCTGGTGCAAATTACTGACCTCTGTCATCATTTTAAGTGGGGGAACTTGCACAATCGGTGGCTGACTAAATACTTTTTTGCCCCACTGTAAATAAAATTGAATTGAATTGAATTGAATCCCTACTGCTAACTGTGTTAAAAGACAATTATTTCTGGATGCGTTCGTAAATCCATGCTGTCATTTCCACGACAGAATCATGTCTGTTTTTAATGCTCCCCCTGAGGGGCATTCAGGCTTTCTGTGCCCATGCACACAAACATTTCTCCAGATTCTTGGAATCTAATCTATCATTAATATCATTTGCTGTAGTTGGAGACATCTAGTCTTTGTGGTAACAGAAGAACATTATTCTAACATTGTTGCACAACTTTTGTAGACTCAGTTTTTTGCAGATTAGTGAATCTCTGCCCATAACATCACCCTGGCTCTCTGAGATGATCTTCCTACAGCCAATCATATTACTGACCTGCTGCCAATGAACCTAATTTGTCGCAAAATGTTCCTTCAGCTGTTTCTTTTAGCCTTTGTTTCCCCATCTTGACACAAGTGAAGTGTTGCTGCAATCAAATCCAAAATGAGCTACTATTTTTCCCACAGTATCATCAAACTGTGTTTCTGCAGAACAACCGATCCAAATGCTGTTATGAATTATTATGAATCACTTGCAGAACCATCAGGGTAAATGCTCGTGCTGTTCTCACGTCAGTAGTGATGACAACACTGTACTTAATAAAAGGAGCTTCCATTACTCTGAGATGTTACCGCTGAACTTTTGAATTATCTGTTTGACAGCATTTCTCCGAACTCAGTGTCTGACGTGCAAAGGGAACGTGCATGGGAACGTGCATGGGAACGTGCATGGGAACGTGCAAAGGGAACGTGCAAAGGGAACGTGCATGGGAACGTGCATGGGAACGTGCATGGGAACATGCATGGGAACGTGCAAAGGGAACGTGCAAAGGGAACGTGCAAAGGGAACGTGCATGGGAACGTGCATGGGAACGTGCAAAGGGAACGTGCAAAGGGAACGTGCAAAGGGAACGTGCATGGGAACGTGCAAAGGGAACGTGCAAAGGGAACGTGCAAAGGGAACGTGCAAAGGGAACGTGCATGGGAACGTGCATGGGAACGTGCATGGGAACGTGCAAAGGGAACGTGCAAAGGGAACGTGCATGGGAACGTGCATGGGAACGTGCAAAGGGAACGTGCAAAGGGAACGTGCATGGGAACGTGCATGGGAACGTGCAAAGGGAACGTGCATGGGAATGTGCATGGGAACGTGCATGGGAATGTGCATGGGAACCTGCATGGGAATGTGCATGGGAACGTGCACGGTAGCACACAATCATAAATGATCACCTTTTTCTTCAGCTAAGTCCCAAAGCTCCACAGCAGCCTTGTAGCTCATGGTCATGGGATACTCAACACAGACATGCTTCTGTGCCTGCAGAAACGTCCTGATGAGACACGAGTTCGTGGTCAAAGTGAAGGCAACAAGAATAGAAGGTCACTTAAACATTCAGAATTTTGTTACCAATGTTTTCTACGATGGGAGAAAAAGACTCCTGTCAGATAATAGAGACAAAATTAGAGATGTACTTACATTTTACTTGAGCGCATATTTGAATGTTTGTTTAGACCCCCCCCCCCGCACAAACACATCCTCCAACCACACACACCCATATTTTGTTTTCAAACTCCATTGTGGATTATTTCACACCTCAAACATTTAGTAAAAAAATAAGCAAATACAAGTAAACAGCAATAAATTACAGGTAGTAAGAAAATAAACTACTAACTCTTTTACACTGTGTTAACACCTACACAGGTTTTTTTTTAAAAACGCAGCTGTTTCTATGCGTTTGGAACTTTCATCCACATAAACACGTTTCAAATCACTGAAAACTGAGATTTTTTAAAACTCCTTTTTTGCGTTTCCGTGTGGACGAGGAATACAGAGTTCCTCATACAACGTCAAAGGTATGTGCCTTTATTCACGTCACGCTGTGGCCACGTTATTGTTTACATGAGATGAATTGCAGAATGATAGAGACAAAATACTGTTAATCTGACTGTCTGCAGGTTTTACACGCAGTTACTGTCCCTCCATTTACAAAGGCAGAGGCGTCACGCTGTGATTATTTTACTGTAGTTGTTTTTTCCTGTGTAATAATGTTCAACATTGATGTCAATGCATTTTTCAATCCCTCTGCAAAATGGGTTTAAAAACATAAACAGCTGTGGGATCCTGTTTGTCTGTGATTTGAACCGAGGGAACAAATCGTGGCAGGATCAGCCTGATGTTATTTGTATCCCGCTGTAACTTTACTGTATAAAGAGCAAACATCTCCAACATGTCAGGAGCAGTTAGTCATTACAACAAGTGTTTGTGAACTAAAAATCAAGAATGTGGGATCCTGTTTGTCTGTGATTTAAACAGCCCAGCGCTGCTCCCGACGCAGCGAAAACCAATCCTGCAGGGAGACCTACCTCTGCACTTGTGCAGGTGAAACCAAAGGGCAGATTTGCTTCATTATATTTTCTTGTCTTTGGCTTAGAATGAAGTTGGTTTGGAAACATATTCAGCGATGCTTCATCTCCTGCTTTGCGTTTCTGTGGGAGCCCCAAAAACCTGTCTGTTATGCTAGCAGTGTCCAAGCGTTCTTCTTCTTTTTTTTTTTTTTCATACCGCGCCCCCCCCAGAGGGCGGGCCCCACACTTTGGGAAGCTCTGCTTGAGAGTGTCATTCTTGCCAACCTAACCAATGAAACACCGAGACTTTGGCTACTACCACATTCAAGGGAACAATGTGGCCTTTAGCTGTTAAATGTGTCACTAAGGCTACGTTCACTCTGCAGGTCTTGATGATCAATTCAGATTTTCTGATCAAATCCGATTTTTTTGTCTGCTCGTTCACACTACAGATAAAATGTGACAGCAAACGCGCTCTAGTGTGAACGCTCAAAGCGGCCGCATGCACAAAAGAAGACGTCACACACAACGCGCTCTGTTTAGACCCAGAGCAACAGTATGTTTGACTGATGGACCTTAATATAAAGACTTCAGACTTCACGTTTCCCAATTTTTGCTTTAAGTTATTTTGTTATTTACATAATAATGTAAATAACCTAATAATGATCCTTATTGCTGTTTTAGAGGAGCGCTGCTTCAAAGGATGGTTGCAGATTTCTGTCAGAATCTGCAGATTACTTTGACTTAGACTTAGATCCTCCCGCGCCGATCGGTGCATCGGGCGACAAGAGAACGCCATCGAACTCGGTCTATCTGTCATCCCATGACAGTTCGACTGAACGTAAATCTTCAAGGAAAGTCCTCCTCCATGTTATTTTAGGTCTTCCTCGCCATCTCTTTCCATTCTTCGGGTTCCACAGAACCGCGACACGGGCAGGTCTCGGGTCCGGTAGCCGAAGGATGTGACCGGCAAATCTGAACCGACGCTTGGTGACTTGGACATGGAGCGGCTCTACTCCCGCACGGCGATATACTTCTTCATTGGTAACACGATCCCGATATGTGATCTTGAGCAGCCGTCGAAGACAACGTTGTTGGAAGACGTCAAGATGGCGGTTGATCTTTGCAGTTGATTTCCAAGTCTCCGCTGCGTACAGTGCCGTCGGTATAACGATGGTCTTCAGGAGCCGCAACTTGGTTGATAAAGGCAGTGCAGTGGTCATCCATGTAGGTCGTAATCGTTGAAAGGCTGCCCATGCTTTCCCAATTCTGCACTTAACGTCATGCTCCACGTCCCCGTCACTGCTAAAAGTGCAACCCAGGTACATGAACCTGTCCACCTCTTCTAGCTGCTGCTGCTGCTTCACAGTAACCGCTGTGTTTGATGGTGTAGCGTAACCAACTCGCATAATCTTCGACTTCTCACCGCTGATCCTGAGTCCTATCGGTGCTGCTTCGCTTTCCAAAAATGAGGTTGTTTTCTGAAGAGCCCGGAGTGTTGGTGCGAGTAAGGCTATATCGTCCGCAAAGACCAAATCTGTGAACTGCTGCAGGGGATCAAGGGAATAGTTTCACAAGATGGCCAGGAAGCGTTCGCGATGTCTTCTCCGGCGCTGATAATTGGCGTCTGTCTTGTGTCAGTGACGTAAAAGACGGATTTAATGCGACTTGACCATCAAACAGCAGCTTTCTGAAACATCAGATATGTATCGGATTCAGGACCACATACGAGAGTGACCCAGATCGGATTTGAAAACATCGGATTTGTGCCGTTCACACTGTCACAGCATGATCGGATATGGGTCGCATAGGGTCAAAAAAATCGGATTTGATGCACTTTCGCCTGCAGTGTGAACATAGCCTCTGTCTAGATGCTCTCTGAGTCTGGCTACTGATTCACTGAAAAAAAATTGAGGGGTTTCCACTCCAGGAAAAATGACTCAGCATATTTCCTTAAATCTGATGTTTAACCTCGTTCACGTTTGTAATCTAAGTATTCCCAACTCCCTGTACATGTTTTCTACAACATTTTGTAGCTGCACAGACATTTACCTGACATTGTCCTCGTGTGACATGTTCTCAGTACAGATGAACGCCACATGAACGTCGTCTCTACCCAAAGCCTCCTCCACTGAGATCCGACTCACTCCCTGCTGAGGCTCCAGGCTTCTCCTTCAGTAAACCGAAGCAAAAGGAAGAATACAGAAGTCACAGTTAAGACAACATCCTGAGACTGAAGATTCACAAACAACAAAAATTAAAACATACACCGATTGTCAATATAACAGCTTTACATGCTAAACGCTATGAACTTTAATTCACTAACAGTCTTACAAACTGCTCGTAAACACAGTCCTGCTCGACTTTACACGGGACAGTGAACACTAGTGTACTGTGACTTTTTATGGGTACATGGCAAATCATGCCTCCAGTTTGGAACAGCATGAATTAGTGTGTGAGGTTGAGATACCAGCTGGAAACAGCTGACTTCACCTCGTCACAGCTTGGGAAACCAGACCCTGGAATGGGGCTGGAATCCGTTCCAATCCTGGGAAACAGTTCGGCAACTGAAGAGGTGGAAGAAGTGCTCTACTGTATCTGTGACGGCTCCGATGGAGAATCTCTGGTTTGATGGCCTCAGGCTGGCCTCTGCTTTCTACAGATGATTTGTTTCTTTTGGCTTGATCAGATGATAACATTCAGCTAGCGTGGTTAACAGCCCAGCTGGAAGCAACTCAGATGAAAACCAGCACTTCTAAGTCTGAGGCGATGGTCCTCTGTAAAAAAAAAAGTGCCCACTGATTGGAGGGGAGTAGCTGCTCCAAGTGAAGGAATTTCTCAGGGTCTCACAAGTGAGAAACTGACATCGATTGGTGCAGAGCTGAGTCTGAAAACAAATCTGCTGGTTTACCAATCGACCTACGTTCCTATCCACGTGCTTTGGTTAAGGGCTCAGTGCAGTTTTACTGTTCCTCTGCATGATGCGGGACGCCTCCTGTTTTGAAGATGTCTTCATGGAAGAACCCAGGGCAGATTAACTAGAGAGATTAGATATCTCAGCTGCCCTTGGGAACGACTCTGGGAGGACCTGGGTAGGAATAAGGACAACTTGTCTCTGCTGACACTGCTGCTGATGTTGTGACATCCATCAGTTAGCTTTATTTTCATTCACCTCTGGACTCATCACGATCTATGACAATAATTTTGCCACATACACTATATCTCATATCATTATTGAGCTGCATCAGCATGTGTGTGTTACCTGGATACAAATCCTTTGACAGCGAGCTTCTCTGCAGGACTGCCTTGTAGTGGCACCAGCATGTCTCTGATCCTAACACAACCAGCTGTGCCGATGCCAACCACCACTGCTCCAAGCATGCTGCGTGAGAAAAGGTCAGGTTGTGTGCAGGATGTAACAAATATAATGTAAACAATATATAATGAACAGTTTCATGTTTCATTGTCATCCAAAACACACAATCACAAGCATAAAGACTGCAGTACACCTGTCAGAGCTCTAGACTAACTTGTTGCCACGGTTACACTGTTGTATGGCGTTATTTTTGTGTCACTATTCTGAGCGCACGTAAAAAGTTTGCAGGTGCAAGTGTTGCATTTTGAGGAGAAATTTATTTTGAGCGAAGAAAAGCTTAATTTGAGTGAACAAAATTCATTCCTGCGTGCAAAAACTGTATTTCAGTGTTTGCTATTATCCACACACACACACACACACACACACACACACACACACAGACACACACACACAACAGCAGCCCCTCTCGCTCAGTTTTTGCACTTGCGCTCGCTCTCAGCGTGTTGCTCGCGCTCTCAACATTTCTGCCCGTGCGCGCTCAGCTCTTTCTCTACACCGTTATATTTGTGCCACAAAACCAGCCAATCACAGACTTGGATGCAAAAAAATCTGATTGGCTGTTTTTGTCTCCAATCAGCTCGAAATGAAATATCCCAGAATGCATTTAGTCCAAAACTCAAACGAGGCAGTGGCGGAGTTTGAAATATTACTCTTTCTGTGTCACAAAAGAAACTTTAAAGATATTTTCATGTGAGAATGTTTCTGTGTAAACTTCAAATATCTGCTCGATTCATCTCCGCCATTTGACCTTAGAACTGACGAAGCTTCTTGGATGAGAGGTGAAACGTCTTCAAGCAACTAGGGCTGGGCCATATTATACCGTTCACGGTAATACCGGTACAATGCTAGGCAACGATAAGAAAATGAAATATCGCATAGAATATGGGTAAAACGCGCATGCGCAGTGCCGAAAATGCACAGCGGTAACGGAGAATGAGAATGGGGAAAGCAGATTGTTGAGAGAAACGGATGAACCAGAATTAGTTTGTAAAAATGGTGCAACTTAACTGGTTTGGTGTTTGTCCGTCAGATACACAACAAAGCACATTTTTTTGTAGAACATGCAAGCGGGCCGTCGTTATTGCCGTATTTGTCGTACTAAGGTGCTCATAAATCTGGGAGTAATCTGGGTCCTAAACTCTGTCCTTTAAGGTCCCGAAGTCAAACGAGCATCACTGAGAGTTAAAAATTGTCTAAATTCTTCCATCTTTAATAAAATGATCAGCGTTGCTGCTTTACCAGGTGTAACTATGATGTTTAACATCCAGGCATCCATGAAAACAGAATTTATTCAATTTAACGGAGTTAGAAGTTAGCAGAAGTTAGCAGAAGTTAGCTCGCTAGATTCGCTAGTTACCTAAGCATGATATAGCATGTTCTGACTGAGAGATTTCTGAGGAAAAAAATCTCGCAGCTGCTCTGTTCCCATGTTGTTGCAGTATATTAATGACTAACCTTGTATTGTGGATGAATAATCTCAGTTGTTCTCCTGACTGAAGTTTGCCCCGTGTATAGCATCCTGCTATGTGATTGCATTTGTCCCTGACCACCAGAATCCGTCACGTCAACTTTTATCGAGTGGAAAAAAGTTGGCGTTCATCCTCCAGCTTCACTGTGCTAATGTTATGCTAACATAGCTGTGTCGCTAGCAGTCACGTAGCACAACATTATATACCAGGTAGTCCAACTTCAGTAACCCTGCAAACGCCACTGCTGTTTAGTTTCTGTCTTCATTTATGTTGGAAGTGGTAGCAGAGCTGTACGTTTGAATTAGTTTCAAAAATCTCTCAGTCAGTACATGGTATGAAATGTTTAGGTGGAAACTAGCGAGCTAACTTCCTGCTAACTTCTAACTCCGTTAAATTTAATAAATTATGTTTTCATGGATGTTAAACTTAATTGTTACACCTGGTAAAGCAGCAATGCTGATGATTTAATTAAAGATGAAAGAATTTAGACTGTTTTTAATTCTTAGTGTTCGTTTGACTTTGGGAGCTGAAGCGGACGGAGTTTAGGACCCAGATTACTCCGTGAAGCTCCTCACTACAGCAGCCGTAATGCTCTGACAATCCATCAAGCAGTGCGGCTTACCAAAGCTGTACCAAAACATTTTTAACAGATTTCTGCCCAAATCGGTTTGAGGTCAGTAAGCACAACCAGAATTCATACATAAGGCACACTCTCGATTTTTGAGAAAATTAAAGGATTTAAAGTCCTTATAGTGTGGAAAATACATTATACAGAAGAAAAGAATATATCGTGATATATATCGTTACTGCACGTGCTTCAAATTATACTGCAATATGAATTTTAGGCCATATCGCCCAGCCCTAAGCAACAGTCACAAATGCAGTATTGCCGCTTGTGGTCTTTCCACACTCATCACAGTAAACGCAGTGCATCAAGTTGTCAGCTTTACTGTATCTTAGCCAGGGAAACTGGTCAAACCACTCTCTTTGAAATGTATACACGTCCCCCTTTTACTTTCAGTGGGCTCTGGCTCAGAGATAGACGTTTATTTTTTTAGCACCTGACGGCTCTTTTATACTTCTCATCCGTAAACACTCTGAATACTCTTTCACTGGATTTTGTTTATTTTTAAAAGTCTCAACAGGATCTTGAGCTTTATTGTGAAAGGTCAATATGTTAATAAGCGGACGGTGGAGCCACGCCATTGTTTAACCGTCGTGGTTGCTAACGACAACGCATAAAAACATAAAAACTGTCGCTTGTCCGTCCATAGTGTGGCCCAATCGTGGCTCAAGAGTTGGGAGTTCGCCTTGTAATCGGAAGGTTCGAGCCCCGGCTCTGACAGTCTCGATCGTCGTGTCCTACTGGTGGTGGTGGGCCCACCCCAGGGTGGCTGTGGCTACAATGTAGCTGCCATCACCAGTGTGTGAATGGGTGGATGACTGGATGTGTAAAGCACTTTGGGGTCCTTAGGGACTAGTAAAGCGCTATACAAATACAGGCCATTTACCATTTATTAAATATAAGAGAGAGAACTTTAAGAAATGAATATAGCCACTACAGTGACCATCAAGACCATGAAAAAATATTGCCGTAAAGAGTTGTTTGACTGTCTCTGATTGGTTTAGACCACGATAGAGGCACATGGAGACTTTCAGAGTTGCAGAGACTTTTTTAACCTGGAACGGCTGGTCGCACCGGTGCAACCTCGGATTTTTTTAGTTGCACCATTGAGAAATTAGGTCGCATGTGAGCCGCCTGTTAATGCTGTGTTTATGTTCAACGTTTGACATCACATCATGTGTTGTCAGCTGGCAGTGCACCTCTCAATTTATATAAGCTGGTGCGTTGTGCCATGGCAACTGGGTTGAAGACACAAGTTTACGAGCCTGTTGGTTTTTTGCCGTTTTATTAATGTTCCAGTACAGCAGCTCAGCAATCTACAGGGGAGACGTAGGAAAAGTTTGAAAACTTGAGAGTTTGTGGAAAAGAACTGCAAAAAAACACAACAAATCTTGGCTTCTGGCTTATGTGGCATTATTGTCTGATTGGCCGGTATAAAGGCCATAGTACACCTGCTGTAATGGTCGCTTCGCTCACCACCGCATTTCACAGAAACTTGTATTTATGCCACCGTTACAGTGCAGGAAGCCACTGCAGCACTCTGCAGATGAGACGTGTTAAATGATTTCACCACATAAGCACTAATTTAGACCACGTCCACACCAGCCCGGACAGATTTGAAAACGGCGTTTTCATCTGAAAGCGCTCCGCGTCCACACTAGCATTTTCAGTCGTTTTCACAGAGTTGTGCGTCCACATTGAAACGGCCGAAAGCGCTTACGTTCCAGTCGAATCTTCATTTCCAGTCTCCATTTTCACCGTCCACACTGCGACGCGAAAGCACCGTTTTCAAATGTATTTGTTTTCAAGAGCGTTTTGAAAACGCTGCATTTTCCTTAAGCAAAGACGCCGTCTCAGTGTGGACGGGACGCCAAAACGGAGAGAACACGACGTGGACGTAGCCTAAAGGTGGAATTGAACTCAGGAACCTTCTTGCTGTGAGGCAGCAGTGCTAACCACCAGAGCAGGGCGATACGACCAAAAATATTTATCACGATATACATTTGAAAATTTGCGATAACGATATAACTGACGATATAATTGACACTAAACAAAATACTTTACAACTCCTCAACTTTATTAGTGCAAAAAACCATCAATTTTCTCTTAAACAAGCAGCTGTTTTTATGTGCATTAAAGTTATATAAAAATGTAACAGTGCAAATGCAAATTCCTCGCTGACAGTTTAACCAAAAGGCATTTCCAGTGGAAACTGGCCGACATATCCTCAGCATAACCATGTATAATATCCACAAAACTTAAAAAGAGGTTATACACACACAATACGGTAACATTATGTTGAAGCACAGTACGTATCACTCCGCGAGGCTCCGCCTACGATAGCCGTAATGCTCCGACAATCCATCAAGCGGTGCGGCTTCGTAGCTCAGCAAAGTCATACTGAAACATCTGACAGATTTTCGAGCGCCGTGCACATAAAATCGTTTCGAGGTCAGTAAACACAACCAGCGTTCATACATAAGGCACACGGGATTATAAGGGGCTCTGTCGACTTTCAGAGAAATCAAAGGATTGATTTTAAGTGTGCCGTATTTTCCAAACAACACGGTAATAACGACGGCCCGCTAGCATGCTCTACCAAAAATAGTGCTTTGTGGTGTGTCTGACGGACGAAAGCTAAACCAGTTCCACACCACTGAAGCTGCAGCATTTTTACAAACCAGTTCAGGTCCATCTGTTTCATTCAACGATCCGCTTTCACTCTTCTCATTCTGCGTCGTCGCCATGCTTTTTCCGCCATGTGCGTATGCAAACAAAGGCACTGCGCATGCGCGTTTTACCCATATTTTATCGCCATATTTCAATTTGTTATCGTTGCCCAACATTATAGCGGTAAGCGGTATGATATGGCCCAGCCCTCTAACCACCATGTTGCCCACATTGCAAAACCTTTATAATAAACACAAGATAATGGAAATTCAACTCGAAAAATATTTAATAAGATAGATAATAACATGTGTCTATAAAATGTTTCTCAGCTATATTATTATTTTCAGTCACATGACTTTTCAGGTGTTTTTAATTTTTTGTTTGATAACTCTTCCTAATTAAAGAATCAGAACAAGAAGTCTGACGTCTTGTATTCTTTATGAAAGAATAATCTGAAATACATTACTTTTGAGTTTCCACACATTACTTTTTTGTACAAAGTATCAGATCAGTATCATCGATACCAGCCTGGATTTTCAATTTTCAATTCAATTTTATTTACACAGCACCCAATCCCAACAACAGTCGCCTCAAGGCTCTTTATATTATAAGGTAGACCTTAGTGTGTGAATGGGTGGATGACTGAATGTGTGCTTTGGGGTCCTTAGGGACTAGAAAAACACTATACAAATACAGGCCATTTACCATTTACCCTACAATAATGCATATAGAGAAAACCCAACTATCATATGACCCCTATGAGCAGCACTTTGGCGACAGTGGGAAGGAAAAACTCCCTTTTAACAGGAAGAAACAGGCTCAGGGAGGGGCGGGGCCATCTGCGGGGCGAGGGGAGGAAGGCAGGATAAAGACTAGAGACGGCACGATACCACTTTTTTATGTCCGATACCGATATTATAAATTTGGATATCGGCCGATACCAATATGAATCTGATATAGTGTGTTTTAATCAATAAAACTGTTTTTTAATATCTTGCTGCATTTTGTATAAGTTCATACTCAAGTTTAAATAAACAACAACACTAAAGCTATTCTGTTATACCTGTATGTAAAAAATACACTGCACCCAAAATATTTCATAGTTCAGCAAAACTGATCAAACTAATAAACTTAAACCTGATCCATCCTCCCTATTCTGGTATTTTACAGAGTAAGCAACCTAACTAATAGGGTTCTAAAACTCACAGCAAAAAATAAATAAAAAATAGGGAACCACGCTCCACCTCATGATGCTTAATCGATGTAATCAACTTTAATTTGATGCAGTGTGAAAAAAAATGCACAGAAATAAATTATTTTTCAAGAATAATTAAATAGATTCAACATCTTTCTTCAACAGAACTGCAGACTGCACAGATGGAAAAAGTACTATAGCTTACTAGGGTATATTAGACTTAACAGTTACTATATACAGTAATGGACTTCTATATATTTTACATAAGATTAAAACTTTGGATGTAAGATTCAGATAATTATTTATTAAAAGCTCGACATTTTAAATGAGAATAAGAAAGAAAAGTTTGTCTTTGTGCCCCCTTTTCCCTGTTCATGCCCTATCGGCCCCCCTGGCTAAACTTTGCTAGCTCCGCCCCTGCACAGTTACGTCAGCTGTAGAAAAAGATCCTGGTGTAGAAATAATATTAAATAAATTCTAACAACAGCTTATCAAGCTTAAACGTGCTGCTGTTGTTCAGCCGCTGGTTTCCTCTTTCTGGTGCAAAGTGAGACAAAAACAAAGAAGAGAGACGATCAGCTGATCATTGATCAGTTTCATGATTGAAGCAGCAGCAGGAGAGAGAGAGAGAGAGAGAGAGGCAGTCGCTCCATATATCTGTTGTTAAGCTTAACGCTGGAATGCTTTACAAACATTCAGAGATGAACTTACACACTTGCTTTACTTCTCTCTGGGAAAACTTCCTCAGAGATAAAATGTTTGCTAGCAAGGCTACAAATACACACAGCTGCTCTATCACGTGATGCATACTGCTGCGACGTGCTACGGTTATGAGCCGAGTTATGACATGTCACAAGTTTTGTGAGGTGCTTTTTTGATATTTAATGGATCGGATTACATTTTTTATTTCTCTACGATATCTGATCCAGTAATTTAGGTCAGTATCAGACCGATACCGATACGTAATATCAGATCGGTCCATCTCTAATAAAGACATGCAGTGGAGGAGAGACAGATTAATAACAGGTACGATTCAGTGCAGAGAGGTCTGTTAACACATAGTGAGTGAAGAATGTGACTAAAAAGGAAATACTGAATGCATCATGGGAATCCCCCAGCAGTGAGCCTGCAGAGCGAGAGCGAAGTGCTCTAATAGGGTGATATGGTACTACAGGGTCATTAACATAAGAAGGGGCCTGATTATTTAAGAGGAGCAGGATTTTAATAACCAGCATTTTCATGAGAATCCTGCAAGCTCAGAGAAATGACTGACACACAGAGGGTGTGTCCAAATGTTGAAACAGTTTGCATATGACGCAATATTGTCTAAATGGCGAGGCCTGTCATTTAGGAGAATACTGCAGCATCTTCTTGCCCCTTAACAGCAGGTATAAATGATGAACAACAACAGTGAGCAAAGCAGGTAATATTGGCCCCTTTAGACGACCCCAAAAATACAGTTAACTCCACTGTGCTCCTGTTCATGACAAACTAAATGAATTTAGCCCAAATTACTAAAATATTGATATTTTAAATATGAGAATCAACTGGAACATAAACATCTGGTGTCACAGACACCTTTGCAGCAGAGAAAACTCAGCGTTAACCCTGAAGTTACCTGGATACGCCAAAACTCGTCTTCGTGGTGCGGGCCTCTAAACGATTTTGGATGTGTTTGCTCCTGAAATGAATCCCACACGAGCTCAGTTCAGCTTCTTTAAGAAGGCGCATAAATGACCAAGCAATGGTCAGACTACATGCCTGTGATGTAACCTGTTAGGTAACTGGTGACAATGACTTGAGGCATCAGCATTTAAAAAACGAGCACGGTTACTATCAGTTTAACCTGTGCTCACCTTCACCAGAAAATCCAAAAAAGTTGTGCCACAAACAGACTGTCAGTATTTAGCAGCTGTGACGCGTTGGTCCATAATCTGTAAAACACATGTCAAACATATCTCTCTTGAATGACGTCAAGCCAGACAGATCATTTCTGTTATGAGGTAATCGCTCCAGTTCACTTTTTATCCTTTATTTGTGAATGTAAAACGCTCATTAAAATTATAAAATGTCTTTTACAGGAGAGATCAGAGGGCAGCAGAGGGCGGTAAAGTGATATATATGTGTTATAAAACACACAGCATTGTGTTTTATAACACATAAAGTATCTTCAGCGATGAAAATACTTTCAAAGCAGCTCATTTCTTTATTTTATCAAATAACCCCTTTCAATGTAGATTATTTATTAATATAAGGAAAGATATCACCGCACTGAAACACCGGAGATCACTTTTTGTCGGACCATCACCGGCAGGGCGCGAAATGTTCAGTCAGCGCCGCCGTGACGAGCCGCCGATCATTCAGCTACAAAACAAACCGCATCCTGTTTGTCTCTTACCTGAGTTTCTTTATGTCCTCGTGATTCCCACAAAAATGAAGCTATTACCGAAGTGCTGCTTACGTACAAGTTACATATACCGACCTGACATAACAGCACTTCGCAGCGAGTAAGCGAGCAGCACCGAGTGTGACGTAGCTGCTGAAAGCCCCGCCCTGCATTAGGTGCGCTTGTTTTGTTCAAGCGGAGTTATAGCGACCGTGGCTCAGGGGGTTGGGAAGCGCATCTGTAACCGGAAGGTCGCCGGTTCGTTCCCCGGGCTCTCTGTCTCTCGTTGTGTCCTTGGGCAAAACACTTCACCTATCGGCCGATGGCGCGATATGGTAGCCTCGCCTCTGTCAGTCTGCCCCTACAGTTGTAACCACAGCCACACCTGTGGCTACAACTGTAGCTGCCTCCACCCATGTGTGAATGTAAGAGTGAATGAATAGTGGCATTGTAAAGCGCTTTGGGTGCCTTGAAAAGTGCTATATAAATCCAATCCATTATTATTATTTGGTACACATGCAATAGGACGCTACACAGAGCTACACATTATATGTTGAATGGCTGCATTTCTTTAGACTATTGTTGGTCAGCACAAAATTGTACTTTGTGAAAAATCTACATTAGAGTATTAGGGTCTCATTAAGAAAACAAAATATTATCGACCACATTTTGAGATTGAAGTCATAATTCTGTTTTGAGAAATGTGGAGAGGCACGCTGCTGTTCCCTCTGAGTCAGTTTTAGTAACAGGGAAAGAAATGATTTGTCTTAGAACATAAACACAGTCATGAGTGTAACGCTGTTGAAAAGCTTTTGGTCACATGTGAAAACAAACTTGGAAGAGTGCATTTGTACAAAATACAATGACAGTGGACAGATGCAAGCTTATCAATAGTTTACCCTCGTACAATAAAGAAGATGTGTGCTGTGTCACACGACGGCCCATCGCCCAACTTATCTGCAGGAGGCATTTTGCAAACGTGGCATTTTATCTTGAAAGTACGGAGCCCTGCAGGGGACATGGGAGACTTTTGCGAGATCTCACAAAAGTTTTAGCCGCATTCTTCGGAGGCCGCCAGCTTGAAGCCGACCGGGAGGTCGAGGCACGATGTGCCGGGAAAGTGGTGTTCCTCCCGGCTGTAGTAGGTCTCGACCTCCCGTTAGCTTTGAGATGGTGGGTGTCAGATCCCCGAAAACGTCGGAGCACTTTTGCAAATATGTGATGTCAGATATCTGACGTTTACACAACTACATTCACGCCTCAAAATATCTTAAAAGTGTATTTTGTGACCCAGAAAGAGTAATATTACAACTAAGTAGCTGCCGCCATTGTTGGAATTCAACTTTTGCAAAATCTCGCAAAAGTTTTGCGAGATCCCGAGTTGGTTTTGCGAGATCTCGCAAAACAAACTCGGGTCTGGGGTCTGTTCCCCAGAGGCAAACTAACTTGCGAGATCTCACAAAAGTCCGTCTTAATTTTTTTTTCTCCCATGTCCCCTGCGGGGCTCCGTATGAAAGAACAAAGCCAAGCTAAACATTTCGACTTTCTTATCAAAATAGATTTTTTACTTTAATCTGGAAATTTCAACTTTATTGTCCAAATGATAAAACAATCAGTTTGAAATACAACTACAAACGATGGAACACCACATTTGTTTTTCAAAGAAGAAAGAATTTTTACTTTCTTGTATTGGCTGAAATATTAATCTCTTTAAAAAAACTGTCATTGCCACATGGTTGACATTGTTTTTATCTTTATCGTTTAGTCTGCTGTCAGAAACTAAAACTAGACTTGTTTGTAACCCAAAAATAAGAAATGACCTTGTTTTATCGTGAGACTGGGTGTAGAGGTGTAGGTGACTTTCTTGTCCTAGTTATTCTTGTGACTTTGTTAATGTTTAATTGATATATAACATTTAACCATTTAACACAAAAAGGAGTTTTCCTGCATAACTATTCAAGCCAACGAACAAATTACTTCATCCCAGACCTCTCCTATCTTAAATATGTAGCCAGCCAGTTATCAGAACAGCCACCCTGATCTCTCAGTTACTGCCCTCGGGTTGAGCTGATAGACACTGGCCTGAAGAGAAAGATAACCCACAGGAGCACTGTTTTTCCACTCATACTCTGTGTGCTTGTGTGCATTTAAAATGAATACGTGTATGCATTTTTAAACTCTGTTTTGCATTAGTTATTGATAAGAAAAGGTCACCGATCCGTCACAGGGCTAAAAACAGAGACAACCATTCACACCTACACTTTACAATCACCAGTTAACCCCATATCTGTCTTTGAACCGTGGGAGGAAGCACCCCCACACTCCCCACAGAGACGCCGCAGACTGGATTCTAACCCAGTGCAGAACTATCATTTTCAGGGACCTGCCAGGTTTGTGAACGCTCAGTGGCTTTTCTTGGTGATGTTAACTTTCACCACAGGTTCTTCCAAGATTTCAGCAGGGTGGCTACTGAACCAACCTCACCCAAAACCCCTACCAGTTGGCCATTGAACACCTGAAAGAATAGTCCAGGCTAGGTGCTGTACTACCACAACACAGCAAGAATAAAATGCACTGAAACTGCATTTCTGTGTTCATGAAGTCCACCTTAGCAGGCACGAACAAATGCTCAGACTTCTCTCTGGACAGCAGTCATTCAGAAACTGACTGATGATAAAACCTGATGATTCAGAACCTTATGTTAACCCTCCTCATCCTCCTCAGAGCTCAGCACAGGCATGACGATGACTCCAGAGAAGTTACCGTCCACAGCTGAAGTTTTTACTGGTGAGTTAGAGAAAAGTGGGGATTTCTCACTCAGTTTTTGGTTTTCTGGCAACAAAGCAAAACAAAGATTCCCTGCTGGGAGGGTCACTGGGATCCTACTGTCACGTTTTAGAAGTTTAAGTATGATTGCCATGAGTGGTCCTCACGCAGGTACTGGGGGGGAGGGGGTGGGGCAGCTAGGGTGACCTCAGAGTTCGTCACAGCAGCCCTGTTTCATTCAGTGCACGAGCGGCCTGCGAGCTGAAGTGCTTGTGCTTCTGTGTTTGCAGAATGAAAGAATTAAAGGAGACTATTATAAACTCATGCACACCTGGAATTGTCTTTTTGTCCAAGTGTGCAACATAACCAACGCAGCCGGGCCGAGCCCATCCCTCTCCTTCTGTCTGGAGAAGATGCCCGGATCCCAGTCTCTGGGAACGGTTCCCTGACATTAAATCACCAAACGTAACCTGTCTCTCTCTCTGTCTGGCAAACAGTCCGAGTAAATCAGTCTGATCCTATTTGAGGCCCTGAGCTCCCCTCTGGTTCTTGATCACACTTGGTTTAATGTTCACAACCCAAACAATGATGGGAATAAGAATTGCATTTCCAGTTGGAGTCTCACTTGTCAATACAACTGTTTGAAATCTGCCATTTCCCCTACACTGTGACATTCACCATCCAGACCTGTAGAACCACCCGCACGGTCTCACTAAACCAGAAGCTCTTGAGAAATGTAGAAATGTTTTGGGGGGTTTAAACATAGCGGCTAAGCCACTGGGGCGTTGGATGGCGGGGTTGCCACTGTTACGAATGAAGCTTGAGAAAGTCCAATAACTCCAGCCATACTTGAGTTGTCGGTTTAACACATTTATTGATCATCAGTAGCTGCATTTGTTGTTCAGCAGTTCCTCTTAGTGTTCAACATCATGTAACATACATCACAACAGTGCAGCAGACAAGCAAAAAGCGCCCCCTAGCAGCAGACATGAGGTAACAAACACAAATGGCTCCTACAACAACCATCAGGTGAAGCTCTGCTCTCTCCTATAATCTAAGACCACGCTGTAATGTGTTTATTCTGCTTCACAACCCGTTCTTCGATGTTGGGCTTCTTGTTAGTGTGTGCATGTGTTCTGTTTGATTTACAGTAAACATCAACATTTAAATGTCCCCCAGCATTGATGGAAATCATCTTTTCATACCCTCCCTGTGATCAGTGAAATGTTCGGAGATTTGATTTTCACCCAGGTGTCGTCCACATACCTGAACCAATGTCTTGGTGGTGTTACAGGGTAGGATAACAGTAGGGAGACCAACCGTCCTCTTTTCCCCCAACATGTCCACTTTTCACATTCTGTCCGGGGCGTCCGGGAGGATTTTCGAGATGGATGAAAATGTCCGGGTTTTCCTACAGGCCTACAGAGGGCCCATACGTGCAACGTCATCCCTGACCTGCTGTGTTGTAAGTGGTTGTTCCACGCTCGTTGGCATTTCATGCTATGAAGCATCACGATAGCTACAGATCCATGGATCGCACGAGTGTGTTGCTAAAGAAACACAGCTAAAAGGTTCAGTAGTGCACCAAGACTGAAGCTATGGTCAGTGATGGTGCTACATTCAGTGGAAGTCACTCTTGAAGCTCTTTATGAAATCCAGTACTGTGGCATTTCTCAGAGTAACCATGGAACAGGGAAAATATTCCCAGTCATACTTTGACTGGACGAATGGTGGCGTGCAAACAAAGTTAATTAACCATTGCACAATAACTCACTGGTAATTTTTCTTATACAGATGAGGCGTTATTTCTGTAACATTATTTAATTTAAAAGAGGTTTTTAAGTTATTTTTTTTGCACTTGTTGACTTGTAAAAGCCTATATGACATTTTTATTTCACCATTCATTAACCACACAGAGAAGGCATCTTTTAATTATGTTAAAATTTTCTTTAAACAAACAGTATTATTAAAATTCTTCATGACTGGGCCAAGTGTCACCCTAGATAACAGAGCCCTCTGTTACATCCCAAGTAAAAGAAAGGTATTGTCAGGGGTGTTACACAAAGTGAAAAGAAAACTATTAACTGGCACAAAGTTAACGTCAGTAAAACACTTTATTTCACAATTAATCGAATGAGCCAATTAGGACCAAAGTAAAACACAGGGAAGCTCTGTGCATCAGGGTCTCCAAGGCCAAAACAACAAACAAAACACACTTTCTAGCTAAAAACAAACAAACTAAGCCCACACTATCAGAAAACAAAATACAACAGCTGGGCTCCCTGTCCAGCCACAAAACATTAGAAAATGGCTGAAAACAAAAAAAGGAAGAACCCCTACCTGTAGGGCTGCTTGATTATGGCAAAAATTATAATTACGATTATTTTCACTAAAATTGACGATATTTATTTAACAATAACAATGTGTTGAGTGACGCTGAAAAACTAGTTCATGCATTTATTACTTCCAGGCTGGACGACTGCAATTCATTATTATCAGGATGTCCAAAAAACTCCCTGAAAAGCCTTCAGCTAATCCAAAATGCTGCAGCAAGAGTCCTGACAGGGACTAGAAAGAGAGAGCAGATTTCTCCTGTTTTGGCTTCCTGTTAAATCCAGAATTCAAAATCCTGCTCCTCACATACAAGGTCTTAAATAATCAGGCCCCATCTTATCTTAATGACCTTGTAGTACCATATCACCCTATTAGAGCACTTTGCTCCCGCTCTGCAGGCCTACTTGTTGTTCCTAGAGTATTTAAAAGTAGAATGGGAGGGAGAGCCTTCAGTTTTCAGGCCCCTCTTCTGTGGAACCAGCTTCCAGTTTGGATTCAGGAGACAGACACTATCTCTACTTTTAAGATTAGGCTTAAAACTTTCCTTTTTGCTAAACCATATAGTTAGGGCTGGACCAGGTGACCCTGAATCCTCCCTTAGTTATGCTGCAATAGATGTAGGCTGCCGGGGGATTCCCATGATGCATTGAGTTTTTCCTTTCCAGTCACCTTTCTCACTCACTATGTATTAACAGACCTCTCTGTGTTGAATCATATCTGTTATTAACCTCTGTCTCTCTTCCACAGCATGTCTTTATCCTGTCTTCCTTCTCTCACCCCAACCAATCACAGCAGATGGCCCCGCCCCTCCCTGAGCCTGGTTCTGCCGGAGGTTTCTTCCTGTTAAAAGGGAGTTTTTCCTTCCCACTGTCACCAAAGTGCTGTTCATAGGGGGTCATATGATTGTTGAATTGTTGAATAATGACTTTAAAGATTGTCAAAAATAATATAAAATAGTGCAAATACTGATAACAGTGCAAATGTTTGCAATATAAAAATAAATGAAAAATGTAAACATCTATGTTTAGTGAACTTTGCAGTGTTGCTCTGTGGTGCAGCTACGACACTGTAGCAAAGTTTACACACTGTGTCTACTTGATCCACGTCTGACTCATGAACCCATAATGTTTCCACACCACTGAAGGTTTTTTACCTCTTTAACCAACAGCATCACTCTCCTCTCCAAATAACTTCTGCTTAGCTTTCCGAGCTTCCCTCGGGTCCTCTTAATCAGCGGTCCCCAACCCCCGGGCCTCGGACCGGTACCGGTCCGTGAGTCGTTTGGTACCGGGCCGCGAGAGTTGAGGCTCAGGTGTGAGCATAGTGTGTATAGTTTTCAGGGTTTTTATCGGTTTTCAGCGTTATTTTGTTATCGTTTTTATCGTTTACTCGGTTTTCCTGGGTCTTTTCACGTGTGTTATGAATAAATCGTCTTTTTTTCGGTACTGGTACTAGTTTTATTTTGTTGATATTACAACGTGATATTATTATAACGTGATATTACGATGTTCAAACGTGAAAAGTATATTGTACAAACATGATAGTATATTGTTAGAACGATAAACTTTTCATGTTATAACGTGATATACTTCTATTTTTCTTTTGCCTGGGTGGCAGCTCTACGCTTCCGCGCCAAATAAGCGGGAATAAAGTAATATTATATTTGAGAAAAGGCACCTGCTATCTTGATGATGGAGGCTTCATAGACCGGCCACCCACCTTTTGGCTCCTGGTCGCCACTCCACGAAATAAAGGTCCGTTTCCTCCATGCTAATTATTCATCCTCATTAAAATCTATATGTTCAGTTGGCAGAATTGAGAATTCTTAATTCTTAACCACTTAATTAATGCCAACATAATCAGCTTGTTTCTTCCCGTCTCCTGTATCCGGCCGTTCCTCTCACTGTCGGAATTCGCGCCTCAGAGACGTCGGTATTTTTCAAAGAAAAAAAGAAAGAAAGAAAAAAAGAAAGAAAGAAAGAGCAACAACTAATAAACAGAGTTTTTGCACGTCCATTGCACATTTGTGGGAATATTTAAATATTTACTTTTTATTAATCACTTTTCATTTTATCTTTATTTTTAAAATCACCATGGCAATGCGCATGCGCATCCTCTCTTCTTCTTTTTTTTTCTTTTTTTTCTTTTTTTTTTAAATATAAAACTTTATTAAGAAACAGTATACAGAACATGTATACAATCAGAACAAAATTAACATATGCCAGGGGGTGTAATACAAAGAATTACAAACGTTCAAATAATTTGTAATTACTACAAATAGTAATCGTTTTCACAGCCTTTTTGTTAAGTGATCCACGAATCAATTTTATGTAACATAAAACATCATTATAGTAATGTTTAAAATTAGGTTTTTTGTTACTGTATTTGCATTTGTGAAAATAAAATTTAGCTAAGATAACTAACAAGTTTATTATAAAGTAAACATCTTAAAAATACAACATTTTCCCGTTTCACAGTAAAGTCTTTATAGAGATGTCCAGCAATGAATCTACTGAAGTCTTTCCAAAATGTTCCAGCGTATGAACAGATCCAGAAGAGGTGTTGCACAGTCTCAGGATGGCTTCCACAAAATCCACAGCTCACATTTATGTCCCTTTTGAACTTTGTCATGTAATGATTAGCAGGATAAAATTTATGCAGTATTTTAAATGAGACTTCCTTCACTTTATTCGTTACCAGATACTTGTTAGGAATTGTCCATACTCTTTTTCAGTTAATGCCACTGACAAAGGAATTCCAATAAGAGACCACATGTGGAATAGTTAGAGATTCTGTCTGGAACAAAGCACAAATATTCGTATCACTTTTACTATGGTTTGTTAGACAGATTCTTCCTATGTGTGAATCTAAAGGGTTGGGGAGAGAAACAGATGATATGCAAGGTTGAATACCTTTAAAAAGCATTATAATACCTGTAGGTATTGCATCAAATAATATGGCATATTCTTTGGGTGTGGCTGGAAATTTATAGGTGTTTAAGAATTCTGAATAGGACATAAGCTGCCCATTAGGATTAAACAGCTGATTCACTAAAACAATCCGTTTCTCAACCCAGAAAAAAATAATGATTTATTTTTATACACTATGTTCCTATTATTCCAAATTGAATATGTATGGGGTGTAAAGTTGTGTTTATATATAAGGGACCGAGCTAATAGAACTTGTTTGTGAAACATCGAAAGGTTTTCTGGGAGCTTATCTATATTATAATCGTAACCTAAGATAAAACTTAGACCACCAAACCTAGAGAAAATGTAGTGAGGAATAAAATTCCAAATGGATACATGCGCATACTCTCCTGCACGCAACGGGCTTTGGAGTTGACGTAACGCTGCAATGCATTGTGGGAGCGCAGCACCATATTGGCAGGCCACGAATCAAAACAAGATTGCTACGAACCATTCTGGAAAGCAGCTCAAAAGACAAAGGACGGTATAGAGACAGATTGTGTCCAGATGTAAAGAGACGGTACTTGCAGAAAATAGCGTGCATTGGAAATGTGGACCCGTATGAAATACAGCCGTGGAGTAGACCAAAGCGCTATTGACTTAGCATGATATATTCTCGTACCTTGTCTGTGGAGTCAGCGCATACACGGCGCACCAGTTTTGCAATTATAAATCTCTGGAGGGACTCATCCAATTCACCAAGGACTGGGTACAAGATTGTGAGTACGTCGTCATTCAAACAAAGGTAAGTCAGCTTGAGTACTGCGAGTAAAATGCGTTTGATTCCCCCTGAACATTCAGATTAGTGCAGCATGAATTCATTCATGAGGGGAAATTATAGTGAGAACACGTGGAGGCTCTGTTAGATGGATAACATAGTGAGATCAGTGCATTGATGTGACATTGAAGGATAGTCATTCTCTATGGTTAAAGAAATTGCACTAATTAATTCATATTTATTATAAATAAACCTAATTACACATCTTGCTTCCTTGTTTTTGCTGTGTCACTAAAAATACATTTTATTTTAGTTTTATACATCGATTAATGACCTGCAGAATCTCCTTATCATATTACGTGTCCATAATTGTCACTTAAAGTCGAACTTTATGCTTTCTCACTCTTGAAAGTGATGACATCCTTGCATTACATACTTTAGGTTCATTTTTTGCTGATAGGTTTCTAAAAAGAAA
Source organism: Neolamprologus brichardi (assembly GCF_056152115.1). Taxonomy (NCBI): domain Eukaryota; kingdom Metazoa; phylum Chordata; class Actinopteri; order Cichliformes; family Cichlidae; genus Neolamprologus; species Neolamprologus brichardi. The sequence goes on from NC_142117.1 coordinate 2,653,575, forward strand.
CAGGCAGTTTTAAAATATAACATGCAGCGTTCTATAGATGGATACATAAAAGCACTTTATTTGTTACATTTATGATAAATGGATTTGAAAGTAGATAAAACACATTTATGTCGGCCTTGGCTTATTAAAGTTCTTGTCTTTAAATGAACTCTGTCTGTGTGTGTTTCAGGTCCTGCACTCTCAAAGACTGAATGAACCAGCATTGCAGCCGTGGGTCACTGTGAGCCTCACAGGGAAGGTTGAAGCCGCCCACTGCAGCTGTAAGGCCGGAGTCGTGGAGACCTGCAGCCATGTCACAGTGTTGATCTGTGGCACAAGGGCTGTTACAGATGAACCTGAATACTGGGTGTTAGATTTGTATTGTTGGTTGTCATTTATGCTTAGAGATATTTAACCATATATGCTTAGAGGTGTATAATCGATTGTGTAGTGATAGGATGTGTGATCCTTAGGAGTCTGCAAAGACTTCGTGTGTTCTGGCATGCACACTCACAATCTTAGGGACATGGGAAGAGGTCGTATCTTTTCTTGCTGATATATGGTATAGCAAACACATCTATATCTGTTTTAGTCTAAGTGCCTTTTGTTTAGATGAACTGCTGGACTTCCAGACCAGCAGGTAAGCTACAAAGCTATCACTGGGTTTTGCTGGGTAATATGACCAAGATACAGCCAGTGGTTGGCCATAAGATAGACTTCTCTTCTTCAGCTGCCCAAAAAAGGCTCTCCATCAAAACATAAACAGACCATCTGTAGTGACAGGGAAAAGAAGCCGTCCTCAAAAAAGAAATTCCACCTGCTACTGTGGAGGAGTTGTCTCAACTGATGGGGAAATATTTCTCCAAGCATAGTTCTGTTCTGAATAACCCATAATGTTGTATTTAGGGGGCCATGTAAATAATTTACATTTACTGAATATGTACTTACTAAGTACCAAAGTTGAATAAAGAAACAAAGAAATGTTTGCCTATTTTAATTAAAAGCACTTTGTAGAACATCACATCAGTTATAATGTAGAATCAATGTCATGTATAGTTAACAAATGACAAAATGTTCACATAAAATCATGACAGCATTTAAATAACATCACACACTACTAGCATTCTGTAATTTACTGTCTCTTTTGAAAATGTATCACTACATATACAGCACAAGACTTTTAAGAGTATTTAACAAGAGCATTTTTCCCTGGTTTTACTACCACACTGGGGCACATGTTCACCAAAACGCAGCAAACCTTCACCATCTTATCCAGGAGAGTTATATCTGTATTCAGCAAGTTATCAAACCAAAGAAAAATGAATTATGTAAAATGTTATTGTGGTTTAAAATATATATATTTAAAATGATGTGAATTCATTAATTCATTTGCAACAGACACAAGTAAAAAAGTTATTAATATGGTTACTTAAAAAATAAATCTTAGCTAACCTTGTAATCTTCAGCAATCACAGTCTTCTCATCCAAATCCAGGGTCCCCCGTTTTTGCATAAGGATTTTCAAGTTGTTGTAGTGTTTTGTTACGTTCCTTCCACTACAAGGACTGCAAAACACTATTGCTGCACTATGGACAACATCATCCATGTCTTTTAAGTTATCACAGCATGCAAGGAGCCCAAACACATGCATTCCAAGCCTGTAGTTCTCTGGAATGCTGGAAAATGAATGAATGAAATCACTGTTAGTGAGACCTTTACATTACAAATCTTGTATTCTTTTTTAATTATTGATATAAATGTTATTTTACAAAGGTCCTTGGCATTTTTCATGACATGGCTCAAACATCGATGAAGAATGGGAATGTTGAATTGCTGGCCACTCAGTAAGACATAGTACTTATGCAGCAGATCCTCTAGACTTGTTCTGCTGAATGTCATGGAAATGGATCGGAGGAGTACCAGGGATCCATCACACATGAACATGGCAGGCCTGTTGTAGGCCCGATTACCAAATGCTCTTACCAGATCAGTCTGAAAGGCCTGCAAGAAGTATCACAGGTCTCTAGGCCAGTGGAGATGGCCTAGATTCAGAATCCAGTGAAAATATCCTCTTACAGTTTTCCTGTAATCTGAGGTCAAAGATGTCAATATGTAGAGTACAGTAAAGCAAAATGGGAAGATTTTACTATCAATTTTCTGGAAAACCGTACAGTAATTTTGGCTGTGGATCACATGTTGAAGAGTGGGGGTCACCCAGAGTCAGAATCCAGTGAGATATCTGCGTCACCTCTTACAGTTTTCCTGTAATCTGAGGTCAAAGATGAGGATATTAAAATTACAGTAGAGTAAATTGCGTGAAGTTTACGATCAATTTTCTTGAAAACCGTACAGTAATTTTTGCTGTGGATCACAGGATGAAGAGTGGGGGTCACCCAGAGTCAGAATCCAGTGAAATAGCTGCGTCACCTCTTACAGTTGTCCTGTAATCTGAGGTCAAAGATTAGGATATTTAGAGTACAGTACAGTAAATTGTGTTAAGTTTACTATCAATTTTCTCAAAAACCGTACAGTAATTTTTGCTGTGGATCACAGGGTGAAGAGTGGAGATGGCCAAGATTCAGAATCCAGTGAAATATCTGCGTCACCTCTTATAGTTTTCCTGTAATCTGAGGTCAAAGATGTCAATATGTAGAGTACAGTAAAGCAAAATGGGAAGATTTTACTATCAATTTTCTGGAAAACCGTACAGTAATTTTTGCTGTGGATGACAGGGTGAAGAGTGGGGGTCACCCAGAGTCAGAATCCAGTGAGATATCTGCGTCACCTCTTACAGTTTTCCTGTAATCTGAGGTCAAAGATGAGAATATATAGAGTACAGTACAGTAAATTGTGTAAATTTTATTGTTAATTTTCTCTGGAGCATACAGTAATTCGGGCTGTGAATCACAGGGGGAAAAGTGGAGATACAATAAAACTGGGAGTGGATTGTGAAGTAAAATAGTGCCAGGACACAAAAGACTGCGTTTCTAAACCGGGCTTCACCCATACCGTAATATGCGTAAGAGTAGTGCAACAACATTTTCGGTGCGGCTAGCTTGACTGTGACTTCGTAAGTGAGGGCTCACTTGACCACAGTATGAGAGAAAGGGGAGGCAGGAGGAGCAGAGCCCCGAGGCGGCTGCCGGTCCGAGTGTCAGGTGAGCTGAACTTCAGGTAAGAAGTTATGACCTGCAGTCTATCTGAGTCAGATATAAACCAAGTTTAGGTGGAGTTTATTTTAGCTGTGCTGACTTTTTACAGTCAGTTACAATAACTCGTACTGCTACTAGCTAGCATGACGGAGTTTCTATACAGCTGGGTGGTGCTATGATGTTACTGATAGTGAACTTTATTTTATTCATAAGGTTAGTTAGTAGAGTTGCCAAATGTTCCTTAAAAATGGAATGGTCCCTCATTCAGAGAAAATATTACGTGTTTCGTATTGAGGTGAGAAAAGACGCAGTTTGTCCCGGACTTTAGCTATAATGAAAAAAAGACACAAAGCTGGATTTATTCTGTCCTTACGCTGCACAGCTGCCTCTTCTCTCATTCTCCCCCCTCTCTCTCCTGTTCCTACTTCAATCATGAAGCTGATCAATGATCAATGATCAGCTTTTCTCTCTTGTTTGTTTATCACTTTGCGCCAGAAAGAGGAAACCAGCAGATGTCGCGCTAAACAACAGCAGCAGGTTTAAGCTTGATCAGCTGTTGTTAGAATTTATTTATTAATATTATTATTATTATTATTATTATTATTAATAATAATAATAATAATAATAATATTAATTTCTAGTATCAGCTGATGTTTGCTGGAGCCACAGCTGTAAAGCTGCTGGTCATGATGGTTTGGATATGTGGTGAGAGGGAAACATGAAGATGAAACCAGGAGATGTCCTTACTGAATCATCAGAGCTGAACAGGTGATGGAGAAACAGGTTTACCTTTTAGGTGACATGGATGAGTTGAAGTTATGAACTGTTTCTGAGAGACTAATAACACCAGGATCCTTTTCTAAGCAGCTGACAGCTGGTAACTGTGCAGGGGCGGGTCTAGCAAAGTGTTGCCAGGGGGCAGGTAGGGCATTAACAGAGTAGTGATGGGTCGGTCGCGAACAAAATGGCTCTTAGAGCCGGATCTTTGAAGTGAACGATGCGAGCCGGCTCCTTATTGGGAGCCGTGGGGTTTTTTTTTCCCCTTTCTCTTGCCCTCTCTTTCACTTTTTTCGCTTCACGCTGCAAGTCACCCTTGTGTTTGCGCTGAGCAGAGACGCCAAACAGATCCTTGCGTTTGCGCCCCTCCCCCCTCTGCTCAGCGCTGAGCTGAGGGGGCGGGACTGTAGTTACACTCACAACAGCAGTAGCACACAACAAGAGCAGGAGGGAGAGGGAAAGAAAGACAGCCGGGAGCAACAAGAGACAACACCGTCACATTGGAAAGGTACAGTGAAGAAAATGAGTGACACCAAGAAAAGAAGCAAAGTCTGGAGCCATTTAAATCTTATTGACAGTACAAAGGCAGAGTGTAGAGTCTACAAGAAAAGGATATCATATAGAAACACAAACAACACGCACAGGCACCTGAGAATTGTCCATCCATCAGTGCAATGGGAAGATAAAACGCAGTCAGTTGAGTGTGATATTAATATTTCTAAATGCCAACCTTTCCCTTAATTAAAGATCTGGGCGTCCCCCCCCCCCCCCCCCCTTTTTTTTTTTTTCCATATTTTAATTTATATTTTACTGTGTTGTGGTTTGCAGTGTTTTGTGTTGTTTCACTTTAAATTTGTTTAAAAGCAAAAAGCTGAAAATTTAAGTAGTTAAAAGTTGAACTGTGACTAGTTGGTTTTTGTATTATATGATTTATTTATTACATTTTATGTGGAGTGAATAAATAAAAGTATATTTACAGAGGCCCCTAGAGACAAAGCACATACAAACTCCAAAACACAACAGAAGTGCTCCAGGATGCTAGGGGGCAGTGTTGAGCTTTTGTTACCTCGTGGCTACACAAGCCAGGAAGTACCAACAATCGGACTGGGTGTGTGGTAGTAACAGGTAAATGAAGTTTTTTTTTTTAAATTATTTGAATATATATACATATATGAGTGTTTGTGTATTAATACAAAAACAATAGACATATGCATTCGATTAGTGTAATTTAAGTGATCTAGTTGCTCTGTTTGGGAAGTTCAGTTAACGCTAGAAATGTGTTTTGGAGTTTGTACATGTTTCGTCTCTAGGGTCCCCATAAATATTTATATATAAACATACATAAAGAAAACCACGTTTTTTTACATTACTAATTCCTTTTGTGCATAATTTTATATTGTTGTTGATAATTAATTAATTAAAACAAAAAAACAACCTAAAGAGCCGGTTCTCTAAAAAGAGCCGGAAATCCCATCACTATAACAGGGAAAGGGGGGCACAAAGAAATACTTTTCTTTCTTAATCTCATTTCAAATATTTAGCTTTTATTAAATAATTATCTGAATCTTGCGAACAAAGTTTTTATCTGACGTAAAATGTATAGAAATCATACATATACCAACAAGACAACAAGTGTACAATTTTTTGTCCCAGTCCAGCCCTGCAGGTTAATACTGGCAGTGTCACCATGCCAGCTGACTGTATTTCATCATCAGCCAGTGTTGTTCTTTATCAATATTACCAAAGTTTACCATAAGGCAGCATAGAAAGTATTTACTTGCTTTCAGGTTTCATTCAAATGTTAGTCTGTTCATTTGTTTCCCCACTTTTTTCCTGTTTCAAAATCAAACACCAGTTTGTGAGAAGATTATCTTCTTTTTTTAACAGGCAGATAAAGTTTTGCATGCCAATTGTATGTTAAAAATGTTCGTATTTTAATATTCAAAAAAGGTTTTGCCCAAAACATATGTGCACTACACGTCAGTAAAAATACTATGCAAATATTGCTCTCCTCATTCTAATAAGAGTTAAAAGCGCATTCGGTTATTAGGTTTACAGGGTTATTGAATTATAGTTAACGGTTGGTAGAATTTTTTTTAAACATTATCTGCCAATTACATCTGCCACCCATCTCCAAATCTGTGCCCCTACCTGGCCCCCCCAACAAAATTTTTCTAGACACGCCACTGAAGTGAACGCTACATTATAGTGAGATATTGTATAATGTGAAATATTGTAAGCAAATGAATAAACAATTAGATTAGACATGATCATAAATAATAATATACTGCTGAATTTTAAAAAAGCATAATTTTGAAACTTGTTATGTACCCTTTTTCAGCCATGTCACAGCCTCCAAAATGTTAATCCTGTGCAAGGGTCTGCAGAGAGTGACAGCTGAACACCAAACCAGAGTAACTACAGGAAAAGTGAAAGAGTTGGTGGATGCTCTCTGTGCATCCATGGACAGAAAATTCCACAGAATGGAAAATAATGCTGTTCTCTCTGAAACCACCATTCTTGATCCAAGATTCAAGAAGCTGGTCTTTAATGACAACAGAGCGGTGGATGAAGCTCTTCAGAGGATAACTGCAGCAGCAAGATCCAGCAAACCAACTCCACTGCCAGGGAACCAAGAGGGAGAAGAAGCAGAAGAGGATGAACAAAAGGAGCAACAAGCATCTGCTGTTTGGAGGTTCTTTGAAGAACGAGCAAGTAGAGACACTACCAGAAGGAATCCCTCAGCAGATGCAATACTGGAAGTGAGATCCTACATTGATGAGCCCCTTTGCCAGAGAAGTGCAGATCCACTGAGCTGGTGCGAGACAAAGGTTTATACTCATCCACGTCTTACCCAGGTGATGACACAGAGACTTTGAATTGTAGCAACATCAGTCCCCTCAGAGAGAATCTTCTCCAAAACAGGACAGATAATGAATGACAGAAGAAACCGGATCAGCTCCTCACAGCTAAGGCACTTGATATTCCTGAATGCCAACCTTTCCTTTAATTAAAGATCTGGGTGTTCATTTTTTCTTTTTGTTTTGCATATTGTGATCGATATTTTATTGTGTTGTGGTTTGTAGTGTTTTGTGTTCTTTCGTTTTGAATTTAAAAGGAAAAAAGCTGAAAATTTAAAAGGAAAAAAGTTGAATTGTAAATAGTTGTTTTTTGTACTTTATAATTTATTTTTTTTTTACATTTTGTGTGCTGTGAATCAAGGTTATTATCGTTAACGAAAACTAATGAAATAACGAAAACTAGAAGTGAAAAAACATTTTCGTTAACGGAAATAAAAATAAAAACAAAAAAAGGAAAACTGACTAAAACTATAATGAGTGTTCACAAAACGAAATAAAATTAACTGAATTTATAGCAAAAATGTGTTTAGTTTTCATTGATGTGTGCGTGTCATACAACAGTCAAGGGTGAAAATGAAGTTTAGTTTCCAGATTTTTTTCTTGCTGTGTCTCATTATGCCAGCAGGTGGCAGCACGTTAGTCGAGTCGTCTGTGTTGCTGCTCCGTCCACGCGCAGAATCATGTCAGGAAAAGTCGGGAGCCAGAGTCCAATTTGGGATTACTTTGAATATGACTGTGTTTTGGATAAAGCAAGTGTCTTGTAGTGGAAACAGACAAATTATGAGGGACATTTCTAAAGGGAAAAAAATCCCACAAACCTTAAAGTGCACTTGAAAAGCTCACACAAGAAGGCTAACCTAGCTTACCTTGAGAAGGTAAGGGAGCACACTCAACCCTCATCCCCAGAAAACAGAAGCTAACCCCAGGCAAGGCAGCGTGATGCATCCCGAGACAACAGGACGGGGATATCTACACAACTGTGTGAGTCAATTACCTTCAAAAAGTTTATCAATTCACTTGAACCAAAATTACGAACACCCGGTGCTGCGAGAGTTAATAGTCTCATTGGGGCCAAGATATACGTTTTATAGTTGCCTGGTATCAATGGTTGTTCATCTGCCTTCATTTATTTATTTAAAGAACCCATAGGTGGGAATGTGAGTTGTCTGTCTCTGCGTGTTAGCCCTGCGACAGACAGGCGACCTGTCCAGGGTGCAGTATGGTAGCTGGAATAGCAACATACCCAAGGATGAGCAGAATGACTGATATGATGAAACTGTGATTTTGTTACACTTAATTATTGCAAACACGACTAAAACTATAACTGAAACTAATCAAAACTAAACTGAAACTAAGGATTTTCAAAAAAATAAAAACTAAACTAAACTAGCAAACAATTGGTAAAAACTAATTAAAACTGATATAAAATTGAAAATCTGAAGCCAAAACTAAATAAAAATAAAAACTAATGAAAATTGCAAAACTATTAAAACCCTGCTGTGAATAAATACAAGAATATTTATATGATAAACATTTATAAATAAAAAAGACATTTTTTACATTAGTAGTTCATTGTGTACATAATTTTATATTATTGTTAATAATAAATTAATTAAAGCAACAAAACAACCTGAAGAGCCGGTTGGGAGCTGAAAGAGCCGGTTCTCTAAAAAGAGCTGGAAATCCCATCACTAGATCTCACTTTAAAGTGGTGTGACTGACTTGGCTGATTAGTGCACAGTGAAAACTTCTAATTGATTCACAAAAGGCCGAGTCAAAGGACTTTCTGAGTCTCTTTTTCCCAAACCTTCTCTGTTCTCATAAGCATTTTACCAACAGTACAAATACCTATGAAACGCTTTACTTTCACTTTAATCACAAATTAAATAATTTATTTAATGCTTCCATTCAACAAAAATGAATCAGCCATTGATTTCACCTGACCCTGAACTTTTGCAAGTGGAAAAAAACATTTTTTTATGTTTTCCTGTAGATCATGGCTTCCTGTTTTTCAGGTGGAACTCTTTCTATCCAAGTGACTTTTCTCAAACTTCCAGAAAATAGTCACAGAGCGTCCTCGTGCAATCAAAACAACCCTATAGTTCACAAAATGGGTCCTTTTGAACACCCGTTCAGTTCACCTTCTACCAAATCAAACCTGAGTCATCAGTCTAATTCAAACTGTGTGTGACAAGTTAGAGTACTACAGTCATACTAACCTGACATGAGTCAGCACTTAAACTGCGTATGTTGATACGTACTCTATATTACCAAAAGTATTTGAACAACTGCCTTCACACACATATAAAACTGAGGGACATCTCATTCTTAATCCACAAGGTTTAATATGATGTCAGTCCACCCTTTGTAGCTAACTCTTCTGGGACGGCTTTCCACAAGGTTCAGGAGTGTTTACGAGACTTTTTGAACATTCTTCACATATATGTGAGGTCAAACACTGATGTTGGACGAGAAGGCCTGATTTGACTGGCTGAGTTCCCGTCTTTCCCAATTACTTCGGGTTTGTTATAATACCACAAGCAGGGTTGAATTTTTAGGAGCAATTCACTGAGATCCTGAGAACAGCATGTTTGTAAAAGCAGATGCTGGATTAAACAAACAAACAAACAAACAGTTTTCCTCTTTGAAGCCAAGTTTCTAAAGAAGCTTTGGAGGAACGATTTCAACCAGTTTTGTCCGTTATTTAAAAAGACATTTATTTGCTAATCATTCAACATCACCCCGTGTATAACGCTGATTTTATTCCCTTTGTGTCCAGGCTGAGACTCCAGGTGTCTCCCTCGGCTCATTTACTCCAAATCAGAAGCATCAGATTTGTGGAGACGCTCTGCCTGCCAGACACAGCTCAGGGCAATGAAACATGTCAATCCTCCACAATATACAGGCCTCTATCATTTAGTGTTTGTATTTAAATGTATAAATGATCAAGTGTGATCAAACTTACATCTGAAAAATTACATTAAATGTCAAACATTAAGTGTTTAATTTTTGTTACATTTTAGAAGTTCAAACTTCAAAGACATTAAGTTTACAGTCGTATATGATCAAGAAAATCAACAATCTTCACATTTCAGAAACTGGAACCAGCTTTAAATGTGACTAAAATAATTATAAAACAATCAATTCTCTAATCATTGACTAACTGATGAATCACTGCAGCTCCAATATATTTTTGCATTTGACAACCTACTACAGCAACGACAGAATAAAACCACTAACCAGACTGATGGAAGATTTCAAACATGCTGAATATGAAGAGTAGTATCATTTAAACTCACATGATTATCAGTTAACCCTTTAAGACCTACCACAGAACCAAGTGCGCCAGAGCTCATATTATATGTTTACATGCTGTGGAGCCATTTTTGGGAGCATTTCAAGTTGCTATACATCAATACAACCATTACAGCCCAAATTTTAATAATATGTCTGCATTAAGTGCATAGTAATTACATAAATTGCAAAAAAAAGTGCAATAAACTACAAAAATTGAAAATCTTTTTTGTTTTTTTAACATATATTTCTAGTTAGAGAAATTTAAGAGGCTTATCCCTCAAAACTGTAAATACAAAAAAGTTGCACAAAATAGTTTCCCACCACAGGAAATTTATTTTGAGTGTCTTCATAGTTTTATTTTTGAAATACACCAATTTTTATACACTGCAGGAAAAACGAAAATAAATATTATAGTGCAAACTTGCAAAAAAGCAGCATATGCATCAAAATAAACTATTTCCAGCAGTGCAATATGAGTCCTAAGCATCCCAGAAACCACACAGAAAGTCATAAAGTCAAACATAACTTTTAAAAACACCAGTATAGGCTCATGAGGCCCTGATGGTAAAAAACTACATTTCCGCAAAATGACGTCACTTCCGGTTTCGGGCAGGTCATGGCGGACATGCGATAGTTCCCGCTGATGGACATAGGAAGTGTTACAAACAGCTGATTGGATCAGCAAAGCGTGTTTCTGGAATATTATGTTTTTGTTGCTGCAAGTGCTTTTTATGCAGTTTTTGCAAAGCTATATGTGGAAGGAAACTGTGACCGAGGACAAGCTGATGGCATAAGATGTAAGTACAACTCCTCCGGTTTCATATGCAAAAGAAATTATTGCACTAGCTCACGTGGTTGCAGAGCTACCGGGATTTAAAAATAGTTACGCAAAACAGAGCGTGCTGCTCTGACCGGTTTTAAAGGGTTAAAGAACAAATTCAGATTTATATTGATGTAAGGTATATAAATGTAAGTACAGTTTGAATCAGTGCAATATTATTTTCACTGAACTTCTCAGCTTCTAAAATGTAAAGCCTCATTTAGAAACTACACAAGTACATATAACGGTCAGGGATCAACGTGAACCTGTCTTCTCTATTTGACTTTAATCAACTCTGCAGTGTCTCCATCATCCCAAAGACAAAGTCCAGCATAGAGCGGCTGAGTGAATGTGGTGTGGACTCTGTGGAGGAGAGTCATGGTTTCAGAGACGCTGTAGAAAGACAGGATACCTGCTCTGTGATCCAGGTACACTCCTACTCTGGAGGAACGAGGACCTGAGAGGACAGTTTGGACTTTGTTGCAAAAAAATTGAAAACTGTTTGTGTCACAATATAATGCCCAAGATTTGTCATTATATCCAAAAAAACATTCGTCGCCCTTTCCTGCTCTGCTGATATTCTTGTAGGCAACTGCTATACAAACTCCTCCCCCTCTCCACTCCACCTCCCAGTAACAACGTCCAGTCAGACTCTCTCTGCTCAGGACCTGATAACATCCAGTGAATCTGTCTGGATCATCAGAATAAGACCATTTTTGTTTCATTAATGTTACTTTTCTGTTCCCCTCAGATAATAACAGATGTGTGTTTGCTGTGTTTGGATCCAGTGTGATTTGATGTGAATATTTTAAGAATCCAGCTCTGGACTTTGGCTCTGGTGGTGACACTTCAGTGACTGTCAGTGAGATGTTTGTCCGTTCCTCTCTCAGAATGTCCTGTAGTTTACCTCTGACCTCTGACACAGCTGCTGTCACATCCTCAAAGTAGCTCAGAGGACGGATATTGATGCTGGACGAGTCTGTAGACTCACTGAGTGCTGACAGTGAGGGGTAGTTGTGTAGAAACTGGATGTGATCCTCTGTGTGTGAGAGCTGCTTCAGCTCAGCATCTTTGCTCTTCAGCTCAGTGATCTCCTGCTCCAGCTTCTCCTGAAGCTCTTTGACTCGACTCGCTTCAGTTTCCTGCTGGGATCTGATCTGCTGCTTCACATCAGAGCTTCTTTTCTGGATGAGACGGATCAGCTCAGTGAAGATCTTCTCACTGTGCTCCACTGTTTGATCAGCAGACTGATTGATGGCCTCCACCTGCTGTTGAAGCAGCTTCACATCTTTCTCTCGCTCCTGGATTCTCTGCTGGACGTTTAATCGTCTCACCTCGAGCTCCTTCTGCTTCTGAGTCCTTTCTGCTGCAGCCGGGACTGTTTCATGGCCTTTATGTTCATCCATTGTGCAGAGATAACAGATACTCTGCTGATCAGTACGACAGAAAATCTTCATCACCTCATCATGACGAGAGCAGATGTTCTCCTGGAGCTTCTTGGAGGGCTCCACCAGCTTGTGTTTCTTTAATGGAGCCACATCATAGTGAGGTTGGAGGTGTTTCTCACAGTAAGAAATTAAACAGACTAAACAGGACTTGATGGCTTTCAGCTTCCTCCCTGTGCAGACATCACAGGCCACATCTTCAGGTCCAGCATAGCAGTGATCAGCTGGAGCAGCTTGGAGTCCAGTCTTCTTCAGCTGCTCCACTAAAGCTGCTAACATGGTGTTTTTCTCCAGGACAGGCCTCGGTGTGAACATCTTCCTGCACTGAGGGCAGCTGTGGATTCCCTTCCTGTCCTCTTCATCCCAGAAACGTTTAATACAGTTCCTGCAGTAGCTGTGTCCACAGGCTGTAGTCACCGGATCCTTCAGGAGATCCAAACAGATGGAACAAGAGAAGGTTTCTTGGTCCAGCTGAACTCCTTTCTGCGCCATTTCTCCTCTCGGTGTCAGTTTCTCTTCCTTATAACCGAAACTAGTCTGAGCTCTGATCTCAACAACATGTGTTTCTGCAGTGAATGGAGCCTGTCAGCTCTTACACGTCGCCACATGTTGGTTACACCCATCTTCAAAGTGCAGATCTGAAGGGGAGGGAACGAGGAAACACGTGGACAGAGAGGAGGTGCTGTGTTTAAGAGCAGGAAGAAGAGGGAGGGTTATCAGGCTGTGCTTCACTCCAGGAAGAGGAGCGGTTTGAGATCGATACTCCTTTTTATTTACTGCTCACCTCAACTTTTAAACTTGTTAACCCTTTCTTCTATATACATAAATCAATTTTTAAAAATCCAGCATTAATGAAGACTGGACATAAATGTCAATGTCTCAGATTCTAAACTTGTAACTGTCAGAACAGCAGAGGCTGCTGCATTAATTAAAGCATATATAACAGGGTTAGCAGACATATGCTGGTTAACATAACCCTGTTTTAATGACGGTTGTCCAAACTTTCTTTTTTGCTTTTAGAGATCTTGCTGTAACAAGAAGAGATCTAGATAAATGCAACTGCATTGCTTTGAACAGTCTAAAGTCAGCAGTCTTCACAGATAATTACAGTTATTCCTGCAAAAAGTTAATAACGCCAAAGAATCTTGCATTTTGTTTTTGTTTTGCATTTATAATAGCTTAAAAGAAATAACCATGTTCTTTATATAAAAATAGCAATTTTTTTCCTTCTTTTTCTTGTTCAAACAGCACCTGTTGTGAGCAGCACCTTCACAGGTTCCTTCTTCATACAAACACAAACGGTTATTTTAAGAGCCATTCATGTACTTATCTCTGCACACATATACAAACGCACACACACTTTCTCTCCCAGTCTCTTTTTTCCTGGCTCTGGAAGCCTTGCTGATTTCAGGTAAGTTGATCTATAGTGTTACATCATACTCTATAAGGATGTTATGTGTTTGTTTACTTTCTGCCTAGTTTGACCCATTTGGCAGAAGTCAGCCTGTTTAAGGCTCTGATATCTATTCTGTGTGACTTAAAGCAGTTATGACATGGTCTGATTTTCTCACCCAATAAAGGAATATTTCATATATCAGTCTACTCTTCCAACACGTTCTCACTCCCAACTCGTCAAATGTGTGACGCATGCAGGCTCCCTCTGCTTCACTTATCGACGCGCAGGGCAGTGTTGCCAACTTAGCGACTTTGTCGCTATATTTAGCGAGTTTTCAGACCCCCTAGCGACTTTTTTTTAGAAAAAGACGTGAAAGCGCATATCGCTTTTACTCTCAACAAGCAGCGGGTGCTGTAACGCAGTCAGTTCTTCTTTTACTCTTATGCTGTTTTGTGGATCAGGTTTAAAACTACTTATAAACACACACACAAAGTAACTCCACCAGAGTGCCTATTTCGGGTCACTTTTGCCGGTCCAAGCCCGGGTAAAGGAGCAGGGTTGGAATTGTGACATTACAAAAAACAATAATTGCTAAAAGAATTTAATTTGTAGTTCTAAATAAATTCTAAATGCATTTAGGACGTTTTTTACTCACTTTATGTCTCGTCCACGATGTTATTTCTCTCTCCAACAACATAGGTTATAATTACATTAGCATGACCAATTATGCAAATTAGGTGATGACGTCATTTAGCGACTTCTAGCGACTTTTAGGACAACCAATAGCGATTTTCCTTACTGAGGAGTTGGCAACACTGGCGCAGGGTCCTCTCATTGGCTGTGTCCCAATTCAGGGTCTGCACGCTTGAAGTACGCGCACTACGAGTACTACGTACGGTGCTTACTATAAGTACGAGAAGTGCGGAAGTGAGAGGCTTGTGAAATGGGACGGTCTAGCCTTCGTCGTGCTGTTCAGGTTGCCTAGCAACCATGATACTAAACGCGAGAAACGTTACATACATGAAGGAGAAAAAATGTTTTGTTGGTCAATCATTTTTGTCATGACATCACTTTGATCAGTTGAGTATCTGAGGCTGAGACCACAGGACTGTAAAACATGATTGTTGGGCTTCATTTCTGTACTGAACAGTCATTTAAGATTAGCTAGTAAATAACAATTAGCTAATGTTGTTCATGAGACTAAAGTCATCTCACTGTGGTAATGTAAATATAATATGGCCAATATTATAGTATTGTCAGATTATTATGAGTGATATATATATATATATATATATATATATATTAGGGGTGCAACGATACTCGTATCGATATCGAACCGTTCGATACAGTGCTTTCGGTTCGGTACGCATATGTATCGAACGATACAACATTTTTAATTTATTTTATCAACTTTCCTTCTGACGATGCTATCTGTGTTGAGCGCTCAGTGGATCTGCGCTCGACAGTGCAGCCTAGGCGGAGTAGTCGAACACAGATTCACTGAGCGCAGGGCAAGCTAGCGAGACAGAAGCTAGGCTAGTTGCAACATGGCAAATTGAACCTCCCCCACCCTCATCCAGATCTGGCGTTTGGAACTATTTTGGTTTTCATGTGATGTATGACCCTGAAGGTAAGCGCATCATGGACAAAAGTAAAACAGTATGTTGGATGTGCAAGCAATGCTCAATTGGTGGGAACTAGTGTGTTAGCGCAGTTAGCTCGTTAATGTGTTGACGTCTTCCAGCCCCACTCATGAGGCGATCCGCGGTAGCTCGTTAACGGAGATTTGCCGTGTTGTGACGTTAATGTCATTTCAGATTAACGCTGACAGCACTAGTGGGAACACAACCAATATGACTGCACATTTACTCCGACATCATCCTAGTGCAAAGACAAGTGGAAGCAGACAAAAACAAGCAGGCATGCTACAAACTTTACCCGAGTCATTTAGACAGCTGTTAGCACATGATTCTCCTTATGGGGACCTGATATGTTTAATATGCTGCTGAGAATATAGCCCAGAAGAAGCGTATAGTATAGCTTTTATTTTGGAAAGAGACATTTCTCCATAATAAACTCTCTTTTCCAAAGATGAGTGATTCCTCAATCAGATACAGGGCTCGCAAAATCGCTAGCCCGACGTCCTGGGGCTTTTTTCCAGTCGGGCTACCAAAATCTATCTCTGCCCTGCCCGTCGGCCTATCGTAGGAAGGAAAAATATATGTCAATGCTTTTGCATTCTTTCGGAAATGTAGCTGGGTAATTATGTCATTGGCATCGGCCACTGTCAATATGTGACATATTGAAATCGCGTTTGAATTTGCGCTTGTTTTTTGCTTTCACTTTGCAATCGCGTGAACTGTGTATAGAGAGCGACAGTACTGATTGGTGAGTGATGATAATTTGCGCACCAATTCCTCTGACATCGTCTTATCAATCGTTAGCTTACTATGCAAACATGACAAGTGAAATCTCCCGCAGCTTAAACATGTGAGAGGTTGATCGCGCAGAGAATCGCTGAGCGTTATGTAAGTGCGTGTGTAAAAGCAGCAGGATATATATTTTAGTTCTGCTGAGCCAAATAAGACAGGTCAGCGTGAAGAAGTGACAGCCAAAGAAAAGCTTACCACAAAACGGAAAAGTTATGACAAATCAGACTATAAGGCAAAAAGAAAGTGCAGCTTTATGGTTTCATGGACAAAAGAATTTCTGTGGCTGCAATATGACGAGCTAAATAACCAGGGCTGCACATAAGTGGTCCGCAGGTGCGCATTCGCTGTCAAAATAAAAACCCGCACAAGATAAGAAGTTGCAACGCGTGTTTGCGTACATAAGATTTTCAGGAGGAGGACAGACATTTGTTTAGAACTCTTAAAGATGTCGAAGAAGCTCCTTTAAGCAATTACTGTGATGTTCCTCCACCTCCAAAGAAATGTCAGGAGTCCGAACCACAAAAGAAGCACGTATTCTCGGAAAAGTGGTTGCAGGAGGTGAGCTGGCTTCAAACAAATGATGAACGCACAGAGATGTGGTGCAGAATGTGCCGTGAAAATTTAATAAATGACAAATTAATAAAAAGGCATGAACATTTTTTTTGTATCGAAAAAATATCGAACCGTGACACCAAAGTATCGAACCGAACCGAACCGTGAATTTTGTGTATCGTTGCACCCCTAATATATATATATATATATATATATATAAAGACTTAACAAAGTTAATGCTGAAAGTACAAACATCACTAATGTCTAGTGATGGGATTTCCGGCTCTTTTTAGAGATCCGGCTCTTTCGGCTCGGCTCACTAAAAAGAGCCGGCTCTTTCAGCTCCGAACCGGCTCTTCAGGTTGTTTTGTTGCTTTAATTATTTAATCATTAACAATAATATAAAATTATGCAGAAAAGGAATTACTAATGTAAAAAAGTGGTTTTATTTATATATGTTTATTAGGGGTGCAACGATACACAAAATTCACGGTTCGGTTCGGTTCGATACTTTGGTGTCACGGTTCGATATTTTTTCGATACAAAAAAAATGTTCATGCCTTTTTATTAATTTGTCATTTATTAAATTTTCACGGCACATTCTGCACCACATCTCTGTGCGTTCATCATTTGTTTGAAGCCAGCTCACCTCCTGCAACCACTTTTCCGAGAATACGTGCTTCTTTTGTGGTTCGGACTCCTTCTGACATTTCTTTGGAGGTGGAGGAACATCACAGTAATTGCTTAAAGGAGCTTCTTCGACATCTTTAAGAGTTCTAAACAAATGTCTGTCCTCCTCCTGAAAATCTTATGTACGCAAACACGCGTTGCAACTTCTTATCTTGTGCGGGTTTTTATTTTGACAGCGAATGCGCACCTGCGGACCACTTATGTGCAGCCCTGGTTATTTAGCTCGTCATATTGCAGCCACAGAAATTCTTTTGTCCATGAAACCATAAAGCTGCACTTTCTTTTTTCCTTATAGTCTGATTTGTCATAACTTTTCCGTTTTGTGGTAAGCTTTTCTTTGGCTGTCACTTCTTCACCCTGACCTGTCTTATTTGGCTCAGCAGAACTAAAATATATATCCTGCTGCTTTTACACACGCACTTACATAACGCTCAGCGATTCTCTGCGCGATCAACCTCTCACATGTTTAAGCTGCGGGAGATTTCACTTGTCATGTTTGCATAGTAAGCTAACGATTGATAAGACGATGTCAGAGGAATTGGTGCGCAAATTATCATCACTCACCAATCAGTACTGTCGCTCTCTATACACAGTTCACGCGATTGCAAAGTGAAAGCAAAAAACAAGCGCAAATTCAAACGCGATTTCAGTATGTCACATATTGACAGTGGCCGATGCCAATGACATAATTACCCAGCTACATTTCCGAAAGAATGCAAAAGCATTGACATATAGTTTTCCTTCCTACGATAGGCCGACGAGCAGAGCAGAGATAGATTTTGGTAGCCCGACTGGAAAAAAGCCCCAGGACGTCGGGCTAGCGATTTTGCGAGCCCTGTATCTGATTGAGGAATCACTCATCTTTGGAAAAGAGAGTTTATTATGGAGAAATGTCTCTTTCCAAAATAAAAGCTATACTATACGCTTCTTCTGGGCTATATTCTCAGCAGCATATTAAACATATCAGGTCCCCATAAGGAGAATCATGTGCTAACGGCTGTCTAAATGACTCGGGTAAAGTTTGTAGCATGCGTGCTTGTTTTTGTCTGCTTCCACTTGTCTTTGCACTAGGATGATGTCGGAGTAAATGTGCAGTCATATTGGTTGTGTTCCCACTAGTGCTGTCAGCGTTAATCTGAAATGACATTAACGTCACAACACGGCAAATCTCCGTTAACGAGCTACCGCAGATCGCCTCATGAGTGGGGCTGGAAGACGTCAACACAATAACGAGCTAACTGTGCTAACACACTAGTTCCCACCAATTGAGCATTGCTGGCACATCCAACATACTGTTTTACTTTTGTCCATGATGCGCTTACCTTCAGGGTCATACATCACATGAAAACCAAAATAGTTCCAAACGCCAGATCTGAATGAGGGTGGGGGAGGTTCAATTTGCCATGTTGCAACTAGCCTAGCTTCTGTCTCGCTAGCTTGCCCTGCGCTCAGTGAATCTGTGTTCGACTACTCCGCCTAGGCTGCACTGTCGAGCGCAGATCCACTGAGCGCTCAACACAGATAGCATCGTCAGAAGGAAAGTTGATAAAATAAATTAAAAATGTTGTATCGTTCGATACATATGCGTACCGAACCGAAAGCACTGTATCGAACGGTTCGATATCGATACGAGTATCGTTGCACCCCTAATGTTTATGTATGGCCCCTAGAGACAAAGCACGTACAAACTCTAAAGCATATACAAACTCCAAAAAGCACGTACAAACTCCAAAACACATTTCTAGCGTTAACTGAACTTCCAAAACAGAGCTACCTAGATCCCTTAAATTACACAATTGAAAGCATGTGTGTATTGTTTGTGTATTTATAGACAAGCACTCATATTTATTCAAATAATTAAAAAAAAATTCATTTACCTGTTACTACCACACACCAAATCCAGTTGTTGATACTTCCTGGCTTGTGTAGCCACTAGGTAACAAAAGCTCAACACTGCGCCCAGCATCCTGGAGCACTTCTGTTGTCTTTTGTACGTGATTCTGAGTTTGTACGTGCTTCTTAGTTTTTACGTGTTTTGGAGTTTGTACGTGCTTCTGAGTTTTTACGTGTTTTGGAGTTTGTACGTGCTTCTGAGTTTTTACGCGTTTTGGAGTTTTTACGTGTTTTGGAGTTTGTACGTGCTTTGTCTCTAAGGGCCACCATAAATATACTTTATTTATTCACTCCACATAAAATGTAAAAAATAAATCATATAATACAAAAAAACAACTATTTACATTTTAAACTTTTAACTATTTAAATTTTCAGCCTTTTCCTTTTAAACAAATTTAACGTGAAACAACATAAAACACTGCAAACCACAACATAATTAGATATAAATTAAAATATTAAAACAAAAAGAAGATGCACATTCTCTGTCATATGGGCCTGCATGATTTCTGAATCCTTTATCATCTGCAACTGAAAATAGTAGATGATTACTATACCTTTCTAATGTGACGTTGTTGTCCCTCGCTCTCTTTCTCTCTGGCTCTGTTCCTGTGCTGCTGCGAGTGTAACTAACGCCCCTCCCCCCTCTGCCCAGCGCAAAGTACAGGCCGCGCTTGCGGAGTTTAGCGGAAAAAAGGGCGAGAGAGAGGGTGAGAGAAAGAAAGAAAAAAAAAAAACCTCACGGCTCCCAATAAGGAGCCGGCTCGCGTCGTTCACTTCAAAGAGTCGGCTCTAAGAGCCATTTCGTTCGCGAACGACCCATCACTACTAATGTCACACAACTTTGCCGACATGTGGCCAACAGTAATGTTTTGATGTTCTTTGTTATTAAACATTTGCACATAATTAAGTGACGTCATATTCAGTACTTACTTTTGACAGTTCACTCTTCGGCCGCTCCCTCCTGCCGTATTTTGCGGCAAAATTATCCACACCCACCGCCGCGCTATGAATTGTGGGATATATGGGACCACGAAGCGTGCAGCGGACCACGCTTGATATTTGGGGAAATCAACGGCGCATTTGGAGTATGCATTTGAAGTACACTTCGAATTGGGACAGCCGTCGTCGCGTGGCGGTGGCGTAATCGCACTTAAAATGCGTACTTCAAGTGTGCAGACCCTGAATTGGGACACAGCAATAGAATACTATAGAGCTCCCTAAACGTTGTTTATTGTCGACAAGAGATTGCCGCGGAAGAGCCTGTTGTCCGTGTATTTATACATTTCCGAAATCACATTGTAGTGACGTATACTGAACACAATAAATTATATAACGTCAGCAACTATCTGAGAAACAGCAGATAAATTAATTATAGGCTATAGACTATGTGCACGTTAGCATATGCTACTTCCGGTGCGGAAACTCCTGTGGGGAGCTTTGTTTCCGGTGTCCTATTCGCGCCTGGTTTACGGTCCAAAACAAGTTAAGCAAATAAATGAATCAAGCGGCGATTTACATTTCTATAGATGTCTCGGGCATTTACCCAATATATCTGTAAATGATGTTCATCGACTTGTCGATATTTTTCCCCCGCACCTCAGAGCAAAAGAGAAAAGGGATTCAAATGTTATATTTCTCAGCTGTCCCTCGTTTATCGCGGGTGTTATGTTCTAAAAATAACCAGTGATAGGTGAAATCAAGTAGCCAATTTTATTTTTTGACGGTACAAAACGTTTCGTGGACATCGTGGACATACAGCACTGCACTTCAGAGTCACACTGCTAGCGATCGATGACTTTATTCACCCGCTTCGGCTGTTATCAGTCCATACAATGGGCGTTATTAGCAGAAATCAGTCACATAGATATGGACCATCTCCTGCTAGATTGTTCAGAAGGTTGTTATCATCCATCCAGATGGAGGATCACTAACAGGAGGATGGGAAGACTCCAGAATCCACTCTGGCTGGAATCCGGTGGATACAGCAGTGTTTACAGGTAAGACCGTTTAAACGGACAGCATTTATAGAATGACTATTAAAAGTCAGCGAGTGTCAGTAATGTTAATGTGGTTATGTTAGTAATACACCGAGTGCTAATATAACAGCTTTAAGATGCATTTGTAGATATTATTACGTGTTTTACCGTCTTTATGGTGCTAGCTTAAAGTTACGGTGTAAATGTTAGCTTATATTGGAGTAAAGCTGTTACTGTTTAAACAATGTTAGCACAGAAATATTAGCTTCTGTCATGACTGATGAAGTTACTAGTTAATAAAGTTTCCACTAAAGTGTTTAATCGCAGCCACAGACTGACAGCAAATATCTCGATTAGCTTCAGTGCATCTGTAATAAATATGTGCAAGTTTCAGTGCTTCGTTTAAACTGTATGATACTGTAACGTTTGCAAGAACCAGACGTTTGGATCTCAGTTTGTCCGTTTATTCGGTAACACAGGCAAACGGGCCGTTAACTCCGGGGAGAGTGCCCTCGTACAACACCTCACTTCAGCCCCGCACAGTCACACAACAACAAGGACCCCCCTCCCCTTCCTGCACACATTAACTCCCTTTTTCCTGCAGCACAACCAAACATGTATCTTAAAGAAATAACAACAGTGTGCAGAGATAACCAACATGTCACTGTAAAATAACATTTAACCATCGTTACACTGCCCCCCCAGCAATAAGTTCCTCGTCCCCGAGGGAACAACACAGTCTCTGAGGCGGGGTGGTAACCTGCGTTCCCTCCTTGACCTCCTGAGCCCCTGGGGTGTACACGGAGCTTCGGGGCTTTGAGGTGAAGGGTCCGAAGGAGGGGAACGCAGCTCTGGCCGGGGAAGTCCCTCTGTGCAGGGTCATGGGAGCTCTGTACACGTCCCTCAGGGAAGGAGGGGAGGGACTGCCCTCTATAGGGGGCCATCCGGTCTCTGTGCAGCGCCACTTTCCTCCCTCTAGGAGGCAACTGCACCCTGTAAACAACTTCCCCCACTCGCTCCAGGACGCTGCAGGGCCCCACCCAGCTGCAATCCAGTTTAGGACACCGTCCTTTCTTTCTCTTTGGGCTGTAGACCCACACCAGCTCCCCAGCACGGAAGTGGCTCCCCTTAGTGGTGATGTCATAATTCCTCTTTTGGCGCAGGCCTGCCTTCGCCAGCTGCTCCCGGGCGTAGGAATGTGCAGAATCCAGCCGGTCCTGCAGCTTCCTTGCGTAGTCCCGGCCTGGTGGTGCCTCTGGCGCATCCGGGGGCTTCCCAAAAGCCAACTCTGCAGGAGTTCTCAGCTCTCTCCCTAACATGAGCAGGGTAGGCGTACATTGGGTGGAGTCTTGCACTGCCGACCTGTAGGCCATGAGGATAAGGGGAAGATGGTAGTCCCAGTCTACCATCTGGTGTTCTGAGGTAAGGATGGCTAGCTGCTGGGCCAGCGTCCTGTTAAACCTTTCCACCAGTCCATCGCTTTGGGGGTGAAGTGGGGTGGTGCGGGTCTTCTTAATCCCAAGACGTTCACACATGGCAGCAAATACCTTGGACTCAAGGTTACGCCCCTGGTCACTGTGGAGGGTCTCTGCTGTTCCAAAGTGGCTGAACATCCCCTACACTAATACATCAGCGACAGTCTCAGCCTCCTGATCTGGGATGGCATATGCTTCCGGCCACTTGGTAAAATAGTCCATGGCCACAAGGACAAAGCGGTTTCCTCTGTCTGTACGAGGAAATGGGCCCATGACGTCCACAGCTACTCGCTCCATTGGAGCTCCTGCTGGTTGCTGCTGAAGCTGAGCCTGGGACTGGTCCTGTGGCCCTTTGTGCGAGGAACATGCATCACAGCTGCGGCAAAAGTCCTCCACATCCCTCCGCTGCTGACCCCAGTAGTAGCCTTGGCGGAGGCGGCGGAGGGTCTTGGAGATCCCAAAGTGGCCGGAGCCAGTGCTCCCATGGCAGGCTTCCAGCACAGCTGACCTCAGCGACCTTGGCACCACAACCTGCCACCTCTCCTCCCCTGTGGCAGGATCCTTCCAGGCACGCTCCAACACCCCCTCCTTCAGCCTGAGAGCTGCAAACTTGGCCCACAGCCCCCTGGTACAGACGGAAAACCCAGTGACCTCATCCCAAAGGGGTTGCTCCTCCCTCTCCAGCCACTGCAGGACTGGCAGCAGGTCAGTGTCTTGTTCCTGCCATGCCCTCCACTCCGCTGCATCCACCACCAGAACAGTCCTGCAGGCGAGCTGTGTTGCTCCGTCTATTGTTGTGAGTTCCCGCTCTATCTCCTCTCGCTTCTCACAGTAACGGCAGCCAGCTGCAGCACATTGGCGGCGAGAGAGGGCATCTGCGTTAGAATGGTGCGTCCCTGCTCTGTGCTCCACAGTGAAATTGAAGGCTTGGAGCTCCTCCAGCCAGCGAGCCACCTGTCCTTCTGGCTCCCTGAAAGACATCAGCCACTGGAGGGTGGCATGATCGGTTCTGATAACAAATGATGTGCCACACAGGTAGTACTTAAAGTGTCTCACCCCTGCCACCACGGCCAGCAGCTCTCGTCGTGTGACACAGTAGCGCCGCTCACTCCTGTTCAGGACCCGGCTGAAGTACGCCACCACCTTCTCACCTTCCGGCCCAACCTGCGACAACACAGCTCCCAGCCCCACATTACTAGCGTCAGTGTCCAGGACAAAAGGCAGGGTGGGGTCAGGGGGGGCGAGGACTGGGGACTCTGTCAGCGATCTGTGGAGGGTGTTGAATGCCTGCTGACAGTCCTGGGTCCAGATGAAGTCACGGTTCTTCTGCAGCAGGCGGAAGAGTGGTGCGGCTATAGAGGAAAAGCCCTTCACAAACCTCCTGTAATAAGACGCCAGTCCTAGGAAGCTATTGAGCTGTTTCTGGTCTGCTGGTGTGGGCCACTCAGTAATGGTGTGAATTTTTTCCTCCAAAGTGCTGATGCCCTCATGACCCAGCTTGTGGCCCAGAAACTCTACCTCCCTCCTCATGAAGTGGCACTTGTTGGGGTGCAGCTTCAGGCCTGCAGCCGCCACCCTCCCCAACACTTGTTTCAGGGCATCCAGGGCAGCATCAAAGGAGCTCCCGTGCACTAGAAGATCATCCAGGTAGACCAGACACCGTTGCCGTGGGACGCCAGCCAGCACACTGTCCATAAGCCTCTCGAAGGTAGCAGGAGCGTTGCAAAGACCAAAGCTCAGGACTTTGAACTGCCATAGTCCCCTGTTAGTGCAGAAGGCTGTCTTCGGTCTGGATTCAGGGGACAGTGGCACCTGCCAGTAGCCACTCCGCAGGTCCAGGGTGGAGAACCAGGAGGATCCGGCTACTAAATTGAGAGACTGATCAATCCTGGGAAGGGGGTAAGAGTCCTTTTTCGTCACTTTGTTGAGTGGCCTGTAGTCCACACAGAAACGCATCCTTGGGCTTTTTTTCTTAGGCACCATCACCACAGCGGAGGCCCACGGGCTATCAGATGGCTCTATGATGCCCGCCTTCATCATTTCACACAACTCTCTGTCAGCAGCCTCCTGATGAGCCAGGGGCAGGCGACGGGGGCGCACTTTAATAGGCTGGGCATCCCCGGTCTCAATGACGTGCTCTACCAAGTGTGTCAAGCCAACATCACTTTCTTTCAGGGCAAAAATGTCACTAAACTCTCTTAGTACCTGCCATAGACTCTCTTGCTGCTGTGGAGTCAGCCCCTCACAGTTCTTTGACCAGATGCTCCTCACTGCTGAGAGCGTCTCCTCCTCTCCCGCTTGCTGTTCTGCTGGCGTGTCTGCAGGGGTCTCCGAGGTGGAGGTGGAGGTGAAGGTGGATGCCGCGGCAGATGCTGGGCAGACCGGGGGAGGAATAAGCTGCACCTTCTTCCCATCAGGGAGTACGAGGAAGCCTTTGCCTAAGTCCAGTACACCATCAATGGCTCGCAAAAAATCCAGCCCAAGGATGCAGGCGTCCTGCACGTCAGCCACCCAGGCAGCTTAAGGCACACCGAGGTCCCCCACCTTAAACTGGAACACTCCCCTCCCTCTAATTGGGGCCAGATCACCGGTCACAGTCTTAAGTCGCACATTAGTTGGTTGCACAGCAGCTCCGGCTGGGACAACATCGGGTCGGACCAGCGTTGCATTGGACCCCGTGTCCAGAAGGGCCGTACAGGACACCCCCGCAATCATCACTGGAACATGGCAAAAGTCGCCAACTTGGGTCCAGCCCACAGCGATGACCGCACCGGGCGGAAATGGTGGTGGTGTGGGGATGTCGTTCTCCCTGGCCCGTGTACTCCCACCTACACGGGCCCGGGGGTGTTTCCCTGAACCGCTGCAAGCTTGGGGCACTGCCTGATGAGGTGTCCAACTTGTCCACATCCCTAGCAGCTCTGTGGTCGGCGGCGTGGGCCAGCCCGAGGGGAAGGCGACTGCAGAGAAGCCGTCTGAACCAAACTGCACAGGCCCGCTGGCATCTCCATCTGCTCCACAGGTGCTGACATAGCCCTCACCACATGTGTGTCATCAGCGCCCCCAGAGGATCCTGCAAGCATCTCCCTCTCCAACGCTAGCTCCAGGGCTGCACTGAGTGTGGCCGGTCAAGCAAGCTGAGTTTGCATACGGAGCTCTTTAGGGCTCAGGGCCTACAGGAACTGGTCCCGAGCTAACTCCGCCTGCACTGATGGTGGCATGCTGTCATACGCCCTCCGGCAAAGACACTCGACTTCATGGGCCAAAATGCGAAGGGGCTCTCCTGGCAATCTGCGTCTGTTGTGGAACTCCAACCTCAGCAGCACTGGTTGGTTATACTGCCCGAAGCGTCTCTGAAGTGCCCCAACCAGAGCATTATAATCTCCCCTTTGCTCCTCGGTCAGCAGCAGCAGGCATGCAGCTGCATCCTCACACAGGCACAAAGCCAATTGGAGAGCTTTATGTTCCTCAGACCAGCCAGCTGCAACAGCTAACAGCTCAAACTGTGCAATAAACACTTCCCATGGCGTCTTGCCGCTGAACTTAGGCGTTTTTATATTCGCCGCAGCTTGCTGGGCGCCGCCATGTTTGTTTACATCACGTGACGGCGCGCCAAGCGAGGTCGACTCCTTCCCGCCAGAATCGCGCCGCTGTGCGAAAAGTTCCCGAGCCTAGTCAAACCTGGAGAAAATCCAGCTTCAGCAGACAGCCGCAGCGCCGTTTCCCTCACTCTATGGGCAGGCGAGCGCGGACGAACCTCCCTCTCCTCCGTCTCCTTCTTAATCTTGCCCGGCAACATCTTCGTGTCTCGTGACGATCAGCGTCGCCAGCAACAGGGTGTCGGACGTTTTCGGGTTTTGTTTGTTTTTTTTTCTTCTTCACTTCTGACACCAGTGTAACGTTCGCAAGAACCAGACGTTTGGATATCGGTTTGTCCATTTATTCGGTAACACAGGCAAACGGGCCGTTAACTCCAGGGAGAGTGTCCTCGTACAACACCTCACTTCAGCCCCGCACAGTCACACAACAACAAGGACCCCCCTCCCCTTCCTGCACACATTAACTCCCCTTTTCTTGCAGCACAACCAAACATGTATCTTAAAGAAATAACAACAGTGTGCAGAGATAACCAACATGTCACTGTAAAATAACATTTAACCATCGTTACAATACTTATACTGACCCAGGGTCAGTGTAAAATACAATCCTAGCTGTGTGAACAAAGCCTGGCTCCTTTAATCCTGCATGACAAATCTCAGGATGCAGGTTATTATTACTCTTTCCTGCTGGCACACCTGTCACACCTGAGAGTCAGCTAGAAACGTACAGTGACGTGGACATCATGCAAAGACTGCCAGTCTCTGTAATACTGCAAATGATCAGTGACTCAGGTTAACACTAAACTTTAAACGGTACCTCTGTGTCTCTGTGTGCTGAACATTTAGGACTGAGTCAGGCTGCATTGACTTTGGGACTTTTCTGTGTTAAAAGCAGGTTGAAGACGGCTCAGAATCATTTGAAGATTAAAATTTAGCATTATGGCTGCTGGTGGTTTGTAAAGCCTCTACTCAGCTGTATTTTGTTACTAATTTATGTTTGTTGTTGTTTAACACAGATTTCAGAAGAGCAAAGATGCTTAATAGTTTAACTAGATTTCATCTGTCAGTGTGGGTCTGCTGAGTCACCTGAAGAACTCGTTTCATTCATTCTTCACATGATGTTCATTTACAGAAATGTTTCACAGGAACTGATTCCTCCCAAAGGGTGAACTAGTGTGTTTCCATAGATTACCTCTGTATGAATGTACTTCTTAAATGAAGGCAAGTGTTTGTCCTGTTTTGTTCCTCAGGTACAGTACGTGATATAAAGGGCAGGCGGTCATCACTGGGGGAAGACAAGAAGCAGACGTACTTCCAAGATCGAGCTGCAGTGAGGACACAGCCAGGTCACTGAGGTCAGAGGTCAGAATCTGAAACAGCTCAGGTTTATATTCTAGGGGTTATAAAAACATCGAAATGTATTTGTGGCGGAGGTGTGGTCCCGGGCGCGGCTGCAGGGGAGGAGTGGTGCGGTGAGCTCAACGGGGCGGTGCTGGAAACGCAGGTGAGAACAGCTGATGGCGTTTTGGACTGATGATGCTTTCCTTCCCCTTTATAGTGAGACGGGAGAGGAGCGGAGGGGGGCTGGAGATCAGCTGTGACCGACAGATGTCAGACTGTGGTCGGTCATCACAAACAACGATAAATAAACTTGGTGTCTGAAAACAAAGACCTGGGCGTGTGTGTGCCTGTGTGTAGTGCATTTCACAGTATTTATAAAGAAACCTTTAAATAATAGTCATAATTATGATTATTATAAGAAATATCAAACATTTAAGTGGATTTTCTGTTACACATGTTGTGTTAGCCCTGCAATAAACTGGCAGCCTGTCTTTGTCCTGTATCAGCTGGGATAGGCTTCATGCTCCCGCAACCCTGAACTGGATACATTGTATTCCAATTATGTAATCTGATCATTTACAAACTCAGGGTATCTAATCAAAGTGTAAGTAATAATGATAAAATAATAAAGCAGAAATAAGTGTGACATGAATGTGAATGTGTGAGCTGACATAGAGGACAGCTACATGCAGTCTGAAAAACCTTTGTTGTCAAGTTTGGACGAGACATTCTTACATAGAAGAGACTGTTAAAGTCTCTAACTGAGTGAAGCATTATTGGTCCAGTCTGTTTGGATAAATATAGTAAGCTGATGTATGTGCATTTATTGACACATTTAGTGTTGATCCAGTTCAGGATCACAGTGGAGCTGCAGCTGGATATGTTCAGTAAAGAAACCTCACAAAAGTTAACAATAAACCTGCGTCCCTGTATGTTGTTGTCCACAGGATGAGAAAATCAGACTGGAAGACGTTGGAACATGTTAATAAATGTTTGTGTTCATCCCTGTGTCTTTCACAGGAGGCGCTGGAAGGTTTCCCTAATAGTTCCTGGTGAATCAAAGCAGAACCATAAAGGTTGCTGGATTGCATGATGGCCTTACCCCTGAGCAGTCATCCTGTTAAAGGAGGAACCAGTTAGAAGCTGTTTTCAAAGTAGCTGAGCCGATTTCATCTCAAGTAAGCGATTAACTGTTTGTTTGTTTGTTCTGCCACTTAAAGGACATTTAAGGACGTCTTTTGAGTGTCCAGTTGAATTAATTCTACTGGACACTCATGGTCGTTTGTTATTATAGACATATTTTTCATGTTCATCCAGCTATTTAGTAGATTCTATCTATTTAGTAATATCTGTCAGCTATAAAATGTAATATAAATATAAAAATATCTAAATATTTCCTGCCTGTTATATTTTAATGATGTAAGTCTGTTATCGTGTTACATTAGCATTCCTCACATATCAATGAGATGCTGTACAGTACAAACTGACACAGCAGAGGGATAACGACGGCTATTCAACATCGTCACACGACACATTCGAGCTGCATGATGCAGACAAAGTCACTAAATCATCTTTTTTGTGGTTTATTGTCTTCAAACCAGCAGACAAAGCTGATGGCAGAAGTATGTGTACTGAAAAGGGTTTTTTTCTTGTTATCAAAAGACATTTGGAGTGACGGCTTCTACAACTGTGCTGAAGTAAAGCTTAAAGTCTCAGTGTTGATATTCAGCACAAAGAGAAAAGCTCACTTGCTTGAATTTATTTACAATCATAGTTTTATAAATTCTGACTAAACAGCTTTTACAGCTTTGATATTGTTTGACACTCGATATCAGGTTTAATTTAAAGGTTTCTTTGTCCCAATGAGCCATTTACACTGACCAGTGTCAGTTTAACTGTAACACATTCATTATTTAGATCCAACATTTCTAAGAGAAATAACTGAATGTAAAAAAATGGCAGCACTCAGGCCAGGTTTATAGAGATATATGCATGCATTATGAAATTTATGTATCCCAGATAATGGTTACTCATCTAGTCATGGCAGACCCACCCCTTCCTCCCAAGTTAACTGCAACCCAAAAGAACTAGTGGGGCTATTTACACACACACAACCAGTGTGGGGTAAAAAGAGCCACCAAAAAGCTGTCAGCCTGCACAGATACAGATGTGCTAGAAGCTAGAAGAGTCTACTTATGGAGAAACCTTCTAAGCCTAACAGGGGACAGGTACTCCTGCCCAAATAACATGATATAACCCCACATACAGCCCAGCCATAAAATGAACCAAGTTAAAGACAGCATGGGACCAAATGCATGTAACCAGCCTGCACCAACCTGACATTTCTTCCTCCTGAATTAAACGAATGAATGGATGAAAGTTAAATGACTACAAACCTAAAGTTCCCACACTGGAGCTTCCTGACACTGTGTGCTAACCATATTTAGCTTGTATCAACAGTTGTAACAGCCTAAGCTGCCTGAGACACTGCATTGAATGATTGTTCCTGTCTTAATGGTTTCAGCTCAGATGTTCTGCTTTTTCCTTTCAGTAGATCAAAGCAGCTCGTGCTCTGTCTGCTTCCAGTATGATGGCAAGAAGAAGAAGAATGCTTCAGCGAAGTGGCGTTCATGGTGTCAGTGAACAGTCATGGTCACACACTGCATGTGGTTTCAAGACTAAGTCATCTGGAACATGGATAATTATTTCCCCAGGAAATGTTCATTATCTGTTATCACAATGCAGATAGTTTACAGCAAAACTGGGTTTAGAGCTTCAACTTATGGAAATATGAATGTTATTGTGAACTTTTGAACTCTGCTGGATTGGTTGAGGAGGTTGGTGGGGCCGACACCAGTGCTGAGTTTCATTCAGTTTCTGTAATTCTGCTTCACATTTTCACTCTAATCCATTATACTGGTCTACACGCTGCACCGTCCCATTGAAGAGAGAGCTGAGCTAAACTCTCAATTTACAGACCAGTCTCATCCTTACTCTCACCTATGGTCACGAGCTTTCCGTGGTGATCGAAAGAACACGATGGCGACACAAGCGGTGGAGAAAAGGGCGACTTGGTTGGGAATTATTTGTTTTAATGTCTATATTTAGAGTTTCAATGAGTATTTTTTTTCACTTACAATATTATTTTTCAATGCCAATATTTTTTTGTTTCATTTTAAACTGGCTTCTTTTTAACCCCATAAGAAATCAGATGAATCAGATGATGAAGCGCAGAGAGCGGAGCTGCGGCATGAAGAAGCAGTGATGTGCGATACCACCGATGTCCTGTCCGATCCGATACAAGTAATATTCAGATGTCGACGATACTGATCCGATACTTTGTACAAAAACTTATTTTATTTATTGTGTCTCAAATTATAGCTTCATAATGCTTATAGGACATCAGATTACTTGTTCTTATCACTTAATAATAAACAATTAACATATAGAAATAAGAACCTGAAGTTGTGCGTTATTTGAACACGTTGCCTGCCTGCAGCACTAAAGGACTCTGTGAGAGACGTCTGTCTCGCCCTAGCAGCACCTGTCCCTGTCCTCCTCTTCAGTTCGTCATATTCTGTGATCTGATTCACTCTGAGGTGCTTGATGAGGTTAGTGGTGTTGCCACAGCACCTCACTGTCTTGCCACATGTATCACAAACCATGTCTTTGCTGTTTGTGGAGGTAAAATACGTCCACACATGACTCGATTTACGCTCAGCTATTGTCGTGAGTGGGGGCTGCCACACATTTATACAGCTGTGTTTCACACATGACTATGAAAGAGGAAGTAGTTCCTTCCAGTGCAGACGATCTGAATGTTATAGTTTCTTTCCACTGTGTTCCTGTTAATGATAAACTACACATTTACCCTAAATTACTAAAATATCAATATTGTAATATGAGAATCAATTCTAGATGATTGGTAAATGATTGGTATCGGAGGAATCGATCACATCACTATGAAGAAGTCGGGAGTGACATGTGAGGTGATGCAGGGCCTGTATGATGGTGGTGAGACGTGCTGTGCTGCTGATGAACCCCCATAAACACGCCCCACAGGGTCTAATATCATATTTCCATAAACACCGCCTGCGCGATCAAGCGACACCGGGCGCAACCGGCTGTTTGATAAAGCGCACCCACAACCGATTGGCTACGGGTTTTGTGACGTTGCCGGATGTAGAGAGAATACAGTGGTCCACCGTAACGCAAAGTGAGTGTTTGTGTGGATGTGTGACCGGCGTGTGGTGTTGTAGTTGTATCCAAGGACGCACCTCAGCTGTTTAAGTATCATTGTGAGCAGCGATAACCTGGACACGCAGCGCATGCGCGGTGTTTGCGGCTGCACGTGTTTCAGCAAACCGGACAGTTACAGCAGTACTCTTACTGGGACCCAGTACAGAACACGTCTGCCTGCCTCTGTACGTCACACCGGTGCTCATCTGCCCTCAACAACGACCAACAGTCCGCGCAGCAACAACGGTGCTGCTGTTACATCTCCTTTCCTTTTTTCTCTCCATGCTAACGCTGCGTGTTTCACTCGTGCACTGAGCTAGTGCAATGCTAACAGTATTTGTAGGCAGTGATAGACCAGATGCAGGTGCAACCCATCCAGTCCACACATGTAACGAAATCAAACCGCAGATGTGCAATAATGAGAAACGAGCAGGGGAAAAGTATTGAACATACGAAGAAAGGGAGGCGCGAAAAGTCACGACACTGTCGTAAATCTGTCAGTAATTAGAAAGCAATCTTCCAAATTAGTATCAGCTGGTTCAGCCCCGCTGGTGGCCTATGAAGACGTTCTCATAACAAGGTTTAATACAAGAAACATCCTGTGATAGGTAAAACCAACATGTACTACAGTCTGGTCAAAAACTCTTTGGACGTCCAACACACGTTTGCAGGTCAAAGGCGAGCGTCTCTCCATAAACACCGACAGTGAAGCTGTTTCCGGTCATATTAAAACCCCACAGCTCTCTTCTGCAGTCAGAATAACATCAATGTTGATGAGATTGAAACTGATCCCTGCTCTGCTGACATACTGACAACAATCAGAGCCAAAAATGTCACTTTTAAACGAACCACTCAGTGCAGTTTTCTTTAACCCGGCACACCTCAGCCCTCTCCTGCTTTCCCTCAAGAAGCAAAATGATATTTAAAAAAGAAAAGTGTTACTTTTCAAAACCCCGTGTACTTAACCATACTTGTTTACTTGTTTCTTATGTAGATCGTTTGTTTTGTGAAAAACTCTCGTGATGAGTTGAACCTTCTAAGGCCTCTGCATGTCAGCTAAACAGACTCTCAGCTGCAGTTAAACTTCCCCATTATTGTGGTGCAGCCATTGGTTTCTTCCTCAGTCTGAGGATCCTGATATAATACTGCCAGGCTGAGCCTAACATTTTGGCTCATTAGCTTCAGTTATATTTGTCATGTGCAAGTTAGCACAGGGTCAAAGTGTATTTGACGAGCAGGAGACAGTCACTCAGCAGTACAGTAAGAGTTTTTATTTTTATTTAAATACTAACAAATAAAAATGGGCTGACCAGTGCAGAGTGTGTTATGTACCTGAGAAACTGCAGGACAGCTGAGTGCATCCTGTGAAGTGTTGTGGTTGAGGTGTCGACCTGGTGGTAAAATCTGTTTTTGAGTCTTGTAGTCGGAGCACACAGACTCCTGTTACGTCTGCCAGATGGTAGCAAGGAGAACAGCTGATGGGTGGCTGTGGTCCTTGATGATGCTGTGAGCTTTATGGAGGCTCCGCTGAAGATAAATGGCCTGGATGCCAGTGATGTGCTCTGCTGCCTTCACCCTCTGGAGTGATTTACGGCTGCTGGCAGAGCAGCTTTGTACCAAACTGTGATGCAGCTCATCAGCAAGCTCTCAATCGCACACCTGTAGAGGTTTGAGGTGATGTTGGCGTTCATGCCAAACGTCCTCAGCCTCCTCAGGAAGTAAAGTCGCTGGCGAGCTTTCCTGATAGCAGCGTCTGTGTGAAGGTCCAGGAGAAGTCCTCGGTGATGTTGAAGTCATACTGTGTGACTGTGTGGATGGGCTGGTGTCCCCGACTGGTCGTTTCCGGTAGTCCACTATCAGCTCTCTAGTTTGGGTTGTTTCCAGGCACCACTCATACAGCGCCATCACCTCCTCTCTGTAGGCCGTCTCATCATTGCCTGTGATGAGGCCTTTGATGGTTGTGTCATCTGCAAACTTGATGATGGTGTTGGGCTCGTGTTTAGCCACACAGTCGTGTGTGAACAGGGAATAAAAGAGGGGGCTAAGCACACATCCCTGTGGATTACCTGTGCTAGGCTTGGACACGTTCATGTTAGCATCCACCATAAACACAGGATACATGTGACTGAAAATAAGGGAAAAATCAAAGCATGAACCAGACTTGGATGCATTCAGTTATTTGGATGTGGAGTGTGCATGTATGTGTCTTTGCCTGTGTTAGCAACCTTTAGCACCATTAGCTGAACTGTCTCATGGACGTAGGCGGTGATATTAATAGTACTTGTTCAACTGTCTGTGTGTAGGAGGGGGGGTCAGTGGGTCACCATGTGTTTCGCTATTAAAAATGACAAAACATCAGAAAATAGGAAATGTTTCAGACTGAAGCCTCAGAAACGTTTAGGTTGTCCTGTAGTCACCACAGAGTTCACGGTAAATCATGAATGCTTCCTTATTAAAACACAGATGCTGTCTGTACACTGACCACATCATCGTCATTACTTTCAGGAGAGAAAGCGAGCATGAGGGTTTCCAACAGTCACCTGCAGCAGCTCACCATCTTCACCACCGTGCTGACGGGTGGAGGCATCGGCACGATGTACTACCTGCTGCAGCGTGAGTACCAAAGCTCTGTAGTGCTTCATATACAGTTAGTGAAACTTTTCGTTTCAGCAGCTTCGATCACGTACTGTAGCTAGCAGAAATGTGTCATTTGACACGTTAACTTCAGCTGCTGAGAGTGAATCCTTCAGGTTTTCAGCTCCAGCTGACCTGGGCTGGCTTCAGGAATCAGCACCACCCTGTGGTTTGTTGCACATGTTCAAAAACATGGTGATCTAATTACTGTTTGAATGTCATCACCTGTTTTGGTGGTTTAACATCATTTAAGTTGGGTTTAACCTCCTAATTTCTCTTTGATATTTGGGCTGATTGGGACTCGATGAATGTAAAAACAAACAATTACCAGATTATTTATTTACCTTATTTTTGTTTCTAAGAAAAATCAGAGCAACATATGAGGATATTAGTTTAAAATTTTGACAGAACAGTAGCAGTTTAATGTCCTCGTAAGTGGATCTCAGGCCCTTGTAGAGCTAAATTGAGTATTTTGGTCTAAATAACCCAAAATGTGATGTCCACATGTGGACGCAGGTCCTAGGAGGTTAAAGAAATGATAAAAGAGAGGTGCATGATAATGTACTTTTACTAATGGTAAATATTTTGCACGTTATGTGTGCAGTGAGTGAATGATAAAGCCTAACCCAGGGGTCTCGAACTCCAGGCCTCGAGGGCCGGTGTCCTGCAGGTTTTAGATGTGTCCTTGATCCAACACAGCTGATTTAAAGGCTAAATGACCTCCTCAACATGTCTTGAAGTTCTCCAGAGGCCTGGTAATGAACTGATCATGTGATCAGGTGTGTTGACCCAGGGTGAGATCTAAAACCTGCAGGACACCGGCCCTCGAGGCCTGGAGTTCGACACCCCTGGCCTAACCCTTCTTGCTCTAATATCTGAGCCTCTTCTGCCTCGACCTCTGACAGCTGTCAGTCTGAACCTCTTATGCCGACTTTTCCAGAAGCCGTATTCAAAATCATTTGTTAATTTAATGTCTAATCTAAGATAACTTAGAAAACCCTTTTAAAGTGAATGTGCAGAGTAAAGCGAGGAGCCTTTTAGAAAATGTAAATATTAAAGTGTACATTCAAAAACCCATATTAATATTGACGACAGTTTCCCGTAATAATGGGTAGATTTTGTTATAATGTGCTGAGTTGAAGCAGAATGTTTCAGGTGAAATGAGAAAATCATTTGTAGCTTTTCTTGCTGTATTTTTATCATGTTGCCCTGAAACGGTGAGAAGCTGCTTCATAAGGCCGTTACAAAGGCGAAATCCAACGTGCACAGCTGCCGGGGCGATCTCCTGTGAACGAGGCAGCAGCTCAGAGTGTTTTTCTGTTTTGGCTACAAAGATTATTTCAGTTGCACTTTTACTGTGAAGAGAAGCAGAGAGGACCATTGTTGTTGTAGCCACAGTAACCGTGGTAACATCCACCAGTAAAGTGAAAGTGATCCAGCACAGCGGTGACCGAGACAAGAATCAAGAATCAATCAATTCTTACCACCAACAGATAATAAGAGACCCACAACATACCTGAAAACTACATCAGAGACTCTGAACGTGATGCAGTGATGCACAAACACAAGCTGGAACTGTGCACTTCAGTTTTCACCTTTAAATTGTTGGACGCTGCTCAGATCTGACTTTTGCATCAATGAAATTTGTGCTGAAGTGGATGTTTGGAGCAAAACCGGCAGCTGCCACAAGCACGGGGATTAACCAAGAAACAGGATATTTCACAGGAAGGCCATGGCCACAAAAGGATGCGCAGAAAATGTTACTGCTGCAAACTCAGCAGACAAATATGAAAACAAGTGTGCTGTTTGTCTAGTTTTCATTGGGTAAAGACTCTCCACACAAATGTGAGCAACTAAGCTGACTGACAGTGACAAAGATAATCTAGACTAAAGGTGACTTTGCAGAAACTCCACAATCTGCAGCTAAAAGCTCACATCACTACGCAGGATGGTGGAACTCCTGCTGGCATTTAATGATGCCCTTTAGCTCAGGTGCCCCTTGAAGGCCTTTGCCTGGGGGAGCCACAGTAAACATCTATGGGTGGCATCAGCTGAGGACCACCAGCCAATGAAGTATATCCCCTGTTGTTTAGCCCCCAGACCTTGTGCTGTCTCTGTGATCACAACCACATGCTGGCTTCATGCTTCTGCTGCCAGTTGTTTGGTGGTTGGCATCAGCGCTGCTCCTCTGCAGAGGAGTGCAGTTGAGGAGCCAACAGAGCCCTGATACCTGACTTCCTGAGCATATTACAGCATTTCAGTCAGCCTCCCGAGACTCAGCTGCCAGGTCGAGCCCTTGGATCGCTTCCTCTCATTGCCAACCTCAAAGCCTCCTCCCACATCAGCTCAACAAAGAGAATCGTAGCAGTTTCAGAGCTGGATCTCTGCTCCTCCATCGCTTTTCTTGCCAGCCTCACCATCATTTGCTTGATCTGTCTCGCTCTTTCGACCCTTCTTCTCCGCACATGTCGTCATGAAGTTAAGCTTAGCTTCGACCTGGCCATGCACTGAATGCTTCAGGATGATGCTGAGGTCGTCCTGCAGCTACAGTCACTTCCCTTTCTCTTGGCGACCTGATTGGCTGTGTCCACCTTGTTCTTTCCTTTCTATGTTTTCTGCTCACTTTAGCGTTTGTTGGTGCACAACGTGTGTTTACGTGCTGCTGCCTTCAGAGGGACTACTTCCACTTCCTGCCTTCTTGCGCTGTGGTTTGAAACCTTGGCTTTGAGTCCCACTTGTCTGACCTGTTATTACTGTGCAGTGTTGCTCCTGGCCCTTTTCCTTGCATCTTCCCTGTTGTATCTGCAGCCCTCTGAAGGTAGTCACCTCTGCCCACTCGTATCTGCACCACCTCATTACCTTGGAGAGCCATGGTCAGCCTGATAGGTCTACTTTTATGGGACTAGCCTGCTTTTTTAAACTGGCATTTTATTTTATTTCCCTTTTAGATGGTTTTTATTTGATTTGCATTTTGAAAGGTGATATAAATAAAACTTACTCCCCCTGTAAACCAAAGAGTCGCTCACTGAGGCACAAACTGTTATGACAGTGTCTGGAGTTGGATGAGTGACGAAACGCTGAAAACGCTGCGTCCAGATGATGAGAATCAACGTTTTGAGGCTCATGACAGGATGTTTCAGTTCAGGAACTAATGATGCCACCTGCATGTGGGATGTGTGGGAAGACAGTGGATAGAAAACGGCATTGTTTAGCTAAGCCAAGGACAACTGAGTGGACAAATAAGAAACATCAAGTCAAGTGGATTCAACAAAAGAAGGTGCAGAGTGGGCAGAGGTGACTACCTTCATATATGGTCCAGCATATATTAGATGCCCAATAGTAATACTGGAAATTATGCTTAGACTTGTGGAGACCAGAGTCTTTCACTCAAGGTGTTTGTCCCTCCATGTGTAAAAAAATTAAATTAAATTAAAAAGGCGTGGAAGTGTTGCAGTGTTTACGGTGTATTCAGTTCAGTTTGCATCCTGAAAACATACTGAATAGAAAATAGGATGTATAGAGTCACATGACCAGAAGACCAGGTGATCCTCTACATACAGGGATACTTTATGACTCCTCCTCCAGTTCCCAGAGACATCTGCTCAGCCTCGTAGCGTGGCCAGTGCTTCTATATCCACATCAAAGAGTAACGGGCTTAAGGGTCACCCTTGCTGGGTTTGGAGGTTAAACAGCTGTGACTGCTGGGAGTTTGAGAGGATTGAGGGTTTAGGGCAGAGATATGGCAATTTTATCCAAAAATTAAATTTGGGTCCAAACTTTAATTTTGCTAAGCTTGTGAAGAGATACTCGCACTCCACACAACCAAACGCCTTCTTTGTATCCAGGGAGCAGATAGTCTGGAGTCTCCGTGCGAGGAGACTATAATATATCAAACAGATGACAAACACTGGTTTTTAATAAAGCTGGTTTCAGATGTGATTGATGCTAAAACAATTTCCAGCCTATGCACTAAAACTGGTCAAAATCTTGGCAGTGAGTGAGGAGACCGACCTGTAAGATGAGCATTCGGATCTTTACCTTTAGAACAACAGTCATACATGCTTCATAGAACGATGAAGGGACTTTGGCTGACTCCTTTAAATATGGCAAAGCTACACATAGTTGAGGTGAAAGCAATACTGAGAATGCTTTAAAAGAATTCAGGAAATCCATCTTGGCCCGGAGACTTTCCAGACTGATGAAATCTTAATTTCATCAGAGAGCATGGGATATTCAAAGAATTAAAAAAGTTCTCCATCAGAGTTTTCTTCTGTGGAAGCTCAGAGGCATAAAGTTGAGAATTGAGAGACCTGGATGTGTTGTTGCTCTTAACATGATCGGAGGGGATGGTGCCATTGGTCATTCTGTTTTTGGGAATATGCAGTTTTTCCTGGATACCCTTCAGCTGGTTGGATAGCATCCTGTCAGCTCTATATGCATATAGAACAAACTCTTAGAAGCTGACATTAAACTGAGTGTTGAAAGGATGTCAAATATAGTCTGCAGCATTACCGTCTATTATCTAATTGTGTTTTTTTTTTAATCCTTGGATATAGCTGAAGCATTTGGTTAGCTAATTCAAGTCACTCCCTTTTTCTTCTTGTTTGCTGAATAAGGAATTATTTGCCCCCTCAGAAAATCTTTCAGTGTATCCCAAATCGTCAGGCTAAATATCTCATTTGTTGTATTCGTTTGGGGGGAAACAGATTCGTTTTTCCATGAATTTTAGAAAATTCTTGTCTGCAAGAAGAGTTGAATTAAATCACTAATGTTTTCCGTATTTTGGGGCATCGGGAAGATTCATGATTGGCACAAGAGAGGCCAACACCACTGTGCTCTGGTAGTCACTGACTAGTGAGAGCAACGAATAATCAATAAGAAAATAATCAGTCCTGGGACAGGTATGAGGAAAAGGAGATTTAGTGATTGTGGTTGGGTCAGTCTAACACTGGATCGACCAGCAGAGCTCAGATCAGGCAATAAAGAGAAATCAACATTATCGATACGTTGGCCAGTGCTTCTTTGGTACTGTAGAGTTTAACGTATCAGAAATGACCTCGTGTTTTTCAAAGCGCACATCTGGATCACGACTGAAACACCTCTGGCTTTGGCCTGAAGAGTGGAGTGGAAATGCTGCCCCTCCCCCAGTAAGATGGGTGCTATCCGACCTTCAAATGTGTGTTTCCTGTTTAAACAATACAAAAAAATATATGACAAACCACCGCTGCACTGTTTGATGTGTGACAACATCCTTTTAGCAGAGTGGTTTACACCTTAATACTCCACCTAACTCGTCTACAGCATTACCCAACCTCGACAGAGATTCGTGCACAGATAGAGCCATGCATATACAATAGGGTAAGGTTGCAAACACAAATGAAACCAACACAACCGAGGCCTCTGTGCCTCCTAAAACGTTACTATGAGAATCAGATCATTCCCACCACTCTATAATCACCCCCACTACTTTTCCCCCCGCTGATGACGGCTGCCAAAAGGAAAAGCAGCGAGCTCAACACTTCCTACCTTATTCAAAAAGAGAAAACAAAAATTCAAGCTCCCATCTTCTGTAGAATAGATTCATAATTAAACCTCTAAGCTCCTGGTTAGATGTGGCTGTGCCTTCAACCGTATCAGAACAGAACATCTCACCAGATACACTTTAAATATAAATAAAGTAAAATAAAAGCAGTACCAATACGTGCATGTATGTATACAAATATGCAGAGTGCTGACATGAGCAAATACTTAAAACCACTGCTGAACAGTCTTCCCGTAACCATAGCAGCCAGGTATCATCTAGCCTCCTGCATGGCAGCAAAGGAAGACGTGACTGAGGTAGTTAATAACATAACACAGATGCTCAGGATGATACAAATACAGTGATGAGTGAGTGATATGTTTTATTGATTAGCATTCAAATATCTCAGTGAAGACAGAACAAAGATCTACCACAAAGCAAGAACACGTGAGACAAGGCTAATCAAAAGGTATTGGCTGAAGCATTTACTTATTACGCTTTAACAAAAGATCTTTTTGCATGCAGCTCCTGTACACAGGGCTCGAAGCAAATAATAAAACAAAGCAAAAACAAAACAAACAAACAAACAAACAAGAAAAAAAAAAACTTTCCACCTTAGATAAGTAACTACATCAAAGCAAAAGAATCAAGAGTTTTTGTTTTTTTTTGTTTTGTTTTGTTTTTTTTTCTTCTTGCTCTTTTCATTCTTGATATATATATTTTTCTAATACTCTATTTTTAAACATATTTTTAAACAAGGAAAATGAACTCCACCTTTTTAAATCACTGTCATAACTATTCCACAGGTTAACTCCTCTAACAGAAACACATCTCTGCTTTATATTTGTCCTTATCTTGTTTTTTGTTTTTTTAAAGAAATCTGTTCCCCTTAAGTCATATTGACTCTCTCTGACTTTGAAGTGGATAGGTTGTCCACATAATCCCTCGCGTCAGCGGCTGAGCGAAGCCATCCACCGAGCCTCGCGGATCAGGTCCTTTATCTGATAGCGATAAAGGCGAATGATTACAGGCCATGGCCTCTGAGGTTGGCTTAGCAACAGGTGAACGATGGGCTCTGCACCCACCTTCGATGGATTCCACCAGACCTGCATGTTCTGTCAGCTTTCCAGGTCTTTATGCTAGCCACCAGCTTAGCATTGCTTTCACTAAAACTGGAACAGACATCCTCTTAATTCCCTAACCAGCTAACTTCTATACAAGAAGTGTGACGCTTATGTTCTGAATAAAAGAGAATGAGGAGTGGAAAAGTCGAGAGGAGCAACTGTCTCCTCGTCCTATCACATCCCTGCCAAACCACGAGTCCTGCTCACGCCATATGAACCTTTTTAAGAGTACTAAACTCTTGGTTTGTGCACTGTGGAAGCTTATTTTAACTTTAAGGTTTGAGTAAAACGAGTAACTGTTTCCATTCATACTTTAAAATGTTGTATTATGTTCTAGCTTTCCTGTTTTTGTTCACTCACACATATCATTCTGTCTGCTGTCTACTTAGAGACCTTTGCTGGGTCAGACTACCACAGGCTGGCTGTACAGGAGTTGGAGGCGTGTCCAGTTGCCATGGAAAGCCTGGGGGCGCCACCTTTAAAGGTCCACAACATCCATCTGACTGACAGATACAACCGTGTAGATAAGCACACTGCACAGGTACTGTCCTGTAGGAGGTCAATATGCTGTCATCTCTGACTTCTTTCTTTTCTAGTTTTGCATGTGCAGCTAAACTGGTTTTCCTTCTGCGTATAATTAAAGTATTTGTTTACAAGTAGCTTTTTAGAAATATTTAGATGTGTAGAAACTTGGTGTAGAATCCACATAGTGAGCAAATGTAAATCACAAACTCAATCATATGGCAAAGAACTCTGAATATATTGAATACTGAGAGTAAATTGCTTTGCAGATAAAGATTCCTGTGACAGGGATTAAAACCGGAGGCTATCTGTGTGCGTCTTCACTGAGAGATCCCAACACGAACCGGTGAGACAGTTGTGCCAGAACTGAACTGCTGCTGCTGATGAATTTGTGTTTGGTTTATTTTGACATAGTGACTGACGGGCGCCAGTTTAGCTCAGTAGGTGAGCAGAGTTAGGCTGACCTGCAGACGCTGCCATCCGTGATCAGCATTTTATATTTTATTGTGTATGTGTTGGTGTTGCTGCATAACCAGGACAGGTAGGTGTGCGTGTGTGTAAATGGGGACAAGCTTTTAAGTATATCATGCATATAGTGCCGTTTATATTTGAGTTGTATTTACATTTAAATGTTACAGTTCAAGTTAATCTGACTAAAGATGCTCGATTAATGAATAACTAATGGAAAAAAGCAAAAATCATTATTTTTGAAAATATCACAAAGAATAATGTAACACTTCACATGCTTTATTGTAGAGTATTGTGTTGAGCTTACACATTTTAGGACACTTTATATCCGGTCGTTAAGTCTGACGTCACTAGCCGTGTCTGGGCCTAAACTCCGCTGCAGGTCCATATATCAAACGATCACTATGGCATTACTGAGAGTTGAAAAACTGTCTAAAGTCTTTCATCTTTAATAAAATGATCAGCGTTCTGCTCTACCAGGTGTAACAATTGAGTTTAACATCCAGGCATCCATGAAAACTGAATTTATGACATTTAACGGAGTTAGAAGTTAGCAGGAAGTTAGCTCGCTAGCTTCCATCTAAATACAATATATCATGTCCTGACTGCGGGGGTTTGGAAACAAATTCAAACGTACAGCTCTGTTATCACTTCCAACATAAATGAAGACAGAAAACTAAACAGCAGTGACGTTTGTAGGGTTACTGAAGTTTGGCTAGCTGGTATATAATGATGTGCTACGTGATCGCTAGCGACACAGCTATGTTAGCATAGCATAAACAAGCTAACTTTTTTCCACTGGATAAAAGTTTACGTGAGTGTTCACGGTGGTCAGGAACAAATGTAATCGCATGGCAGGATGCTGTAAAAGGACTAAACTTCAGCCAGGAGAACAACTGAGATAATCCATCCACAATACGAGGTTAGTCATTCATATACTGCTGCATGGGCTGGGCTGTAGCTACATCATAAGGTTTTAAAAACTGAGCTTAAATAAATGATTAGCGGTAATAAAAGCTGAGGGAGGTCAACAGTGATCACTGACTGTTTTAGGAGCTTTTTGAGATTAAATAGAAGAAAATACAAAACATTAAACATGTTAACAACACAAAAGCATATTAAACGCAGACTACTTTAGGCCAGGAAGTAGGATTCGTCACGTCATCACTTAACGACCGGATAGTAAAGACCATATGTGTTTCAGAGCTGTGCGTTATGACCTGATGTCCTGATATAAATCACATGTAATGTGTTTTCAGTACATTCAGTGATTAGTTTATATTCACTTTGTAACTGACTAACAACTCTTTACCGTGTTAGTAGTCTCAGGCGTGGTTTCAGCTTTAACACTAAAAACCACACAAATAACAAC
Source organism: Neolamprologus brichardi (assembly GCF_056152115.1). Classification (NCBI taxonomy): domain Eukaryota; kingdom Metazoa; phylum Chordata; class Actinopteri; order Cichliformes; family Cichlidae; genus Neolamprologus; species Neolamprologus brichardi. Next base: position 2,697,136 of record NC_142117.1, read on the forward strand.
AAAGCTGAAATAACATCTGCGGGTTTCTAGGCCTTGAGTCTCATTTGCAGCTGAACACTCTTCAGCACACTTTATGATGACTGCTGTGAAACTGTCCATAATTGTTTTAACCGCCGTCAAAAACAAATGAAGCAGGATGTGAATGCTAACCACAGGGACTGATGTGGAAGCTTGATGGTCTCTGTTCCTCACCCGTGTTTGTTACTCCTTACAGGTGGAATCTGAAGCAAGCCGTGCTAAAGCTCAGGGAAGGAAATGTCATTGACCTGCTGAGTCCTCCATCAACTACAGCACAAAGCCACGCAGCAGGGCACGCAGACGGGGTAGACGCTGACCAGCTTTACGAACAAACAACTCTGCCTGCTAGAAGCAGGCGCTGAACTATATTTACTCCACATTTATTGTTTGGTCATCTTTTAGGGGAAGCATCAAGAAGAAAAGCTCTGTCAGTGCCTGCTGCAGACTGTCAGAGCTGAGTAGACTCGTGCACTCGCTGCTGCCTCACAAATCATTAGAAACGCACAAATATGCACCAATCAATAAATGTTACAAATGTATTAGTTTCTAATGATCCATAATTGACTTTCACGCAGACTTGCAGATGTGTGTGTGCATGTGTTCAGGGGAAACGGTGTGATATTCACAAAACAGGACGTACAGCTGTGGTTTCACTTTTACCGTAACCTTCTGCTTCCTGTGCAGATGCAGAGCGAACACAACCACCGATATGAAGGATGCGTGTTTGCCGTGCTCGGCTTTCTGTGGTTTCTCTTCAGCTTTTTATCCTGTTATTTTTGCTCTCGGTCTCAGTCAGAATTTCCAAAATAACAACGCTTGAAGCTGTGTGTGCGTGTGGATGCAGTATTATTTGGTCATAACACTTTTTGTCTCAAAGATTTTCAGACAATGTTTTATGGAAATGGACATGTACACTCAATCATTACATTTTAGGACAGTGACACCGTTTTTGTAATTCTGTCTCTGCACAGTGGATTTTACTTCAACCAGCATGTGATTCAAGTACAGAGTTTTAGTTTTATCAAAAGAACAGAAACTGTTGTTTAATACTTGGATGAAAATTTGCAGTCCAGAGTCCATGAACATCACCAAATACAGTTTTCTGTTCTTGTTTCGTGCAGGTGCAGAAGTTCTTCCTTTTTTCCTGCCTGTCAGCTTAGACATCGTCACACTGCACTTAAACTATAACAGCTGAAATAACACGAATAGAAATGAACACATAAAGAGATAAAAGAAACCTGGGAACAAGAGGAGCCTGTAGAGCAGGGGTGTCGAACTCCAGGCCTCGAGGGCCGGTGTCCTGCAGGTTTTAGATGTTTCCTTGATCCAGCACAGCTGATTTAAAGGCTAAATGACCTCCTCAACATGTCCTGAAGTTCTCCAGAGGCCTGATAATGAACTAATCATGTGATTCAGGTGTGTTGACCCAGGGTGAGATCTAAAACCTGCAGGACACCGGCCCTCGAGGCCTGGAGTTCGACACCCCTGCTGTAGAGCATTTATAGAGCTCTGCCTGCAAAAGCTTACTGACAAGAAAGAACAAAGTTCATAACTTCATATTAAAATTTCAGGTCTGGAAAACACATTTAGGTTCAGTTTAATGACACGTTGGTCTGTTTCTATATTTAAAAATAAATGACACGATGATCTGACATCCTGGCTTCCTCCTGCTGTGGAGTGTGTGTTGAACAACGAGTTGTTTCGACTTTAGTGTCGATGGTTCAAAGATTCATACATCCCACATCCTCTTCATGTAACCCCTTCTGCTTATTACATAGTTATTAGCATCTCATTATATATTAGCATTCTATAGCAGATGTATATGACAACATGAAAACTCTACTTTTATGTCCAGCTGGCACTGAGACAATTTGTGAGGCGGCGGGAATGAGAATCAGCACTTCCAAGTCTGAGGCCGGAAAAGGTTGGAGTGGCTGCCCCAGGTGGAGGAGTTTAAGTATCTTGGGGAGCAGGAGATGTACAGATGGATGGGTGATGCAGCCACTGTGCCGGTCCATCACGGTGAAAAGCGACCTGTGGTCATGAGCTGTGGGTAGTGACCAAAAGAATGAGATCACAGATACGAGTGGAGGAAATGAGCTTTCTCTGAATGGTGACTGTCCTCTCAGAGATGGGGTGAGGAGTTCATCAGTGATAGACTCTGTACTCTGTACTCATGATGCATGCTCAATTATCCAGGTAGCTTTTAAACCACAAAACACGCTGCGTCAAAAACGGGTCCACCCCAAGGATCGGGTCCCCGACACAAACAGTAACATAGTGTAGCTGTTACGTGCAGGAGGATTTATACATCGAAACCAAACAACCTCTGGCTACAACACAGAAGAGCTACCTCGTCAGGCCAGGACTCTGCAGTCTGTTTACACCTACAGGCCAGTGGACACTCTTTCAATGATGAGGATGTAACATCCTGGACAGGAAGGAATGCTGGTTTGAGGGCGGAGTCAAGGAGGCCATTTACGTGAAAAGGGAAAGACCATCTCTGAATGGAGGAGGGGCCTAAGGGTCCATCTGTCACCATCTTACTGTGATTGCAGCCATTCAACTCTCTGTGAATGGTACTCATGGTTATTGATCAGTGGGCTTTGATTATTATTATGTTTATCAATTATTGAATTAATTAAAGGAACTGACCTCACAGCCCAGTGTTCCTTCAGTCAGCTGGTTTCACTCATTGTGCAAATGTGCTGTTTATAAGGTTGGAAACCTGCAGTCAGCTCAGACTGAAGACGTCACCTGATGATGACGAAACACTGAAAATCAACCGTTGGGACTGTGAACTAATCATTACAGTAGTTAAATTGTTTCACGTATAATATCGAAACGTTTGAAATTAAAGAAACGTGTCTCAGCAGTCAGTGTCGTCATAATCATTTTATAAATATAAACAATATCTTTTTCAACATCAGTTGTATCTGCAACCGTAACAACGCTTTGATTCGTCTGTTTCTGCACACAGTCTGGGTCCCTGCAGGGACAGACATCAGCTATGAAGAGAAATGATTGTTCAAGGAAATTAGCAGCTGTTTCACACCTTTTCTTTTTGTTATAGTTCCAGGAAAGAAGCACATATGTTCTTGTTAAGTGTGTGTGTGTGTGTGTGTGTGCGTGTGTGTGTGTGTGTGTGTGTGTGTGTGTGTGTGTGTGTGTGTGTGCGTGAGTGGAGGGGGTGTAAATCTGAATCATTTCACCAGCAGCTTTCTTAATCTTCCTCTTGGCCCATCGGTTTTGTCTGATGTGGCTGTCAAACTGCTGTTTATAGTTCTGTGGTATTATAATATAACTAGTATAACACACGACTGTCCCCATCACACAGTTCTTTTATCCTCACACATCGTGCTAATAAAACAACATCAGTTTCAGATCGCTCGTTTAGTTTGGATCTTATTCTTTCCAAAGTGGCAGCAATCTTATGACTGCAGTTGCCTTTAACTTCTCTTTCCTATTATTGGAAAGAGAACCAAAACTGAAATATGTGTGAAGAGGAAGAAGAAAGGAAGTGGTGTCAGATATGATCAACTATCATTATTACACAGAAGTTTTACACCTTTGCAACCTAACATGGTCCTTACTGTGCTTCAGGGCAGTTTTTTAAAGGTTAAACCGTGCTTCAAGATGTATCGATAATTACACAATTTTCCACACATATAAGTGTTTAACCCTTTAAAGCCGGTCGGAGCAGCACGCTCTGTTTTGCGTAACTATTTTTAAATCCCGGTAGCTCTGCAACCACGTGAGCTAGCGCAATACTTTTTTTTGCATATGAAACCGGAGGAGTTGTACTTACATCTTATGCCATCAGCTTGTCCTCGGTCACAGTTTCCTTCCACATATAGCTTTGCAAAAACTGCATAAAAAGCACTTGCAGCAACAAAAACATAATATTCCAGAAACACGCTTTGCCGATCCGATCAGCTGTTCGTAACACTTCCTACAATGGATTAGACGTCAACGCGAACTATTGCATGTCCGCCATGACCTGCCCGAAACCGGAAATGTAGTTTTTTACCATCAGGGCCTCATGAGCCTATACTGGTGTTTTTAAAAGTTATGTTTGACTTTATGACTTTCTGTGTGGTTTCTGGGATGCTTAGGACTCATATTGCACTGCTGGAAATAGTTTATTTTGATGCATATGCTGCTTTTTTGCAAATTTGCATTATAATATTTATTTTCGTTTTTCCTGCAGTGTATAAAAATTGGTGTATTTCAAAAATAAAACTATGAAGACACTCAAAATAAATTTCCTGTGGTGGGAAACTATTTTGTGCAACTTTTTTGTATTTACAGTTTTGAGGGATAAGCCTCTTAAATTTCTCTAACTAGAAATATATGTTAAAAAAACAAAAACGATTTTCAATTTTTTGGTAGTTTATTGCACTTTTTTGCAATTTATGTAATTACTATGCACTTAATGCAGACATATTATTAAAATCTAGGCTGTAAGGGTTGTATTTATGTATAGCAACTTGAAATGCTCCCAAAAATGGCTCCACAACATGTAAAAATATAATATAAGCTCTGGCGGACTTGGTTCTATGGTAGGTCTTAAAGGGTTAAAGCCAACATAAACACAGTTACAACTGAAGTCTAAAGAAAGAAATCGTTGTTTGCATCAGTCTTCTTTTTGTCTCTTTAAAAGTGAATCCGATTGTTTGCTGGAGTCCACCCTCACACTCTGAGACGGCCCCTTTAAACACTCGCTGATCACTGACACACTCAGTTGCCGTGACTCTTCCAGAGGCTCAGCATTCTTGGGTTCCTTGTTGTCCATTTTGCACTCTCTCCACGGGTGAGTTTGCCTTTAAGACATTTAAATCAAGGATTATATTTTTTCAAAAATAGGTGTAATATTAATATGTAACTAAAACTTCTTTATTAACTCTAAATATTCAAAGCTGGAGATGCAGAATAACTGCAGGAAGATGAAGGGCTGCACTTAAAACTGAAAACCACAGTTTTAGTTTTGATATTAATCACAGTAACCTGATTGAAACCTACACACTGAACTGCTCATAGTCTAAAGTATCATTAACATTTATGATGACGTGTAAATCAACACACACACTTCTATTGCTTATTGTTTATAACTATTTATGAATAACCAGGCAACTGTTGTGGAAACAGATGTTTCCATGGGAACTAAAACATCTGATCAAAATAATATACACTGATAATGATAATGAGCCTTTAACAATCATATCAAGTTTACAGTAAGCTTGTGCAGGTATTAACTGATTTATGAGTTAATATTGTAATAGATGATTTATATGTGCAGGTTCTTTCTTACACACATCAAAATGTTTCTGTTTATTGTTTTTATTTAAGTAATGAGCACAAGTAACTGTTTTTGGTTACTAGTAACAAACTGCTTAAAGATACAATTTAAAATAGTTTTTTTGGTCTGTTATGTGTAGACGGAGCCGGTTCATATCTTGTGTGTTTTTATGTGTGAATGATTCATCACTCAGTGTAAACTTTCCTCTGAAAATAGCACAAAGCCTCGACTGAAAGTGAGTGAAAAGACATCCGATGTCCAGCGACTCTTAAGGATCTTCAGAAAGCTGATGAACACTTTTTAAAAACAATTTCAAACCACGACTCTTTGAAAGCAACATTTAAATAAATTAGGGCTGGATCAAGACTTTTGCACAGGACTGTGACTCATGGCATATAACCCTTTTAATACACGTTTAACTTTAAATCAACCCTCAACTATTCTTAACAATAATAGTAAAACCGATGTTTTAATGTAAACTCTCCTGCAATAAGAACTGAATGCAGTGTTGGACTGAGAGCTGCACCAGCAGTGATATTACTCCACGTCGCTTTTCTTTTGGTATGTTATCGCAGTCTGAAGATCAAAGCTGCTGCATGGTTTCTGCTGATGCCTGCTGCGGTTAAATGACAAAACACTGAAATCTATTCATTTCAATGAAGGGGAAACGTTACGTGGAATACTTAATTGTGCAAGACCTGCAGATTTCTGCTATTGAGAAACGTAAAGATCTGGATAGCGATGACCTTTACTAGTTATCATGCTGCGTTTTATTAACCAGTTTTTAAATAAAACAACAAAATTTGCTCCTCGACTGACTGTTGAAGTCCACGTCAGTAAACCTGCACAAACTTCATTTGATTCGCACTTAGAATGCAAATGGTTACAATGTTCCACCTTATCTTATATTTTTGTGTGTAGTCCAGATTGGAATTTTGGAAAACACATAATTCCCATGGACTTAAATGCAACAGTAACATAAGGTATTAACAGTTATTGTGATGTGACCTGAATGTAATGTCGATTAGAATAAGTCACAAAGGTGCGTTTTGGGTCATTTAACAATTCCACACAGCTCATCCTACGAGCCGCAACAGCTTATGAGCAAAAAACCAGCCCTTTCCTGTTGGTGGAAAAATGCACCATGTCGACCAATCAAATATGATATGGCACCATAACATTTGGTTGTTTAGGGAGAGGAGTGACGGCGAGAGAGAGAGAGAGAGAGCGAGTTTTGAGATGTGAGAGATTTGTGACGTTTAGCGTGTTTGGAGTGTGCAGTTAATGTGTTGTCTTGTGTAGTTAGTGTGTAGTGTTGTGGATAGTTTTGTGTTGTGTGTCAGAACAATGAGGCGACTGCTGTCTCCAGGTAGAAACAGCAGTGACACACCTGCTGCTGTCAGACCTGCAGGTATCAGGCTGTGATGTTTCCTTTATAGTGGACAGAAATTATTTTTTGAAGTGGCACAAATAATTTGTGGCATCTTACTGAAGAACAGCTGATTGTTCTGTAAATAGTTTGAAATGGTTACTAAAGAAAGGTAAATGGCTGCAAATAATTTTGTTGTTTGCAAAACTTGTGCACATGATTTTAAAATTGACCATTTATATTTGCATTTAAAGTTATGAAATATGATTCAATAAACATGTTTGTGGTTGTTATAGTAAAAAATATAACTTTTTCTATTATTCTAATATAAGTTTCTACTCTGATTTTATGTTTTTTGTCTGATTTGTGTCTGAACTGTAAATTCAGACACGTGAGGTTGTGCTGATGATTCCAAACAAGGCAAATAAACAGTTTTTAAAGGTGGAGGGAAATGGCCGATTACACCCTGGAGCCCAGAGGGTTAAACATTTTTTTAAGTAACGCAATAGTTACTTTTCAAGTATTTTAGAATTTTGTAACTCAGTTACTAACTTAGTTACTTTTTTGAAGAAGTAACTAGTAACTATAATTAATTACTTTGGAGAGGCGGCTGACCCAGAAACCAAAGCTTTCAAGCTACCAGTCACACTCACTCTGTTTCATGACTTTTAGCTCTTTGCACTAAAAGACCCAGTTAAAGGAATCTAATCATGACGCCTCCTGGGATACTCCGGGGTACTTAAACAGTGTTGTAGAGCATCTTTCTAAAACTGCCAACATCGTTTATTTTTCTACTAATAAAGATGTAATGTTTTAGAGGTAAATAACGTGTATATACAGAATGTTCTATCATGGATGTAGCGAGCAGGACAACCATCGACAGGGAAACATCCCAACAAGGTCCAAGTCTACTGTAACTCTGCTACCTGCCAGCTCGCTGTCTGGTTTCTCTTACATGCACGCAGCAGATTATATTGGAGTCATGTGTTTGACAAATGTTAGGATCAGCATGAGATCTGGAAAAATTCAGAGGAAGAAATGTAGTTTCAGTTTGCAGTCTGATGAGACTGCAGTGGCAAGTTAAACATCTGAGGTATTTATAAATATTTTATTGTTTTTGCAAAACTTTTAATAATCACGTTATGTTGGGATGAGCCTGGTTAATGTAACAATATTCCAGATTGTTACATTGCAAATACAACAGCCTAAAGTTCAAATGTAAATGAGCCTGTTTTGCTGGAAATGAGTCATTTCTTTGGTGGAACTATTACACACCAGTGGAGAGGAGCAGGACTTGTTTAAGTCAGCAGTTTCTCTTCTCAGTTTTGAAACAGATGAACCCAACAGGATGGAGTGTGCAATGATTGGGTTAGTTATTTCATAATGCTACTCTGTCCTTATAGCTTTGAAAGGAGTGCCTTATAGTGATCTTCAATAGACCTGGCCATTTTTGTACCCGTCAAACTGTGTCTGATAATATATAGCATAAAGTTGGGATGCTCTGTGAAATAGGAATGAAAGCAGAATGCAGTAATTTGCTAATCTCATCAACCTGTGAGAAGTTGGAATAAACTTCTTTGGAGCCCGTTGCTCCTGAGAAACCGGTTATTGTTGTGAATTTTACACGTGTCCGAAGGAATCGTTATACATTGGAATGATTGCTTGTGCGCTGATTTACATTAGTGCACAAATATAGTGTCATAGCTAGTTATGTAGCTATGGGAATAATGGCATGTCATGCTGTCCCTGAGGTCCAGTCTGGCAGTCTCACACTAAGGGACAAGGTGCCTAAACTCATCAGATGTTCCTTCTTGTGTTTTAAGAGCATGTTTTTCCTGACTAAAACAAGTCTTTAATGTTTCTTGTGCCACAGGGTAAACCGCAGCCATGGACGATGGAGACGACCAATTTAATCTCTTTATGTATCTGTTTAACAACACGGAGACGACTGACCAAAGCTACGTGGTCAGTGAAACTGTCCAGCTCTGTGACAAGAAAGGTGTCAATGAATTTGGTGCAAAATTCATCCCAGTTTTCTACTACGTCAATTTCCTCTTGAGTTACCTTGGCAACGGGCTTGTCCTCTTCATCATCTACAAGTATGAGAAGCTCAGCACAGTGACAAACATCTTCCTCCTGAATTTGGTCCTGTCCAATATCCTGTTTGCCGCCAGCCTCCCCTTCTGGGCCACGTACCATCTCTCTGAGTGGATGTTTGGAAATGCCCTGTGTAAGATGGTCAGCAGTGCCTACTTCATTGGTTTCTACAGTTCCATCCTCTTCCTTACACTTATGACATTTGACAGATACCTAGCAGTGGTGCATGCAGTGGCAGCTGCCAAGAGCAGGAAAAAGCTATATGCTATCATTGCATCTGTGATCGTTTGGTGCATCAGTGTTGCAGCGAGCGTCAAAGAGCTGGTTCTTCGAAACGTCTGGAAGCACGCTGTCACTGGACTGATGTGCGAGGAGTCCGGATTCTCAGATGTCACCATGAAGCACTGGCGTCTTTTCAGTTACTACCAGCAATTTCTGCTCTTCTTTCTTCTCCCCCTGTTCATGGTGATGTACTGCTACATCAGCATCACCATACGCATCATGTCCACCCGCATGAAAGAGAAGTGCCGTGCCATAAAGCTCATATTTGTCATCATCTTCACCTTCTTCGCCTGCTGGACTCCGTATAATATCGTCATCCTTCTTCGAGCGATACAGATCTCCAGTTCCATTGAAGAGTCGTGTTCTAGCGCAGAAAGCTTGGACTATGCACTTTATGTGACCCGAAACATCGCCTATTTGTATTGTTGCATTAGTCCTGTGTTTTACACCTTTCTAGGAAAGAAGTTTCAGAGCCACTTCAAGAGGCTGGTGGGTAAGAAGATTCCTTGTTTGAAGAGACACATTAGCTTCAATAGCCAGAGCACCAGGACAACGTCACAGCGGACACCACACTCTTTATATGAGTACTAAACACCCACATGTGTGTTGGTCTATTGTTGTAACGTCTCTCGCTGATGCGTTCTTTAGGCCATCTGTCACCAATTAACTGGCAAAGGTCCGAGATGATGGCTACAATCATTTTGTTACATCCCTACATTCCATTTTTCAGTAATGCAGTAATGTAACATTTTACTGTAGCAAATTCAGTAATTACATTAGTTACAATTATGTTGTTACTTACAAAGGTTCTTCTCTTGTCTAAGTAAGTACAAGTTGGTTTTTCCAGCACATTTCACAGACAGATGTCAGATCTGTGCACCAAGCAGATACAAAAACAAAATCTGTTTCATCTTTATATGTTTTTTTCTTCCTGCTACTTGAACAACTGATTTCAGTTCATGTGCGAGTGGAGGAAAATGCTGGAGCTTTTGGGAAACGTGAACATTTATTTTTCTTGTATAATAGCGTGGTAGCACAGTGCAAACTGCATCCAGGGCAGAAAAAAACTCTTTATACTGCTAACACAACTTTGGCTCAATCATCGGCTCAGACAGCATGCTAATGCAACGCTAGCAGAGGGATTTTAAAGCCGAGTCTTTGCCAACCCAAGCTCAGCAGACAGAACTTGAACTGCAACAGGTACCAAAAAGTGATTAGCAGTCAAACTTCCAGTGTCCTGTGGCGACCGCTTTGAACTCTGGTTTCATCTTTGCTTTGTGTTCATATGTAAATACTAGAAAGAAATCATATAGGTAGCCTAATGTGCAACGAATCCTTCTCTTATTAAACATAAACATTGTAGAAATACTGCTGAAGTGTACTTTTATTTGATACAATTATTAGGCTACTTAAAATCATATTGCCTTGAATTATAATGCATGTGAAACTTTGATATTCTGAATCTTTGTTTGAGGAAAAGTTTTATAACTGGATAATCTAACGTTTTAATCTAATAGTCTTCACTCCACACGGCTCTCAACAGATGATCAGTGTTTGTTATTATCAGTTTTCCCTGATAATAGTTGACTTAAAATACTCGTCTCCTGCTGCGCCGCTCTGTCAGATTACGTTTTAAACCTGCTTCATGTTTGTCAACTGAAATCATCCAATAATGTTCTATTTGTGTTAACATGTATTAGACTCATATTCAAGAACAGCTATGTTATTACTTTTGGTGTGCATACTTCCTGTGTTACGTTACAGCTATATCTACCATAGCCATGCTGTAGAATTATGATTATGTGTTGCCGAAATGAAACAACTGATTGTGTGGTCAGTCTCTGGTTTGTGATTTTCAGGCAGCAGAGCAGAGTGGGATCATATATTTGAGAAAGTGCGAGCTAACAGCTCTATGTTTGCTGGATAAAGTGATGTTGGTATTAATCGTTTGTAGGTGTTATGTGGTTGTAGCCAAAAAGCTGAATGAAAAGATCAACCCAGGATGCTTCTGGGAACATGTATTATTACCAGGCTGATATGTAGTTATGTTATAAACCCATATGTTATTCACAATACAGAAAATATTGCACATTTAAACTGAGACATCAAATTCAAAATGAACTTTTTGATTTGACACAGGCTTTTTGGAACTGGGATTTCAACAGTTTAAAGCTACTGAATGATGACGCTTCTGCACCTGCTGCATATTTCTGTATTCTGCTTTATGATTTGAGGGTTTTTATATTGACTGTTCTTGTATTGTAACATAATGTATATGTTTGTGATGCATCTTTTAAATAAACTGTGTGGATGATTTAAACTGTTCCTCACTGCCGTCTGTCCTTTTATGGAAACATTTCGTACCACTTTGGCAGTCTTAGCAAACGACCGGATTAGTTCCCTTTTCTAACAGAACATCTGGTTGTTGCTTCCTGTCACATACGCATGTTCTAGTGAATCACCTCATGCAACAGGACAAAATAACTATATATTGCAGTAACTTGTTGAAATGATGAAATAGGCTTGGTTATCTGTACAGTGTGAGTCAGTGTTGTTACAAATATTGTTAGTCATTTTCATAAACACTGGCCTGAGGATTTGGATGGCCGTCACCCTGAGCACGCCGTATCGACTGAGCTGGGTTGGGTCTGGCATGCTCCAGCACTTACAGCAAGAAGGTTCGTAGCTAAAAACCCAGCTGTGGCCCATTGATACTGGGATGGTGACAGGTAGGGGGCAGGACACGACCACGATTCACCATTCAGTGACATCTTTACACACAGCTGCAGCTCTCCGCTCACAGCTCGACATCCACATCAGCAACACAACAACAGGCCCGAGTTCATTTATGTGCAGGGGAGGAGTGATGTGCTGATTCAGGTGCGCCAACCTCCCCCACAGCCACGCCACGGACCACGCCCCGCCACATTTGGACGTTCTCCCTGTGCTGCAGCAATTCATTAGTAATTCCAAATTGGCCATGGATGTTAGATGAAGGTATAACATTTTTATAATATATTTTTGGAGTTGTGTTCCTGCCATCAAATTCACAAATGATTTTTCTGAAATATTGGATATGTTTAATATATCACTCTGACTGTAGTTCATAATGGTTATAAGAAGAACAGTTAAATGCTTTTGAGCAGGTAGGTAGGTAGACTTGGTCTGCAGTGAGTTCCAACCTCATAGATACTAAACTATGACTTGTTTACCTAGTCATGGATGCAGGGAAGCTATGCACTGGCCAACTCGGCGACTTCAGAAACCCTGAATGACCATGGCAGACAGCTACAATGGATGACTCCATTCATTAAATAAAACCTCTGCACAACATCTAACCAAGTCAAGAACAAGAGAAGGTTTGTGTATCATGTAAGAGCCTACAATGAAGAGGCACCAGATGGAAATAGAAAAGGTTTACAGCATGGTGTGACCCACCGGTTACACTCAAGACCAGGAAGGCCAGATTAGACTTAGGAAACATCTGCAAACTGCACAGATGAAACCAAAATGAAGTTTTATCCCGATGACTGGAAATGGCCGAAGCACATCTCATCATCTGTCAACGAGTTCAGAGGCAGCGTTATGGCATGGGCATGTATAGCTGCCAGTGAAACCAGCCTACTGAATTCTGAGGTGCACACCAAATGCTGCAAATCTGATCAGACAGCATGTTACAGTGCGAATGAATAATAACCCAAATCACAAAGCAAAACTGAAAGAGTTTCTCAAGGCAGGTCAGTCAGCTGATCTCAAACCAGCAGAGCGTCACAGTACTGGGACCGCAGCCCTGTCGTGTGGACACAGCGTTTTTGAGTTTCTCTGTATTTTGTTATTCATTTGTCTAGTTTCAGTTCAGCTTATCTAGTAAATCTCCACGATGTCCAGGATGGCAGCTACATTGTAACCACAGCCACCCTGGGGCGCACTGACAGAGGCGAGGCTGCCGGACACTGGCGCCACCGGGCCCTCTGACCACCACCAGTAGGCAACGGGTGAAGTGTCTTGCCCAAGGACACAACGACCGAGACTGTCCAAGCCGGGGCTCGAACCGGCAACCTTCCGATTACAAGACGAACTCCCAACTCTTGAGCCACGATATAACGTATATAAACAATGATGTATATTGTTTATAAGTCTCCCTGGTTCATGTTTGATGCCTGTGTGGTTGTGGCATGTCTGCGTCTCGTCATGTTTCCTGTTTGTTTTAAAAGTCTTGTTTCCATGTTCTATGTGCTTCGTTTACACTTGCCCTGTGGTGTCATTATGGTCAATTGTGTCAGCTGATTCCCCACGAGTGTTCAATTCCCTCCATCACCCTCCTGGGTATTTAAGTCTTGCGTCTCTTACTGTTAGTTGTCAGGTCGCCTACTTATGTTCCCCCCATGCAGTCACAGTCATAGTTAGAGTCACAGTCAAAGTTATAAAGTCATAGTCTGCTCTTAGTTCTCACTTTTTGGTTTTGTAGTTCATGTATCAGCCCAAATAAAGGCTCGCTTTTGTTTTGCAACCTTAGCACAGTCTTCCTCAGTGTTTGCTTTTGGGTCCCCTTCCTCCCTCCACACAGTCTGCCAGTACAGGTCGTGCCAGTAGGACCTGACCATGCCGGACCCAGTGACACAGGAAAGAGAAATTATTCAGGCTGTGGAATCACTATCGACTGCACAGCTCCAGAAAGGAGGAATGGGAAGGGTTAGTACACCAGATGTGGGTATGCGTGTCAGTCTTTCCCTGGTTATGGGAGGGGCTACCCCCGATGGACAGAGACTTTCTCAGTACCATTCTGCAACTCAAATATCTGCTCGGTTTATCAAGATATCACATATTTGCAAAAGCGCTCCGATGTTTTCGGAGACGTCTGTTACCCACCAGCTCGATAGCTGACCGGTAGTTCAAGGCTCACTAGAGCCGGCGAGAACAGCGAACTCCCGACACATCATTTTCAAACCCCCCACGGTCTTTCGCTACTCAGGTTAAACATGATATATAAGTCACTTAGATAACTTAAAATTGTTATTGTTTGGCTTTTTTCAGTGTTTTATTTGTTCCTGAGTAAATCGGTTTGGCTGAGATTAAAGTTATAGTTTTCACACAGCTGAATAAACTTCAAACAGAAAACTGATAAAACAGAAGTGTGAGATGATAGAGAGTTTACTCCAGTGTGCTGTTATATTTTACATAGAAAAAACAGACGAGGACCCAGCCAGCAACTACTTGCGTCAGTTATGAAATCAGCTGAGCTCATCCAGCCTCCTCATGTTTCCACTGGAGGTTCTGGAGAAACACTCCAGCTATCCGTTCCTGCTGGAGGATCCGAGGTCCCCGTCCAACTGTCTTCTGTCTCCACTGGAGGTCCCGAGGAGTCCATCCAGCCTTCAGTGTCACCTGCAGTACCACCACCTGCTCCATCGCTTGCAACTGCCACGCTGCCATCTGGTCCAGCTACCTCGCCTGTCGTTGCCACACCACCGTCTGATCCTGCCTCCTGGTCCTGCTCAGCCCGCACATCCACATCTAGTACCTCACCGTCACCGGCCACTTTCCAGGCCAGCGCCTGGGCATCTTCAGTGTCATGGACGGCCTCTTGAACTCTGTCGCCGCCATCTTCCACATCCTCAACTGCTCCATTGTCGCCGCTGGCTCAGAGGTCGGCGCCCTGAACTGTTCTGCCATGGACTCCTGAGGGGTCGACCTCCTGAAATAAGGAATATTTAATGGCTGTGTGGCCGACCTTCAGGTTGATCTCCCGAACAGTTAGATTACCGGTTTTTGTGCTGCCAACCTCCAGGTTGACCTCTAGAACTGTTTTGTTATGAACTTTGTACGTTGGACCTTCAAAGTTAGGCTTTTTTGACTCTTTTTGCTCATGTTTTGGTCTGGGGTTCCTTGCTGAGGTTTGCTTGTTGGTTGGTTTCAGCAGGTGGATTTTCAGTGTTTTTGTTTTTGTTGTTGTTGGTTTTATTTTTCTCTCTCCTTCTGTTCACTTTCTCCCCAACTCATCTTCCCTTCTCCTTTTCCTTTTCCATCCCCTGGTCTTATCTGTTCTGATTATAATAACTCAAAAATAAAAAATAAATGCTAATAAAAAATCTAATGAAATATGACTATCAAGTGGACCATTATAGCAAAAGGCTTAATGCTCTACTTGGGAAAATAAACCTGTTGGGCATTTATTGGGCCTTCAGACAACACTGTGAATGCTACAGTGTCGGAAAGGACAGGAAAAACAAATCGCCTCAATAATGTATCAATGCATTTGAAGAGCACAAAAGAATTTAAGTAGACCTCAGTTTTAATTTAGTTATGTTTTGAGCTGCTCGGTCGCTTATAGTTGATCAAGTGTAGCTAGCAAAGGAAGTGATCATTATGTCAGTTCACAGATGATGATGATATCATTATTTAATGCATCACCTGACCTTTCTGCTAACTATACAGTAAATATACACCAATCAGGCATAACATTATCATCACCTGCCTTATATTGTGTTGGTCTCCCCCCAAAAAACAGCCCTGACCCGTTGATGCATGGACTCAATTAGACCCAGCCACCAGGGGGGTGGCTGTAGCTCAGGAGGTAAAGCAGGTCATCTACTAATCAGAGGATGGTGAATAGGGATGGGTACCGGTATTTGGTGCCATGATGGCACCGGTTCTGACATAAACGGTAGTAACCAGACCGAAAAGCAGCGCACATTTCGGTGCTTTTTTTCCCCTTGAGATGTCGTACACTTTGAATTCTAGCCAATCATTTTACGTTTCCGAGGATAGTAGGCGGGTCCAGGTACGTACGTTCTTTTAGAGCAGAGCTACAGATTAAAATGCCCAAGGCGAAGCGGTCAAACGTCTGGCTGTACTTCACAGCAAAAGATGCAAACTCAGCAGCTGCAACAAGTGCTTTAAGCTGATACTGTGATACTGTCAAAGGAGGTAACACCTCGAATCTGATGAAACACCTGGCGACGCATAGCGTTTTGTTAAAAGCCGAGAAATGCACCGTATTTGATAGCTTGCTGCGAGACCTCACACCGAGCACATCTACTGCGGGTGTGGTGCCTGTTATCGGACCCGGAGTTAGCAACATCCCCCAAAAACCCGAAGAGGAGAGTCCTGGCCCCTAGCCCTGCCAGTGTAGCAGAAATGATGAGGATGATGATGCAGCAGCAGCCGTTCTTCTCTGCGTGAGTAGCTTAATGTTGTTCGTGTATAATTTACGTTGAGTAGGCTAACCACGTTATTACATTAATGCATGTAAGGTGAACTAGCAAACATCATCATAGCTACATGCAGCTGTCTTCTTGTTTGATGGCAGATACTCCCTTCACCCTGGACAAAAAGGCTAAAATGACCAAAGAAAAAGTGGAAAACAGTTAAACATGAGAGGTTTTTGGACAAAGTTTGTGTTTTTTCCATTGATTAAGCACTGCTTCCAGCTGCAGAAAAGGCTAACATTGTTATCTTTCTACAAAAAAACAGCTGAACATGAGAGGTTTTTGGACAAAGTTTGTGTTCTTCATTCTTTAAGCCCCAGTTCGAGCACCATTTAAGCACCGGCACCGTTTCAAAAGTACCGGTTTGGTACTGGTATTGGATAAAACCTAAACGATACCCATCCCTAATGGTGAGTCGATCCCAGTGTGCGTGCCAAATATCTTTGGGCAAGATACTAACTTCAAGCTAATCTCCAATGCAGTATGAATGTGAGAATACCAAGGAAAAAACTATGGAAAAAGGAGCTTGTATGAGTGGGTGAATGAGGCATAAAGTGCTTTGAGTGCTCAGGTAGAATAGTGCATATAAGAGCCGGTCCATTTACCATTTACCCCAGGGACGGGCCCAAGGTTTGCCAAAAACATCACACTGCCTCTGCAGCGTGCCTTCTTCCCATAGTGAATCCTGGTGCCAGTTGTTCCCAGGTAAGCGACATACACACACCTGGCCATCGATGCAGTGTAAAAAGCAATCCGACCAGACCGACTTCTTTCATTGCTCTGTGGTCCAGTTCTGATGCTCACCTTTACATCGTTGGTGCTTTTGGTGGTGGACAGAGGTCAACATGGAGCAGCTCTGCAGTGCACGGTGTGCTGTGACAGCTTTCTATAAGAACCAGCTTTAACTTTTTGGCAATTTGAGCTACAGTAGCTCGTTTGTTGGCTCAAACCACACAGGCCAGCCCTCGCTCCTCGCATGCCTCAACGAGCCTTTACCGCCCATGGCCCTGTGACTGGTTCACCACGTTTCCTTCAGTGTGCCGTCTTCAGGTGCCATGTTTTCTTTTCAGCAGGTCACAGCTGGGGAGACAATGGGAAGTGAAATTAAAGCGGTAACAAGCATTTTGTGAAGTGTTAGACACACAAAAACTGTGAAATCCGCCGTAAAAGGGGAATAAAAAGGAACATGAGGAACAGAGAAGGGGCTTTTCCTTCCCACTGTTGCTAAGCGCTTGTTTGAATGTAATCATTAGGTTTCTGTCTATAGCAACCTTAGATTAATATATAACCTTACTATGTAAAATACTTCAAGGTGGCTTATGTTTGGATTTCACACTGAATAGAAACTGACGGCGCGTTAGGAATGAAACGATTAAGTTTTTTTGTGATTTTTATAAACACGTTGGAACTTTGCTTATTAACTCTGTGTAATAAGCGTCAAAAGCATCGATTCAGCACTACGATTGAGTTGAATATTGAGACTGACATGTTGAGCTGCAGAAGGAACTGCAAACATGCTGAAACATCATAACTAGTTAAAGTCAGGGCGATATTTCTCTGTGCCAAGAGAGGCCGAACAGAATGTCCCAGATAATAAGCAGAGAACAACAGGCTGAGAATTGCTAGATAATATTAATATAGCAAGGTTAGGTTAGGGAGGTGTTTTTTCTTTGTCTATTTTTTTTCCAAAACAGGAGCAGATGCAGACGAGGTGAGACGAGGATGAAGTGCAGGAGAAGATCCACTCGTAGGATGGCAGGACCGGCCACATCGTAGAAGAACACAGTCATAATCACACTTGTTCTTGTTGTGGTATAAAACTGTATTACAGGGTCATCCTTTGTGTAGAGCAGACCGTTGGTCCGTTCAATCTTTTAAAAGAAAATCACTCTCCTGTTCTTCCTTAAAGAAACAAACACCAACAGAAGTGGGTTTAGTAACTATTTATGTTTAATTATTATTTATTTAATTAGATATAAATAGTTACAATGTTAATAATGTTACATAAAAAATAACTACATTACACCTGAAAATGTGTCATTTAGTTACATTGCCAAGAGTTACAGTGTCTTAAAGTGTACCATCATTAAGCTCCGTCTAAATCCTGTTTTTGTGAGAGTAACCTGATGGACCAAGTGTAAATACTTGTTTACGCTGTTTTCTGTTTGTTTTTTGTTTCTGATCATGAAGTGAAGTCACCCAAAAATGCGCTTATATTGTAAAAAGGATTTCATGAAGTCCTGAAATTTGACTATAAGACAAAGAAGTTGTCATCATTCATTTATCCTTGAAGCCTCGTTAAGAGCTGCTCTGTGATGATCATTCATAAAGAATATTTCATTATGTTTATTTCTTTGCTCTTTACACGAGCAGGAACACATCTGTGGTGTGAGCGCACTGAGGTCTTTAGTCTGCTGTGGTGTAAACTGGCCTGTTTTTACTCTTTCTATATATTAATTCAGGCCTTTTGTTTTTGTGTGTTTAACGTATCTTTTAGTCTGAATTTGTGCTGTGAGTCTGTCGTGGGGGCTAATTTCCATGTTTTTATGTTAAAAATAAACTGAAGAGGATATTTTGTTCCAGGCCTTTCTGTGCTTTGTGTCCCCTCTCTCGGGTTTTCCCTCCGGGACGCGTGCGGACCCTTCTGTCACCCCTCTGTCCCCCCTCCTTTCAAAGAACCCTGTATTGTTGTACATATCAGACCGTACCAAGTATTGTGGAGAGTGGGGGTGTATCGATTGCTCCTGCGGTGTATTGATTGCTCCTCCATCGCACTGTCTGAGCACGCACCTGGAGCTCGAGGCCCGGCCCGCAGCACAGTCGCGTCCCGCTCACAGGCCGGTACCGGAGGGTGTCGTTTGAAGCCAGCTGGGGTGCCGCTGGGCAGATTGATGGGACAGGAGAGAAAGCGAAGACGTACACGACGCAGTGGGCGGACAACCATTGCTCCTGGCTGCTAATAAAGGAAAACCGCGTCTCGGCTGCGTGTCGCTGGAACAACAGACAGCCCGGCGGAGGGAACGCGGGATCCCGCCTGCACCTGCTTTGTTGTCTGTGCTCGTGTCGCTCAGCGCGCGGATAACATGTTTCATCGCAGCGCTTTGTTGCTGCTGCTCTTTTGTAACATCATCAGCAACTCCAGCGCCGCATCCTCAGCATCCCGTAAGTAGGCTGTCGCGCGCGCACGCACGCACGCACACCACCGTAGCAACCGAGGTTAATTTGGAAACATTCATTCATATGAAAATTACGCTCGTACCAATATTTCTGTCTAACGTGTAAAAGATTGGGCTTCAGTAGAAATAGCAGCTCTGCGTGGAGACACACTCGTGTCTCGGTCCACCGTGGACTTCTACACAGAATCTCAGCAGCACATCAGAATAATAGCGTGACAAATACACACCATCTCTGACTGTGTAATACATCCATGCATGCTCCACAGATGGAGCTAAAAATAGCAGGAGTCTCAGTGTAGCGTATTTATTTAGATCACAGCAGCTGTTTATGGAGCTGCTGAAGGTAAGAGCCCAGCAGTCAGAGCCCTTTAACAGGAAGAGATCTCCAACAAATGAGGCTGAGGGAGGGCAGCCATCTGCTGCAGCCGCTGACTGGCTGGGCAGTGATGGGAAAGGGAAAAGAGGAGCATCGGGAGACCCCCAAAGACCACACAGTGTAAAGCAGGTAGAACTAATCACATGTTTTAGGGACTTATAAACACATTGAGGGGGAAGAAAGGCATCATCAATGCACACAGGACAATAAAGAAAAAGTTGAGAAAACTCTAAATGCCAACATGATCCACTGGCTTTTTGAGTGTTTTTGACTTGTTCTGGAAACATGGATAATCTTATTAATCTGTTTAAAGTATTCATGTGACGTAACAGTCGAATGTTTGGTTTGGCACAGGTTTTTCAGCCACTCTTCCTCATACAACCTTCCCATGTATCTACACTTGAGACCAGTAGCAGACCCAACCCAAACATTATGGGCATCAGAGCTTTTTAAAATTTGACTCTGGATTTAATAAGGAGCCAATAAGAGTAACTGAATATGACAGAACTGTGATCTTTTACTGGGCTGTGACCAGAGCCCGTGTTGATTTTGACACAGAAATTCTGATAACATGACGATAGTTACTCTGAAGTGGATACATGGAAGAAATGAACGGATGGATAATTTAGTATAAGGTACTGTGAGCAGCATATTTACCGAGGCTCCAGTTCTGCTGGACCTGCAGGGGGCAGCACATGCAAACAGCTGGTGGTGACGAAGAAGAATAAGGACCCAGCACTGAAAACTACAGCTAGGCAGCTCTGCTCCAGCTCAGTGATGAGAAGGGCAGAGCTGGGTATGAAAGTTTGTTGCATTCAAAGTCAGTGACCAAAGGTTAACAACGGATAATATGCAACCAGTGCTATCATGCTTTTTATACTGGGAGAGGAAATGCTTCCAGTTTAGCAGAGCACCTGAAAGTCTGGCATCTGTTCAAAGAATTACAGGTTTCATGGCTAATGTTGTAGAAATGCTTAAGCTAACATAACTGCTGTTTTACAGTAACATTAACAGGCTACAGCAGCCACGCTAACATCAGGCTGTGTCCACTCGTGCTCTATCACCATCCTGTCACTGATTTTAAAATGGGAATCCCATAATTGTACTGGGACTGTTCCCACTACTAATTTTCTGGTATTGTGACGTTCCCGCTTTCTAGGCCCTGTCATACATTTACTGCCTTTACTGTGTGTTTTTTATTAAGTACATACAATAATTAACAAAGGTTTGCATCCAGTATGCTTTACAGCAGGACGTTCTGTTTTTGTTTTAAAAAGATAATAAAAAAGGCACAGACACAAAATAGAATAAAATAAATAAGTAAAAGCGTAGACCCCGGGTGTCAAACTCCTCGAGCGCCAGCATCCTGCTTGTTGTTGAGATCTCCCTGCCCTACCGGCTGCTGATTACCTGGATCAGGTGTGCTTTGACAATATTCAAGGGCAGGTTAGTTGGAAAACGAGCAGGACAGCGGCCCTCGAGGCCTGGAGTTCGACACCTGTGCTGTAGACAAACCAGTGAAGAGTAGTACTGACCAGTCCCTCGAGTCCAGTCGTGTTAGAAAATTCAGAAAGGGATCCACTAGGGCTGGGCAATATGGCCTAAAATTCATATCGCGATATAATTTGAAGCATGTGCGGTAACGATATATATCATGATATATTCTTTTCTTCTGTATAACGTATTTTCCACACTTAAAATCCTTTAATTTTCTCAAAAATCGACAGTGTGCCTTATGTATGAATTCTGGTTGTGCTTACTGACCTCGAACCGATTTTGGCAGAAATCTGTTAAAAAATGTTTTAGTACAACTTTGGTAAGCCGCACTGCTTGATTGATTGTCAGAGCATTACGGCTGCCGTAGTGAGGAGCTTCACGGAGGAATCTGGGTCCTAAACTCCGTCTGTTTCAGGTCCCAAAGTCAAACGAACACTAAGAATTAAAAACGGTCTGAATTATTTCATCTTTAATTAAATCATCAGCGTTGCTGCTTTACCAGGTGTAACAATTAAGTTTTACATCCATGAAAACAGAATTTAACGGAGTTAGAAGTTAACAGGAAGTTAGCTCGCTAGCTTCCACCTAAACATTTCATACCATGTTCTGACAGAGATTTTTGAAACTAATTCAAACGTACAGCTCTGTTATCACTTCCAACATAAATGAAGACAGAAACTAAACAGCAGTGACGTTTGTAGGGTTACTGAAGTTGGACTACCTGGTATATAATGTTGTGCTACGTGATCGCTAGCGACACAGCTATGTTAGCATAACATTAGCACAGTGAAGCTGGAGGATGAACGCTAACTTTTTTCCACTCGATAAAAGTTAACGTGAGGGATTCTGGTGGTCAGGGACAAATGCAGTCGCATAGCTGGATGCTATACACGGGCCAAACTTCAGTCAGGAGAACAACTGAGATCATTCATCCACAATACGAGGTTAGTTATTAATATACTGCAACAACATGGGAACAGAGCAGCTGTGAGAGAATTCAACATTAATGAATCAATGTTACAGAAGTGGAGGAAGAGCAGTTTTTGGCTTTCCCCATATTTCAAAAGTGCTTCATCTCTTTGCCATGACTGTCGGCATAATTTGCAGATGATAATGGTTGTAGCCGCTGCAATGCTTTCGACCACAACAGGCGCAGCTTGATGACATCATCAACATGCGCTATCGCGATAGAGCGATATAGTCAAAATCTCTATCGTTGGCCAAATTTATATCGTTTCTATCGTATATCGTTTATATCGCCCACCCCTAGGATCCACGTCCACTCAAACTCTGTTCATTTCCTCCGGACTGAATGGAGGATTTTTGGGGAGTGCAGTATGATGACAGCTCGTTTATCCAGTGTTCCTGGTTTGGAGGCTCTGCTGATTTCCAGTTTTTAAGCACACACTTTTTTGCTGCAGTCGATGTAAGCAACACAAACTGTCTCCGACTAGGGTGTAGTGTTAGAGACACAACATCTCCAAGTATCCACAACTGAAATCCACACAGCTCCGAGGTCATTGTGATCACAGCGTTCCAGTAAGCCTGGAACTCCAAAGCACATGGCTGTTCATGTTTATGTTTGTTTGTATATGAGACATGAAATAATGTGAGCTCTCATATAAGCTTTAAGTGCTTCTCATATGTTTATGTGGAGGTGTTTAGGTTTACCTCTGGGTACACGTCCGGTTTAGTATTCATACAAGTAATAATTTTGAGGTCTTGTAGCAAATATCCTCTAAATCTCCACCCAGAAGGAGGAGAAACAGGCTCAGGTTGGTAAAGCTTCAATTCCCTTTTTATAGGACTGTGATCTGAAATAGTAGAGGAGTGTCTGTGAGCCAAAGACATGTCAGTTCTTCAGTAAGTGTCAGGAACAGTTGAATAAAATGAATATTCGCTGCTCAACATCACTTAGGCCCAAACTAGTTTTCCATGGAGCGATCCATTGACGGGTTCAAAACTAGGTTGTAATCACCACACAAACACTTTGCCTGCTGTATTAAACTATTAAAAAATTGTGGGTCATCTAAATTTGGGCCATACAAGGATACCAGTACTATTCTGTTCATGTCCACAGTCTATCAAAATGAACCTGCCATGTCTATGGTTTTATTAATAAGCCACACCTCTAGCTTTGGATGAGAATGACGAATAAAAAACATGACGACCCAGTCTCTGCAAATGTTCTCTATTAGTGAGGTGGTTTTTTAAGATATGTTAATGCTTTCTTCTAGGGCTGCTCAATTAATCGAATTTTAATCTCGATTACGATCTGGGCTTTCAACGATCATTAAAAATGACTGAGCCGATTATTACTGCTCCGTGTGGCAAATCGAGCGCACCTCTCTGCATTTCGAACACGTGTCACAACAATTAAGAGCAGCGGTCTCCAACCTTTTTTGCGCCACGGACCGGTTTATGCCCGACAATATTTTCACGGACCGGCCTTTAAGGTGTCGCAGATAAATACAACAAAATAAAACTAGTACCGGTACCGAAAAAAGAAGATTTATTCATAACACACGTGAAAAGACCCAGGAAAACCGAGTAAACGATAAAAACGATAACAAAATAACGCTGAAAACCGATAAAAACCCTGAAAACTATACATTTCACACCTGAGCCTCAACTCTCGCGGCCCGGTACCAAACGACTCACGGACCGGTACCGGTCCGAGGCCCGGGGGTTGGGGACCGCTGATTAAGAGGACCCGAGGGAAGCTCGGAAAGCTCAGCAGAAGTTATTTGGAGAGGAGAGTGACTGCTGTTGGTTGAAAAGAGAGGTAAAAAAACTTGAGTGGTGTGGAAACATTATGGGTTCGAGTCAGACGTGGATCAAGTAGACACAGTGTGTAAACTTTGCTACAGTGTCGTAGCTGCACCACAGAGCAACACTGCAAAGTTCACTAAACATAGATGTTTACATTTTTCATTTATTTTTATATTGCAAACATTTGCACTGTTATTAGTATTTGCACTATTTTATATTATTTTTGACAATCTTTAAAGTCATTATTCAACACATTGTTATTGTTAAATAAATATCGTCAAATAATCGAGATCTCAGTGAAAATAATCGTGATTATTATTTTTGCCATAATCGAGCAGCCCTACTTTCTTCTTCTTGATGGGGGAGTTACTCCCTCTAAATCAAACACAGTCGAACCGTCCAGTCCTGTTCAGTTTACACACTGCAAATGACTCTGACTCAGACCGAATCAGAGTCTGACTAAACCCGCAACTTGTTGCCAAATGTTTACGATTTCCAACACTTACAGAGTCAAACATGGTACAGAGAGAGTGGAGAGGAAAACAAAGAAAAAACCATCCTGTAATCTCCTCATGACAAAAAACGCGGGCAGGTAGAACTCCATCTCTAACCTTGAGCGCCTCAGCGGAGCATTCAGAAGTACTGTCATAGCTTCATAAAGGAACAACCAAAGCAGGTCACAGAAAATAGTAAAAAGTAGCATGATAAAAACAGTGTTTAGACATTTAAGGCGCAGCTGATAGTTTTAACGTTTACATCATCCTGTGTAACAGTGGTTTACTGTAGGCCTCTTCCACACTGGACAGGAAAGGTTCCACCTCAGATGGAGCCACAGTTTGGTAGGGTAGGTGCTGGTGTTTGTTCTTCACCTCGTTGAAAGTGATCATCTCGATGGTGTAGTCCGGGTAAAAGGAGGCTCGGTTAGTATCCAGGTATACAGTCCCTTTGTCACTTTGTCCTTATCCCTGTAGTAGAGAAACTTAACAAGGATAAGCTGGATAGGGCTGCCACCAGTGTTGGGTAAGTTACTTCTATCAAAAGTAACTCAGTTACTTCAAGTTACTCGTTACTTTCAGAGTAACTAGTTACTAGGGAAAGTAACTTTGGTTTTACTCAGAATTCTCTTGTTAATGTGTTGCTTCCATAACTTTGCCAGTCTTCTAGCTTGCTTACTTGCCACAAGTGCACTGTGCCACCTACCAACAGAAAGGAAAAGATAATGTGCATGTTTCCACGAGAAAAATCCCACGCCTGGACCGTCATTGACTGCTGCCATGATTCTAGCCTAGGTCACAGCGTCATGTGCGCCTTTTACATCCAACACAAAAACTGCAGTCGTGGTGCTTTGATTGTACTCAGAACTCAGAAATTCTGCCTTCTGAATAGGAAGATGTAGGTAACACCAGACTGCAGATGAGCTGCATACAGGGCTGGACGGGGACAAAAAATCAGCCCAGGCATTTTGACTAGAGACTGGCCCACCATTATAGGAAAAATCATAAAGCCTTTGAATGAAAACAAACGCTGTTGTGACAGTGATGTTCACTGTTTTGATGGTTCATAACTTCCCTTCAACTCATTCATGTCACCTAAAAGGTAAACCTGTTTCTCCATCACCTGTTCAGCTCTGATGATTCAGTAAGGACATCTCCTGGTTTCATCTTCATGTTTCCCTCTCACCAGATAACCAAACCGACATCATGACCAGCAGCTTTACAGCTGTGGCTCCAGCAAACATCAGCTGATACTAGAAATTAATATTAAATAAATTCTAACAACAGCTGATCAAGCTTAAACGTGCTGCTGTTGTTTAACGCGACATTGGCTGGTTTCCTATTTCTGGCGCAAAGTGGGCGATAAACAAACAAGAGAGAAAAGCCGATCAGCTGATCATTGATCAGTTTCATGATTGAAGTAGAAACAGAGGGAGGGGGGAGAATGAAAGAAGAAGAGGCAGCTGTGCAGCAAAGACACAGAATAAATCCAGCTTTGTGCCTTTTTCATTGTAGCTGAATTACGGGACAAACTGTTCCTTTTCACCTCAATACGAAACGCGTAATATTTTCTCTGAATACCAGACGGGACGGTTGGCAACTCTAATAACTTATGAACAAAATAAAGTTCAACATCATTAACTTCATAGCACCCACCCAGCTGTATAGAAACTCCATCATGCTAGCTAGTACGCAGTATGGAAAAAGTCAGAATAACGAAAATAAACTCCACCTAAACTTGGTTTATATCTGACCCAGATAGACTGCAGCTCATAACTTCTTACCTCAAGTTCAGTTCACACTTGGACCGGCGGCCGCCTCGGGTCTCTTTTCCTTCTGCGTCCCCTTTCCCTCATCCACCTGCTGCCTCCACCACTTGCTAATGTTATTGAATCTGTGGAAGCTCTCATCTCATCTGGGCTTTCCCCATATTTCAAAAGTGCTTCATCTCTTTGCCATGACTGTCGGCATAATTTGCAGATGATAATGGTTTTAGCCGCTGCGATGCTTTCAACCAAAACAGGCGCAGCTTGATGACATCATCAACATGCGCTATCGCGATAGAGCGATATAGTCAAAATCTATCGATGGCCAAATTTATATCGTTTATATCGCCCACCCCTACAGCCGATCACAACAGTCGCCTCGAGGTGTTTAACGCTTGGTTCTCTACAAGAGTGCGCTCAGCTTGCTAGCAGCTGGTTGTATTTTGGTTGGTAACAAGTTACTTTATTTGGTATTTGTATAAATCAGGACATTCGCTGAGTGCAGATGTAAGAGTTAAATGTGAATTTATGTCTAAGCAGACAGTAACACGGGATTGTTGATGACTTATCAGTTTATTGGTGTTTTATCAGAAACTGATTGCCTGTAATTGCCAACTTTACCCCAGTTAGTCACAAACTTAAAGCAGAAGTAGCAGCTTGACTCTGTGATATGGCAACATTTATGTCACAGTGTTTCTGTGATCGATCGTCTGATTCTGCAGCAAGAAAACTAACAGTTTAACTTAGAGGACGTAATCTGAAACTCAGCATATTGAAAATGTAAAGAATCACAATAATATTGTGTGGTGATAACACAGTGTGGTGATAACACAGTGTGGTGATAACACAGTAATAATATAATAGTAATAACACAGTACCGTGGGGTGTTTGGTGATTCTGACCTCTAATATGTTTCTTTGTACGTACATGCATTCCTATGTTTGTATCTGTTTTTCTGGAGCCAGTGAAACACTCAGACTGTTTCAGCCTTTCTAATCATGTCAAAATAAATTTGCTGACGGCCTTTCAGCAAATCTTTCTGTTGCTTTTTTTGGCTAATTTTCCCTACATGTTATTTTTAAAACGGTGTTTTAGGTCATTGCTGAGGTTGCTGGGTTTTCCTGTCGATGCTCAAATAACATTTAGTTTTGTTTCCATTTGAAAAAAGTCAGCTGAGTCAACATCTTTGACCTTGTCAGCCATGATTGGAGCATCGATGTTCATCGCTTCACAACAGCTGGTTAAAAACGATATGGTCAAAAGTTGGTGAAGAATATTTGATCTAAAGTGAACCAAATGTTTGTCTTGATGACGTCGGTTGACAAATTGTGCTGATTCAAAGGGAAATGGCCCCAGTGCAGTCGTCTGGTTTCATTCTTTATCCCTCATGTAAAACTATGTAGACTTCAGTTCAGTGCAGAAACAGAAAAAACATCAGAAATCATTCACAGTTTTCTAGCATTTGCATATTAAAATGATGATGAAGAACAGAAGCATGGATGGAGGTTGTTCAGTGGTCGGGTGAACAGCAGGCTGCTCAGCTTCCAGAAGCAGCAGCGCTGTCATCACACGGGAAACTAAATTAGAGCCTAGATCAGGGGTCGGCAACCTGCGGCTCTGGAGCCGCATGCGGCTCTTTAGTCCTGATACTGCGGCTCCGGGTGGTTTGGGAAAATAAATTAGAAGTTGTCTTGTTTCTTTATGTTGTTGTGGGTTCTTAAGAATGACACCATTACTTGAAGAGAAGGTATTTTATCGAACTGTGGTTCACATGTAAACAAAGCTTCGCCATCACCGTCTACTCCGAGGTAACTCCCTCTGGCTCTCTAGCTCCCCCTACAGTCTAGGAGTATTAACAACATAAAACATGATACTAGGCAAATAAGGATTTGCTGTTATCATTACAGAAGTATTTAGCTGAAGTGTATTTTATTTGTGTTTAGTTTTTTTTAACTTGTTCTAAATTGGAAGATTATTGTGATTTTGAAATATAAAAATAAAATTATATTCTATTATTTTTTCATCGCTCAAAATAAGCGGCTCCAAAAGCCCAAAGGTGATATAAGGGTGGAGGCTCACAGCAGTTTTTGTTTGCTGGATCATTTTAGTTCAGCTTTCCTTTTGTTATATTTCTTTAAGAGTTCAAAATGTGTTAATTACATAAATAACATGTGATTTTCTCTGTAGCACTTCATGGATTTCATAAGCAACACACCTTAGTTGCTCTGTGGATTCTTTTAAAAAGCAGTTAAAAACTTTTCTGTTCAAACAAGCCTTTTGTTGATCTACGTATTTTATATTCTTTACATTATTTACATTTGATCTTTTACATTGTGTATAATGTCTGTTGATTGTATTGTTTATTTTAATATTTGTGTACAGCGCTTTGTGACTGCCTGTCTGTGAAAAGCCCTTAATAAATAAACTTTACTTACTTTAGTTGTTCACACAAAGCATAAAAGTAAAAAACAATATATACAGTGTTATCTTCATTTTAGATGTCAAAAAGTATTTGCGGCTCCCAGTGTTTTCTTTTGCGTGGAAACCGGGTCCAAGTGGCTCTTTGGGTGTTAAAGGTTGCTGACCCCTGACCCAGATCAACTCTGCACCACTCTGCTTATGTTTCGATGTGATTAAAAAAGCAGTTAAACTGAATTTTTAGGAATATCATCGTTGTGGTTTTTCAGCAGGAGCTCAGACGTGCTGTTGTCAGAAAGATCAGGTGGAGACGCTGATTTCAGGTCGTCTGACGACGTGTTTGTCTCGTTCCTTTATGCTGCTGAATGCAGGCGAGGCTGGTTTTGTTATGCATATGAGCAAACTCATCACTATGCTCACCACCTGTCTCTCTCTCTCACACACACACACATGCACACACATGCACACACTCACACACACACACACGCACCAGGAACAGTTCAGAGCTGTGTGTGTGTGTGCGTCTTTTTGCTTTGGACTAAATTCAGCAGCTGCTGTTCTCACAGTAAGATTGTGACCTGCTGACGTGGTGAGGATGTAGAAGTGCAGCACACTGTTGGTGGCATTGAAGGAAACATGTGTGGGCTTCTGTTTCAGGGAGGTGCGAGGACAGCTTGGCCACTCCTCTCCCATACAGCTCCTTCACCGGGTCGTCTCTATACAGCCGAGGAAACGGAGCTGGTTATGCCAAACTCAGCCGGACACAAGGTATGCCTCGGGAATATGGAGGGTGATGCTGTTTGTATTCCTGGGTTGTGGAGGGTTAATATTAAAACAGTTCATTCATGGCTGCATTTCTACAGCTTTGGTGTTAAATGTCAGCTTCTGTTCAGGCTGCAGCTCACAGTGCCGACATGTGTTAGATGTATAATTGTGACTAAATAATTATGTTAAAGAAGAAAGTGGTTTGTAGACTCGGACCCTCAGCTGAACGTGTTTGTTGAACTTTGTGAAGTTTTACCTTACCTGACTATAAACATCTGGCTGCTTCTAGAGCATATGTAAATGTTAAAAGTATAAAATAATAATGACCAGCGACCATTTAATTTAAGAGATGATTCGATTAGATATAAATGAGAATCGATATATTTATTCTTTAGGCTGTAAATCATCTGTGGGCATTTTTTCACTGGTTTTAAAAATCACATTTGGCATGTGAGTTCATGTGTGCAGTGTTTTTGTGCAGTGTGGGCAAAGCCTCAGAATAACCATCCAGATAAAGTAATGCAGACGTGCTTCTGCAGGACACTGAAGACGATTTGTTTTCTCTTCATCTACTCACTTTGTTTTCCGACATCTTTAACTCTTCCCAAACAACATCCCAAAATCTAGGTTCTGGAGGGTGGTCGCCATTGGATACAGACCGTTACCCGTGGCTTCAAGTAGACCTTGGTTCTAAGAAGCAGGTGCTTGCCATAGCAACACAGGGTTGCTATAGTACCTCTGATTGGACCACAAAGTATCGGCTACTTTACAGCGACACACAGAGAAACTGGAGACCTTATCTACAGGATGAAAACATCTGGGTGAGGAACTCAGTCGGACCGACTGACACAAATATCATGTGTGAAAATATTACAGCTGTCAGGGTTTAGGAAGACTAAAGCCTGACAGCTGTAATATTTTAAGTTTCGATCTGTGGCACGATGTCATTACTGAAACTATTACTTTTGCTCCTCGTTCTCACACTGTGACATAAGCCTGTGTTTAATGTTGCAGTGTGAGTCAGTGACAGTTTCACAGGTCTGGACCTGTGGGGTGTGTTTGCTCCGTTTAGAGTCTTGAGTATTTTTGGATTAATGGGTAATAACCACGTTATTATCAGGACAAAACCTCCGATTTCTGTTTTTTTAAATGTAACACCAAATCACTAGGGGTGCAACGATACTCGTATCGATATTGAACCGTTCGATACAGTGCTTTCGGTTCGGTACACATATGTATCGAACAATACAAAATTTTAATTTATTTTATCAACTTTCCTTCTGACGATGCTGTCTGTG
The DNA here is from genome assembly GCF_056152115.1 of Neolamprologus brichardi. Lineage (NCBI taxonomy): Eukaryota > Metazoa > Chordata > Actinopteri > Cichliformes > Cichlidae > Neolamprologus > Neolamprologus brichardi. The sequence continues at coordinate 2,727,971 of NC_142117.1, forward strand.
TTGAGTGCTCAGTGGATCTGCGCTGGACAGTGCAGCCTAGGCGGAGTAGTCGAACGCAGATCCACTGAGCGCAGCGCAAGCTAGCAAGACAGAAGCTAAGCTCTCGTTGCAACATGGCAAATTGAACCTCCCCCACCCTCATTCAGATCTGGCGTTTGGAACTATTTTGGTTTTCATGTGATGTATGACCCTGAAGGTAAGCCCGTCATGGACAAAAGTAAAACAGTATGTTGGATGTGCCACGCAATGCTCAATTACATTGGTGGGAACTAGTGTGTTAGCGCAGTTAGCTCGTTAACGTGTTGGCCGTCCAGCCCCAGGCACGGGGCGATCCGCGGTAGCTCGTTAACGGAGATTTGCCGTGTTGTGGCGTTAACGTCATTTCAGATTAACGCTGACAGCACTAGTGGGAACACAACGAATATGACTGCACATTTACTCCGACATCATCCTCGTGCAAAGACAAGTGGAAGCAGACAAAAACAACAAGCAGGCATGCTACAAACTTTACCCGAGTCATTTAGACAGCCGTTAGCACATGATTCTCCTTATGGGGACCTGATATGTTTAATATGCTGCTGAGAATATAGCCCAGAAGAAGCGTATAGTATAGCTTTTATTTTGGAAAGAGACATTTCTCTGTAATAAACTCTCTTTTCCAAAGATGAGTGATTTCTCCATCAGATAGATTTATTTTATTATTACTTTGTTGTTTCAGCAACATTAAATTTAAAAACTGTACTTTTGAGTTAAAATATATATTTATAATTTTAATAAATGACAAATTAAAAAAGCATGAACATTTTTTTTGTATCGAAAAAATATCGAACCGTGAATTTTGTGTATCGTTGCACCCCTACAAATCACATCAACAGTTGCCTGAAGGTGTTTTTCACTTTTCTAATTAACCAATGAAAAAAAAAAACATGTGGTTTAATGTTATTTGATTCATTTTCTAATGAATAAAAACTACATTTACATCTGATTTTCTCTTTCAAACAAATGTTGTTTCAGACGTTTGAAGGGAATGTAAACAGCGAGGGTGTCGTTCGCCATGAGCTGCAGTTTGCCATCCTGGCTCGCTACATCCGTTTCATCCCAGTGGACTGCAGCAGGGCGGGTCGCATCGGGGTGCGCCTGGAGCTGTACGGCTGCTCATACTGTAAGTGCAAGCTGAAGATGCCTGATTGAAACAGCGTGCATGTGATGGAGGAGTGGATGTAGATTTACATGACCTGTGGGCACTACAGGATAGGCAGGGATTTAAAACCCAATGAGGATTTTAACACCTGGATGATCCTTTGCAGGAGTCAGACTCATGAACCCGTGGACATCGCTGTGGACCGAAGATGTTCTGGTGCTGCTGACCAGTGCACCAGACAGTTTAGTTTTTGCAAATATTTTTGCGTCTGTCTGTCTGAACTATTTAGATTTTTTGCACCGCACACAAAGGCTAAAATAAACTGAACGTTTGGTACCAAAATAGACGACAATTCAGTGAAACGCAGTGAGATTAACAGGTGGTTTAAGAAAACCTTCAGCAGGAAGCTCGTTTAAACAGAAAAGTTTTTACTGCTTTTTAAAAGAATCCAGAGTAAAGCAGACGTGGTGGTAGACGGTCCTCGTTACTCTGCAGTGTTCAGAGAACAACCAACGAACTCTGTGAGCGCAGACGAGCAGCAGCAGCTGGGATAAATAATCTGGGGCCATTTAGTGCTCTGATGTTAAAACAAGACTTTTTAAACGAATTCTAACATCTATTAGAAGCTGATGTAAAGAATATAAAACAGGAGTGATGTGAGCTCGTTGGCTGGAACGTGTCAGTCGTCTGGCTGCTGCGTTTTGTTTGGCTGTGAGGCAGAAAGAGACGATTAGCAGATCGTTACATGAAGGAACCTTTAAAACAAGCGTGTCCATGCTCACAGGTGTACACACAGGTGATCACACACACAAACTACACCCTTATTGGCTCCTACCTCAAAGCTCACTGTGCGCTGTCGATCTTACGTGCTGCACAATAATGTTTAATATTTAGTATTTACTGTTATATTCACATAGATCATCGTGATGTTGTTTATTGTGTTGTTGTTGTTTTTTCTTCTGCTTGTTTTCTCTTTTTTTTTCTCAACAGGTGATCCAGCTGATTGATAGATGGATTTTTTTGTCTGTTTGTTTTGTTTGTTTTTGTTTTTTGCTCTTTTGTCACTGTCCCTCGTCCCCGCTGTTTTTCTTTCTTTTCCCCAGTCAAGTCTGTCCCATATTTAGCAGGTTAAAATAGAATAAAATAAACAATAGGGCTGGGATGGTCTATTTGGTAAATCTGTTGGGCATCTTTCTTCACCTTTAGACAATAATTCTGATGCAAAAGAGCCAAACGGGTCAGGCAAAAAAAAAAGAGACGATTTGTCCAGGCTGGTAAACAGATTTTACATGTGAGTTAAGGCCCAGAGAAGAATCCAGTATTACTTCGAATGTTTGGCTCAGCAGGAGGTCAGAAAAGCAGAATGTAGTTCAGGAGAAGCTGTGATCATGGTCTCATGTTTAAAACACGGCAACTTCTATACAAAAACAATGTCACGTGTACAGATGTGTGATCTAAAAACAGGAGGACTTACATGTTAGCTTTAATCTTCCGGTTTATCAAACAGCAGTCTTTCCCTTTAAATCTAAGCTCTCTTCTTCCTCTCCTCTTTCTCATCTTTCTCCATCTCTGACTGAAGTTCGCTCTCTTTCTTTTCTTTCCATGTGAGATGCAGCAGTTGGACTTTCAGCTGCAAACTGTTGTTCTAACTGCAGATTGTAGAAAGTTAAGTTTAGGATTTCTTTGGATCTCTCAGTCATGCAAGTGTAGCTGAGAGTAAGTTGATGTCAGAGGCTTTGCTAATCAGATCAGCTTCTCAGGCCACAGATGATGATTGCATGGTTACATTACGCTCAGCTGCAAAGTCTGTGCAGTAACAGGATCTGTGACACACAACAAGCTCACACTGCAAGCAGAAAATTATCTCTGTGCATAAGAAGTTGCACTTGGTGGAAAGTGTCCGCAGTGCATTTGTTAAGGGCGAGATTTAGACCGACTGAGAGAGTGCAGGAAAAGATCTTTGCTAAAAGCTGCTGATGGCTGAGAATTAGGGCTGCCACGATTAGTCGACTAGTCACGATTACGTCGACTATCAAAATCGTCGACGACTGATTTAATAGTCGACGCGTCGTTTGAAGCATTGTAAGATCCCAAAAGACGCAGGAATAAGTAGTAGGATTTAAGAGTGTAATAACGGACTGAAACAGAAGATGGCAGCACTGCATGTACAAGGATGCCAGCTGCCGTTAAACCCCGAAGAAGAAGAAGCTGCGTCCCAGAATTCATAGCGCGGCCCAGCTCAGTTTCCAACAATGGCGGCAGCTAGTTAGTTTTAATGTTACTCTTATTATTCTTTCTGGGTCACAAAATAAACGTTTAACATATTTTCAGGCGAGAATGTAGCTGTGTAAACCTCAAATATCTGCTCAGTTTATCAAGACACCACATATTTTCAAAAGCGCTCCGACGTTTTCAGAGACGTCTGTTAGCCACTAGCTCGATAGCTAGCCGGGGGCTAGGCTAACTAGAGCCGTGAGAACCAGTGTTGCCAACTTAGCGACTTTGTCGCTATATTTAGCGAGTTTTCAGACCCCCTAGCGACTTTTTTTCTTAAAAAAGTCGCTAAAAAAAGACGTGAAAGACATTACAAAAAACAATAATTGCTAAAAGAAATTTAATTTGTAGTTCTAAATAAATTCTAAATGCATTTAGGACATTTTTTGCTCACTTTATGTCTCGTCCACGATGTTATTTCTCTCTCCAGCAGCGTAGGTTACAATTACATTAGCATGACCAATTATGCAAATTAGGTGATGACGTCATTTTGCGACTTCTAGCGACTTTTAGGACAACCAATAGCGATTTTCCTTACTGAGAAGTTGGCAACACTGGTGAGAACACCGGACTCCCGGCTAATCGTTTTCAAACCCACCGCTGTCTTTCGCTACTCAGGTTAAACATGATATATAAGTCACTTAGATAACTTAAAAATGTTATTGTTTGGCTTTTTTCAGTGTTTTATTTGTTCCTGAGTAAATCGGTTTGGCTGAGATTAAAGTTATAGTTTTTACACAGCTGAATAAACGTCAAGCAGACAGCTGATTATCAGAAGTGTGAGATGCTGAAGAATTTACTCCGGTGTCCTGTTATATTTTAGATAGCAAGGAGTTTATTAAACTTCACCGAAACAATCTGCAAATTTCATTAAGATTTAATAAACTATCATCTTGTCTTTATTTTTAGTTAGCACAGACCTTAAACACTTAAAGCTGTAAGCTAATGATAGTTATATAAGAGCAGATGCTGCTGGTGCAATAAGCTGTATGTTTTACGTCCAATGGATGATGATCTGATTAGTCGACTAATCGCAAAAATAATCGGTGACTAGTCGACTATCAAAATAATCGTTTGTGGCAGCTCTACTGAGAATGCAGCCGGATGTCTGCTAATATGCAACTATAGTTACAAATTGTGTCTGCTAGCAAATGTATGTAGTTGTGTTACAAAGTCTGAGGGCCAGCACAATACAAAACCTTTGTATTCCTATCGCTGATGTCTATGTATTGATGAAATAACAAGTCACAAATCTACTATATTTTGAATTATATGTTAGTGTTTAACTTTCATTTAATAAGTTTTAATGAGTTCATACTTTTGCATCTTTCAGGGGCTGATGTGATTGGTTTTGATGGGCATGGGGTCATCTCCTACCGCTTCAGGAGTAAAAAGTTAAAAATTGTGAAGGACGTCATCTCTCTGAAGTTTCGCACCACAGCAGGAAATGGGGTGCTGCTCCACGGAGAGGGGCAGCAGGGCGACTACATTTCCCTTGAGCTTCACAGAGCAAGACTGCTGCTCAGCATCAACTTAGGTATCCTTCTGATCTTCCTGGTGTTTGTATCAGAGCGTGTTCTGTTAAACTGGACTTTATTCACCTCTGATTTCATGAACGATGCGACGTGTCTGCAGGCAGCAACCAGAACGGTTCGATTCAGGGTCACACGGCTGTGACCAGTGGGAGCTTGCTGGATGATGACCACTGGCACTCTGTTGTCATCGAGCGTTACCGCAGGAATGTCAACTTTACTTTGGACCACCACACTCAGCAGTTCAGAACCAATGGAGAGTTTGATCACCTGGACCTGGACTACGAGGTACAGCTTCCACACGGCTCAGTTTATCGTACGTTTGACTTAAACTGTGAATGTGTGTGTTCTCATTTAGTGAGATGTGCTTCCAGCCATCCGCTCTCTTCTGCTTATCCTTGTCAGGGTTTGGATCCTGTTATGTACTTATTTAATGAACCACTTGCTAGGTTCTGAGAATCTTCTCCAAAGTCTTAATTGAAGAGGAAAATATCTTCTTAGTTTGGATGTCACCTCGAAAGGAAGACACACGATGTTTGTTCACATATAAACTGTGTTATATGAAGGTAGTTTCAGGTCCTCATCTCCAGCATGATTCAGGTTCTGCTGATGTTTGTTGTTATGTTAGGCATGCAGGGAAATTTGCTGCTTCCTTTTAATGACTTCAACTGAGGCTTCAGTGTTTAGAGGACATGTGTACACAGGTACGCATGTCTGCTGCTAATGTACGTCCTGGTTATCCATCAGCCTGTCAGCCAGCACAGGTTTCATCGTTCAGTCATATTCAGGGCACTGTGCACACGAGTAACTCTGCAATCACTGCTTGAACAGATTGTTGGTGAAGCTGGAGGAAGAAACTTACCTTTGACAGGAAAAGTAAAGATTGTGTCAGAAATGAACCCTCTTCATGTTTCACACACAGTTCCTGCTTTGGCAGCAACACTGTCGTGATAAAGCTTTCACTCAATATTTAAGATATTGTCTTTCAAAAGAATTTGAGCATTTAATCGTTTAGGCTACATAAATTCACATCACTTCATCATTTCAAAAACATTACTGGAGCTCAGTTTTAAAAATAGAATATTTTGTGTGGACATCGTAGCATGACCTCAGGATCACGTCTAAGAGCTACTGTTAGCCAACATTTGTGTTCATGTTTTAAATCAGAATACTTGTTAAAATGAAGCATTTTTGTCCTGTGTTTACTTTGTTTACTGCTTATATTTAGATTATTATCCAGTGTTTTTTTTGTTCTTGTACTCAAGAGTTTTTTGATACTTCTGATACTCTAGTGAGAGTGAGACAGGTACAAAGTTAAGGCTGTAGAGGTAAGTGAGCTTAAATACCTGGTCAACCATCCAAGGACAGACGTGCACACAAAGCATGAAGAAGGGTGTGAGGAGAGGCAGCAAAGGTCGAGACGAGTGTGTTTGTAACAGGAGGATTGCAGCAAGAGTGCAAGTGAACACAAAATGCAGTTTCTAAATGAAGCTGTTTGTTATTAACGGTAAAAGAAATCCAAACCTGCACGACCCCAAAGAAGATGGATAACTTCTAGTATAGATCAGCTCAATATGTTTGTCAATAGGCAAATAACCCAAGAAACTAGGGATGCAACGATACCAATTTTTTCAAACCGATACGATACCGATACTTGGATCTGAGTACTTGCCGATACAGAGTACAAAAACCGATACTTCTACCACACACACACACACACACACACACACTGCCCGTGGATTTTCTCTTGACATTTTTCATCGCTTTTCCAAAACCTGAGTTAAAGTTGGCTGTTCCACACTGCTGACATTTTGTTTAGCCTAGCTACAGCAGCCTCCAGTTTCTCTTTTTTATCTGGAGCCGCCAGTCTCACTCGTCTAACCCTGTGCCTGTTTAGCGCGGGATGTCCCCCTAGTGGCCAATCTAAAAAACTACAACAGAAATGACAAGCCACCCTCTGATTAATGAAATAAGTTGGTATCGGTTCATGGTATCGGTTAACTTTTACGAGTATGAGTACACACACATTTTACAGTATCGGCCCCGATACCCAATACCAGTATTGGTATCGGTGCATCCCTAGTCGAGACGAGTGTGTTTGTAACAGAAGGATTGCAGCAAGAGTGCAAGTGAACACAGAATGCAGTTTCTAAATGAAGCTGTTTGTTATTAACGGTAAAAGAAATCCAAACCTGCACGACCCCACGTGACAGTGATTGACCCTAAACCCAGTGACTGGTTGGGCCACGCAGCAACGACTGCAGTCAAGTCTTTGTTTTCTGTTTAACATGCAAAAACAATCTGAAGTCAGGAAGGAGGCAAACACTTTGTAACAACAGCTCATCTCACTGTGTATATTTGACACTTATTGGATGTCTGAATCCTGAAAGAGTCGGTTTATTCCTGCTACAGTTTACAACATTACTGCGGTTCATCTGTGTGAAATATTCATTTACTCTCACAGCTGAGTGACGTGGTTGTTGTCTGTTAGTAGACCTTAAAGAGTGAATGGTTTCTGTGTTGGTTGCAGAGATGCAGTATCCTCCAGTGTTGCTTTGTGTTGTGTTCCTCAGATCAGCTTTGGAGGACTTCCTGTGTCTGTGAAGCCAACCTCAGGAGGCAAAGAGAACTTTGTTGGCTGCATGGAGGGAATTACCTACAACGGGGAGAACATCACTAGTCTGGTGCGCAGGAAGAAGGTGGACACCACCAGCTTTGTAAGAAGTGTCTTCTCTTTGAGTTTATGTGCCCAGCCTCGTGTAAATGTAGACTGCAGTGCTACAATGATCTTAAAAACCCTTTCGCAGTTTTTCTGTTATTTGGCAGTTTGCATCTTTTCCTAAACTAAATCTGTCGTGGACGTCTGTGGAGGAAAACTCTTCTTTTCTTCAGTAACATGCCTCGATTCGTCGTGACAGCTCTAAACGTACTTTTTAAACCATATATTACTGTTGTTGTGCTAACCTCTGCTGCTGTTACTAAAATGACTGAAGTGCTAGACAATGTAAAATATTTTTCTTCTTTTTTGGGATCTTCTTAAATAACAAAGTTAATTGAGTGGATTTAATTGTTTTTGCTGGACAGAAAACTCTTGGAAGAGAAGAAGTTGCTCCTGTTGATGTGTCCCAAACAGTCTCTAACCTGTCAAAGCCTCAGTCTTTGAAAACACTTTCGACCTGTCAGAAGATTAAAAGGAGCTCCGGTAGTTTCTTCACTGTTGCTCAACCTCCTGAGCAGATTAGCAAAGTAACACTTATGCCCGTGAGGTTGCCTCTGCTGTCGTCATTGGCTGCTGTGGCTGTTCTGCAGCAGTGATTTCAGGCATTCTCATACCTGTAGACCAGTTTCCTGTGGTCTGAATCAGCTGTAGCTTTGTCCCATGATTTGATTTCTTTTCACACAGAGAAAATTCCAGGTGAACCAGTGCATCACTACAAACCACGTGATAGATGTATCTGGGCAGGATCAATAAAAGTAAATACAGCGAGAAGGTGCTGTGTTTTGGAGCATTAGGGAGAATATTTGTTTCACTGCTGGTTGCTGGCCTGTGTAGACCTTTGCACGTCTGTGCTACTTCCCAGAATGCAAAGCGTGCGTTGCTAGAGGAAGCTTTTTAGCTCAGTTTTGAAATGTACACTGGGTAGTTGATTCGGATTGAGGTCACATTTCTACCATAAAGGAACCACAACAACCACACCGAGACTGTTTGAAGGAGGTGGTCTGTGCAGTTGTTTTGGTGCGTGCCCAAGTGCAACTACTGTGCTCACGTCTACACAAACGAACCTCACTAAGAGGAAGACAAACCAGAAGCTTCTTTCTTTTGGTCACTACTCAGAACAGCTGATAAAGTACAGCATGATTAACCACAGTGAATCTGTGATTAGTTGGCAGCACCCAACTAATCACAGTTGCTATCTGAAACTAAAACCAGAATACTGTAGCCTACTTCCCACACTAAGACTGTGGTTGTCCTCTAAGAATGGATTTTGAATCTCTCCTTCCTCAGGTGGCACATTTTTTGTCTGAAACTTGTCTGATTCGTCAGAGCTCATTTTGATTGCTGTTCTTTTTTCCTCTCCATAATAACCACTGTGTTTGTAGCTCAGATGTTCAGACTCAGTGGACTTCCTCTATATCACACATGTGAGTGCAGTCTGTGAATAGACTGGCTTTTAGTAACGTATTCACTGTGAAAATGTCTGAAATGTAAAAAGCAGACATGCACATGGATCCGCTCAACATTTGATGACGTTCATGTTACTCAGACCTGCGCTGGCCCTAGAGGACTCACAGAAGTGGAAATTATAGCATCAAGTCTTTATTCCACTCTGAGCACCTAAACTGCCTGACAACCGTTTTCAATTTAGAATCGCCAAATGAAATGACGTTTCAAAATAAAAGTCTGTTAGGTACTGTCTACTCCATAAATCTCTTTATCGGTTTCTTTCTTCCACTGTAGCGTAACCTGACGTTTTCCTGCTCCGAATCCAACACCTCCCCAGTTTTCTTCAACTCCACATCCTTCCTGCGGCTGCCGGGTCAGACTGACAGCGACACCCTGTCAGTCAGTCTGTCTTTCAGGACGTGGAATCCCAACGGCCTTCTGATGTTCACCGCCCTGGTGGATGGCTGGGTGGAGCTGGGCCTGACGGAGGGAAAAATCACCGTCTACATGAACGTGACACAGAAGAAGAACACACGCATAGACATTTCATCAGGTGAGCTCAGCTCGTTGGTTTTTAGTCTTCGGTTGTTTAATTTTTATCTCGAGGTCCTTTTTGCTCTCTTTGTCTTCGATCGCTGTTTTGTTTTCCTGTTAAACTTTTCTGCATGTGTTTCCTCACAGGTTCAGGTCTGAATGACGGACAGTGGCACAGTGTCCACCTGAACGCACTGGAAAACTATGCAATGCTGACGGTTGATGGAGACGAGGCCTCCACAGTTAGAACAGCTATCCCCATCCAGATCCAGACTGGAGGAACCTATTACTTTGGAGGTGTGTTAGTCAGATTGTTGAATGTTGTCATTGTGTTTCTTAAATTTGTAAAGTCTTCGTTCAAGCAGCAGGCAAGCAGCCTGAGCACCTCTCCAGCCTCTCTGTGCTGAGGAGGTTTTATTGTAGACACATCCTGACAGATCTGCTGTAAACTTCCTGCTTTTATGACCCTTTAGGTGAGCAGGAGGTCTCACAAACACACACACACACGTGCACACACAAACACAAACACACACGTGCACACAAACACACACACGTGCACAAACACACACGTGCACACACACGTGCACACAAACACACACACGTGCACAAACACACACATGCACACACACGTGCACAAACACACACACACGTGCACACGTGCACACACATACACGTGCACACACACGTCCACACACACACACACAGTGCCTTGTCTTAGAACCATTGGGGGGTTTTACATTGGGAGGTGTTGTGTTGTGTTGTGTTGTGTTGTGTTGTGTAAACTGTAACTGTCATGGGAATAAACAGCTGTGAGGAAGCTGCTCTTTGAAGGATTCAGGCTACAGACAGCTGATGAGCATTAAGCTCCACCCCCTGGTTCTGACCAAAGTTCCCTCGTTAGCGAGACCGGTTGAAGATGTTCTGTCTTGTCTCGTGTTCTTCATGAGGAATACGTCTCTAAACCAGCGTGATCAACAAGGTGATTACTGAGAAATGGGAGTAAACATGATCCAGAGTAATTTGATGTTTTATCAAGTGTGTCCACGTTTTCTCTTCTCTCCTAAAAACAGTGTGATAAACTGATGCAAGTGTGAATTTAAAACGTGGAATAACAGGGTGGGCTGTGACTGCGTGCTACATCCGTGTGGGTAAAATTAGTCCAAGTTTCTTGATTATCAAACAAAATGAAAGTAGATGTTTTGTCCTGAAGCACAATGACTTTATTTTCACAGAAGCTTGCATCGACCTTCAAGACCCGATTTCTGGTGCCTGAAATATTCCATGTTTGAATCCTACTGTGCAGTCCTCACCAGCTTCATTCCAGTTTACTTCTGCTGGTGATAATAACGCCTTTGCTGCTCTCCGTCTTTGTCTAGGTTATTTTCTACAAACTAACCCCAGATCACATCAGCGCTCCTTCCAGGGCTGCATGCAGATGATCCACATAGATGATCACCTGATGGACCTGAAGGCGGTGGAGCAGGGCCTCATTGGAACTTTTGAAAATGTCAGCCTAGATATGTGTGCCATTATAGACAGGTATGTATCCCAGAAATTAAAAGCACAGTGGATTGTTGTTGGGACCTCCATCAGTCTGGAGGGTGGAGGGTTGGAGTCGTGTTGTCACTGAGTTTCCTGTTTCCTGTCAGGTGTGTTCCAAACTACTGTGAGCACAGCGGCCACTGTTCTCAGACATGGGACGCTTTCACCTGCAACTGTAGTGGCACCGGCTACACTGGAGCTACCTGCCATACCTGTAAGTGCAGCTATACACTGGCATTTGTTTAATTAATGCTAATCCTAATTAGTTAATCATAAGACTAGTTTTTAGTTAGTTGATTATTTCATGATCTATTTGCTCAGGTTCCCTGAAAAATGTTGGATTTTTTAAAGATGCTCGCGTTCTTTATCAAGTTCATTGTTTCAGGCTGAAGGTAGCGCTGAACATGAGTGTTTTTAATCTCTGCCCACTCAGTGGTACAGTCAGGACAACCTCACAGATCCTGTTATCATCTAGTTCTGAGGCTTCTGCATTTATCTAAGGCAAATACACTGTTCCTCCCTTTATTCGAATACTGTACCATTATTATTACTACCAATGTTTTCCATGCAACCTTACACGGCTGCAGACACAAGTCACAGTACTGAAAGGTAGCAGCCAGTAGAGTAAATTCCTGTGACTAGGGTTACTTTTCTAGACGTTTCCAAGAGAAAAGCAGAAGTTTGATCTAAAAGTCCTCATCAGGTACTTCCAACTCTGGGACAGGCTGCTCACTGTGTCATATTGGTCCCAACTTTTTGGCTTTTGCGTCTGACTCTCTGGTGAAAATGCACACAGACAGATATACCTTGCTTCCCCTGATAGCACTGTATCAGCAGTCATGTGAGGAGTATAAGCACCAAGGCAAGAGTTCGGGGAGCTACTGGATAGACCCGGATGGCAGCGGCTCTATAACCCCCTTCAGAGTCCACTGTGACATGACAGGTAAGATATTCAATCTTTATTTAAACCAGCATGAAGAATATATTCAATTCAATTCAATTTAATTTATATAGCGCCAAATCACAACAAAAGTCGCCTCAAGGTGCTTCATAGATACAGAGAAAAGCCCAACAATCATATGACCCCCTATGAGCAAGCACTTTGGCGACAGTGGGAAGGAAAAACTCCCTTTTAACAGGAAGAAACCTCCAGCAGAACCAGGCTCAGGGAGGGGCGGGGCCATCTGCTGTGATTGGTTGGGGTGAGAGAAGGAAAACTGGATAAAGACATGCTGTGGAATATTCCAGCACAAATGACTTTTCTCTGTGTTTATCATGTGACTGATTGTGTTTAGGTAAATCTGTGATGTAGGAGCAGAGAATATTTACATGTTGGTTGTTTTTCTTAGAGGATGTGGTTTGGACCACGCTGAGGAACGACCTGTCTCCTCAGACGTCAGTATCCAGCGCAGACAAGGGCAACGCGGTGCTGCAGATTTCTTACAATATGACTGAGGAACAGGTACATACTTAATGTTACACACTCCATTTCCTACATGCACAGTTTGCTAACAATAAACATGCAGACACAAAACTGTAGAAACAAAGTTCATCTTCTGAGCGTTGTTAATCGACTGTTCAGCGTTACAGATATTTTTGGGGGAAAGTCCAACGAGTCGATGGGTTCATAAGCAGAATCGTGTTGGTCGTACAGGCTGCTTGAGTCACAGGTTTTTTATGGTCATGTTAAACAGTTGAATCTGTTCAGGACTAGTTGGCTTTAATTAGTCAACATCTGGAACCCAGCTGTTCGGTTGGTTTTCATTCCAACACACCGTGAATATCACAGACTAATGAATGTTCTTAGCAGACAAATCCGAATCCTCGTGTCTGTCTCGTGTGTCCAGATGTTGTCAGTAACCAGCAGTGCAGAGTACTGTGAGCAGTACGTCGCCTACGCCTGCCGAATGTCCCGCCTGCTCAACGGTCCAGGTGATGATGCCCGTTATCGAGCTTTTCACTCACTATGAAGAATGTGTTTACTCTGTTCATCATTATCATCATAACACATACTGTAAACATTAAAGTGATATTCTTGAATGGTGTTCAGAAGTGTTTAAGTAGCAGTACTCTGAGTAGCAGTGTTTGGTTCGACCTCCAGATGGCGTCCCTTTCACCTGGTGGTTAGGAAGAGCCAATGAAAAGCATTCTTACTGGGGGGGTTCAGGACCAGGGATCCAGAAGTGTGCCTGTGGAATTGAACACAACTGTACTGATTCCAAACACTACTGCAACTGTGATGCAGACCTGCGTGCCTGGTGAGTGTACAGCCGCTCAGCTGAGCTGTCGTGTTACAGACTAGAGTTTATAGTTTCATCCTGTAGGTCAGAGGTCGGCAACCTTTCTGATGATGAGTGCATCTAAAATACCCTCAGACGTCAGTGTGCCATATGATTGCATTAGCAATAAATTTAATAACGCTCTATATGAACAGTTACACACTATGTAGAACAACTTTATTAATTATTAAAAGCGAGACATTTTAAATGAGAATAAGAAAGAAAAGTATTTCTTTGTGCCCCCCTCTCCCTGTTAATGCCCTACCTGCCCCCCTGGCAACACTTTGCTAGACCCGCCCCTGCACAGTTACCAGCTGTCAGCTACTTAGAAAAGGATCCTGGTGTTATTTGTCTCTCAGAAACAGTTCATAACTTCAACTCATCCATGTCACCTAAAAGGTAAACCTGTTTCTCCATCAGCTGTTCAGCTCTGATGATTCAGTAAGGACATCTCCTGGTTTCATCTTCATGTTTCCCTCTCACCACATATCCAAACGACATCATGACCAGCAGCTTTACAGCTGTGGCTCCAGCAAACATCAGCTGATACTAGAAATTAATATTAAATAAATTCTAACAACAGCTGATCAAGCTTAAACGTGCTGCTGCTGTTTAACGTGACATCGGCTGGTTTCCTCTTTCTGGTGCAAAGTGATAAACAAACAAGAGAGACGATCAGCTGATCATTGATCAGTTTCATGATTGAAGTAGAAACAGGAGAGGGAGGGGGGAGAATGAGAGAAGAAGAGGCAGCTGTGCAGCAAAGACACAGAATAAATCCAGCTTTGTGTCTTTTTTATTGTAGCTGAAGTTCGGGACAAACTGTTCCTTTTCAGCTCAACATGAAACGCGTAATATTTTTTCTGAATACGAGACGATTCAGTTTTTTACGGAACATTTGGCAACTCTACTAACTAACCTCATGAATAAAATAAAGTTCACCATCAGTAACATCATAGCACCACCCAGCTGTATAGAAACTCCGTCATGCTAGCTAGTAGCAGTACGAGTTATTGTAACTGACTGTAAAAAGTCAGCATAACGAAAATAAACTCCACCTAAACTTGGTTTATATCTGACTCAGACAGACTGCAGGTTATAACTTCTTACCTGAAGTTCAGCTCACCTGACACTCGGACCGGCGGCTGCCTCGGGTCTCTGCTCCTCCTGCCTCCCCTTTCTCTCATCCACCTGCTGGCCTCAGTGGAAGCTCCAAATAATTTTACACATCTGCCAGCATCTGGCCAATTCACCACCTTTCATTGTTTATACCGTTACAAAAACCCCAAAACAACAAACAAAAAAACAACAAAAAACATCGGCCCATAAAAACGAAAAATCACACGGCCAGTCCAGCTGTGGTCGTGCCATCAGTTAACCCTTCACGTGCCACAGCGTGAAGCTGCCCAGCGTTGCCGACCCCTGCCATAGATTATAATCCTCATTATCCTCACTCAGTGTTTGAATGAACGCTTGTGCCAAACCCTGATCAGCCCTTCAGTACTTTCTTAAATGTATATGTGAATGATGTAATAACACAAATTAGACAAGATTGATTTAAAAAATCAAATCTGAAGTAAAGGAAATATTTTAGCTGACATAACCCTGAGCTGACTGTCGTCTTCTTCCTGTGTGTCCGTGTATGTAGGAAGGAGGACTCAGGCCTGCTGGTCTACAAAGACCACCTGCCCGTCAGTCAGGTTGTGGTTGGTGATACAAGCAGAGCTGCATCTGAGGCCAAACTAACCATAGGGCCACTCAGATGCCGAGGGGACTGTGAGTCACACACACACACACACACACACACACACACGTATTTCATGTTGTTTCATAGACAAATATATTTTATATCTTGTGGTTATTTTCTATAGCAAACTTCTGGAATGCAGCCTCCTTTACAAGCCCCGCCTCTAACCTCCACTATCCTTCTTTGAGAGATGAAACCAGCACTGACATCTCTTTCTACTTTAAGACGTCCTCTACTCATGGAGTCTTTCTAGAAATCCTGGGAAGCACCAGCTTCCTTCACATTGAGCTCAGAGGTGGGTCAGTGTGTGTGTGTAACACTGTAACACTGTTGAGACCTTTGAGCATGTGCAGCTGAGATATTAGGTCCTTTTTAAAGATATAATCCCCAATAGGTTGATTCTGTTCATCTGGACGTTTTCAGTGGGAGAAACGTTTCGTCACTCATCAGGTGACTTCTTCAGTCTCAGCTGACTGCAGGTTTCAACCTCATAAACACTGCATTTGCATAATGAAACCAGCTGACTGAAGGAACAATGGGCTGTGAGGTCAGTTCATTGATCAGCTGAGACTGAAGAAGTCACCTGATGAGTGACGACACGTTTCTCCCACTGAAAACGTTTTAAAATATCTGTGTTGTTTTATAATAATATTCCTTAAGTGAAACATGTATAATGTAAAAAATATTGGTCCCAGCATGGAGCCCTGTGGAACTCCATAACTTTTAAATGTGAAGAAGACTCCCGTTTATATGGATAAATTGGAGTCTATCAGATATGATTCAAACCAGCACAGTGGTGACTTCTAATCTCTGAAGTAAAACATTGTGCACTGAGGTCTGTCAGGACAACCATGGAGAGGAGTCTGCTATCAGAGCCCATAAGTAGATAATTCATAACCTTCACTAGTGCTGCTCCTGTGCTACGATGCACTTTAACCGTTAAATAAACCGTTCCTTTGCAAATGCAAATGGTCAGTGTTCGGCGACTTGTCTTTCAAAAAATTTTGAAATGAAAGGAAATATTTAGTTAAAACATCTGGATCAAGTAAGAGCTTTTTGAATAAGGATTTAAAAGCCTGTGGTATGTAGCTTGTAAACAGAGATAACTTAATCATCAGTATTTATTACTATCTGTCTCTAGGAGATGAAAATTTTAACTATTTCCAATGTTTGACATGTTTGATTCCACAGCCGACTCAGTGGTTTTATTCTCTTTTGGCATTGGCACTGAGAAGATGGAGCTCAGTGTCCGCTCACCAGTGCCGTTAAATAATGACCAGTGGCATCGTGTGGAGGCTGAAAAAAACATCAAGGAGGCCGTGCTGCAACTTAATGGACAGCACAGAATGGTCAGGCCCACCACCGTACAGGGCCATGCAAAACCAGAGCTCTACAGTGATCTCTATGTTGGTAAGACTGGTGCGCCACATATGTTTATGGTCCCATTTGGACTCATGATGAGTATGTTACTCTTCTTCATATATGTCTTCAAACCACGATGAACAAACCGTTTCATTTTAGAAAAAGCATGTGTGCTTCATTCAGTATATTTGGTCTTATTTTTGTCTGATGTTTTAAAATGTTATGTTGTGATCATCAGAGTCTGAACTATAAAAAATTTTTTAAGTTTTTGTCTGAATTTATTAATGGCTGCAGGTCATCCAAATATAAAAAAATGTTAATGGTCCTGACTTTGACGACAAATTTCCCAAAGGGTAAGAAGGTGCTTGAGATAATATTCTCGATAAATTATTAGTGCTATATCTGTACTGTTGTATTTGCACTGAATGGATCTCATTCACTGAGTTGTATAAGAGTAACTGTGAAATTTGTATCTTAGCTAATGCTGTACTTCATGACTTTTGGTTAGTGGTAAAAGTGAGATTTGACAGGTGGGGAACCAAAAGTTTAAGTTTAAAGGGCTTGAGGTAAGCAATTGAAGTAACTAACAGTTAGAGCCTAGAATACAACTGAATTACATTGGACTCGGTGGTAAATACATTAAAGGGTTACGGCTGCAAAGCAATGCCCGACCGACAGACAAATGTTCTTGGGTGCGGGAATTCATCACAATATAAGCAGATGTTACATGAAGTGTCACAGCTTATTTTTGACACATAGGCAGTATAATGCTTGTACAAAAGCTAGAATTCTGTGAATGGCTCTAATCAGCAACATCAGTTTAAATTTTATTTCATTTCTGCACCTTTAATGTCACTTAGGATTGACCTCGAACCCTGCAGCCTACCCTGTATCAGATTTGTTTATTACCAAGTTTGTAACCAAAAGAGGAGTCTGTCTTGGTATCATGGTGCAGCACAGTCCAACGTAGTGCATTAATTCAATTTAGATTTGTTGATATAGTGCTGATTCACAGCAACAGATGTCTAAAGGTGCTTTAGAGTTGCTTAAAAGTTTACCTCACCGTGAGCATGAATGATTTCAGTTGGTGTCATAACTCTCTTTCTTCATCTGTTCAATACTTTTTTTATTTTTCACTATTAAATATAACTATAACTTAACTCATCAAAGATGTATGCTGTACAATGATTTCATCCTGGAAAAAGAACAGTTGAAAGAAATCATTAAAGGCCCCAAATTACCAACATTTTGAGTTTTTAACGATTTTTTTGAACTGTTGTGTTAGTTATTAGAAAGCAGTCCTGTCACTTAGTGCAAGTTAATATCAGCTGGTTCAGTCCCATAAACAGGCATCTCGTTACCATGGCATCACACAAGAAACACTTCATGATGGTAAAGCCAGTGACCTCTCTTTAAACCTTCACAATCTTAAAAGATGTTGATGGCATTGGTTGCAGAACATTTCAAACTAAATGAGACTTTAACGCAATATATAAATAACGCAATTTAACTTGAGCAAAGTAGATTCAAATAATAATAATAATCACAAAATAATAATCAAATCACCAGAATTATGCTTATGTACTTATACTAATTACCCTACTCTAATGCTAATATTAGGGTGGTGAGTTGGATCAGGTGATGGGAGAGGATGCTAGACCTAAATGTATAGTGAGGGTGCGCTGGGAATGCCTGGCAGACGCCACGAGATCTACAACACAGGTGTCCAGCTCCAGGCCTCGAGAGCCAGTGTCCTGCTGGAGGGCCTGGGTCAACACACCTGAATCAAATGATTAGTTCATTACCAGGCCTCTGGAGAACTTCAAGACATGTTGAGGAGATAATTTAGCCATTTAAATCAGCTGTGTTGGTTCAAGGACACTTCTAAAACCTGCAGGACACATGTCTTGAAGTTCTCCAGAGGCCTGGTAATGAACTAATCATTTGATTCAGGTGTGTTGACCCAGGCCCTCCAGCAGGACACCGGCCCTCGAGGCCTGGAGTTGGACACCCCTGATCTACAGCATTCTGAGACATGAGACACTGAGTCTAAATGGACCTGCATTGCTGAAACTGCTGCACTGAGCTGCAGCTACAAGGTTGTTGGTGCCTGTTGTGATGGTATACTCTGAACACCAGAGGTGGACACTAGGGGTGAAGGGAACCATCAGGCTTTAGATGGAGTCCTATCAAGCTTGGTTAGCCTGTGGGACTTTGGAGGCAGCCAATAGGTACTAACAGGCCAAGTGGAATGTGGTGACGGCAGTGGCTGAAGCAAAAACTCGGGTGTGGGAGGAAAGACAATGGAAAAAGACTTCCAAACTGCCTTGAAGAGATTCTGGCAAACTGTCAGGTGACTCAGAAAGGAAAAGTGGTGCTCTACCTGCACTGTGTGTGGGTGGAGCGCTGCTGACGTCGATTGGGGTGGCTGTAGCTCAGGAGGTAGAGTAGGTTGTCTACTGATCAGAAGGTTAGTGGTTTGATCCCTGGCACCTCCAGTCTAAGTGGGGCATGAGATGTCATTATTTTCTGATTTCTGTACCGTTAGCTGGAAGCCACTGCAGACTGGAGCACACGAAAAACAAGAAACTCGTTCAACAGTAATGTGCTAATCTGCATATCACATTGAATTACTCGTTATTTGAAGGTGTTCTTAATGCTGTTCCTGATTATTCTGCCTTACTTCTATACCAGGTGCTTCAAGTGGTCAAAGGGGTTTTCTGGGCTGCATGCGAGCTCTGAAGATTAATGGTGTGACCTTTGACCTGGAGGAATGGGCAAAAGGGACTCCAGGTGTGAATCCAGGCTGCCAGGGCCACTGCAACAGCTACAGGATGCACTGCAGAAATGGAGGAAAGTGTGTAGAGCATTACAATGGTTACTCCTGTGACTGCTCCCTTACTGCGTACGATGGACCCTTCTGCACTGATGGTATGACCAACACCCTGTTTGAGATTAGATGGGTTCAGATTTAATAATCAATAAGAATTTCCGCTATGTTTTAATGTTCTTTATTCTTTAATTATACGTTAGATGTAGGCGGCTACTTTGAGACGGGGACATTGGTGCGTTACGACTTGCTGCCAGAGGGGGGACCTTTTGCATTGAGGGACGTGAAGAGTCTGTCAGGTGTTGGTGTTTCAAGTGAGGCCAACCTGACTCAGGAGGAGCTTGTGTTCAGCTTCAGCACCTACAGTGCTCCCAGCATTCTTGTCTACATCAGTTCCAGAACTCAGGACTACTTGGCTGTGGTGCTCAGACACAATGGTAGGCTTATTAGTGTCGTATCTGATACATTTAATGTGTTCTCATCTTTATAAACTTTATCTAGGGTGGTCTCCATGCCAAATATCCTTGGGACAGATACTCAGCCCAAGTGGCACTCTGATGCATCGGAGTGTCGGTGTAAATGTTAGATAGCAAGCACCTTTGTAGAAGAACAATTGAAAAAAAGTGCTTGTGTGAATTGATGCAAGTTGTAGAAAACACTTTGAATGCTCAGAGTAAAAAAGCACTATGTAAGAACCAGTCCCTTTACCATTTATAAACTGTAAGAAATGTACGTATTTCTTTGTGTTTTCAGGCACTCTCCAGATCCGCTACAGCCTTGGAGGACTCGCAGAACCGTATACCATAGACGTTGACCATCGTAACATGGCCAACGGTCAGCCACATTCTGTCAACATAACTAGGAACTTAAGGGAGATACGGCTACAGGTTAGTGAATCCTGCCACTACAATACGCGATGAATTGCAAAATGCAGTCAAGTTAATAATAAAAGTCTTCAGCTGAAAATTCTTTTAGTTTGAAGCTGTAGCAAATATTTAATAGTGAGTATTAAGTTTGTATTAGGAGTGATTTAATGCAGCACTTTTTGCTGGAATGTCATCAAAGACACAATTTATAACAAAGACTTATTATATAGAATAATTATTTACATGCTGTTAGCCCGGTGTTACTGTGAAATGTATGTGCAAGTTCTTTGTCGCTTTCACATATTTTTTCCACGTGTAAATAGAAATAACAGAAGCTAGGAATTTGTCTTTAGCTGGAGACACACGCTGCTTCAAAACTTAGTATTGGAAAATATACACTAACCACTATCAAACGTTTGGACACAGCTTCTCATTTAATGGTTTCTCTTTATTTTCATGACTATTTACATTTTAGATTCTCAGTGAAGGCATCAAAACTATGAATGAACACATGAAATTATGTAGTAAACAAAAGTGTGAAACAACTCAAAACATGTTTTATATTTTAGATCCTTCCTAACAGCCGCCCTTTGCTTTGATTCCTGCTTTGTTCACTCTTGGCGTTCTCTCCATGAGCTTCATGAGGTCGTCACCTGAAACGGTTTCCAACAGTCTTGAAGGAGTTCAGAGATGCTGAGCACTTGTTGGTCCTTTGCCTTCACTCTGCGCTCCATCTCATCCCAAACCATCTCCATTGGGTTTATGTCAGGTGACTGTGGAGGCCTCCATCACTCTCCTTCTTGGTCAAACAGCCCTCACACAGCCTGCAGGTGTGTTTGGGGTCATTGTGCTGTTGAACAATACATGATGGGATGTTGCTGCAGGATGCTGTGGTAGCCATGCTGGGTCAGTGTGCCTTCAGTTTAAATAAATCTCCAACAGTGTCACCAGTAAAGCCCCCCACACCAGCAAACCATCAACTCCATGCTTCACGGTGGGAACCATGCATGTAGAGACCATCCATACACAAAGTGGAACCAAAGGTCTCAGATTTGGACTCATCAGACCAAAGCACAGATGGTCTAATGTCCACTCCTCGTGTTTCTTGGCCCAAACAAATCTCTTCTTGTTGCTTTTCCTTAGTCGTGGTTTCTTAGCAGCTGTTTGACCATAAAGGCCTGATTCACACAGTCTGCTCTGAACATGTAGAGATGTGTCTGCTACTGGAGCTCTGTGTGACATTTATCTGGGCTCTAATCTGAGCTGCTGTTAACTTGTGATTTCTGAGGCTGGTGACTCGGATGAATGTATCCTCAACAGCAGAGGGACTCCTGGTCTTCCTTTCCTGGGGAGTCCTCATGTCAGACAGTTTCATCGTAGTCTTGATGGTTTTTCTGACTGCACTTGGGGACACATTCAAAGTTTTAGCAGTTTTCTGGACTGACTGACCTTCAGTTCTTACAGTAATGATGGACTGTTGTTTCTCTTTACTTAATTTATTGGTTGTTGCCATAATATGAACTCTAACAGCTGTCAAACATGGCTGTCAGCTGTGCACCAACCTGACTGCTGCACAACACAACTGATGGTCCCAACACCATTAAGAAGGCAAGAAACTCCACTAATGAACCCTGACAGGCTCACCTGTGAGGTGAAACCATCTCAGGTGACGACATCATGAAGCTGAGAGAAGGCCGAGGGTTTGCAGCTGGGTGGCTACTTTCAGGAATCTAAAATATAAGACATATTTAGTATTGCTTATGTTCAAGTTAACGCAGCTTTCACAGTATCAAAAAAGTAACACTGGCACTAATCGTATCACTCAATGCAGCATTTGACAAAGTAAGCTGGAAATTTCTGTTTGCAATATTTAAGAAAGATTTGGAGAATCATTTATCAGTTGGATAAGAGCGTTTTACACATCGCCAGTGGCCACAGTCACCACCAATGGGTTAATTACACAAAGCATTACTCTTCACACTGGTGCCAGGCAAATATGTCTCTCTCCATCGCTATTTGCGTTATTCATAGAACCGCTAGCTGCTACTATAAGACAAAATGGCAATATTAAAGGTATTTCACTGTCTAATACACAACAAAATTCTTCTTTATGTAGATGTTTTATTGCTCCTTCAGGATCCCCACTCTTTGCAGCAAACATTTGGGTTATATATTTGCTTTCAGAAGTCTCAGCTTCTCTATAACCTGGTCGAAATCCACTATTTTGCCACTCTGTATGGATGAGGAGGATGGGGCAGATCTTAAATATTAAATATTAATGTTTCCTCCAAGCTGACCAAATCCTGTTCAGCATGAATTTCACCCCCTTGCTTAAATTGGTTCAAAAGAATTTAAACCACTGAATCATCCATCCGTCCGTCCATCCATCCATCCGTCCGTCCATCCGTCTATCCGTCCATCCATCTGTCCGTCCATCCGTCCGTCCATCTGTCCATCCGTCCGTCCATCTGTCCATCCGTCCGTCCATCCATCCATCCGTCCGTCCGTCCGTCTATCCGTCCATCCATCTGTCCGTCCATCCGTCCGTCCATCTGTCCATCCGTCCGTCCATCTGTCCATCCGTCCGTCCATCCATCCATCCGTCCGTCCGTCCATCCATCCATCCGTCCGTCCATCTGTCCATCCATCCGTCCGTCCATCCATCTGTCCATCCATCCGTCCGTCCATCTGTCCGTCCGTCCATCCATCTGTCCATCCATCCGTCCGTCCATCTGTCCATCCGTCCGTCCATCTGTCCATCCATCCGTCCGTCCATCTGTCCATCCATCCATCCGTCCATCCATCCGTCCGTCCATCTGTCCATCCATCCATCCGTCCGTCCATCTGTCCATCCATCCGTCCGTCCATCCATCTGTCCATCCGTCCATCCATCTGTCCATCCATCCGTCCGTCCATCTGTCCGTCCATCCATCCGTCCGTCCATCTGTCCATCCATCCATCCGTCCATCCATCCGTCCGTCCATCTGTCCATCCATCCATCCATCCGTCCGTCCATCTGTCCATCCATCCGTCCAACCGTCCATCCATCTGTCCATCCATCTGTCCATCCGTCCATTTCACAGGGAAAGAACCTTCTATTAGATTATATATCCTAAGAAAAATAAGTGACCTGCTCTCAAACAGAAATCAGCTGAGTTCAATAAAAACTGGTCCATTTTCATCACTAAAATAATGTATGCTACTGCCTGATATATCTTAATTATTTTTTTCCCTCTCTCCTCGTGTCTGAGTTAATGTTGCTTTAACTATTATTATCATTATTGTTATAATTGTCTCCTAAATTACATTAATCCTGGACTGAATACATTAACACGTCACGCTCACTTCACTCTCACTACTCACAATCACACTTGTATTATTTTCTTCCAACTCTTATATCTTATCCTAATAATAATTATTATTATCATGATAATAAAAAAGAAAGTAGTAAAAATAAAGGAAAACCATTAAATAGGAATGTGTGTCCAAACCCTTGACTGGTAGTGTATATTTCTGGAAGTCACTACTTTGAGATAAGCTGCTAAAGGTGCTAGTTTGACATATTGATAGTCAGAGTAGAAAAATGTATTTAAACATTGAATTGCAAATTGTAATTAGTTGCAATTGTAAATTACATCTGCTGAAAGAATAATTCTATTATAAAAAGTGCATCAAATTATATTAAAAAACTAGTTTTTAGCTTAAACAAACTTCTTTTCACCAAATCAAGGACAGGAGTCTTAAAACTTGACAAAGTTTAAAGAAGATTCAGTTTATCAGTTAAACTTGACTGTTGCTTTTCTCTGTCCACATTATCCAGCTGGACCATTATCCAGTGTCCACATATACGCTGCCTGAGGCCTCTGACACCCAGTTCACTTTGGTCAAAAGTATCTTTCTTGGCAAAGTCTTTGGTGAGTCTAGAGATTTGTGCGTGTGCGTGTGTTTATAAGGCTGACTCCATGAAGGGATGCTGAGTGATGTTCTATGATCTGAATATTGTCCTATTTATTCTTGTACCAGTCACTTATTAACTTTTTTGTGTGCCTTTTTTTCCTACCTGAAATGATGAGCTTCTAGTTCTTAGAATCCAAATATGTTTTGTGTTGAAAAAAATAAAATAAAAATGAAGTAAAAAGTTGAAATGGCATTTAGCTTTTACTGTTTCTAATATCATTAGAGCAACACCACAGGGTGGGCCATTTATATGGATACAGCGTAATAACATGGGAATGGTTGGTGATATTAAAGTCCTGTTTGTGGCACATTAGTATATGTGAGGGGGCAAACTCCTCAAGATGGGTGGTGACCATGGTGGCCATTTACAAGTCGGCCATCTTGGATACAACTTTTGTTTTTTCAATAGGAAGAGGGCCATGTGACACATCAAACTTATTGGTAATGTCACAAGAAAAACAATGGTGTGCTTGGTTTCAACGTAACTTTATTCTTTCATGAGTTATTTACAAGTTTCTGACCATTTATAAAATGTGTTCAGTGTGCTGCCCATTGTGTTGGATTGTCAATGCAACCCTCTTCTCCCACTCTTCACGCACTGATAGCAACACCGCAGGAGAAATGCCAGCACAGGCATCCAGTATCCGTAGTTTCAGGTGCTGCACATCTCGTATCTTCACACCATAGACAATTGCCTTCAGATGACCCCAAAGATAAAAGTCTAAGGGGGTCAGATCGGGAGACCTTGGGGACCATTCAACTGGCCCATGACGACCAATCCACTTTCCAGGAAACTGTTCATCTAGGAATGCTCGGACCTGGCACCCATAATGTGTTGGTGCACCATCTTGCTGGAAAAACTCAGGGAACGTGCCAGCTTCAGTGCATAAAGAGGGAAACGCATCATCATGTAGCAATTTCAAATATCCAGTGGCCTTGAGGTTTCCATTGATGAAGAATGGACCCACTATCGTTGTACCCCATATACCACACCAAACCATCACTTTTGTTGTTCCAACAGCAAGCAAGCAGTTTGCTGACTGTAGCATGGGAGATGGGTGGTCTCGTAGGGTGTCTTGCATTGAAATCTGCTGCAATGACCTGGTTACTGCGTTCACCAGATATCAACACGATTTCGATCCGCTCCTCACGTGTTAACCTCTTCGACATGTCAATGGCTGTGAACAAAGAGAAACTTGTAAATAACTCATGAAAGAATAAAGTTACGTTGAAACCAAGCACACCATTGTTTTTCTTGTGACATTACCAATAAGTTTGATGTGTCACATGGCCCTCTTCCTATTGAAAAAAGTTGTATCCAAGATGGCCGACTTGTAAATGGCCACCATGGTCACCACCCATCTTGAGGAGTTTGCCCCCTCACATATACTAATGTGCCACAAACAGGACTTTAATATCACCAACCATTCCCATGTTATTACGCTGTATCGTATAAATGGCCCACCCTGTAGATCAAAAAAAGGACAATCTCACTTAGTAGTACAGTGATGTAAGGGTGGCCTAGAAGTCAGAGGGTTTAACTTTAAAACCTAACCTTAAAAGGTAAGTTTATTGGATTGTGAACAATAAACACATTTAAAACATTGTTATTATATTATTTTTGTTATTTAATATATTTAAATATTTATTCACAGTGAATATTTAAAGACTAACATGCTTTTAGGCCCAAAAAAGAGTTTCAGTCGTAGTCTCATTGGGCGAGGCCCCCGCCTATATCACTGAGCTTCTTCAACCCTACTCTCCAACTCCAATGATAGTGGTCTCCTGACTATTCCACGGAGACGTTTAACAACAAACCCTAGCTCCAGTACTGTGGAACTGTTTACCTCCCCCACCAGCTCCATCGACTCTGTAGCTTCTTTTAAAAAACAGCTTAAAACACATTTGGGTAATGTTTGTGTGTAATATGTTGTTTTGTTTGATATGCTTTTATATTCCCATGTGAAGCACTTTGTTATAGCTTCTTGTCTTAAAAAGTGCTATATAAATTAATTTTGCTTACTTGCATTGCTTCCAGAAAAAACAATTAAAGCTGCTTTGTCTTTCTTTTAGAAACAGGCCAGATTGACCCCATCCTGATCGAGCGCTACAACACACCGGGTTTCATGGGCTGCCTGTCAAGAGTTCAGTTTAACAGTGTAGCACCGCTGAAAGCTGCCCTGCGCTCCAGCATAGCAGCACCTGTCAGCACCCATGGGATACTGGTTCCTTCAAACTGTGGAGCCTCCCCCCTGACCATCTCCCCCATGGCTTCAGCCAGAGACCCCTGGCACATAGAAGGTGGTAGAATAACTTAGAAGTCCAACTCCAGGCCTCGAGGGCCGTGTCCTGCAGGTTTTAGATGTGTCCTTGATCCAACACAGCTGATTTAAATGACTTCAACATGTCCTGAAGTTCTCCAGAGGCCTGGTAATGAACTAATCATGTGATTCAGGTGTGTTGACCCAGGGTGAGATCTAAAACCTGCAGGACACCGGCCCTGATGCCTGGCGTTGGACACCCCTGACATAGGGTTTCAGCATATATGGGGCACGCCACTGTAAAATTCTACAGTTTCTCAGGATTCAAATAGATAAAAGATGTTTGCTTTGTTCACAGCTGGAGCTGTTTTCAACCTCAATGAGGACAAGTTCAGTGGTGATGGTGTGGATCGCAACTCGGCTGTCATAGGAGGTATGTTTAGTTTTAAGTATACCAGGATTCTGAGCTGCTGTTTTTGTCTATATGATTGGAAAATGCACAGATTGATGCACATAAAACGAGGTGATGTATGATTTTAAAATTGATACCATTGGTGTATCTATTAAAAATCTCTGAGCAGTTTGAGTCTCAGTGATGTTGTCTTCAAGGTCGAGGTCACAGGTCAACTTTTCTGAAAACTGCCTAGGAAATTTCTTACCATACGTGCGCCTACCAGGAGGCTGAGGGGGAACGCCCGGAGCCGCTGGGCGGTCACATTGAATTTTTATGCTGTCTGGGACAAGTTGAAGGTTGCCCAGAGGTCACCTGGTGGAACCTAACCTGTCTCATTCTGACTCAAAGCGAAATTTACTGTGCATTACACTAAATTCTATGAAAAAGTGTCTTATTTTGCACCCGATATGTGTGTGATATTTGATACCAGGAATATTAATGTGGAATGAGAGAAGTAAAAGTCCTTCCATGAAACGCTTCCTTACCGTGGTGGAGGGGTTTGTGTGTCCCAGTGATCCCAGGGCCTATGTTGTTGGGGGCTTTGTTGCTCCCTGGTAGGGTCTCCCAAGGCAAATTGGCCCTGGGTGAGAGGCCAGACGAATAAAGAAGACCAACGGATGAGTGTACCCTGTCTGGAATAGGATTGCTGGGACCCCACCTGGAGCCAGGCCTGAGGATGGAGCTGGAGGGAGAGTGTCTGGGAGCTGGGCCTTAGCCCATGGGACCTGGCCGGGCACAGCTTGAAGCAGCGACATGGGCCTGCCCTGCTGTAGACCCACCACCCACAGGAGGCACTGTTAGGTTTGGGTGCAATGTGTGTTGGGAAGCAGACAGGGGTCCAATCCTCGGCTACCAAGGCTGGCTGTCAGGACACGGAAGGTCACATCTCTGGTAGGGAAAGGAGTCTTGTGCATGAGACTGAGATACCGGCTTTCTATGGTGGGGCTCACCTCAATGCAACGTTTGGGCTCTGGAACCAATCTCCTAGAGAGAGGCTAGACTCTGTTCCAGGCTGCTATTGCCCTCGGTGACAGGTAGTGGCCAGGGATGGATTTTCTTGTATCCCTGAACGGGTCCTGAATGTAGTTTGCACTTATTCGCAATGGTGTAGCGTCCACACCGCTGTGGAAACATCTTTCAGGCATTGATGTGACTGAGTAGAGTTGCGCTGATTTCGCATGTGGTGGAGTTTATGCTGCACAGTTTCATGTCTCTTTTAAAGATATCTTTAAAGCGTAGCCGTGGCGTCCAGTGGGTTGCACACAACTGATGGTCCCAACGCCACGAAAAAGGCACGAAATTCCACAAACGAACCCTGACAGACTGACGCTGAGCCTGGTTCAGCCGGAGGTTTCTTCCTGTTAAAAGGGAGTTTTTCCTTCCCACTGTCGCCAAAGTGCTGCTCATAGGGGGTCATATGATTGTTGGGTTTGTCACTGTATCTATTATTGTACGATCTACTGTACAATATAAAGCGCCTTGAGGCGACTTTTGTTGTGATTTGGCGCTATATAAATAAAACTGAATTGACAGACACACCTGTGAGGTGAAACCATTTCAGGTCACTACATCATGAAGCTCACTGAGAGAAGGCCGAGTGTTTGCACCAAAGGGTGGCTACTTTGAGGAGTCTAAAATATAAAACATATTTAGAGCTATTTTTCATTTTTTTCTTTCTACATAATTCTGTAGATACATGTAGTAAAAATAAAGAAAAACACTAAATGAGAAGGTTTGTCCAAACCTCTGACTGGTCGTGTATAATAATAAAATCTCTCATAAACTTGCTCTGAGCTAATGTTGGCGTTGTTCTGATGTTTGAGAGGAAAGAGGTTAGAAACATCCAAGTCACTGTTTTCACTGCATGAGTTAATCCACACATTCACTGTAGGAAACAGTGAGAATTCAAATGCTCTTTATAATCTAACATGGCAAAAATGAGCAGAGAAAAAGCCAAAAAACATCGACCCAGTTTGAGCCGCGGTTGACGTCTCTGGTGTAACTCTCAGTTCAAATCGTGTGAACTGCTAATCAAAGGGAAGAACTCTTCATAACACAACGTTCACACCTCATCGACCTTTCTCCCGCCTTTCTTGCTTGATGTTACATCTTCTGAGATGACATCTGGCATCTGTGCACTTTTACGTTAATTAGATGGATCATTAGCTCATTCAAACATGGTAACTGGCCTGTATTTATATAGCGCTTTTCTAGTCCCTAAAGACCCCAAAGCACTTTACACAACCTGGCATCCACACATTCACACACTGGTGATGGCAGCTACACTGTAGCCACAGCTGCCCTGGGACTGACAGAGGCGAGGCTGCCGGACACTGGCGCCACTGGGCCCTCTGACCACCACCAGTAGGTAACGGGTGAAGTGTCTTGCCCAAGGACACAACGACCGAGACTGTCCAAGCCGGGGCTCGAACCGTCCGATTACAAGGCGAACTCCCAACTCTTGAGCCACGATCGCCCCACAGTCAAACATGACTCTGCATTTCTACATAATCTTTTTAATTCAAAAACACAGGGATACTATTTTATCAGTTTTTCTCTTGAACTCTGTGTTGGTCAACTACAACATACGATTCCTTTTATGAAGTCATGCATTTCAAAGTCAGACATTCTTGTTTTCAACTTTTTTTATTAAACTTTAGACATAAAACAAGAGAAATAACTTTTATCACACTCACCTACCACTCCCCCCATCACACACCTCTGCACCTCAGGTGGCAGAGAGCCAGCTAGTAAAAGGAGACCAAATACAGTTTGTCTAATAGGCCACAAGTCACTTTTTTGTGCGATGCTATTTTAACCATTAACCATTCTTCATAGGGAGGCTTAGCAGAATCCCCTTAGCTGTGGTGAGGGCCAGGACGTCTCATTTTTATGGGGGGAGACGTCAGAAAGTTCTGTGGTTGAACCAAACACAGATGTGAAATCTTCGTTTCAGAACATGAAGATGACTCCATGATATCAAAGTCAGACATTACTTTCGATTAGTGGCTCCTTAGTATCGCCCTCACTCCATCCTGCTTACATGTGATCACACAGCCTCACAGGCCGCCTCTACACTCAGTGAGACGCCTACATCATTATAATGTTTTCATTGTAGTGGTTGAACTTCTACCTGATTCCCATCAGTATTAAGCTTGATTTACTATCAGCTATGATTCTGTTTACAACATACTTTTCTCTTATTCAGAGTCACATTTCTTATCTGTCCACATTCCTGCAGCCACACAAACACTTATCTGTCAAGGTCTGCATCGTGTCTACACAGAATCTAGACAGAAAAATCTCCATTACTCAAACTGTATTTCTCATATATATACTTAATATACTGTATTTCAACGTATTAATTAGACCTATCTTTGATTTTATCTATTCAATTCAATTTGTCTTTGATTAAGAATTAAGAATAAAGGGTGGCACTTTCTACACTTTCTCTGTAATAAAGTGGTAATAGTAGGGTAACAAGGGGGAAACGAGTATAATGTGTTTCTAAGTTATTACTATGCAATTACCAAGGTAATAGCCACTAAATAGCCAAGTAATATCATGGTAGTAACAGTGGTTAAAGTTGAGTAATATTACTCTGAAATAATTCAATTCAATTCAATTTTATTTATATAGCGCCAAATCACAACAAAAGTCGCCTCAAGGCGCTTCATAGATACAGAGAAAAACCCAACAATCATATGACCCCCTATGAGCAAATATATGTTATAGGCTAATAAGAGCCCAAAAACTAGGGGTAATAATATGGAAATACAGCTCAGTAATAAAGTGGTAATAGTAGGGTAACAAGGAAGGAAGAGGAGTGTAATAATGTGGTAACTTCTAAGTTATTACCACTCAGTTACGTGGTAGCATCTGTGTAATAAGCAGGAAAGAGAGATGCAAAATGTAATACTGCCTGTTTCCATTTAATAACACATTATTAAGCTATTAAAGCTCATTTAAAAAGTGATTATTATCAGGAACCAGCTGTGGTAGTTTTCTGTAATAATCAGGAAACAGAGCTGCAAAATATTCACCAGTTATGGTGGTTCTAAATCGCTTGTAGGTAAATGTGAGCGTGAATGGTTGTATGTCTCTGTGTTGGCCCTGAGACAGATTGGCGACCTGTCCAGGGTGTCCCCCGCATCTTACCCTATGGTATGAACCACAGGGCAACCCCCCTCCACAACCCTGAGAAGGATAAGTGGAAGACAACGGATCTCTTAACCTTAATTCCATCTCTGGTTCCTGGAACCGCGACTGGTCCTCAGTGAGCCGTTTTCCAAAATGATCATAGCTTACCAGTTTAGTCATTTCTGGCAATGTTAGCATGCCATTAAACCTTTAAAGCCGGTGGGAGAGGGCACGTTCTGTTTTGCGTAACTATTTTTAAATCCCGGTAGCTCTGCAACCACGTAAACTAGCGCAATAATTTTTTTTGCATATGAAACCGGAGGAGTTGTACTTACATCTTATGCCATCAGCTTGTCCTCGGTCACAGTTTCCTTCCACATATAACTTTGCAAAAACTGCATAAAAAGCACTTGCAGCAACAAAAACATAATATTCCAGAAACACGCTTTGCCGATCCGATCAGCTGTTTGTAACACTTCCTACATTGGTGTAGGCGTCAGCGCGAACTTTTGCATGTCCGCCATGACCTGCCCGAAACAGGAAGTGACGTCATTTTCGCGGAAATGTATTTTTTTTTTACCATCAGGGCCTCATGAGCCTATACTGGTGTTTTTAAAAGTTATCTTTGACTTTATGACTTTCTGTGTGGTTTCTGGGATGCTTAGGACTCATATTGCACTGCTGGAAATAGTTTATTTTGATGCATATGCTGCTTTTTTGCAAATTTGCATTATAATATTTATTTTCGTTTTTCCTGCAGTGTATAAAAATTGGTGTATTTCAAAAATAAAACTATGAAGACACTCAAAATAAATTTCCTGTGGTGGGAAACTATTTTGTGCAACTTTTTTGTATTTACAGTTTTGAGGGATAAGCCTCTTAAATTTCTCTAACTAGAAATATATGTTAAAAAAACAAAAACGATTTTCAATTTTTTTGTAGTTTATTGCACTTTTTTGCAATTTATATAATTACTATGCACTTAATGCAGACATATTATTAAAATCTGGGCTATAATGGTTGTATTGATGTATAGCAACTTGAAATGCTCCCAAAAATGGCTCCACAGCATGTAAACATATAATATAAGCTCTGGCGGACTTGGTTCTGTGGTAGGTCTTAAAGGGTTAAAAACGACTAGCTCAACATAAGGAACAATGCTGTCTTCAGTCCGTTCTGTGTTAAAGGAAGTGCTCACTGCGTTGCTCACGCTTTCTTCCAGGAATCATCTCCATGGTGATCTTCAGCGTCCTGTGCATCATGGTGTTTGTGATCCGTCACATGTTTCGTCACAAAGGCTCCTACCACACTAACGAGGCAAAGGGAGCCGAGTCGGCAGACTGCGCCGACGCAGCGATCATTGTCAACGATCCGGCCTTCACCGAAACCATTGACGAGAGCAAGAAAGAGTGGTTCATCTGAACCCTCGTCGATACGGACGCACGTTAGGATGTAGTTTGCAGGCGTAGGGAGTAGCTGGAGGTGACGACCTACTCACCCTGGAGGAGCGGAGGACTTTAGAGACGGTGGAAACCATTGGTATTTTAGCTTGGGTATTAAAGCACAGGGCGCAGAAGTGCCTGGCAGCGACAGTGATTCATATGATGGAAGGACAGCTTCAGTGTACGGTGCCATAACGTTTCAGGCCTTGGATCAGTCAGTGTTCGTTTGCTTTTGTCTTATATTTTTATATCTATCGCTCTGACTTTGATTTCAGTATGTAATGTATTTATTTATTGATATTATATTTTTTCAAATGTTTATATTATTTATTCTTAATTTTCTTTGTGTTTTTATTTCCTGTGTTTGTGCTTCACTTCTGGTACTTTGGCATGAATTATAATAATTATGAATTAGTCCCAATAAGCCTTCGTGCGTATAGCGAAAGTAAACAATTCTAGAGTGTTTTTGTATATTAAGTGTGATACGTTATAATTTGCCTTATTTTTATACAATAATTTATTCTGTATGTTGGTAGTTTAATTTTGCTTCTCAGACTAAAAACTATGGTGTGTGTGTGTGTGTGTGCGCGACACACCCACGTGCATGCATAGCTGGCTTGCTCGTCTGTAAAGGAGATGTAGCCATGACGTTGTTTGCATCATCTGAGCTTCTGTTGATTCCTGCATCTGAATGTGTCTTCAAAGACTTCTTGATACTTGTACGTGAGTTCAGGAAACTCACTCAGCTTGTCTCAAGCTGCCGTTTGTCCAGGGCCAGACTGCAAAAACATAACAAATAACTTTATTAAACGTTACATGAACCTTCAAATCCACAGTGAGGCAGCATTAAGTTAGTGATTCCACTACCAAGGCTGGTGAGGGACGAGTACAGCACTGTAGCAAACAAATACTCTAACTTCCCTAAAGTGAACCAAACACCTTCCAACAGCTCCCAGAGCTGGCAGATGTATTCACTGTCAGCTGCTGAGAGCCACAAACTCCACAATCTAGACTCAACTGTGACTCTAACAGCAGCCCCTTCATTACCTTCATATGCTGAAGGTAATATGTGACACAAAGCTGGTGGCAGATCTGCGACACATTGAATCTGAGGTCAAAGAGCAAAAGTAGGAAAAAGCAGCAGCCTTCACTGCACTGGGCTTATGGATCAGGAAAGAACTCTTATCTGAGATAATATTCAATTTTGCACAGTGTTATTATATCAATGAGCCCCCCCTGTAATGTAGGATAGAGTGGACGGACAGCAGAACAAGTTCAGGTGAACAGAAGCCTCGTGGAGACTTGCTGTGACTGAACTAGGCTGCAGAGTTGGTTTCATTCTTTCATTCGACTCCAAAGTTAAACACATTTAAACACCATCTCTGTGGTAGATGAATGTGACATGAAGCAGATCATCAAACAAGCAACTGGTCATATTGTGGCAGCAGGACGTTTTCCACGCTCAGAGAAATCCTTCTTTTCATTTAGTCGTTCAGAGGTGTTGTTGCCTCCTCTGAGTCCCTGAAACTAGAAGAACAGGTCCGATCATGAGCTGCTCCGTCCAGTAGAGCAGCTACGCTGACCGGATCCAGGCTGGTGATGAGTGTTTTTGTTTCTTTTATCTGCAAATATGTTTCTACAGAGGAATGTTTGTCCGTCACATGCTAACGGCTTACACTTGACGTTTGATTGTACTGCGTTTGTATTCATTTGACTGCATTGAGATGTACTGGCATGCCATTTGTCACTGAATGACACGTTTCTGTTGATGAACCACTGTAGCATCACATGGCTTTCTCTTCATTGTTCTGTGTATAAATGATTATCATTTATAGCTGATTTCTCATTCTTTGTGCTGGAAACTATGACGCCTCCTGGAGCAGCCTGGAAAATACAAGTATGACTCATAATTCAATGATATTTCAGTTTTTACAAAACGCACTTTCATCACGATGACGATGACTCTATAAAGACCCTTGAAATGACTCTTGTGCTTTAGCACTATATGAAAAAACGGAATGAAACTGAATACTTGTGAAAATAGTTACATGGATACATAATTGCAATTTTAATTGCATCAGGTCACTGTAAGATAAACATATTGTAGCCGTAACTCAGGATGTCTGAGATTTGCAGTAGACACACCCATGGTATCAATTTCAAAATTCTACGCCACCTTGTTCACGCGTTACTGTAATCCGATTACTTTTTTCAAGTAACGAGTAAAGTAAGGGATTACTATTGCAAAAATGGTAATTAGATTACCATTACTTTCCCGTAGGAACGCTGCGTTACTGCGTTACTAAAACCGTGATTTTTTTGCGAGAATGTCTCATGACAGTGACGTAAGCGAGCGCGACGTTCGTGACAACAGCTGTGTGCAGATCAACAATGGATCATATATCGAGTGCAGAGAGAGTATGAGCGTGCAGCGTTTAAAGCGAGGAAGTACTGACCTTACTTTGAGTTTGATTCCATAAAAAGTGACAAAAACATTAGTGTCCGTTGTGCGTGGGAAGAAAACTTCTTTTTACAGCGAAAAAACCCCTAAACTTCCGAGCAAGCACCGAGTAGCTACGACGTAATGGGAAACTCACAGAGAAACTCGCAGATTCTTCCACTGACCGCTGCACACCTGCACCAGGGTAAACCTCCGCCTACCCCACTCCTGCTTTACAGGTGAAAATAGAGCAACAGGACCGCTAGTCTTTGACTTTATTTATTTTCTGCTGTGTTTTACTTGCATCTATTTGAAAGACTGAGTGTAAACACACAAAATATTTTATTTTATGTGCTGGAATGTGCAGAAAATAGGTTTAAATGTTAAACTAATTTCTTCCAGTCAGAGAATGTTGCAGATAATTAAATTTTTGCTTGATGCATAAAGTTAAAAGGTTAAAACTAATAAAACAAGTTTTAAAAAGAGACTTTTCCATTTGATTACATTTTGTATGATGATTATGCAGAAAAAGTAGAATTGGGCTGAAAGATCTATCACTTTATCACCTATTCAGGTTGTAAATCGTGTTGTTAAAAAGTAACTAAGTAACTAAGTAATTAATTACTTTTGAAAATAAGTAATCAGTAAAGTAACGGGATTACTTTTTGGGGGAAGTAATCAGTAATTAGTTACTGATTACTTTTTTCAAGTAACTTGACCAACACTGTTCATGAGATATCGCATTCACAAGATTTTCAAAAAAACTGACGTTTGATCGGAGATTAGTAATAGATGCACCTGTGCTATCAGACTGCCTCGTTTTCAAGATATCGCATTCACAAACGTAGATCTGCAAGACCTGCCCGCCTGCCTGCGACGGCGACAGTAAGGTGCTATATCAGAACCAGTCCGGTTACCATCCTAGTGGCAGCTATCAAAGCTTTCCCCCCCACACTGCACCTCTTTAGCAAATACATAAAACAGCTTTTTAAAAGACGGTTTTGCTGTGCAGATGTTAATAAATCTGATGTAGTTAATGTCTTTGTCGTCTACCAGTCTTGAACTAAAATGTACCAAAACATCGCATAAAAACAATGAGAAAAACATTTTATTAGAAATGTAGAATAAAAGGACAAAATATAAACAGATATTATGAACCATAATAAAAAGCCAGGTGGGTAAGCTGGGCTGGTCTGCAGAGTGAATAAGATCCTGTGTGGATGTGGTTCACACAGGATCTGGTGCGCGGCTCAGCCCGGGCTTATCAAGCTGCCAAAGTAAGCAGTCACTGTCTTCAGCTTGTTGTTGAGGAAGTTCTGCTCGACCTCCACCTTCCCTCCTGGGCCGGCTAAAGAGGCCACCTGTAGCAAAGAGACAGATTTCAGTAAGACAGTCCCAACACAAGCTGACCAGAGCTAACACACATTACTACAACACAATACTCATGTATGGGTAGATAAAGAACGATCCCACCGCTGCCAGTCCAGGTGGACATGAACATTCAGACATCACGGTCACAATAAATATATCAAAGTACAGATTACATGTTTGAGAAACTCTGAACACACTGACCTGATCCATGTCGACATTGCGCGGAAGAAAGAACACAACGTTGTCTGATATCAGTTTGGCCAGGCGGAAAATCTCAAATGTGCCGAGAGTTAAGGATGAAAACTGTTCAAAAAAAGAAACTTTCAGATTAAACAGATGTGACTGTGTTAACTGCATGCTGCAACGTGCCTGAATAAAGTTCACCTTTAATGGGGTTCATTGTAGGGACTGTCTTACAATATAAAGCACTTGTGACGTAGCCCTCTGACACCACATATAAATATTTTATTTATTTGCACCTAATATATCTTCCTTTTGCTCTATTCAGTTCTTGCACATTGGTTTGGTGATGTTTGGCTTCTTCACTACCACTGAGACCATTTCTGACTTCAATCAGCTGCAGGCGCAGACGCCACAGATGGCCCCGCCCCTCCCTGAGCCTGGTTCTGCTGGAAGTTTCTTCCTGTTAAAAGGGAGTTTTTCCTTCCCACTGTCGCCACATTGCTCACAGCTGCTCGTCTGATTGTGGGGTTTTCTCTGAGGTCCTCTGTCGGTCTTTGCTGGATCTCTTTCCTCTTTCTTTCATGACCTTCAGACAACCCGCTGTAGATATTTTTAGCCCTGGCACTTCTCATTTTCACTCAAATTCCTCAGATTCTTTAAGGACTCCTACACCACCTCAAGTCGATGTATTAAAAACTCGGGTGTCTGTGCCACATGCCTGTCAGTGTGATGTTTGCAGCTGAGATAACGACTGAACTGCAACTGAAGCGCCTTGAGGCGACATTTGTTGTGATTTGGCGCTATATAAATAAAATTGAATTGAACTGAATGTGGAAGCAGCAACGTCCAGAAACTGAAAACTGTTCAAAACTGACAAGAAAGTCTGACTGACTGGAAACAAAATATAAATAAATAAATATGGCTTCTGCACGTTATTATACTAACAGATGAACAGACGACTCCTGACGTCTTCTGTAAAATTGAAAAAGCAAAAACATTTTTCAAAGCTAAGCTGTAATTTTCTCCTTTCAGTTTTCGCTCCCTCCTGCAAATGAATCCTGTAAGTCAGCGGTCCCCAACCCCCGGGCCTCGGACCGGTACCGGTCCGTGAGTCGTTTGGTACCGGGCCGCGAGAGTTGAGGTTCAGGTGTGAAATGTATGGTTTTCAGGGTTTTTATCGGTTTTCAGCGTTATTTTGTTATCGTTTTTATCGTTTACTCTGTTTTCCTGGGTCTTTTCATGTGTGTTATGAATAAATCTTCTTTTTTTCGGTACCGGTACTAGTTTTATTTTGTTGTATTTATCCGCGACACCTTAAAGGCCGGTCCATGAAAATATTGTCGGGCATAAACCGGTCCGTGACGCAAAAAAGGTTGGAGACCGCTGCTGTCAGTCACTAACATCCCTCTACTTCCTCATCAAAGGATATCCATCAGGCTCCATCATGGTCCTGATGTCGAACACCTCAGCAGTTAGGTAGTCAGGTCCTCCCCACGGTGGCGACAGGAAGACCACGTCAGCGTGGAGGTGGGGGGCCAGCTGAAGGAAGTCCCCTTGTATGAAGTCGATTCGATCGGCCACACCGTAAACTGCAGCGTTGTGCCGAGCCATGTCCAGCCGCACTGGATCGATGTCAACGGCTAAGACTGAAACATGACGCAGAGGACCGACTGTGAGCTCAGCGTGCTGCATTTCTAAAAACACCTCATGAACTTATAAACACTTACCTCTCTTTCCAGTGAGGGCAAACTGGATGGCATTTCCTCCTACACCACAGAAGGCGTCTATGACCAGCTGAGCCTCAGAGAAACTGTGCTCCACCCTGAGGGCGATGTGCTCAGCGATCCTCTCTGGCGTCACAGAGAACCAGCCCTCTGAAACGGCGTTATGAACATGTGTGAGACGACCCTGGCAAACTTCCTGTTGTATTCATCACCCATTCCTTCTCAGTTCAATTCAATACAATGTTAGTTATTTAGCGCCAAATCACGACTACTGTTCAAGGTACTTGTTGAACATCAGAATCAGAAAACTTTATTAATCCCAAAGGAAATTATAAGGCTGCCACGAGGCTGGTTCTCCTCAGTATGTGAGCAGAGCCCAGAAGGAGCATCTGTGTTACTCTGATGCTCTTCTCAAAGTCTTTATATTTTGAGAGTTTTCTCCTTCCTCACTAAGCCATGTGTCTGGTTCTTGATTTCTTTCTCTGTATATTCCTCAGTTTGCTGCTCTCAGTTACTGTTACTGTCGAAGGAGCTCGGCTAGGAAGCGACTTTGTTTCACGTCTCTTCCACGAAGCTTCTTTAGTTGTAAACCAAAGGTTGAACGAGCTTCGCAGCAGTAATGTGTGCGACTAGATGACTAACAGTCGCTATCGTCACTCATCAGTAAAACTAGTTGTTGGTATTTCTCCAGACACTCAGGAGGAGGCGGGCGGGGAGCGGCAGGTCTGGTTTCCTGCTCAGACTGCTGCCCAATCACCGACTTCAGATAAGCAGAGAAACTTATTACTGTACTTTGCACTCTGAGTTATACGTTAGTTATACGTTATAAGCTAGTTATATGTTAGTTATAAGCTAGTTATACGTTAGTTATACGTTAGTTATACGTTATAAGCTAGTTATATGTTAGTTATAGTTAGTTATACGTTATAAGCTAGTTATACGTTAGTTATAAGCTAGTTATACGTTAGTTATACGTTAGTTATACGTTAGTTATACGTTATAAGCTAGTTATATGTTAGTTATAGTTAGTTATACGTTATAAGCTAGTTATACGTTAGTTATAAGCTAGTTATACGTTAGTTATACGTTAGTTATAAGCTAGTTACACATTATAAGCTAGTTATACGTTATAAGCTAGTTATACGTTAGTTATAAGCTAGTTATACGTTAGTTATACGTTAGTTATAAGCTAGTTACACATTATAAGCTAGTTATACGTTATAAGCTAGTTATACGTTAGTTATAAGCTAGTTATACGTTAGTTATACGTTAGTTATAAGCTAGTTACACATTATAAGCTAGTTATACGTTATAAGCTAGTTATACGTTAGTTATAAGCTAGTTATACGTTAGTTATACGCTAGTTATACGTTAGTTATACGTTAGTTATACGTTATAAGCTAGTTATATGTTAGTTATAGTTAGTTATACGTTATAAGCTAGTTATACGTTAGTTATAAGCTAGTTATACGTTAGTTATACGTTAGTTATACGTTAGTTATAAGCTAGTTACACATTATAAGCTAGTTATACGTTATAAGCTAGTTATATGTTAGTTATAATTAGTTATACGTTATAAGCTCGTTATACGTTAGTTATAAGCTAGTTATACGTTAGTTATAAGCTAGTTACACATTATAAGCTAGTTATACGTTAGTTATAAGCTAGTTATACGTTATAAGCTAGTTATAAGTTAGTTATAAGCTAGTTATAAGTCAGTTATAAGCTAGTTATACGTTAGTTATACGTTAGTTATAAGCTAATTCAGTGACAGTAAACGATGAGTAACACTGAATCATCAAGTGTAAAAGAAATATCACTCTCTAATAGTTATACAGCAGCTGACGAGGCTGACGTCACGAGTGTCAGCTTTTTGTTTTGTTTAAATCTGACATGCAGGAAAATCAGTGTTGCTGCCGGTCACTGACACGTCTCAGGGCCTAACAGAATAATAATCAAACACTTCTTTAAATGTAGTTTATAAAAATGATCTTTGGAGCTTTGACTCACCTGGATGCTCAGTCATCCAGGTGAGTAAATCCCCAGAACACTGACATGAACTGAACTGTAATGTAGAGCCGGCTCTCAATCATTTAAAGGTTGATTCACATGTTGTTGGTTCCACTGGAATAATGTGACATAAGTGCAGTGTGCAGACTGACCTCGGTCCAGTCTGATGCCTTCATCAAAGCGAGAGAAGAGTCTGTAGCGCTGAGCCCAGTATTTAGCCAGCTGTGGTTCAGCTGCCATCTCTGCTGGGACCTGCTGCTTCTTCTTCTTCTTCTTCTTCTTTGGTGTTTTTGTGTCTTTCACACAGACATAAATATTAGGCAGTTAGTTTTTCGTTCGTTTCTTTTAAACAGCACAACCTTACTATGTATGAACCTGATTTACTGTGAACTTCAGGCTCATCGGGCAGGAGAAAGTCAGGAATCTGAAGACAGGGTAAGTGTCTGCCCGGCTGCTCCTCTCTCTCCTCCACCTCACTCTCCTCTGTGACAGAGTTGGAGGTGATGCTGGGCTGACTGCTGCCCTCTGCATCTAAACTGGATGCAGACTTCGTCACCTCCTTCTTCCTCTCGTCTTTTTCTTCTTGAGCTTCTCTTAAAAATGGAGGCTTGTCCTCAGGGTGTCTCTCTCTGTCCACCTCACTCTGGTCACCCTCTCTCTCTCGCTGGACCTGTTCAAGGAAACTTTGAACCTGTGAAACAAAAAGACTTTTTTCATAAGCGTTCTGTGTAACGTTCAAACAAACAAAGCTCTGCTCGACTTCCTCCTGTCTAACCTGTTCCAGTCCCCCATGCTTTTAATCTACGGACATGCCAGGATGACAGATAAAGGACGTGACTTTCAGTGATTTCCACTGCGATGCTTCTTTCTAACCTCGTCTTTCATGCTCACAAAACTGGAAACATCTAATCTGTGCGAGCTGATCAGGCTACATCAGATTAGTTTGCTGCTCTCAGTCTTCAGCATGTTGCAGGTCGTACCTTACAAAGGGCGGAGCTGCTCTGTGTGCTGTCTCTGCCCATCTTTGAGAACCTGCTGCATTTGTTGGAGCTGCTGATTGTTCTCTTGGTCCGTCGCTGCTTCTGACACTTTGAAGCTGAGCTTCCTTTGAAGCTTAACACACTGTTGAACCTGAGACATGAACACATTGTAACAATTTAGACATTTAAAAACATTTTTACACTCAAACAGCCGCGCTCACATAAACCTTTATGTTTCTAAACAGCCAGAGAAACAGGGCTCAGATGTAGGCTGGCTTCATTCATCTCACTGGAGCCGAAACCTGCAACACTTCAAGCATAAAAACTCTCAATTTGCAGCATTGCAGGCTTTCTGTGTTCTAGATGTTGGTGAAGTTAACAGCTTTCATGTCAGATGTTTGCTGTTAAAATCAGCACACAATGCAGCATCACATCTCCTGTGTACT
The DNA here is from genome assembly GCF_056152115.1 of Neolamprologus brichardi. NCBI lineage: Eukaryota > Metazoa > Chordata > Actinopteri > Cichliformes > Cichlidae > Neolamprologus > Neolamprologus brichardi. The sequence goes on from NC_142117.1 coordinate 2,769,651, forward strand.
ACAGGGACAATCACTCGTCCTGTGCTTTCCCTGCTGTGAGAGGTCTGTTGGGAAAGGTTGTTCCACACTTCCACAGTGTGTATTTGCTCCCATCTTCCTCCTCTCAACCTGAACCAGTAGCAGAAGATACTGGGAGTTTCTTCCTGTTTAAATGGTTTTTCTTCCCACTGTTGCCCAGAGCTGCTCGCAGCTGTCTGACTGTTGGGCTCTTCTTTGTATCATTGCAGGGTCTGTACTTTACACCAGCAGTCTCCAACCTTTTTTGCGCCACGGACCGGTTTATGCCCGACAATATTTTCATGGACCGGCCTTTAAGGTGTCGCGGATAAATACAACAAAATAAAACTAGTACCGGTACCGAAAAAAAGAAGATTTATTCATAACACACGTGAAAAGACCCAGGAAAACCGAGTAAACGATAAAAACGATAACAAAATAACGCTGAAAACCGATAAAACCCTGAAAACTATACATTTCACACCTGAGCCTCAACTCTCGCGGCCCGGTACCAAACGACTCACGGACCGGTACCGGGCCGAGGCCCGGGGGTTGGGGACCGCTGCTTTACAATATAAACCTTGAGGCGACAGTTAATCTGATTTGGAGATAGTTCAGTGAAGTTGGATCCATACTGGCTTATGTTTATTTCAGTTAACTTTCCCTGTTTTATGAGAAAATGGATCCAATCAGTGATGTTAACCATCTAAAGCAGGGGTGGGCGATCTCAGGCCTCGAGGGCCGGTGTCCTGCAGATGTTAGATCTCACCTGGGTCAACACACCTGAATCACATGATGAGTTCGTTACCAGGCCTCTGGAGAACTTCAGGACATGTTGAGGAGCTAATTTAGCCTTTAAATCAGCTGTGATGGTTCGAGGACACATCTAAAACCTGCAGGGCCCTCGAGGCCTGAGATCGCCCACCCCTGCTCTAAAGCGTAAGGCTGCAAAATTCAACGATGAATATTTTTTGTCCTTTAATACTTTTTTACCCCAACTGTGTTTTGTTTTACCAATCTTATGTTTTTGGAACTAATATATTATATTTTTAATCTCATTTCTTATTTTATTGTCTCTGAGTAGAAGACCATCATGTCTTTTAGCAGGTAACGTGGACGCAGTCACTGAGGACTTGTGACCCACAAACAAAGCGACTGAATAACAACTTCAGCTTTAGGCCCATTTCTAATAATCAATGTTTTCATCTGAGTGTTTTTGTTTTGCATGTTTTATATCATAAACAACATAAACGACCAATCACAAAATATCTGAGGTGGAGTCGGCAGACGTGACCGAGACAAGATCCCCAAAGCAGCAGAGGAACTTACTGAGGCTCTGGGTTGTGTTTGAGGCCGAGCTGACTCCAGGCGTCCTCGGCTGTCAGACGTGGGCACTCGTCCACATCCAGCTCATGACTGACAACGAGGACAAACAGCAGGAACATTATTCCTGGGCTTGTTGGAGAGACGACGGCCTCCGTGATAGAACATCAAACTTACCTCCGTTTGACTTTAGCGCTTCCTTTTCCTGGAGGTTTGTCATCATCGTCATCATCATCGTTTCCATCGGGTGTTTCATTCCTCGATCCGTGCCGTCCGTTATTCCCGGCAGCAGCCAGTTGGAAGCCTGTGTGAGAGCGTACAAAACGCTACATGTTTATTAGAGCAACCACACATCCATTTATTGAACAAAGGAGAAAAACTGCATAAGGTGGAAACCAGAGGACAGACCAACAAGAACAGGATTAACCAAACAAGTTCTGAAGATTCAGCCTTTGACTCATTTTCATCCACAGCTCAGTAAACAAACACAAAGTAACAAGTTCCTGTGAGATCAAAAGGTCGACTGACACTGTCGGGATGTGAGCTTCTTCCACTTTTCTGAAGACATTTGTTTTCAGTGGTTGTGAAGACCGACGCCAGGGTCGGCTCCAGAGCCACAGGCACCATTTCATCCTTATACTCCCGCGTGGTTTGGGAAAATAAATTAAAGTATTTAATTGAAGTGTTTTCTATTTGTTTTAGTTCTAAATTGGAAGATTACTGTGATGTTGAAACATTAAAATCAAATTATATTTCATTATTTTTTTGACGCTCAGAATAAGGCCGCTCGTGTTCAGGATCACAGATGGAGTGATGATGAGAATCCGGACCAACTCGTGTTTGAAACATGGAACGCCATCCCGACGCAGAAACATGAAGAAACATGCGTTTGGAGTCTTGTCGATCTTCTGATCTACACGTGTGTGAGCAGCTGTTCTCCACGCCGCTCACGCCTCACAGCCCCGACCTGCAGACGTTCAGGAGCAGACGTCCCGTTAACCAGGGAAAAGAAATATCTATGCTGGGATTTAAAAAAATGTATTCATCATTGTTTGGTGACATCGTGCTGTTTCCAGTTTATTTGTAAACTCAGGTGGAGGCTCGGCTGCACGCTCAGGTTTGTTTGTTACGTGGATCATTTAAGTTCAGCTTTTTAATCGTGTTTGTTTTTGTTAAGATTGTGTTTGTTACATAAATGTATTTTTCTCTGTAGATTTCATGAGCAACACATTATTGTTGTTTATAAAAAAAACAGATGTAGTCTTATCTTCATTTTAGACGTCTAAACGTGTTCGCTGCTCCCAGTGTCTTCGTTTCCGTGGAAACTGGGTCCAAATGGCTCTCCGTGTGTTAAAGGTTGCCGACCCCTGACCTATCGAACAGCTAATGTTTCTCAACATAACTGATTTCTGTTGTGTATGGGGTGTGAAAGCTGTTTCCTGTGGGCACTTTGTTCTTGTCCCCCTGGACACTTTGCTGGACAGAACATGTTGGTGGACAGACATTCAACACTGAGGTCAGTGTCTCGTTGTCCCAGTTCAGCCCGTTCTCACTCCCGAGACGTAACATGCCGACGTTTTGTCACGTCCCGCGGCGTTCCTGATGAACGCAAAAGGAGACCTTCAGTGTTTTTATGGTACGCGGCGGGTTATGGGCGAAATCCAGTGCAATGACGCTCCCGCGGTAATAGACGTTCCAGCCCTGTATTCCAGCCCTAAACCTAACCTTATCCCTAGCCCTAACCATAACCTTATTCCTGAGGTTAACCAGGACTTTAATGATGTTAAATAGCGTGTTTCTAAGTGATTTGAAGAAAAAGAGCGAACATGTGTAGATTGAGTCCATACGGTTCTCATATTTTCTCATTTTTCCGAGGTCGTCATTTAGGAACGTGGCGGGTAGCCGAAAACGTAATATGTTGACGATTTGTCACCTAGCGTAAAATGTTACGCTTTGGGAGTGAGAACGTGTTGCCCAGTTAGCTGAGACACCGCCAGCACCAAGTGGAAGAACCTCAGGTTATGTTACAGGTGTCTCGTTCCTTTGAAACGAGTTCCACTCAAAAAGCTTTGGAGCTTGAAAAAGGAAACAATGAGAAATCTTATGACTAAAACTCAGCAGACCAATCGTCTGCCTGATCGCGCAGCCTTGCTCACACCTCATACACACAATTATTACCTGTAGTGCTGTGATGCTGTACAGAGTCAGCTGGTCTCTTGCGGTTATTCCCATCATCAGAAGCATCATCAGAGCTGCAGGACGCTCCCTCTGACGGGACCATGACTGAACCACACTGTCCACCTGCCTCCATTGTGAAGCTCTGTCCAAACAGAACATGCAAAGCTTCAGCATCATCTTCTTCGTGTTCACTCTCAGCTCCAGTAGGGCCGTCTCTCTCTGATTGGCTCTGTAAACCTCTGTCCGTGATTCCTGTTTCTTCTTCCCCTCCAGCGTTCCCATTACAGGCAGACTGGTCAAAGGTCCAGCCCTGCCCCGCCCAGTATGAGTACTGTTCCCAGTAAGAATAGTAGGTCTCTGTAGCGTGTTTGTCCCAGAGAGCTTTTGTATCCGGGTTGTCCCAAGGAGGCCGTCCTGGATCTTCTGAAGACGGCAGCTCATCCTCTGAATGTTTCTCCAGCCAGCTGCTCCACATCAGAGCTTCTCCCTGTTGTGCTGCAGAAGCGTCGAAACATTAGTTAATATTTCATGTGTGGAGTTGTTGCATTAAAAGAACATGAAGAAGATATGGTGGAACTTCTTTTTTTAAATGGTCAGTGGTAGAGCTGCCACGATTAGTCGACTATCAAAATCATCGACTGATTTAATAGTCGACGCGTCGTTTGAAGCTTTGTAAGATCCCAAAAGACGCAGGAATAAGTAGTAGGATTTAAGAGTGTAATAACGGACTGAAACAGGAGATGGCAGCACTGCATGTACGAGGATGCCAGCTGCCGTTAAACCCCGAAGAAGAAGAAGCTCTGTCCCAGGATTCATAGCGCAGCCCTGCTCAGTTTCCAACAATGGCGGCAGCTAGTTAGTTTTAATATTACTCTTATTATTCTTTCTGGGTCACAAAATAAACGTTTAACATATTTTCAGGCGAGAATGTAGCTGTGTAAACCTCAAATATCTGCTCAGTTTATCAAGACACCACATATTTTCAAAAGCGCTCCGACGTTTTCGGAGACGTCTGTTACCCACTAGCTCGATAGCTAGCCGGGGGCTAGGCTCACTAGAGCCGTGAGAACACCGGACTCCCGGCAAATCGTTTTCAAAGCCACCGCCGTCTTTCACTACTCAGGTAAACATGATATATAAGTCAAATTTAATAAAGTATCATCTTGTCTTTATTTTTAGTTAGCACATACCTTAAACACTTAAAGCTGTAAGCTAATGATAGTTATATAAGAGCAGATGCTGCTGGTGCAATAAGCTGTACGTTTTACGTCCAATGGATGATGATCTGATTAGTCGACTAATCGCAAAAATAATCGCCGACTAGTCGACTATCAAAATAATCGTTTGTGGCAGCCCTAGTCAGTGGATACTCGAGGTGTCTGTGGCTCAGGTGGTCGAGCAGATCAGCTCCTGATCGAAAGGCTGGTGGTTCGATCCCAGGCTTCCCCAGTCTGCATGCCAAGTGTCCTTGGGCAAGATACTAACCCCAAGTTGCTCTGCGATGCGTTCATCAGAGTGTGGATGTAGATTAAGTTTGCACCTGCGTTTGTAAGTGCGTGAATGAGGCATGTTGTAAAGAGCGCTTCGAGTACTCCGGGAGATTAGAAAAGCGCTGTATAATCAATCCGTACTGCTTTCCTGTCTGTGTTGGTCTAAACAGACGCGTGAAGTCAGACTTTTGGATGAATTCTGCAGGTTGTGAGGAGCACGATAAACACTTATAATTATTTATGAAGTCAGATGACACAAATGAATTCGACATCAGGAGACACGTCTGCAAGACCTAAAGACCTGATGACCTGGATGACTTCTACTCCTAAATGAAGAAGTAGACGAAAGTCTTGCCCAGCAGACGGGAGGAGGCCACTGGTAGTTGACCCACTACCTCCTGAGCCACATCGAGTATCCACTGACCCAACATGATATCTCTGTCTTCCTACAAAACCCGGTGTCACAGTCCAGTGTTAGACAAAAACAGTCTTCATAGATTTCACTATAAACGTCATGTGACCAATCTTACCCCAGTAGGCTTCCCAGCCAGCATCTTGGATTCCTCCTGATACTTCCACTTGTGGATCAAACACCTCCTCATCAGCTATGACATAAAAACATCATGCATGACATCACAGTCGCATGAAAAAAGAAGGACCACATGCAATCCTCTGAAACAATAAATACTTCCATTGTAATTAAGAAGGTAAGGAGCCATGTGCTGCTGATCAAAGCCTGTAAGCTGACGGCCTACAAGGAGAACTTCTGGCAATTTGCTGGTCTGGAACATTCAGCTGTGTGGACCCAAAGGTCTGATTGTGCAAGAGCTATATCGCAGACGTTGTTAACATTTAACAGGCCTTAATTAGCATGTTGAATGTTAAATGTTCCCAACAGTGGAATATAACCCCATTTACAAACAGTGGGATGGTGTTCCCAAAAGTTGATTCTGTACATCTGGACGTTTTCAGTGGGAGAAACCTTTCGTCACTCTTCCAGCTGACTTCTTCAGTCTCAGCTGACTGCAGGTGTTTAACCTTATAACCAGGACATCTGCACAATGACTGAAACTAACAGCACTGAGGGAACAATGGGCTGTGAGGTCAGTATATTGATCAGTTTCTTGATCATTAATATGTTGCCATTGAAAGCTCACTAGTGCATGTTGTCACAGTAATCCCAGTACCAGATGGTACCTGTCAGCTCCATCATCTACAAGCCGAGTGCAGCTGTGGCAGCAGCTGACACAAAAACTCACCGTGGAGAAAGTGGATACTCTAACACATACAAACCTTTGCAATATTACTCGTAAAAAACAATATTATATTATTATAAAAACAATAAAAGCAAAAAGATAATCGCATCACCTTTTTCATCAGCCTCTTCTTCACTTGTATCTTCACAGTATTTTGAGGAACTCCTGTTAGACCTGCACTCCTGTGACATGACAAAAAATAACAACCAAATCTTCTTTTTAGTTTTCATTTAAAAACGGCGACTTTAATAACACAGCACAACAAAACTGTGACTCACTGCTCTCCTCCGCTCAGAGGAGCACACAAAGGCTACAGGCAGGCCCATGCTGGCCATCATCTGAGTCTCTTCATCCAGCTCCTCCACCTCAGTCTCCTCTTCCTCCTCTTCACCATCATCTACGTGTATGAGTTGAGAAATTTATTTTTTAAATGATGGCAACTAAAACCAGACAGTACAGCAGGTTAAGAGAGATTCTTCTACCCCAATGCCTGAAACATTTCATCGATGATTATTTTAATAAATATCATGGTAGGATATACCTCGTGCAGTGTTTTCCAGGTCAGGCAGAAGTCTGTTATCAGAACGATACAACTCCCGATCCCTGTAAAGAGGCGATGGACATAAAGGACAGATGTAGGAAACCCATAGATGCATCTGTATACATCAGCGTATCCGCTAAAACTCAAGGTTTTTGAGAACAACATCATCTAAACGACTGTGAGAAAATAAAGTAATATACTTGTATTCATACGGAGCTTTTCTACTGCTATTCAACACTCAAAGCATTCGAGTGACATGACACGATAGTATTCATTAAATCGTTAAATCCAGGTGTTCCAGGTGTATAAATCAGCACCTGGACATGCAGACCGACTCTACAAACATCTGTCAAAGAACGGCGTGCTCTTAGGAGCTCGGCGAATTCCAGCGTGGCGCAGTCGTGAAATTTCCTCGCAACTAAATATTCCACAGTCAACTGTTGGTGGTGTTACGGCAAAGACGGAGTGAGTGGGAATGACACCATCTCAGCCACGAAGTGCATAGTGCACAGGTCACCAACCTTTTGAACTCCAAACTTCACATGGCCTTCAGATGAGCTGAAACAGTGATTAGACAGCTGCATGTTTTCATGTTACACGACCAGGCGCCGCACAAAGCATCGAATGCAGTGATGTAAAGCGTGCTGCTATTACTAGACCTGGAACTGAAAGCACTCTGTGGAAAACATCTCCTGCCTTTCAGAAGCTCCAGGTTTTGATAACCTCCAATATTTTCCTCATAAATACCTTTTTTAACACAAACACCTCTCTGACAGCCTAATGGCAATGTTCAGAAAATGAATGACTTCGAGCAGAGACTGTGAGCCAGGTCTTCTCCTCCAGCCTCCGTGTCTGACCTCACAAGTGTAAAAGATCCCTAAACTACTCCTAGCCTGTGTGGAAAGCCTTCCCAGAAGAGTTGAAGCCGTTATAGCTGCAAAGGGCGGGACAATATTATGGGATGTCACTCAAGTTCATGTGTGTGTGAAGGCAGACGAGTGAATACGTTTGGCACTATAGTGTCTGATAAGTTTCCACCGCTCTGTGTGCAAGACAGCAGCTCATAGCGCACTGCCACTAGCACACAGTTGCTAACCTTTAGCACACTATTATACTAGTGACAGTAGTAGCCTTGTAATAACTGCGATTCATTCAACTGTGATTGATATGATAGCTTTTTAAAACACTGGTTTGTGGTTGTCTTCACTCAAGTATACAACAGTAAATCGGCTATTCATTAAAACGACATTTATTACACGAAATTTCAAAGATTTGACTGGATTTCGTTTCTTGCTTCGTCTTTTAATGATCCACACTGGCTGTTGCCACGTCAGCCCGGCTGAGATGTCAAACACCGGTTTAGATCAGACTAGCGGACAGAGGAAAGGTGGTGGAGGCTCACTGTACGAAGGCTCTGGAGCAACGACAATGAATCGTTTCTTCCTCCTGCAGCGGCTCCTTCTTGGTGAAGATGATTTCCGCCACCAGGGCCACTCTTCTCCTTTCCAGCATCATAGCGGTTAGCTCGCTGCAACAAGAAACACTTTCATTTACCGACGAGCTGCTTGCGTCTTTAAGCAGCGTGGAACTCTTTCCTTTATTATTGATTATTTCCGCACTATAAGCTAACAGCGGATTTCCGCTGTTTTTCAAAGTAAAAGTTGCAAAATTTTAGTTTTGTTTTTGTTTTTGTTTTTTTTATAGAAAAAAATTCTAACAGAATTTTCCCTTTAAAATCACTAAATCTCATGGTCATTAGAACACCAACTGTTTCATTTTAATTGCTTTATTTTTACATTAATGTATCTATTTTTACTGATTTTATTGCGCTTGTTTAATTTAATGGCATCTTTTGACATTTTCCGCTTTTACTTTTGAGGGTTTTATTCTCAAAACTATGACTGTATATAGTTACTGTTTGAAAGCCGGTGCAATTCAGTTTTGCTTTTATTTTGAAGCGAACGAGTCGACCCGGAAACGCTTCCTTGTTAGCGAGTAGAACTCTTTCACAGTTTTAGGATAGAAATCTGCGACTCTGTGTTTGCCCGACGACGTTCCGGGTTGATGGACAGGATAGTTGATAGCTCTAAGAAGCATAGGTTTTGCTGGTGTCATACTGAATGTCGTGCTACATTTTAATGGCGCGCTTTACCGAGTAAGCAGTCGGTAGGTACCGTTTTTATGTTTGTAACCGCGGAGTTGGCTTTATGAGGTTTATTGAGAAATGTCAGATTTTCCAGCTCCTTCAATGAGACTTAGCTCACAGTCAGTTATTATACCGTAGCCCCAGCTGTTGTCATTTTGCTGATCAAACGTAGCCTCTTCCTATTCCAGTAACACGGTGGTGGTGTTCTAGATACTAATGCTATGTAAAGTTGCTGTCATTTGATTTTATTTTAAAAAGCTGCTGGTTTTTACTAGAAATTGGAGTTGGTATAATACGTTTGCGTAATCCACTGCGACTGTGTATTTGTTAATGTGGTCACAGAACTGAGTGAGCGGTGTCCTCCTTTACCTCCTCCTTACGTAGCAGCAGGTGTTCTCTATGCAGTCTGCCTGAGACCTGAGAGCGTCAGTCGGTTGAGCTGGAGTTCTCGTGGCGGAGAGCAGAGCACCATGTCAGGCAACCAGTCATGCCTGACGGGCGCGGAGGACACGCTCTCTCTCTTGGTATGCACCCTGTCCAAGGACGTGATAATGAAACCGAGCTCACCTAGAAAGAAATGTATTATTTATTTAGCATCAGCTTTGGTGTTCATGCATGATTTTATTTGAATAACATTTTCCATAATAGAGGGTTAACACTGTTGCACCATCAGATCTTTTTGTTTGCATGTTCCTCCCACAGTCCAAAGAGATTCGTGAGTCTAAATCGCCCATAGTGTTGGCCCTGCGACAGACTAGCGACCTGTCAGGTGTACCCTGCCTCGTGCCCTTACACAGCTGGGATTGGCTCCAGCCCGCCTCAAGGAGAAGCGGAAATGCATGGATGGATTTTTCACAATATGTTGGCAACAAGTGGATAATAAGTCCCACAGTGTGCATGATGGGATGTCTCTCCAGCCCTCTTTGAGGCCCACTCCTCCACAGAGGAGGCGTTCAGATTTCGGCCCCACGCCGTTCTAAATTTAAATGTAGATCATTTGTCCTGAAATGTTTTTGTTATTACGATCTCACCTGGTATCAGTAAGAGTGTTATACCATCACTGCGTCACATGTTAAGTATTGAAAGGAGCTTCTATAGAAACTCTAGATTCTCCCTCAGTGGTATTTGATGTCCAACTGTAATGTTACATAACACAGTTAACCAATGCTAACACAAGAACGTGTTACGTATTTTAAAGTTACCCATCCAGTAATTATTGAGATGTTTTCACCTGGATGTTAGTATTGACATTCTGGTCCTGGTCGACAGGTGTGTTTGTTTCATGCATGGGAGGAATGGGCAGGTCTCGATCAAGAGGACTATCTGAGTGTCTTGGAATACCTGTTGTGGGTCTTCACACCCCTAGCCATCGTCTTCATTGTGCCTTTCCTCATCGTTATCTTGCTTTACCTCTCTATACTCTTCCTTCATGTCTACAAGGTAAGTAAACAGTGCTTACACTCGCAGTCACACAAATAGAGTAACCTTCACTGTTTAGTTATCGTCTGCAGTTCCCTCCATAATGTTTGGGACAAAAACACCATGTTAGTAGCTTTGCTTCTCGACGTCTATGCAGTATTTGTGAGACTGTCTGATTGAAGTGCAAACTTTCAGATTTAAGTAAAGGAGTCCACAGCTATTTTTTACATAGTTCCCTCGTTTTAGAGGTTCAAAATCAACAGGACAGCTGACTGGCAAGCAGTTTATAAAAAATAAACCAGGCATTGGTTGAAGTTGATTCAAAGTATTGAGTTTGTATTTTATAGTTTTATATATGAGGCCTAAGTGGGGATGGGAATTGATAAGAATTTAGCAAATTCATAATCGATTCTCATTGAGATAAACTCTAAGCAGTATGTCACAGACATTAAATCCATGCATGGTTTGTTGTGACCAGTGTTGGGGTCATTACTCCAGAAAAGTCATTATTGCACATATTACACACTTTTCTTAAAAGTAATGATTTCTTTGAACTGTTCTTTTTCCAGGTTTGGAAAGATTGTACAGCATCTTTCATTACTTAAAAAAATAAAAATTGGATGCACAAATTAGAATTTATTTTGGATTTTCTCTAATCCACTCGGGAAAGTGTTCAAAATGGTAAATGGCCTGTATTTTTATATCGCTTTTCTAGTCCCTAAGGACCCCAAAGCGCTTTACACATCCAGTCATCCACCCAGTCATCCACACATTCACACACTGGTGATGGCAGCTACATTGTAGCCACAGCCACCCTGGGGCGCACTGACAGAGGTGAGGCTGCCGGACACTGGCGCCACCGGGCCCTCTGACCACCACCAGTAGACAACGGGTGAAGTGTCTTGCCCAAGGACACAACGACCGAGACTGTCCAAGCCGGGGCTCAAACCGGCAACCTTCAGATTACAAGGCGAACTCCTAACTCTTGAGCCACGATGACCCCCAACACTACTTTAGATAAATAATAAGGGGAAGACATGCAGCAAAGGGCCGCTGCTCTCGGGCCGTACAGCATATGCTGGCCTGCTCACCCGCTGAGCTAAACCGACGTCACACTTCTGACAGTCAGGCTGTCTCTTCGTTTTTCTTTGTTGCAGAGAGACGTGTTAGACTGAAACTCTACTTACTGTTTTTTTCCCAATTATCTGTAAAACGCACATCGTTTTTGAACGACACTCAGACAGCCAAACAGGAGACCATGTGGCCAAACACGTCACTGGGAATGTTGGGAAAGCAAGGCTTTGTGAAACATTCAAAGCATTTGTGCCAAAATTGTATCGAAGTTTTGAAACAATCTGAAACCTCTCTCCACAGTGACACCTGCTGGCCAACTTGGCCATCCCCACATCTCGATGGTGCAGTGAAGTGATGCAGAGAAGCCCTGCTCAATTTCAAACCCACTTATTATACCAGCCTGTCAATAATTGTGATCAACACAAGTTTTGGAGAAATTGCCCCACAAACATCAAAAGAAAAATACTGACACTCTTAAAGACAGCAAACTGTGATGGTGAAGAGCAATGTGCTTCAGAAAGGTTCTTCTAACACTCATGAAGCTGCTCAGCAGAAATGAATTTATAAAGTAAAGCATCCTGAGATACTGTGTTTATTGTAACAACCACACTGGTTTTCTCCAAGTTTGGAAGTGTTTTGTTCACTTTTAAGCTTTTGATCTCGTAAGGTTTGTCCTATAAAACAAAGCTGGCATGCCATTATTTTTCATATTTACTCAAAAAAAATTGTTTATTTGAAAAGACTGTTAACTAAAAATCTTTGTTACGTTTTTATGGGCTAATTCTGGCCAATCGCAACAGTTCCTTTCATGCCTGTGGACTGATACACTTTTAAATCATCTTCTTCTGAGCAACATCTGAACCACAAAGACACTTTCCTTTATTACGTATAGGTACTAGGGGTGCAACGATACTCGTATCGATATTGAACCGTTCGATACAGTGCTTTCGGTTCGGTACTCATATGTATCGAACAATACAACATTTTTAATTTATTTTATCAACTTTCCTTCTGACGGTGCTGTCTGTGTTGAGCGCTCAGTGGATCTGCGCTCGACAGTGCAGCCTAGGCGGAGTAGTCGAACACAGATTCACTGAGCGCAGGGCAAGCTAGCGAGACAGAAGTTAAGCTCGTTGCAACATGGCAAATTGAACCTCCCCCACCCTCATTCAGATCTGGCGTCTGGAACTATTTTGGTTTTCATGTGAAGTATGACCCTGAAGGTAAGCGCGTCATGGACTAAAGTAAAACAGTATGTTGGATGTGCCAGCAATGCTCAATTACATTGGTGGGAACTAGTGCGTTAGCACAGTTAGCTTGTTAACGTGTTGGCCGTCCAGCCCCACACACGGGGCGATCCGCGGTAGCTCGTTAACGGAGATTTGCCGTGTTGTGGCGTTAACCTCATTTCAGATTAACGCTGACAGCACTAGTGGGAACACAACGAATATGACTGCACATTTACTCCGACATCATCCTCGTGCAAAGACAAGTGGAAGCAGACAAAAACAACAAGCACGCATGCTACAAACTTTACCCGAGTCATTTAGACAGCTGTTGGCACATGATTCTCCTTATGGGGACCTGATATGTTTAATATGCTGCTGAGAATATAGCCCAGAAGAAGCGTATAGTAGAGCTTTTATTTTGGAAAGAGATTTTCTCTGTAATAAACTCTCTTTTCCAAAGATGAGTGATTCCTCAATCAGATACAGGGCTCGCAAAATCGCTAGCGATTTTTCCAGTCGGGCTGCCCTGCTCTGCTCGTCGGCCTATCGTAGGAAGGAAAAATCTATGTCAATGCTTTTGCATTCTTTCGGAAATGTAGCTGGGTAATTATGTCATTGGCATCGGCCACTGTCAATATGTGACATATTGAAATCGCGTTTGAATTTGCGCTTGTTTTTTGCTTTCACTTTGCAATCGCGCGAACTGTGTATAGAGAGCGACAGCACTGATTGGTGAGTGATGATAATTTGCGCACCAATTCCTCTGACATCGACTTATCAATCGTTAGCTTACTATGCAAACATGACAAGTGAAATCTCCCGCAGCTTAAACATGTGAGAGGTTGATCGCGCAGAGAATCGCTGAGCGTTATGTGAGTGCCTGTGTAAAAGCAGCAGGATATATATTTTAGTTCTGCTGAGACAAATAAGACAGGTCAGCGTGAAGAAGTGACAGCCAAAGAAAAGCTTACCACAAAACGGAAAAGTTATGACAAATCAGACTATAAGGCAAAAAGAAAGAGCAGCTTTATGGTTTCATGGACAAAAGAATTTCTGTGGCTGCAACATGACGAGCTAAATAACCAGGGCTGCACATAAGTGGTCCGCAGGTGCGCATTCGCTGTCAAAATAAAAAACGCGCACAAGATAAGAAGTTGCAACGCGTGTTTGCGTACATAAGATTTTCAGGAGGAGGACAGACATTTGTTTAGAACTCTTAAAGATGTCGAAGAAGCTCCTTTAAGCAATTACTGTGATGTTCCTCCACCTCCAAAGAAATGTCAGGAGTCCGAACCACAAAAGAAGCGAGTATTCTCGGAAAAGTGGTTGCAGGAGGTGAGCTGGCTTCAAACAAATGATGAACGCACAGAGAGGTGGTGCAGAATGTGCCGAGAAAATTTAATAAATGACAAATTAAAAAGGCATGAACATTTTTTTTGTATCGAAAAAATATCGAACCGTGACACCAAAGTATCGAACCGAACCGTGAATTTTGTGTATCGTTGCACCCCTAGTAACTACCCATCCAATCCACACATGCAAATAAATCCAACCATTGATGTCTATAAATTAAGTAATGTGTGATAATGAAAAATGCCACAGGGAAATTTATTTAATACTTTGTATAAAAGTTGATAATGACAACTTCAGACCACGTCCTGTATGGAGAAACTATTAGCATTTCCCACTATTTCCCAGGCTTGTCAGCATGCTTTGTCTTTATCAGTGGGGTGTGGTGAGCATACATACAGGCCATGGTGGTAGAGTCCATTAATCATTGTTTTCTTTGAAACAATAGTACCTGCTGATTCCAGGTTTTTCTGTAGCTCCTTGGCTCATGGACCACTTCAGTTAAATTCAGTTTTATTCATATAGCGCCAGATCATAATAACAGTTGCCTCAGTGCACATTATATCGTAAGGTAAAAGTCCTATAATAATAAAAAAGAACACATAGAAAACCCCAACAATCATATGACCCCCTATGAGCAGCACTATGGCAAAGGTGGGGAGGAAAAACTCCCTTTGTGGGGCGATCGTGGCTCAAGAGTTGGGAGTTCGCCTTGTAATCGGAAGGTTGCCGGTTCGAGCCCCGGCTCGGACAGTCTCGGTCGTTGTGTCCTTGGGCAAGACACTTCACCTACCGCCTACTGGTGTTGGCCAGAAGGGCCGATGGCGCGATATGGCAGCCTCGCTTCTGTCAGTCTGCCCCAGGGCAGCTGTGGCTACAACTGTAGCTGCCTCCACCAGTGTGTGAATGTGAGAGTGAATGGGTGGATGACTGGACGTGTAAAGCCCTTTGGGGTCCCTAGGCGGGACTAGTAAAAGCGCTATACAAATACAGGCCATTTACCATTTGAACAGGAAGAAACCTCCAGCTCAGGAAGGGAGGCTGTTTGCTGCAACCGGTCAGAGTGAGGGAGGAAGGATAGGACAAAGAAATGCTGTGGAAGAGAGCCAGGGATGATAAACGAATAATTAAATGCACCAACTCTTATGATAAATTCTCTTACTGCCCCGTCTTACACTTTGGATTTTATTGTTTCGGTGATTGGTACTCTACACTGCCAGTCAAACGTTTGGACACGGCTTCTCATTTAACGCTTTTTCTTTATTTTTCTTGACTATCTACATTGTAGATTCTCACTGAAGCATCAAAAGTATGATTGAACAAACATGGAATTTAGTTATTAATTATTATACAAAAGTGTGAAACAACTCAAAACATGTTTTATATTTTAGATCCTTCCTAACAGCCGCCCTTTGCTTTGATTCCTGCTTTGCTCACTCTTGGCGTTCTCTTCATGAGCTTCATGAGGTCGTCACCTGAAACGGTTTCCAACAGTCTTGAAGGAGTTCAGAGATGCTGAGCACCTGTTGGTCCTTTGCCTTCACTCTGCGCTCCATCTCATCCCAAACCATCTCCATTGGGTTTATGTCAGGTGACTGTGGAGGCCTCCATCACTCTCCTTCTTGGTCAAACAGCCCTCACACAGCCTGCAGGTGTGTTTGGGGTCATTGTCCTGTTGAACAATACATGATGGGATGTTGCTGCAGGATGCTGTGGTAGCCATGCTGGGTCAGTGTGCCTTCAGTTTAAATAAATCTCCAACAGTGTCACCAGTAAAGCCCCCACACCAGCAAACCATCAACTCCATGCTTCACGGTGGGAACCATGCATGTAGAGACCATCCATACACAAAGTGGAACCAAAGGTCTCAGATTTGGACTCATCAGACCAAAGCACAGATGGTCTAATGTCCACTCCTCGTGTTTCTTGGCCCAAACAAATCTCTGCTTGTTGCTTTTCCTTAGTCGTGGTTTCTTAGCAGCTGTTTGACCATAAAGGCCTGATTCCCACAGTCTGCTCTGAACATGTAGAGATGTGTCTGCTACTGGAGCTCTGTGTGGCATTTATCTGGGCTCTAATCTGAGCTGCTGTTAACTTGTGATTTCTGAGGCTGGTGACTCGGATGAATGTATCCTCAGCAGCAGAGGGACTCCTGGTCTTCCTTTCCTGGGGAGTCCTCATGTCAGACAGTTTCATCGTAGTCTTGATGGTTTTTCTGACTGCACTTGGGGACACATTCAAAGTTTCCGACTGACTGACCTTCAGTTCTTACAGTAATGATGGGCTGTTGTTTCTCTTTACTTAGCTCATTGGTTGTTGCCATAATATGAACTCTAACAGCTGTCAAACATGGCTGTCAGCTGTGCACCAACCTGACTGCTGCACAACACAGATGATGGTCCCAACACCATTATTTATAATTTTTGTCTTTGCTACATAATTTCATACATGTTGCTTCATATATGGAAAGGCGGTGGTTTATATGTACAATGTAGAAAGTAGTAAAAATATAGAAGAAACTATTAAATAAGAAGCTGTGTCCAAACTTTTGACTGGTCGTGTCTGCTGGCTTTTACAATCCACAGCAGAAATAATAAGGAGAGATTGGATGTTGTTTATACATGTGAATGTAAGAAATGGAAGCAACACAAACCCAACTCTATTAAACCAGAGCTGAACCGCACCAAAGTCTCATTTAGTCACGGTCACATGACCTGGGTGTTTGGAGCACTTCAGAAGCTCGGCTCAGTATCGAAGCTTCGATATCGAACATCCTGTCAGTGGGGAGGCGATCAGAGACTGTGGCTAAGCCACAAACAGAATACGAAATATCATTATCTAAAAGTTTTGATTTAATCATAAGCAGATAAGCACGTTTGATAATGAAGATTTCAACCTGTTGCTCTTTCACATCATTGCTCTGTAGCTCAGCACTGACGTCACCTTTGCTCTGTGGCTGATTTCATTTCCTATTTTCTCATTTTCGAGATATTTAAGTCCCAACAAGTCCGCGTCCCAAGATGCTGCAAAGCTTCAGCTTGTGGCCTTCGTCAAGGTCAAGATAACAGCCGCGAAACCAAATATGTCATTAAAGTAATAGTTGTTCTTTACACTGCTTACAACTGTTGCTTTAATGTCTTCAGATCTTATTCGTGCATGTTGGAAGTAGGGCTGCCACGATTAGTCAACTAGTCACGATTACGTCGACTATCAAAATCGTTGACGACTGATTTAATAGTCGACGCGTCGTTTGAAGCTTTGTAAGATCCCAAAAGACGCAGGAATAAGTAGCAGGATTTAAGAGTGTAATAACGGACTGAAACAGAAGATGGCAGCACTGCATGTACAAGGATGCCAGCTGCCGTTAAACCCCGAAGAAGAAGAAGCTGTGTCCCAGAATTCATAGCGCAGCCCAGCTCAGTTTCCAACAATGGCGGCAGCTATTTAGTTTTAATATTACTCTTATTATTCTTTCTGGGTCACAAAATAAACGTTTAACATATTTTCAGGCGAGAATGTAGCTGTGTAAACCTCAAATATCTGCTCAGTTTATCAAGACACCACATATTTTCAAAAGCGCTCCGACGTTTTCAGAGACGTCTGTTAGCCACTAGCTCGATAGTTAGCCGGGGGCAAGGCTCACTAGAGCGGTGAGAACACCGGACTCCCGGCTAATCGTTTTCAAACCCACTGCTGTCTTTCGCTACTCAGGTTAAACATGATATATAAGTCACTTAGATAACTTAAAAATGTTATTGTTTGGCTGTTTTTAGTATTTTATTTGTTCCTGAGTAAATCGGTTTGGCTGAGATTAAAGTTATAGTTTTTACACAGCTGAATAAACATCAAGCAGACAGCTGATTATCAGAAGTGTGAGATGCTGGAGAATATACTCCGGTGTCCTGTTATATTTTAGATAGCAAGGAGTTTATTAAACTTCACCAAACAATCTGCAAATTTCATTAAAATTTAATAAACTATCATCTTGTCTTTATTTTTAGTTAGCACATACCTTAAACACTTAAAGCTGTAAGCTAATGATAGTTATATAAGAGCAGATGCTGCTGGTGCAATAAGCTGTACGTTTTACGTCCAATGGATGATGATCTGATTAGTCGACTAATCGCAAAAATAATCGGTGACTAGTCGAGTATCAAAATAATCGTTTGTGGCAGCCCTAGTTGGAAGTAGGTGAAGCTCAAATGTGTTTCACTGTATTTTCATGATGTCTTATTTTTTATAACATTAACGCAGTGTTTGTTCCCAACGATTAAAATTAGTGCTAAAGAGCTTATGATGCTTTTTGTGTGTTTGTGGTAAAGTTGATGAACAGGTCAGCTGATTTCATGGGTTCTAGTGTTATTTAGGACGCTGGAGTGTCTTGTGCAGATGAGGTCATTGTAGGCAGCCTATTTGTTGATTCATAAATGTCAAGCATTTATTAATTATATCAATTTATGTCTTTATTTGTAGATAATTTCATTACATTGTAGGTAATGTTCACTTATGTTATAAAAAGTGAATATTGGTGATCTCCTGAAAGTGTGAGCAGGTGTTGAAGTTCTGCTCATTTCTTCTACCAGAGGAAGAATCAGCTGAAAGAAGCTTACTGTAACAACCTGTGGGACGGAGCCAGGAAGACCTTAGCTACTCTGTGGGACGGACATGGAGCCATCTGGCATGGTAGGACACCAAGGTCCTTCATTACGTTGACACAATGCTCTACATCCACTGCTATCAGTAACAGCCTCCATTTGGTTAAAGCCAGCACTGTACATGTGTGTAAGTTCTTAGTCGTGCTTGTTTGGTTTGTTGGGTTTGTCACCCCTCATCCAACAGGCGAGGTCAATGCTAACAGCTGATGGAGAGCTTCGTGTAGCCTCTCGTGGACATCAAACTGCAGGTTTCGCTTTCTGTCCTCGTGAATCCCAAGAACAAAACACCCAAACACAAGCTAAACAGTGTAGTGTATGCTCTGTGTAGAAGCGACAGCAAACAACCACTCTGCAAATGTTCAGCCATCGTAACAGGACAAGCATAGCTGCACACATACAGTCTGTTCAGATTACCAGTGTTTGAATTATGGACACAGCAGTTGACTCAACATCGCTGTGAGACGCTGTGAACAACCGTTGTTGAGGCCACGTGGTGGCGTTGCAGATGAGGCAGTCGTGAGATCCCTTCCTGTCCACACCTTGGCTCATATGACCTCAATAACATGATAGCAGGGTGTGGCATAATAGACCACACCCTGGTCGATACCTCGGCTCACGCAATGACTCGTGTGATTAATAGTGGGTCACCAACCCTCACCTGAGACTCTCCATCAGCTGTTTTAGGACTGAAGAATCGCCTTGCAGTGGTGAAACCTCTCCACCAATCAAAAAGTCTTTTTTTCACAAACTCTGAAGATGACAATAAAGTGTTTAATGCAGCACCATCGATGCATAATTGATTTATCCCTAATGTTATCTGGCCTGTGTACTAGGGTATGAGATTCACGGTATGGAAAAGATTCCTGATGAAGGACCAGCTCTGATCGTGTACTATCACGGAGCCATTCCAGTCGACTACTACTACTTCCTCGCTCACGTTATCATTCAGAAGGGACGGACCTGCCACTCCGTAGCCGACCATTTCCTCTTTAAGATCCCAGGTACTGTGCACACCGACCCATGTGCAAACGTTAGCACGGAGCACACACTAAACACAGAATTACTGTGTAATCATTATTCTCCACATGCTCTTAAACCATGAAACCACTTGTAGGACAGTCACTCAGTTTTTGTTTTATTTTTTAGCTGAAAACAAACAAACAACCCAAATCATATCATTTAGGAATGCAACGATACCAATTTTTTCAAACCGATACGATACCGATACTTGGATCTGAGTACTTGCCGATACAGAGTACGAAAAACGATACTTCTACCACACACACACACACACACACACACACACACACACACACACACACACACACACACACACACAAATACAATGAATTGGAAGACAGGTTTTATTTTATTCTCTGCCGATAAAAAATAAAATCTTAATAAAAATGACCACAAAAAAATTTCAAGTGAAAAATAAGCACTTCTGTTAAATTATTGCAGAGTCTCCACATTGTAATTTAACAAAATATCACTGAACTATTGGCACTGTCTCGAGCTTTCAGAATAATAAATAAACACTTCTGTTTGGAAAAAAAAAAAAAAACGAATTAGGTTTGAGAATAAAATAAACTTTTAAATTATTGCAGAGTGTCCATATTGTAAACAAACAAACAAAATAATTATTATAAAATAAATAATAAATAAAATAATAATTGCCCCCCTGGTGGCCAATCTAAAAAACTACAACAGAAATGACAAGCCACCCTCTGATTAATGAAATAAGTTGGTATCGGTTAACTTTTACGAGTATGAGTACACACACATTTTACAGTATCGGCCCGATACCCGATACCAGTATCGGTATCGGTGCATCCCTAATATCATTTTCTTAATAGAAAATTTTCATTCAACATGCAAAGAAAGAAATTATGTTAGCTATCACCAGAATCTTTGCAGATCGAGAAGAAGAAGAAATGATGGAGATAAAATTTGTGTTCTTGATCAAAATTTCCAACCGAGGTCTGAAGCTGGAGATGATACCGTAAATAACAACCTGTACTAAAGAAGTCAACACCGAGCACATGATTGTTAGTCAGTCGCCCTTACATGACATGCATAGAAGGTAGAACCACAGGTGGAAATGTGATGTTTACATCGCTGGACTAGGTGGTCCTTTGTGATTGGCTGATGTACAACACAGGAGCTCCACAGACAGAGACTGCTGTCTTCATTGCTGTTGGCCTTTTATACCTCAGACTTTCAGTACTCTGGGTCATGCTAGCTACAAAAATGGTAAAATATCGGTGATTACCTGTGACCTGTTCCTTACTCTGTCGTCTTGTCTCATCACTATAGGTTTCAAATTGCTCTTGGAGGTGTTCAGCGTGATCCACGGTCCTCAGGAGGAGTGTGTTCGAGCTCTGAAGAACGGTCACCTGTTGGCGATTTCTCCGGGAGGAGTCCGGGAAGCTCTGTTTAGTGACGAGACCTACCCTCTCCTCTGGGGCGAACGGAAAGGCTTTGCCCAGGTCGCCATTGATTCTGGAGTGGTGCGTTGTTTCCGTTTAATTTAGTCACATTTAAGTGCAGAGCGGGTAATGTTTGAAGTGTTTGTGAACCATCAACAGGCCACAGCAGTACATTCCTGCCCTACAAGTGAAACTAAACTTACAACATTTGACTGTCACATTATTTTAATACTTTAAAACCTGACTGAAACTCTTCAGATGCTCAGGACGTGTTTGAGCAGTCTTGTAGGGGTGTGGTCTAAAACACATGTGATGGCTTGAAGGAAGTCGTTACAGACGTTAGCTCGATCAGAATAAATAAGCATCAGTGGTACTGAAAGCTGCTGTATTTAATGTTACATCTGTGAGATGGTTGTGATTAAGTTTGTCTCTAATGGTTAAATGTAATTTGTGAAGACGTTCATGAAGTTCTCATTAGAGGAAGGCTCTAAGCTCAGACTTCCTGTCAGCCTGCTGCAGCAAGGCTTGTTTTACTCTCTTCACTCAGTGATGAGTAAGATGCTGCAGCTTAACGGAGGGCTTTTTATAAAGTCTTTCCCAGGCGAAATAAAGATCCTCTCACCCCCCCAGACAAGTTTATAGTGAAACCTGTTGAAACAAATTAAATATATTATGTGTAGCAGCCGTTACATGTACACTCTTGTTTGCAAATACATGCATATCTGTGAGCTGTTCGTCGTACAGCTAACAGTGACTGTAACATGTAGCTTCTGTTATTAATGTGTTTGGTGTTTATGAACAGCCATCTCAATATAACTATATATATAAACTCTAATAAAATGTTTTACATTTCTAACATTTGATGCTAATAACTCTGTGGTACCGTCTCTCTAATCATCTCTTTGTGTTGCACTCTCTGTTTTTCAGCCAGTAATTCCAATGTTTACTCAGAATGTGCGGGAAGGCTTCAGATCTCTGGGAACGCTCAGTAAGTTTTGACACTTACAGTATTCCTCCAGGAAAACTCTGCTGGTGTCTCGCATCACCCCAGGAGTGTTTCAGAGACGTCTGGTTTCCTCTGGTTTCCTCCCACAGTCCAAAGACTGTGGTTAGGTTCAGTTATTGGTAATTATAAGTTGGATGACAATGAGATAAAATAGTTAAAGTGTGCAGACTAAAGCACTGTGTCATCAAATGTGCCCTGAGTGCTGTGGGTGGACGTGATTGGCCAGATTGGCACTGGGATGATAGCCAGTCTGTTCCCAGGGTTAGGGACACATGTGGCTTCCTGTTAAATCCAGAATTGAATTCAAAATCCTGCTCCTCACATACAAGGTCTTAAATAATCAGGCCCCATCTTATCTTAATGACCTTGTAGTACCATATCACCCTATTAGAGCACTTCGCTCCCACTCTGCAGGCCTACTTGTTGTTACTAGAGTATTTAAAAGTAGAATGGGAGGGAGAGCCTTCAGTTTTCAGGCCCCTCTTCTGTGGAACCAGCTTCCAGTTTGGATTCAGGAGACAGACACTATCTCTACTTTTAAGATTAGGCTTCAAACTTTCCTTTTTGCTAAAGCATATAGTTAGGGCTGGACCAGGTGACCCTGAATCCTCCCTTAGTTATGCTGCAATAGATGTAGGCTGCCGGGGGATTCCCATGATGCATTGAGTTTTTCCTTTCCAGTCACCTTTCTCACTCACTATGTATTAACAGACCTCTCTGCATTGAATCATATCTGTTATTAATCTCTGTCTCTCTTCCACAGCATGTCTTTATCCTGTCTTCCTTCTCTCACCCCAACCAATCACAGCAGATGGCCCCGCCCCTCCCTGAGCCTGGTTCTGCCGGAGGTTTCTTCCTGTTAAAAGGGAGTTTTTCCTTCCCACTGTCGCCAAAGTGCTGCTCATAGGGGGTCATATGATTGTTGGGCTTTTCTCTGTATCTATGAAGCGCCTTGAGGCGACTTTTGTTGTGATTTGGCGCTATATAAATAAAATTGAACTGAATTGAAATTGAATGTTCAAGGGAACACAGCACATATTTGCAACCTATCTGTCACGGCGGGGTGCGCCGGTGTGAAGAAGAGGTAGACCCAGATGCAGACACGGTGGAGACAGAACTAGGTTTCCAAAAATAAAGCGAGCCTTTATTGTGGCTGATGGCGTGACAAAAACACTGGAGAACACTGAAACTGGGAAAACTAAAGAGACTACGACACTCTGTGAAAGAACTATGAAGACACTATGAACACAGAGTAAGTAGGCAGGCTATGAAACAGTGACACAATAACGGAAACTATGAAAAGATGAGGTGAGGATAACAGACGATCTGACCCCGACTGAGCAGAAACACACGGATCATAAGGAATGATCAGGGGAAGCGGAATCACATGGGGAAAACAGCTGACAACAATTAACATAATGACAGGACAGGGACGTGAAGCTAAATACAATAAACAAAAAACACAAGGATCCTTCAAAATAAAACAGGAAACAGAACGAGACCCAGACATGACTCGAACTAGACAAACACAGAAAACTTCACACAGGGATGAGACCAATGGGGAGCTTGATAAATCATGAATTAAAACTGTAACCTCGGCATGACAGAATGTAACAATTCAATTCAATTTTATTTATATAGCGCCAAATCACAACAAAAGTCGCCTCAAGGCGCTTCATAGATACAGAGAAAAACCCAACAATCATATGACCCCCTATGAGCAGCACTTTGGCAACAGTGGGAAGGAAAAACTCCCTTTTAACAGGAAGAAACCTCCAGCAGAACCAGGCTCAGGGAGGGGCGGGGCCATCTGCTGTGATTGGTTGGGGTGAGAGAAGGAAGACAGGATAAAGACATGCTGTGGAAGAGAGACAGAGGTTAATAACAGATATGATTCAATGCAGAGAGGTCTGTTAACACATAGTGAGTGAGAAAGGTGACTGGAAAGGAAAAACTCAATGCATCATGGGAATCCCCCGGCAGCCTACATCTATTTCAGCATAACTAAGGGAGGATTCAGGGTCACCTGGTCCAGCCCTAACTATATGCTTTAGCAAAAAGGAAAGTTTTAAGCCTAATCTTGAAAGTAGAGATAGTGTCTGTCTCCCGAATCCAAACTGGAAGCTGGTTCCACAGAAGAGGGGCCTGAAAACTGAAGAACTAGACAAACTGAAATGTAACTAGACTGAAAGGAACAAAAACATCAAGAAACTCAGAATACTGGGTCACATGACCCAGGACCATGACACTATGAAAAAGACTAAAAGTCATTTATCGTAGTTTTTGTATTGCTGCTGTGTTCTGTTGTTCAGGTTCGGGGAATCAAAATAAGTGTGAATGTTTGTTTGAAGCGTCTGAGTTAAACCTAGAACAACACTGTGGAGCTCAGCTTGATCACACTAATGATGCTGTCCTGTGTAATAATGTATTTTCATACATTTTATTTCTATAACAAAGCACTGCTGTCTGAGCTCATGTCTAACTTTCTCTGATGTGTCTCTCCAGGATTCTTCCGCTGGATCTATGAGAGATTTCGTCTCCCTATAGCTCCTGTTTACGGTGGATTTCCTGTGAAGTTTCGAACCTTCCTCGGGGATCCCATCCCATATGACCCCAACATAGATGCTGCTGAACTAGCACAGAAAGTGAGTAAGCTTTTGCTTCCTTTCACTGTGACAGCACGGCAGTGCTTTGGTTTGCACAGCAAGGTTCTGGACCTTATCAGAGCCTCACTGTGTGATCTACTCTGGGTACTCGGTTGGTCATTCAAACTTGGATGTAGGTATGCATGTGACCACCTCCTGGTCCTGGTCCTTCCTCCTCAGGACACGGAGGAAGTGCAGCTGCACGTAATGCAAGAATAATACCATTGATAAGAAGAAGACCTTTTAAGAACTGAAAGCAGCTCTATTTAAGCTCACAGGAAGTAAATAAACGTAGCAGTGGTCCAATAATCTTCAAATGAAAAAGAATAATCCTCCCCCCCCCCCCCGTAGGATACTTAACAGTGTCCTTGAGTGTAAAGAACTCATTGGTTAATAACTGATTAAACTAGTGGAGGATGTTTTGCTTCTCCACCAAACGTTGATCTTCAAACAATCTGTTTGTGTTTTTACTCTGCAGGTGCAGCAAGCAGTCCAGTCTCTGATAGACACACATCAGCAAATCCCAGGGAGCATCCTGAGAGCCTTGTTGGAGAGATTCCACAGCAAATACAAAGCCCACTAACACCAGTGACACTACCACAGAGACAAACTGTCCATATGTGACCAAACGCATCAGGTGGCTGCAGTCTGCACAGGTTTGGTGCTGATGTGCATCTGAAGATGTTTTTATTGCACAACTCTGATATGTATTTTTGTTTACATAGACTCCCTTTTATATATATTCGTATTCAAGATGAATCTGTTGAAATTAAGACTTTATAAGATGCAGTCAGGTTTCATAATGATATCTCCCAAAGGACGGAAAGCAAATATTTATTTGAATTCAGACACATTATTGTGACCGCAGATGTAATTTTTTTGTGTTTGTGTGGGATAAAAGGCAAATGTGTTTATTTAAAAGTGCATTTACATCATAATCATGATTCATAATGATTTTTAATGAATAAATGTGTTTTGTTGTCGATGCCTTTTGAGTTGATCAGTGATTAGTTTAGACCAATCGATCAATATTTCTTATAGAAAAGGTACGGGGTGGGTGCTTTATGATGACAAGAAACGCTGAACATTAATGTTTCACTACAAGTCCACACGTCCACCAACCACTGAAGTACTGTATCGTTCTCAAACACTCAGGTACTGAAGGATGTCCTGTAACGTGTAAAGATGTGAAGGATCCACAGTAACATGCGGCTCTTTGAGGAAAGCTGTTTTGTTTTGTATGTTTCAGTACAGCTGAACACTGCTAGCTACAGGCGAGTCTGGATATACAAAGAAAGGACGCAAGGAAGAGTTCTTAGTTTCTTACTGAGGCTGGTACAGTATTTACTTTGTATTATTATTATTATTCAATTTTAAATAGAATAGTTAAAAAAAACAAAGCCCTAATGATTTAATTCCCCCAAAAACGTTAATGGGAAAATAGGTCTTGGTGCTGGATGACCTCACAGGAAATGACAAATCGGGGATCCATGTGGAGGGGGCGAGCGCCCGATGTCCAGGCCTGGATTTATGGGCCTAACAAATGACATGTAAACGCCACAGTGTGGAGCAAAAAGCTTTTTCTGAAGCTGGAGATCAGTGACCAGCTGATTTTCACTGTTTAGTATTGAGACAACAAATATGTTATCTGAGACTTCTGATTGGACAAAAGTAGAAATTTGAATTCTGACTCCCTGACTGCTTCCCAAAGACAGAGTAGGAAAGGTTAGACTGGAAAAACTGTGCTGAAGTCCCAAAGCAATGACTGATCATTAGAAAACAAAGGACAGTGTTTAAAGACGATGATGTTGAACATGACTGTGTTTGATTGCTAAAAACAGCCTGTTGATCATATCCGTGTGCACACTGCATGTCAGTTTTACCCCTGGGTGCTTTGTTGTGTTATTAACTACTCATTTGTAACGTAAAGTCAAATTTGGTTGTGGTTTGGAGATACAGTTACAGTGTGTTTGTGTGTAATTGCTGTATTTTTCAATATCTAAACGTGAATATTGTGATTCAGCAGGTCTTTTGTCACACTGGTGTCACTGCCAGCTCAGAGACATGTCAGCATTAATGTCTGCACACTGGTTGCCTTTTCCCATACTGATGTCACTGGTGTTGAGGTCTAACGTGTATTTTTAATGTATGACAGTGTAAAGTATGTGTTAAACTTTTAAATACTGAGAGCTTCTCCAGCCTGTTAATAAATGTCTTTACTGAGATGTTGCTTTGTTTGTTATTTGAGGAATGTGCTCAGAGGAGTTCATAGCACAGAAAGAGTTTTTATTACAGATCAATAAAGAAGCAAATTACTATGAAACTAGTTGTGTTGCTCTACAGTGAGTGACGGGAAAAGCAGTGCATGCATCAGTATCCCTCCTACTTTACTCCCAGCTTTTAGTTACCTGTTAGGTTAGAGTCCTACAAAAAGGTCCACAGCGTAATCTGTGCAGGAGCAGCAACAGATCCAGATGGGAGCATCCAGTCCACACAGGTTTCCCTCGGGAATGACACAAAGCTTTCTCCTAAAGGGTAAACACAACTTTTACCATCACAAGCAAAACATTTTCTGTGGCTCCAACAGAGGGCTTTGAAACCCACATCAGTCACTGCTCACACCAGGAACCCCCCCATCCACATCCACAGGCCTAATCACTGCCCCCGTGCTTATAAAGAAGAAGACATACAGATGTGTAAACAGAGTTGTTGATGCTTACATTGTTTTAACTTTACAAACAAACAAATAATTTCAACAAAAACCAAAACCTACCAGGATCAATATCATCAGCCCCCCTGATGTTCTTTCTGCAAACACGGCCAAAAAGATCTTCATCTGAGAGGACGCGCTTCCTGTCTGCATAATCCATCTCTGGTTGGCTGGAAGGAGCCTCTTCTGCAGACGTGGAGACTTTCATTGTGTGCAACCTTCTCTGTGCAGGCTGAGAGTGACTCTTTGGTTCCCTGCCAGGCTTGTTCTGTACTGTGTGGCTCTCTTTGAATCTCTTGATGATTCTTCTCACTTGGAAATACTTTGATAACTTTGTGCATCCATCTGCTGCAGTGCGAGCGCTTCTCAAGGTTGGCTCAAAACATGAGCCAGACATACATTTAGACACGTGGAAGTGTTTGAGATCTTTTATTGTTTTTGTAAAATGTCTTTTGTCATATCTTAGTTGCAATGAATCCGAGCAACTCTGCACACAGCAGCCCGGTCCTGTGCTGTCCAGCCCCTTGGGTTAGGAGGTTAGTTGTGATGGTGATTTGATTCGTGGCTCCTCCTGGAGAATCTACCACCAATGAGATTTTGACTCGAAAATGAAATGAACAAACGCGAGGCCAGATAAATGACCACAGTGTACTTTATTAACTGAATTTTGGTAGTTTGTGTTGCATTAGATTCAAATAAAAATTTACAAAAATCTCATATGTACAAAAAACTCCTTTTGATTATTTTTTTTATTATTCTTGAATTATTCTTTTTACAATAAAACGTACTTTTCCCCCATTGAATGCTTTCATCACACAATGCAACGTACTGATAAGACCAATATTACTTTGTCTTAAACATGTTTTTTCTTTTTGTTAAATACACCACATACACCACATTTATCTTTTTTTCCTCTGTGTTAAACTGTCATATTTAGAGCCATCACGGTGGCATCGCACCTCTGGAGACACGCTTCACAGTCAGAACTCAAAAAGAGAGGAATGTTCTTTTTTAACATGTACACATTGCATACATTTATTTACAGATAAGCATTTAAGTTGTTCAGTTCACTATCTGTGGTATTCCATGTTTAACCAACTCTAAACAGACATCTGTACAGAATGATTATACAGGATTGTTTTAACCTGCTGGTTACTGTGCTTGTACTAAGACTGGACGATCCCGCCTGGAGCTGCTGCTGCTGCACAAATGACCATTCAAACTTCATAGTATCGTTTTTGCCTGGTTCAATAGCTAAATTCTGCATTGTGCTTGGCAGGTGTGTCTAGACCACAGCAGCAATTTGATCTGTTATAGATGATGAATAGAGACAGTCGCTGGACCACAATACTAACAGAAAAACACAATCTATTTATCTCATCTTATAGTGATAGTAGAATATGTGCTCGTCATGTGGAACCACTCCAACAAGTCTTTAAGACTAAATGCAGATATGAGTCTCGTGTCTGTGCTTTGGTTACATTTAGCCAACTACAAACATTTGACTCTAGTGGATGGAGACTTTGTAGCCTTGTTTCCCGTTACACACCAATAGCAACCGCCCCAAACATCCTGTTAAGTCTCGCGTCAAAAACATGTTGGATCGTCAAACTAAATTCAGTTTTTGCAATGGCTCTATGATTGTTATATTACATATTTAACACGTGTCATGTGTCCCTGATGTTTGTAGACTTTGTCTATGGAACAGACTGGTCAAAAAAAATGTTGTGCGATTAATAAATAAGCGTTACTGGGAACATCTTACTCACACATGGATCATTGTGTTTCTTAGAGTCAATAAAAGTGCAAGAAAACAAGGAGGAAGAGTAAACCAAGAAACAAACTGCAATATAACTGCAAGTTTTCTATATTTTCTATTGCTTCTTCATTCCTCTATAGCAGTATTGTGCGACTGATGTTACAAATGAACACAGTCTGAGGGGTTTAGATGATGCAGTACTGAGGAACAGCTTCTTTGCTAGTATAAGCACAGTAACTGCCACATATTCTGCTATTGGGTGTAGAAACATCTCTCTCTCTCTTTCACACACAGACACACACGCATGCTTTCCAGTTTAACTAGAAAACTAAGCTGTGCCCAAAGTACAGCCTCATTGTCTCCTGTGTGATGACGTCGAAATGAAGGAAAAATAGAAATAGATTTTATTTTAAGGCAAATTAAACACAGAAAGCAGCTAAAACAAAGTCATGAACACTGGAGCACATCTGGGATTTATAAAATGCCGAATCACAGCGACAGTCGCTTCAAAGCGGTTTATACTGTAAGGTCGACCCTACAATAACACATACAGAGAAAACCCAACAATCATATGACCCCCTATCAGCAGCACTTTGGCGACAGTGGGAAGGAAAAACTCCCTTTTAACAGGAAGAAACCTCCGGCAGAACCAGGCTCAGGGAGGGGCGGGGCCATCTGCTGTGATTGGTTGGGGTGAGAGACGGAAGGAAGATTAAAGACATGCTGTGGAAGAGAGACAGAGGTTAATTGTTATAACTAATAATTAAATGTAGAGAGGTGTATAAACACATGATGAGTGAAGAAGAAACACCCAGTGCATCATGGGAATCCCCCGGCAGCCTACGTCTATTGCAGCATAACTAAGGGAGGATTCAGGGTCACCTGGTCCAGCCCTAACTATATGCTTTAGCAAAAAGGAAAGTTTGAAGCCTAATCTTGAAAGTAGAGATAGTGTCTGTCTCCTGAATCCAAACTGGAAGCTGGTTCCACAGAAGAGGGGCCTGAAAACTGAAGGCTCTGCCTCCCATTCTACTTTTAAATACTCTAGGAACAACAAGTAGGCCTGCAGAGCGGGAGCGAAGTGCTCTAATAGGGTGATATGGTACTACAAGGTCATTAAGATAAGATGGGGCCTGATTATTTAAGACCTTGTATGTGAGGAGCAGGATTTTGAATTCTGGATTTAACAAGAAGCCAAAACAGGAGAAATCTGCTCTCTTTCTAGTTCTAATCAAACAAGGTCTAAAGTAATATGTTTTAGTTGAACCCTAATCCTCAGTTCTGTTCAGGTCAAATGTTTATATAGTCAAATCACAACAACAGTCACCTTTATATCGTAAAACCAACAATCAGCCCATTTCCAATGCCACATAACTGTCATACTATCAATGTTATACTTTGGAGGGTTTTCATAGGGTTTAATATTTATTGTTATTTGGAATTCATTTTAATTTTGGTAAACATATTTTCATTTAAACAGAAGTGTCAACTGTGTTACAGAAGAAAATGAACTGACAGACAATCTGTGAGGGTTTGTTCATGAGACAAACTGAGGTAGCTTCATGTTCCACACATATTTATATCAATGTACCGTGTGTGTTGATGGTGATGAGTAAACTAAGGCTGATTTTTGAACTGAAAACAAAAATAAATTGCTTGGATGTCTAAGAAATACAAGGCTGCATTTGCAACGCTGTTTCCAAAACAACAGAGAAACCTCGGTGCTTAACTCAGTATGAAGAAAGCATCAATGAAAAGTCTGCAAATGGGGAACCATATCTACAACAATGAATGTAGCTGAAAGCTGTTCTGGAGCGACTTTTACTAAAATTACGTCACTATCCAAATACCTGTGGACGAACTGTCTTCTTCAGAGATGTGCAAGTTATGCATGGCATGCGTATTAATGCATACCACCACATCTGCTGGCGTTTGAACTGCGCACCAGGACGGTGCAGTGGTTGAGAACCATTTCTACATTTGCCACCTCACATTTTTTTAGTTTGACACATGCTGTGCTATTTTTAATTAAATATACATGTTTAGACTTTTTTCACTGACAGCCCAGTTACTGATTTATTTTATTCACTTTTTTCATTAAAAAAGACGAGCAGTAATTTCACTTTTTTTTATTTGAGGGATCATGAAAGTTCTTTCCACAGCCTGCTCTTGGTTTCCTGAACAGGCAGTATGTACAGCCTTGTACAGTATATGCCTTTCTCTAACAGTATTGTGCCATCATGAAACTTGTGTCTTTATCCCAAGAAAAAAAAACAAAATGACAAAAGACAAACGCTTTACATCTACATCACTCACCACCGAGTTTGTTCCCAGATAATAGGTCTGGAAAAGTCCCTTCTTTAAATGGAAAATCATCAGGTTTAGTATATTTTAAAGCATTTAGTCTTTTTAGTTGTCACTAACGTTGATTCAGCTACTGTAGTATTACTTCAGGACATCTGTCTTATGTTATGCAGCTTCTGCTGAACCCACAAAAGCTTTATGTATACAACAATTTCACTAAAGCACAAGTGTATTCCTCCACCAAACACAAGTCCATGGAAATCTCAAAGTAACCGAAAAATAATGAAGAGACATTAATGCCACGACAGAGATCGGTCTCCTCGAAATATCTGATGGAAACTCACACTGCGCACACACACACACATAAAAGTATCTGTTGTCAAACTTCAGCCGTAACACTGTTTGCATGTTTTTAGGTCTAACTGCTCAGTCTGAATAGATTTTTGCAGCCATTTTTATGCAGGCTATAGACTGCCAGATTTGTGGATTTATATCTACTTTGTGGATTTTTGTTCATTACAGTACAGTTTAAAATTGTGCAGTGTATGACTGTTTAAATGAAGATATCCAGTCGTTAAGTGATGACGTGACGAATCCTACTTCCAGGCCTAAAGTAGTCTGCGTTTAATATGGCTTTTGTGTTGTTAACATGTTTAATGTTTTGTATTTTCTTCTATTTAATCTCAAAAAGCTCCTAAAACAGTCAGTGATCACTGTTCACCTCCCTCGGCTTTTATTACCGCTAATCATTTATTTAAGCTCAGTTTTTAAAACCTTAGCATGTAGCTACAGCCCAGCCCATGCAGCAGTATATGAATGACTAACCTCGTATTGTGGATGGATTATCTCAGTTGTTCTCCTGGCTGAAGTTTGGTCCTTTTACAGCATCCTGCCATGCAATTACATTTGTTCCTGACCACCAAGAACACTCACGTTAACTTTTATCGAGTGGAAAAAAAGTTAGCTTGTTTATATTATGCTAACATAGCTGTGTCGCTAGCGGTCACGTAGCACATCATTATATACCAGCTAGCCAAACTTCAGTAACCCTACAAACGTCACTGCTGTTTAGTTTTCTGTCTTCATTTATGTTGGAAGTGATAACAGAGCTGTACGTTTGAATTTGTTTCCAAAACCCCGCAGTCAGGACATGCTATATTGTATTTAGATAGAAGCTAGCGAGCTAACTTCCTGCTAACTTCTAACTCCGTTAAATGTCATAAATTCTGTTTTCATGGATGCCTGGATGTTAAACTCAATTGTTACACCTGGTAGAGCAGAACGCTGATCATTTTATTAAAGACGAAAGACTTTAGACAGTTTTTCAACTCTCAGTAATGCCATAGTGATCGTTTGATATATGGACCTGCAGCGGAGTTTAGGCCCAGACACGGCTAGTGACGTCAGACTTAACGACCGGATACTTAGGAAGTCTCCAATGCATTACTTTATAATAATAACAACCAACAACAAAAGTTCAAAGACTATAGTGAAACTCGAGAAATACAGCAAAAGGTTTTGCAAAAAGATTTTCTAAAACGTGCAAAACCACTGCTATAGTCCTTTGAAAGTATGTCTCTGGTAAAACACAGAGGCTTTGGTGTAAGCACAAAAATATCTCTGTATCATTCAAGATTGCTTCTTTGAATTTTTTTTTTTTTTTACAGAAAACATTTTTGACTTGTCACCACGAAGAAAACACAATTATTAAAAAACCCTAACATACAGTATGTAATTGAAACTTCTATCTAATAGAAACCACAAAAAATGGTGGGAATATGCCAGCACTTACCAGCATAGTATATTCTGCATACACATCATCCTGGTTCTCTATCATATCATATCTCTCAACTCCGTTACATGTTCCATATGTACGGAGTGGAGAGATAGTCTCTCACTCAGAAAACCAAGGTTACAACGTAACCGTACGTTCTCTAAGTGGTCTGTATGTAATGAGTCTTTTTTCACTTATATCTTTGTTTAAACAAGATTATGACGGCCATTGTGCTGTGGTTTCAAATAACTGCAATGACCGGTCAGAATATCCTGATTATCATTGACTCGCTTTGTGTTTTTCTCTTTCCATGCTTTAAAACAAAGACTTTGGACAAAAGACCACCTAGAATTCCTTTTATCTGGACACTATCTTAGCACAGGAAAAGCAGGGAGAGAGCTAAAATTCTTGACTAACAGACAACTAGTCTGTGAGGTGATATTGTCTGTTGCTGCCCAGCGTTTCTTGAAGTAAAGTTATTTGGGTTTTGAGGGTAAGCAGAATGGTGCAAATGGGATGGCACAGCACCTCCTTATGTCTTCAGTCTCTGGTTCTCTCTTTCAGGGATGTTCCAAGGTTTGGGATACACACTACGCCAACCGGGCCAGGACAATTTAACTGGTAACATCAAACACAGACTTACACAGTATTGTTCATATTTTTTACAGTGCACTGCACAACATCGTAATGCACTATAGCAACCTTTGAATTTTGTAAGACCCCCTGACTCCCCTGACACTTGCTACAAGGTTGGAACAAACTTTTGGGAAAAACAGGCACCATCTTGATCCAGGTCATCCATGACAAGCTACTGGAAGTAAGCATAAACATTTTGGAAAATAACAATACCTCAAACAATAAATGTTTGAGGTATTTTCATAACTGTAATTTCCATATAACAACACTATGTGTGTGTGTTTAATACTTAGATTGGACTTTGAAAAATGCTTTGGCCCCAAACGCCATCTGTTGGAGCTTGTATATGTTCACAGTTTCATCATTTAACACCACCGTGGCTGTAGTCCAATAGTCATTTTTGGTTAACCGCCTGTCACAGCATTGCATTTCTGATTGAATTCTGTTATTTACACTTACTGTCTTTGTTACCCACATTAAAAGTTACGTATGGAAAATGTTTGTACTCCATCGCTTATTTTCCAGAGCATGATATGTAGTATGATCAGGATCAAGCTTTTTCCCGTCTCGGTTTCTCATTTGCCAGTGGACACTTCCAGCACTATGCTAACCATGTTGTGTGGTTTGGTTGGTAAATGTGTTGAGTCAAAATGTAAAAAGTGTTTTTAAAAAGGGCAATTTTTCCTCGAAAGGTGACGCGTGTCACCTGCATACCTACAGCAAAGATTCTATTCAGACAGACTAACCACACGTCCCTTTACTTGTTTTGTGTAAACCACACACACACACACACACACACACACACACACACACACACACACACACACACACACATGACTTCAGTAGCCTCTACTTCATCTCTAAAAGAAAAATGCTGCATGTTGCATGAGTACTGTACATCCTGGTTGGAATGGCTGAGTTGGCTGCTTGTCTGTGTTTCGATCCTCGACTCATTTCCATTTCCGGTATCATTCTCTCTCCTCTCTTCGGTTCATTGGTGTCTGCCACATGCTTTCACCCTCCACATACAAGCAAAGATTCGAATAATTCTGCAGCTGTGTTTCTGAGGCCGGACTACAAATAGTTATGTTGAGCTGCCAGGAAGATTTTGTTTCTTGGCATTGGGTAAGTTTGAATGCTTCCTTTTCTGAACGAGACCATTAGCTAGTGTTTAACCTTTGCCCCCTTTTCATTTACATCATTTAGTATGTTTTGCCCAAACAAAACACCATCGCTGCTCATAGATGCTACTTTGACCACTGTCTTCTCGTAGGTCACTTTCTGGCCATCTTCCAGTGTTGATCACAGATGTCCAATAACACTGAAATATCAGTCAGCTCAAAGAAGAACCTTCTGGATTATGCAGGCACCCCTAAGTTGTTTCTAGAGGAATCTAAAGGATGTTCCCAATGACCCTTTTTGGCACTAAGAGAAAGAGAGTAATGACTGAGAGTACCCACCTGCTTGTGGCTGATATATTAGGACACCAACACATTTGGACAAGTTTGAGTTCAGGTCTCCTTTGTTTTATGGGAGTATCTGGTGACTTAAAAGCTGTCTGTATGTTTTATTATTTTACAGCTTAACACCCCTTAACGCACTCGCTTCTTGTTGTTCTAAGCAGAGTGTCATTTAGTATTTAGTCCATAGAAGACAGCATTTACCAGATAAGTGTTAGTAAAAATAATAGCAACAATCTGACCAGCAGCAATCCCACCAGTGACACTAACTGAACTTGTGCCGAGTTGGTCCTCCAGCCATTACCAACAGTCCCGACTGCTTCTCGACACTTCTGATACCCGGAAATAGAAAAAGAACGACAGCAATGGGAGATGAAGATATTGAAACTGATGCCAGTAACAAATTCTTATTGCCACAGTTCCTGTTGCTGTTTATGTGATCACAGGATACCACTCTGTTGCTGTGCCCCTGCAGGGTTTCCGAAAGCCGAGCGGACTATAGAGTGGTCTCATATTCCAACCGCTCCTGTACCAGAGCATCATCTTTGTACTGCAGCCGTGGAGGAGTCAAAGAGCAATCTATGGCCAAAATTGCTTTGCGAATGCTGCGGTCCAGAACATGACGCTCCCAGGCTGGATAGCGGTTCCTACAAAGGTCGATCTTGATGACGTTCTCCTCTAGGCGTGGAGCACGAGAAGATGGCGTGGATGGCACTGTGGATCGGACCTGAAACACTGGCATGCAGCCATCTCGCTCAGAATACTTGCCCGCGTCGTGTCGTTCTAGAGTTGTGGTAGCACCTCGGTTCGAACGCAGTGAATTGGTGGCACCTTCTGATGGCAGAGTGGAGAACTGAGCAGTAGGGTCCAGGTCAAGGCCTTGGCCACTTGGCGAGTGTCCGAAGCGTGGCCCGTTCGGGTGAAAAAAGGCATAGTACATGAGCATGAAAACAATGCCGGTGAGGAAACTGCTGAAAATGACGCAGAGTGCTGGCACTGCAAAGGCGTCAGTATTTTGAGGAAATCGGTAGAGATACCACAACGCACTGAGAGCAGTGTTCTCCATCAAGATTACCAGGTAATAGATAAAAAGCCGACACCTGCACAGAGACATGAGACATAATAACAACAAATAAATGCAAGTATTTGCAAGCAACTATCAGTAAAATAAGCTGAAGGTCTCACTGTTGTCAGTACTAAATGCTAAAGTTGAAACTAGCTCGAGAAACAGGAATGGCTGAATTTCTTTTGCATGGTAGTACGTTTCAACTACTGCACTTACTGCAACCAAGCGCTTATACATTTAAAAATGACAGAAGAGTTAAAGCATTGTTTAAAAATTGAACCACATCACACTGATGGAGAACGTCTTCACCTTGTCCGTCCTTCCTTGACGTTGAACCAGGAAAAGATGTAGATTATGCCCACCACCATGTCAAACACAATCTCTTCCCACTTGCTGATGCAGAAGTCTGTCTCACAGTGGACAATCCAAAAGGTCATGATGCACCAGTGCAGGACGATGAAGATGCCAAAGTAGAGTTGAAATACAGATGCAAACAGAGCAAAGGTGATAACTCGGGCTGCTATGGTGAAGAAGTGCCAACAGAACTGGATAATCACTGCCAGATAGCTGATGGGCTTTTTGTCATCCCGAGACTCTCGCAGGGCCTTCTGATAGGAGGCCAGGGCCCAGGCCATGGAGACGAGGGAGGCTGCAGCTGTCATTCCTAAAGAGACAGAGAGAAAACAACTGTTTTTACAGCCACATAACGGATGGATTACAGAAGCACCACATGATGGATCTGTCAGGCACAGGCCCCCCGCTGGAACGACACAATTCTACTACAACGGCAAAAGCAAGACACAAGTCACCAGAGCTCTTTGTGTTACTCGTGCACGAGGGAGAGAACTGTAACGGGCGCCGTTCCTTCTGCTCGAACCCCAGTCGCTCTCGTCAGCTCCCTCGTAGCACTGCTCTTTATAGAGACTGAAAATGTGACGTCATTTCTGGGGTAAAACCGCAAAGGATTGTAGGTACGAGTGGCAAGAGGTACTAGCGCACGCAGGCTTTCATATGAAAACAGTCACACAGCGATAAAAAGAAACACAGAATGGCAACAAGCTGTTGTATTATTAACTGCAACAGTCGCATGACAGCCACGGGAAGCCGACGGTAAAGAGATCAGTTTTTATCGGATTCCGTCGTGGAAGAGAAATTGTTCAAGTCGTGTTTCCGAAGTAACAAAGAGGCGACGGATGGTCTGGATTGCAGCCATTCAAAGACCAAATATAACGTCCCAGAACATCCAGCTCACATGTTGCTCCAAGCATTCCCACAAAGGTCAGTCTTCTGTTGTAATACGTAGTTTGTCACAACATAATTGTTGATGTA
Organism: Neolamprologus brichardi; assembly: GCF_056152115.1. Classification (NCBI taxonomy): domain Eukaryota; kingdom Metazoa; phylum Chordata; class Actinopteri; order Cichliformes; family Cichlidae; genus Neolamprologus; species Neolamprologus brichardi. The sequence goes on from NC_142117.1 coordinate 2,807,427, forward strand.
GGTTACAAATAAGTCTTACATTGATTTGAATTGAATTCGTTGCTTTGCTGCTTTGTTCACTGTGGCTTTGCGGGCTAATGTTTGTTGTGTTTTGTAGGAAAACCAGCCAACAAAATGCTGGAATGTGATTGGGCCCCTCTATCAACCTGGGTCAGACCGAGTTTAAAGCTGCTACCACAGCCAGATCTGATTGGTGAAGAGAGAGAGCGAGATCGAAACAGCCATGAAAAGTCCGCATATATGTGCCCAAGGGAAGCAATCAAGTGATGAATAACTGTTTTCCACTGTTGTTTTGATATGTTGCATTTTTTATTTGTTTTTCACTGAAGCAGCTAATAAAGCATACTGGAATACAATGTTGCCTCTTTCCTGTAAGATTCTCTAACAGAACGAAACAATGATGCCAGTTATAAATAAAGACAATAAATTGAATGAATTACGAAACACTCATTTTATTTCTATTAGATCTGAAAATGTTGTGTAACACTACAACCTGAAACAATAAACAGATGTGTTGGCCTGTAACAGCAGCTGTGAGATGGAATCGTCCAAATCACCAAAGTAAACTGGAGCTGGGCTTGTTGTAGGATCTGAAGTTACTAAACATGTTGTGAGTGTGTGCACTCACACTTAGGACCATATAATAATAAATATGTGCGTGATGAAAGTTGGGCAGCAAGTAGGGATTAAAACTGCAGAATTAATGATTAGCGGTGCTGGAAATACTAGTGCTTGATGCAGTGTTTTGATTTTGCAGCCACTCGTACCCACAATGCAATGCGCGAAAGTCATCTGTGGTCTGTCGATCTCTATTGTGGTTATATGAATATGCATAGGTTCATTAACATATGACGTCTTACAGAGGCATATATGAGAACAAAGAGTACCTTGTCTGTGTGTGTGTGTGTGTGTGTGTGTGTGTGTGTGTGTGTGCGCGTGTCAAGATGTGATCCTGTGAATGACTCCCCAAAGCTGGTCCCAGGAGTCCAGCGGTCCACCTAAACAAAAGGCACTTATACAGATACACAGCAGGTGTCCTCCTATACCATAAATCAGTAAGAGGAGGTACGACCTCTCTCATGACCTTAAGATGTGTGTGTATGCCAGAGCACTCTGGGAGGCTGTGAAGTAGTCAGACTCGAACGTCAAGGAAGGAGGTGGGAAGCAGACATTTCAGATTTCCAGAGGTGAGCAATTTATTTACAGTGAACTTAATTTAATGTAACTTAACAAAACTTCCCCCAAATCAACTCAATTAACAAACCTCAACAGACCATGGCCCTGGTAACTCAGCTCACCTCTGCTCTCTGCTGCATCTGGTAGCGACTGGCTTTAAATAGCCATCAATTTCCCTCCAATTGCCCAGCCAGTACCACTCACTCAACTGAGAGATCTAAAACTCTACACAGATGATCTAAAAACACAAAACCTCTACACACTTCTAACACGCACATTTGCACAACTAAATGGCAGTATTAACGAAAGGAAAAACATTCAAATCCCTTTAAACCTTAACAAACAAAAGGAAGCATCTCTATGGACAAAGAAACCCCTCCACTTGGTTTGACCTGCTGATGTCATGTGTGACATCATCAGGACTTTAAAATGAGGAAATGCCAGGCGGGCGTTTCCCCACACCTGACCCTTATGACGACTGAAAAGACAAACAAAGTAAGTATGAACTTAATCTGTAACATAATAAAATATAAAGAAACATAACTGAGTATTTGTCTTAATTTGCAGAATGTTTGATTTGCCGGCAACAGAACGCTTCCACAAACAAACCCGGGATAGTGAGTGAAGCTATGTTACTTGACAAATAGCAAATCATAGCAAACACATAGAAACAGAATAATGTGCACAATGTGCAAAAAAAGGTAAACACAAATGGGACAAACGGAGAGCAACTGCTCCTCCACTTTGTCACAGAGTCTTTGCAGACGGATCAGACCTCTATCATCACGCAATCGATTATAAAACTCTAAGCGTATATGAGTAAATATTTCTAACCATAAATGACGATCAACAATATAAACCTAACACCACATTTTACTGCCTTACTTTCAGTTAATGTATTTTGTTTTGCACTATGCATATTTTATATGCCATTAGGTTATTTATTGTGAAAATTCTCATGTAGGAACTATTGTACTGCATGTTGGTTCCACTGGTGCACTTGTTGAGATGCACGCCCATGTTGATGTGCACGCCCATGTTGATGTGCACGCCCATGGCCAGTTGAAGCAAGCGAAGCCAATTTAATTCAGAGAAAGTTGTTTCTTAAAAGTATCTGTAAAGTGCTCATTTCTGCCTCAAAGCATGGGTCAGCCAGCGAGGTATGTTTGTATGTTATATAGATCATTTTATGTCTTTATTTCACTCGTCTTACTATTTCATTGAATTTTATGTTATGTTTTAGTTCGACGGTGGCGTAGTTTGTGATCAAGGTGAAGCTGTAACAACCCCAAGACCTTACAACTAACATTAAAGCCAACTTCATGCCATCAGTAAAAGAACTCTTTATTGACTTTAAGAAGAGGTAGAAGTGATACCACACTTGGAAAGATGAATGCAGCAGGTACAGATACTGCTCCAGGGCATTCTTATTCCACCTTGAATCATTTCCATAATTAGAACCTTTGTTCTCATGATTTGGTGCTATCTATATATATATATATATATATATATATAAAATTGAACTGTAACACATCTTGTCATGTTCAGCAACATAACAAGATATTTTCACGTGAATATCCTAGAGTATCCAACGTCTTTGTCTAGAGAAACTCATTGGTTGTTTTTGCAGTAAGCGTTTCTCCTCCAGACTTTTCTAGTCATGGGGTAGATGCCGTAAATGTTTTTTTCTCGACCAATTAAAAGTTCTTTGATTGTTCTTTTTAGTTATTTTTTAGCCCAGTGACAGCACACACTTTTCTTTGGACTTCATATTTCCAGATTCAGTGCAAAGCTACTAAAAAAACCTCCTGATCTTTCATCTGCTTCACAGGTTATTGCATAATTAGGAAATGGACATTACATGACCATGACACTGCAGCAAGTCTTGCACATCCAGGATGATGAACAAACCCGGGTGAGAGAACTGGATGTTTAACCACAGCCATTTGACTGAAAAGGTTTGAAAGCTAATGGAATCAGAGGATTATTCATTTATATTATTGAGGATTAAAGTTCAGAGTGCAACAAATCAGAAATACTGGTAAAACTCACAAGCAGGTTCCCAGTCGGACTTGGCCGTAACACTTTGGATGTGCCTGTGAGGCATCCGTGCCTGATGTCTGAACCACCTCAGCTAGCTTTCTTTGATTTGGAGGACTCCACTTTAAGTCCCTTTGGAGAAGCTCATTTCTACCAAGACCAGTAAATCAACAGCGTTGGTCTCATGCTCAGCTCTCTCTAATCCACAACAGGCTGATACAGAATCTAGATCGCTGCTGATGCCATGTCAATGCATCTGTCAGTCTCCCACTCCACTCTCCCCACACTCATGAACAAGACCTAACTACTAAAACTCTCCATTCTTTTCTGACTGAGGATCAAGGCCTTTGACTTTAAAGTACTGATTCTAAGCCACCAACTTCACACCGCGTTGCAAACCGCCTCAGTGCAAGCTGAGGTCATGGCTAAATGAAGCCAACAAAATCAAGTAATCTGCAAAAACCACAGTTGTGATCTTGAGTCAACTGAACCACAAACCCTCTGCTCGCTGGCTGCACCTACAAATTCTGTCTATTCACAGAATTACAGACAGAATTCAAATTCACACGTGGCTTTGAAGAATTGTTTCCATCCATAAGATGGCATTTACACACAAACAAATAGCTCTACCAGCTTCAGCTACGATCATGGCGATCGTGGCTCAAGAGTTGGGAGTTTGCCTTGTAATCGGACGGTTCGAGCCCCGGCTCCGACAGTCTCGGTCGTTGTGTCCTTGGGCAAGACACTTCACCTGTTGCCTACTGGTGGTGGTCAGAGGGCCCGGTGGCGCCAGTGTCCGGCAGCCTCGCCTCTGTCAGTGCGCCCCAGAGTGGCTGTGGCTACAATGTAGCTGCCATCACCAGTGTGTAAATGTGTGTGTGAATGGGTGGATGACTGATTGTGTAAAGCACTTTGGGGTCCTTAGGGACTAGTAAAGTGCTATACAAATACAGGCCATATCATCAGTATGGTCACACAATTGTGCAGCATTGTTTGAATGTGTGTGGGGCTACTACCTTGCACAGCCTGGAGCTTGTGTGTCTGGATGATAATGCACAGCTGAAGCACCAGTTGTGGAGCGCTCTCCAGAAAGGTTGCCAGTAGATGCAGCATGCTCACATCTGCAAACTCGTAGACCATCCTCCAGTAGTAACGCCAGCGCTCTGTCTCAGCACCCTGACGACTCCGAACACCCAGGTAGATGGTATGGAAATACCTGAGGGAAAAAATACAGCGCTTGAACATCCACCATGCATGCTCAAACATTCAAGCACAGTACATCAACTCCATCCAAACTTTATCACTCACCTTCTCTTGGAAATACCAAATGGAAGGAAATTTGGACAAATGTCTATAATAATGTGCTATTAATTTCTAACAATAGAAACATCTGTAACACAAGGCTGGTGCCAACTGACATATGAAGACAGTTAAAGGTTACTTTTGATAATCTATTCTGGTCCTATAGCATAAAACTTCATGGCAAAAATATTACTGAGACGTCTCATCCAGATCATTCAATGATTTTGTGGGAATCCGAATCAGACAGGGTTTTAATGCCAAATGTTGAGCAGGTTTACACTTAAATAAACATAAAAATAAAAATTAAAAGTGCTAAGTAGATTAATATATACATGTGCGCAGGTGATGATCAGTGCAAAAATGTAACAGATGCAGAGAACACAGTATCGGGTCACGTGTTTGTGGTGTATTGTTCATGTGAGTAGGTCAAACAGACTGTGTCCAGGGTGAGAAGGGTCAGCTGTGATCCGAGCTGCACACCCCAGTGTCCTGGAGGTGTACAGGTCCTGCAGAGATGGGAGTCTGCAGCCAATCACCTTCTCAGCAGAGCGCACAAAACACTTTTCCACAGTGCTTTTGCTTTATCTTGTTGTACTAACAGTTTCTCCCAGTTTAGACTTTTCACTTGGCCTTTAATGTTTCCTGGATGCTCTGATGTGCATCACCTGTTTCTTCATGACACACACACACACACACACACACACACACACACACACACACACACAGTGTATATATTGTGCTTTTCTTCTCTGAGCACTAAAAATAATTTTACTACTATTGTTCAAACACCCAAGCACCTTCTGCTTTTATCCTTTAGCACCATGTTTTCATACAAATTGCCCCCAATGAAGCAGCTTGGGATTCGGTATCTTACACAAGAATACCTCAACACACAGACTCAAACAGCCAGGCACTGAATCGATAGACAACCCACGCTATTTAATTCAATATATTTATACAGCGCCAAATCACAACAACAGTCACCTCAGGGCGCTTTATATTGTAATTGTATTGACATACATACAGAGAAAACCCCAACAAGCACTTTGGCGACAGTGGGAAGGAAAAACTCCCTTTTAACAGGAAGAAACCTCCGACAGAGCCAGGCTCAGGGAGGGGCGGGGCCATCTGCTGTGATTGGGGGAGGAAGACAGGATAAAGACATGCTGCTCTGCCTCCCATTCTACTTTTAAATACTCTAGGAACAACAAGTAGGCCTGCAGTGTGAGAGCGAAGTGCTCTAATAGGGTGATATGGTACTACAAGGTCATTAAGATAAGATGGGGCCTGATTATTTAAGACCTTGTATGTGAGGAGCAGGATTTTGAATTCTGGATTTAACAGGAAGCCAAAACAGGAGAAATCTGCTCTCTCTTTCTAGTCCCTGTCAGTACTCTTGCTGCAGCATTTTGGATTAGCTGAAGGCTTTTCAGGGAGTTTTTAGGACTTCCTGATAATAATGAATTACAGTCGTCCAGCCTTTTTTTTAAAAAATAAAGCAACAAACTATTTCTCCAGGCTAAATGATGATCCTCTAAATTTGTGACACGCCATTTCCTCTCCAGCTTACGGATTATCTGCTTTAGGGTACGTGTTTGAGAAGTACAGTGGTTCCTCGCTATAATGTGGTTCACCTTTCGCGGCCTCGCTGTTTTGCAGATTTTTTTGGTTGTGCAATTTTGCATGTTTTTTTCTTTTTCTTTTTTTTTTTTACAGTGCATTGTGCTCTGCATCCTGATTGGCTGTAGGTAGACCATTGCCAATCATTCTCGTGCCGTGTCTCCTGTACAGTACAAAATGCATTCAGCTTGTCAAATTCACATAAATCTTCGATCGTTAGCAGTGTGACTCTGAAGTGCTGTATGTTTGTAAGTTTTCTCCACAACAAACACAACAACGTCGACGAAATGTCGTCACCTGCTGGTGCCTTTGGTTTCATTCTATAATACTGGACTTACTTTTCTACAAAGGTCTTTGAGAGCTTAAACAAGATAGAAAAGTGTGAAAGCATTCATGCCTGTCTGAGAAAAGTGTATAAAGTTTGTAGTGAGGGCTTTTACAGCCTTAAAACATCAGAAATAACTGTAAAAAATAAAGTTGGCTACTTTGCGGATTTCACCTATCGCGAAGTTTATGGCAGGATGTAACTCCATAAACAAGGGACCACTGTATACCACGGAGTCAAATACTTGGTTTCTTGATTAGAGACCTTAGTTTTCACTGGAGCTACAGTATCCAGAGTCGTACGTAGTGAGGAGGTGAAATTATTAACAAGATGATTGACCTCTGTTGGAGTAGCATTCAGATAGCTGCTCTGCTCTGTGTTGGTACAGGGCATTGACGATGATAACAGTCGGTGGATTATATTCTTAAACTTAGTTACAGCGCTTTCAGAAAGACATCTACTTTGATAAAGTCTACTCTCCACTGCTGTGTAATCAATTATTGTAAATGTAAATGTTATCAGGAAATGATCAGACAGGAGAGGGTTTTCAGGAAACACTGTTAAATGTTCAGTTTCTATGCCATATGTTAAAACAAGATCTAGAGTGTGATTAAAGTGGTGGGTGGGTTCTTTTACAGTTAGAGAGAAACCAATTGAGTCTAATAACAGATTAAATGCCATGTTGAGGCTGTCATTTTTAGCATCTACATGGATGTTAAAATCACCCACAATAATTATTTTATCTGAGCTCAGAACTAAATTAGATATAAAGTCTGAGAAATCAGACAGAAACTCTGTGTAAGGCCCAGGTGGACGATAGATGATAACAAGTAAGACTGGTTTCTGAGTTTCACAGTTGGGGTGGACAATGTTAAGCATCAGGCTTTCAAATGAATTAAGTCTGTCTGGGTCTTTGGTTGATTAATAGGCTGGTGTGAAAAATTGCTGCCACACCTCCCCCTCGGCCTGTGCTTCGAGATTTCTGGTAGTTAGAATGACTCGGGGGTGTTGATTCATTTAAACTAACATAATCATCCTGCTGCAACCAGGTTTCTGTAAGGCAGAGTAAATCGACTTGTTGATCAATTATTAAGTCATGTACTAACAGAGACTTGGAGCAGAGAGGCCTAATATTTAATAATCTGGTGTGGAAGACTGCTGAAGATTTGGTGCAGATGTGGATACTGTATTTGTATAGCGCTTTACTTAGTCCCTAAGGACCCCAAAGCACTTTACACTACATTCAGTCATCCACACACACATTCACACACTGGTGATGGCAGCTACACTGTAGCCATAGCTGCCCTGACTTAAATATAAACACTGATTGTATTTATAATTAAGTTGTTTTTTACTGACCGTTAGTTTGACCGGACACAGCCTCAGTCTCATGCTGATCAGTGCTGGTTGGGTCCCAACAACAGACTAGAAACAGACTGACCAGGGTAAATGAGATGTGTCATCTTTTATAGGTTATTAGTGTATATATGTTGATGATACCTGATACTCACCACAGGAGGGAGGAAAGTTTTTCTACAACACAAGAAACCTCTGACAACCTGAATCTACCCACGTGTTCACCAGGGAAAGAAAAGTACGGTCGCAGGACACCAAACATGTCAAACAGTAAATGTAGCCACAGATATGAAATTCTGAATTAGAATTTGATAAATTCTTGATATAAAGCATTATAACACATCCAATTTAACTTTACAAAAAAAAGAGTGAAAATCTATTGTGTTGGGTTGCAGCATGCACAGAAGCACGCACACTGCAACCTTTCCTGTCTTTACCTGAAGCAAACACTCTTTTGAAGAAATGCATCATTACATTATCATTTTATTCTCTCTCTGTCTGTGAATCATTCATTTCCATTGTCTCTTTCCCATTACCACTACCACCAACACACAGTCATTTAGCAGCATGCTAATGGACTGTGAAATTAAGTTGCAGTAAAGAATTTTAGAATTGAATCTGAGCTGATAGCATTTAAGCTGCAGTCTATTCATGGTCAGATGGACCAGACACATGGTGAAGCTGTGGCTCCAGAGGAGACTGAACGGTTGTGTACTAGTGACCTTCTCACTTCTTTGGTCCTAAATGATGAAGCTTTATCTAAAGTTCAGGATTGGGACCACACCCTAAACATGGTGTTCTCATTTCTGTGTTTTATACATTGCCACATTATGTGGCACTCACAGTCCATTTTCAACCAGACTTTTTAAAGTCTTATATTCTATCTGCTTTTCTTTAATCATCTTATCATGGACCTCCTTCTCTCAGCCTATCAATTATAAATATTTCCAGCCCAGATCCTGCAGATCCTCTCCAAACCATTCTATTGAGCTTTAGAAGGTTTCCACAGAGATGCTAAAGCTAACAAAATTACACTGCAGTTCATAACCTGCTCAGTAACCTCAGCTAGCAAATCTTTCTCTCTGCTCCAGTCAAAACCTCTGGTTCATTTTTCCTTCTTTGCCACACATTTAAATTCATATTTCCAGGAACAGTGGTTCAAGTCTGTTAATCTGCAGTCAAGAAATCACCAGAATGATTTTACTGAGTTCACAGAGATGCCCTGGGGTGATCACTCTTGGCTTCTCAAAGGTTCCTGTTTGCAATCCAAGACCAGAAGAATCAGAGCAACCTTCTGTGTGGTCCAGGCCACGATCCGCTATGTTACCACCTATGAATAGCAAGGTGTAGCTGGGAATTATATCAGTCAATTAGGGCCTTCAACTTCCATAAATTCTGCTACATAAATGGCACCAATTAGCTAACTGTGCAACAGTCTTTTGCCATCCCTTTCCTCTTTCCCCCTAATAATCAGTGCAGTTATTTACATCATTTTTGACACCATGTATATGGCACCAGATTGTCAGATATATCTTTCCCAAGTTTGTTTTAAAGCTTTTATCTGTTCTCATTTCCGTCTTGTCAGATCTCTTTCATCTATGCTACTTCTATGTTCTCCAATTTTGTTTTCTAGACAGCGTCATGTTCTACAACAGTCTTCTCAAACCTTTTTCAGCCTCTAATTCTGCTACAGAGATGTCAACTTACTCATTTCTTTTATTTTATAGCCTGTCATCTGAGACTGGTTTGCCAGTTTCCTTTATCTCCATTGTCTCCGCTCCTGTTTCAGTCTATTGTCTATTCTTTCTCTGTTTCAGGGGTGGCTGTAGCTGTAGGTCAGGAGGTGGAGCAGGTCATCTGCTGATCGGAAGGTTCAATTCCTGACTCCCCCATCTGCATGCCAAATATCCTTGGGCAAGATACTAACCCCCACTTGCTCTCTGATGCATCCAATGCAATACCTATGAGTGTATGTTAACAAGCACTGACGTAGGTATGTATCTATGTATCTCTCCATACAGACAGAAGAATACTGTCTGCTTCATTTATAAGTTTTAAAAAGATTTGCAAATCATTTATTAAAAACTTATTTCAATAAATGATTTGTTATTTACTAAAACCATCTGGTTGCAGTAACAGATTGCAGTCTGAGTCAGCCTGAGATGATGAGCGCAGCTTGCCTGGTCCACAGGTCTTTGCTTTAGGACTCAGCTGGTTGCCAACTGCTTCCATTCTGGTTGAGTTCAATCCAATTCAATTTTGCTTACCAAACACATGCATGTTAGGTCAGCTGGTCATTCTACAACTGGCCATGAATGTAAGCTTAGATGTTTTGAATGTGTAGTATTAAGAATGTGTAGTAAGACTAGAAAGATGCTGTACTACATTACATCCCTTTATTGTGATTCCAGTTGATTTCTCAGTTTCCAAAAATAAGATGTGCCCATGTGGCACCTCATAGTCCACCTTGAGTGCCAAGACCTGAGTCTGAGTTTTAACAGATACAGGAACACAACAGGATCATGATCTGTAGAGGAAATACTGAGCGAGGTTTTATATGTTGCCTCTACACAACCACCACAGATGTGACTTAAGTGTAAATTTCAGGGGTTTAATAAAATGACTGCATTGGCAGTTATGACAGCCAATTTCATAGTTTTTTCCTTTTCAAACGTGATCCGACTTCACCTGGCTGCAACACTGATGTTGTTGCTCACTGACAAATCAGGCTGATTAAAACTTTCCTTTTTGCTAAAGCATATAGTTAGGGCTGGACCAGGTGACCCTGAATCCTCCCTTAGTTATGCAGCAATAGACGTAGGCTGACGGGGATTCCCATGATGCATTGAGTTTTTCCTTTCCAGTCACCTTTCTCACTCACTATGTGTTAACAGACCTCTCTGTATTGAATCATATCTGTTATTAATCTCTGTCTCTCTTCCACAGCATGTCTTTATCCTGTCTTCCTTCTCTCACCCCAACCAATCACAGCAGATGGCCCCGCCCCTCCCTGAGCCTGGTTCTGCTGGAGGTTTCTTCCTGTTAAAAGGGAGTTTTTCCTTCCCACTATCACCAAAGTGCTGCTCATAGGGGGTCATATGATTGTTGGGTTTTTCTCTGTATCTATGAAGCGCCTTGAGGCGACTTTTGTTGTGATTTGGCGCTATATAAATAAAATTGAATTGTATTGAATTGAATAAGAGATCTGGAGCTGATTCCAAATGCTGAACACAACCAAGGTGTCCATCACGTTCATCATAGTGAAAAGGTACCAAATTCCAAATATACCAACTATGAAGTCTAGAAAAATGTTGACGCAAATGAATGAGAAACCCAACTAAATCAATCAGAGAGACAGAATAAACTTTATTCGAAGCCAAACAATCAATCAGTGATCATACTCATAAAAAGCAGGACTGCACTGGTCAACTCAACAACAAAAGGTAGGAACAGTGCAGGAATTTCTCGCTTGTTAAGAGAAATGCCTTGCTAACACTGAGCCAGTTAAGAATACTCTTAAACAGGCAGGTGTATGAGTCTATAACTAAGATGTAAAGACAGTGCAAATCCACAATGACACAAAAAGTGACTAAATCAAACATTGAAACACTTGATGTCACATTGTTTGATGGGTAACTCGCAGCCCATCACAGGACGTCTCTGCCTATTGGCCCTTACAAAGGTGCAACGTTTCGAACCACCAGCCACGATGCAGTGAATGTGTCCACTATTTTGTATTTGTATCGTAGGAGAAAAAGCAAATGTTCTCTGCAGTTATGCATGTTTCTGTCCACAGGGGGCACCATCACTAAAAACATGTTTCTTTATCTAAATTGTTGCATAACAGGGTGAAGAAGGTGTAACATTAAATTGATTTAAATCATTCTGTATTTGCAATAGTATCCATTTGAAAATGTATGTCAATGTGCAAAGATTTAGTTTCAAATGAGTTTTAAAAGGTTGCTATATCCGGTGTCGGGAATATTTTTGGCAATCACTGCATGAATAAACATGTATTTATTTATGCCCTCAGAAAGTAAACAAATCAACAAATAACACAAGAACAACCCTAACAGCTATTTCAACCCCTGGAGTCATATAGTTGTAATAGAGAAGTGTCAGCCTGCAGTATAACAAAAATATGTACATCTGGTGTTATGTACTTTATGTAGTTTATGGATAAACTGCTGTCAAAGATTTCATATAACTGCGATCTTATTTCCATGAAAACATAGAACTGGGTCTATCAACCAGCAGTTTATTTTACAGCCTGCTTCACTGTCCGTGTGCAAACTGTAGCTTTGCTGTTACAGTCGACTGCTCTCTGTAACCAGGAAGGCGTCTTTGGGATGTTTAGAGTTTCTTCCAAGTTGTATCTTTCATTGTTTGTACATGCTCCCTTTATTTAGATAAGTTGGTATCAGGTCAGTTTGTTTTTCAAAGTGCTCTTGAATTAAACAAAGAAATTATCTTCACTGCTGCGTATTTAACTTTACAATAACAGATTACACAGCAGTGGGGAACACATCACTGTGGCTGATGTCTTTCTAAAAGTCCTTTCCTCCACTGTTGTCTTCTTGATGCCACAGTGCAGAGCAGCCACCTAAACTCTCCTCCCACTGAGGATGATTATCTTGTTAATAGTCTTAGATCCTCGCTGCATGGAAGTCTGGATACTGTGGCTCATCTCACTAATGTAGAAAATCTTTTAGCCTAGAAAAACTGTTGCATTATAAAAAGGCCTTCTGTAAAGCCAGAACATCCAACTGTTCATCACTGATTGAAGAAAATAAGAACAACCCAGGTTGTAGCCAGACTGACACTCAGAGCTCTGAGCCAACCATCCCTTTAACCCAAACTAGTAATGACTTCATAAAATTCTTCAGAAGTAAAATTTCAAACACTAGAGACTAAGACTCATTCTTTTAATATCCGTTTTAAAAAACCTGACCTGTCTGACAGTTTTGCCAAGAAGATCTACTCCAGAAGAGCAGATGGAGTGCCCACAGCCAAAAGGCAGGAGGCAGCAGACTCCAGCCGAAGTCGGCCTCCCAGCACGAGCTGAGAACAGGGCCACAGGACCCTAGGTGCCCAAGAACTGCCTGACACCTGGCGGGAGCCCCACCATGCAACAAAGAGGTCAAACCACTTCAGACCACAGGCCTGAGGGCCAGCAACAATGCCAAAGCGCCCAGCCTGGTGCCGTGGAGCCAGCAAGTACCCACATCCAACAACCAGTGGAGATGGAAACCTCCCCACACTCAAGAAGAGTGTCCCACAGGGACCAAGGCCTAGTGAGCCACACACACAACGAAAGGATTGTTGATTTATGTACCTGTGCAAATGTCTGTGTTTCAGGTGCTGTATGTTTGCTTTCCTTACAGGTGTCGTAGTTGAAGAGACGTTGTGCATTTCTACTTCTACTCTATCCTTTCACTGCCTTCCTGCCTTAGACATGGTCACACTGCATATTACGTATAATAACTGAAATAACACAGAAATGACAAAATAACCAGATAAGCCCTGAACAAGAGGAGCCTGTAGAGAATCTAAAGAGCTGTTCTTGGCACAACAGTGGATCCAGATCATTCCACCTCCAATCAAAGGACTTCCTCGTTACACAGACTACACAAACAACCATCACTACTCTGTAAGAGTGAATTTACGTGCAATCACCTACACTGTAAATATATAATATTTTTTATATGTATACATTTGATATTGAAGCTGTTCAGATGTATAAGCTGCCACAGAACTGTGCACCGAACCCCCGTTTTTTCCACAGTTGCTCTGAATTTCATTGTACATGTGTAGTGACAATAAAAAGCATTCAGATCTATAATTCTGATTGCAAAAGCTGTCACATAGCACAGGATCAAAAAGCAAACAAACAAACAAACAGAAACAGTGTGACACTTTTAGTCATTCTGAAGGTATTAAAGCATATTTGTGACCACAAGCTTTGATCTGCAGATATTTCTAAGTTCAGCTGATTAAATCTTTCCTGTATAAAAGATAAAAGAAACCTGTTGTTGCCGTTTCCATATTTTAAAATGTGTTCCTGATAAAGTTGAATAACGTGTTCTAGATTTCTTTTATCCACTCCTCGTGCCATGACAGAATGTTTTTTGACTCATTTCACTCATAAATATTTGGATTGTTCCACATGGGTGTTAGTTTACATGAGATAACTGCAGACAGAACAGAGAGGGTTTATGTTAAGCCATAAATCAATTATGATGCTTGATTCTGTTCTTGTTCTAGGCCCAGCCAGGGGGATGTATGAGCAGCCTGATTTAATCTTTCTGAAACATACAATAATCTACAAAGCAATGATAAAAACCTGGCAGTTCTAGACCACCACTGAGTTTAGACTTTTCAAACTTATTTGTGATGGTTTATTTTTCCATAAACATTTTCGGATGTTTGAGTCTGGTAACTTAAACCAAGCAGTGGAGGGTTTGTACGGGATCAATGAGAGACGGTATTTTATTTTCATTTTAATTGTGGTAACTTTTCATATGCTTCAATTGTAAATATGATGAACCTGTTTCTGTGAATGGGATACGTATTACAAGCCTTTAAGGTGGCAGTAATTTACTTAAAAAGTGAACTTCTAGCACTGAAAACTATGTAAAGGTCTGTAAGCACTGAGGTCTAGGTCCTGCTAGACCTCAGTGCAGCATTCAAAACTGCAGATAAAAGCATGCCAGAGATTTTAAATGTGCTGCAATGGTCTGAATTTCATCTAAATGGACTGATTCTTGTACAGCGCTTTTCTACTTCATCTGAGCATCAAAGCGCTTTACACAACCAGCCCCCTTCAGTTTTTTCTTTGCCCTGTAAGTTCTTTCAGGCATATTTGTTATGCAGACTAGAGATGGACCGATCCGATATTACGTATCGGTATCGGTCCGATACTGACGTAAATTACTGGATCAGATATCGGAGAGAAATAAAAAATGTAATCCGATCCATTAAATATAAAAAAAGCACCTCACAAAACTTGCGACACGGCGTAACTCAGCTCATAACCGTAGCGCGTCGGAGCAGTGTGGTCACGTGATAGAGCGGCTGTGTGTATTTGTAGCGTTGCTACCAAACCAGCATTTCATCTCCGAGGAAGTTTTCCCAGAGAGAAGTAAAGCAAGTGTGTAAGTTCATCTCTGAATGTTTGTAAAGCATTCCAGCGTTAAGCTTAACAACAGATATATGGAGCGACTGCCTCTCTCTCTCTCTCTCTCTCCTGCTGCTACTTCAATCATAAACTGATCAATGATCAGCTGATCGTCTCTCTTCTTTGTTTTTGTCTCACTTTGCACCAGAAAGAGGAAACCAGCGGCTGAACAACAGCAGCACGTTTAAGCTTGATCAGCTGTTGTTAGAATTTATTTAATATTATTTCTACACCAGGATCTTTTTCTACAGCTGACGTAACTGTGCAGGGGCGGATCTAGCAAAGTTTAGCCAGGGGGGCCGATAGGGCATGAACAGGGAAAAGGGGGCACAAAGACATACTTTTCTTTCTTGTTCTCATTTAAAATGTCGAGCTTTTAATAAATAATTATCTGACTCTTACACACAAAGTTTTAATCTGATGTAAAATATATAGAAGTCCATTACTGTATATAGTAACTGTTAAGTCTAATATACCCTAGTAAGCTATACTACTTTTTCCTTTGGGAACCATCTGTGCAGTCTGCAGTTCTGTTGAAGAAAGATGTTGAATCTATTTAATTATTCTTGAAAAATAATTGATTTCTGTGCATTTTTTTCCACACTGCATCAAATTAAAGTTGATTAGGTCGATTAAGCATCATGAGGTGAGGTGGTGGTGGTGGGGGGGGGTTCCCTATTTTTTTTTTTTGCTGGGAGTTTGCAACCCTGTTAGTTAGGTTGCTTAATATTTCTGCTAAGTACTCTTTAAAATACCAGAATAGGGAGGATGGAGCAGGTTTAACTTTATTAGATTGATCAGTTTTGCTGAACTATGAAATATTTTGGGCGCAGTGTATTTTTTACATACAGGTTTAACAGAATAGCTTTAGTGTTGTTGTTTATTTAAACTTGTGATATCGGTATCGGACATAAAAAAGTGGTATCGTGCCATCTCTAATGCAGACTGGATGAGATGGGGAATCATTAGTAGGTGACCTGCTCGACCACCTGAGCTGCGGCTGGTTGTAGCTCAGGTGGTCGAGCTTTAAACTCTACATAATACATTCAAATCTGTTCACGTAAACAGGGAGTCCTCTTCACACAGACAGGTTTATTATGGCATTCCACAGAGTTCTATGCTACAATATATATGCTTCCCTTTCACAGTGTTATTAAAAGGCATAGCATAGCATTTAATCTTATCTATCCATGAAGTCAGATATGTCATGGTCCTGGGTGTTTCACAGGACAACACAATTAGTTAAACTTGGATGACCTCTGATTTCCTGCTTCTAAATTTAGATAAAACTCAGGTTATTGTACTCGGTGTCTAACTAGACACTCTGTCATTCAATGCACACGTTAAACAAATATGCAGGACTGCTTTCTGGCATTTGTTCAAGCTCACTAAAATCAGAAACGTGTCCTCTCACAGTGAAGCTGAAAAATTAATTTACGCATTTATTACTTCTAGGCTAGACTATTGTAATTCATTATTAAATAAAAACTCCCCGAAAGCCTTCGACTGATTCAAAATGCTGCAGTAAGAACCAACAGGGACTATAAAGACAGAGCATATATCTCTTATATTGGCTTCCTGTTAAATCCAGAATTATCTCTGCATTTAAAGCTCTTGAAGAATCAGGCTCTATCTTACCTTAAGGACCTCTGTGTGTGCACTATTTATAAAGTTATTGGATGGTGAATAACACCTTAGGTCCTCCCATCTAAAGTTACCATTGTGTTTATAATGACAGGCTAATATACTCTCTACATAAGGATTCATGTAAGTCACAGTAATTCTTTCTGAATTTGTTCTTTTCAAACAGACGTTGAAAATGATAAAGTCCCACAAACTGTTTGTATATCAAACAACACAAAGTCCAAACCCTGTGTGAGATTTGGCCTTACAGCCCTGTGTCTGTCCTGCACATTAAACGTTGTAATGCTAATCGTCTTTATGGGTCTGGCACAGAAACGGCCGCCTTCAAACAAACCGGACTGCATGATTTTTTTCAAATAAAAGATTCACACATTTTCAAAAGGAACTTTATGTTCATTTTAACCTGAAAGTTTGGGTCAAGGATTGCAAAAAACAAAACAAAAAAAGAGAACTGATATCCAAAAGTGTGTCCAAAATATAACCTTTCCTTTGTGGTTACTTTTCCAATACAAAACAGATGCATTAGCCTAGCTGTGCATCAAAGATCTGTAAGTAAGGGCTCAGCCCTGCACAAACACAGAGAGAGCAATCTCACCATGGAACAGGGCCTTTTCTGACAAGGCCAGTATAATAGTTCACGATTTTAAAGAAAGAATTCTTTCTTCCTTTGTCGTTGTAGATATTTGTTATTTAGATTACTTAGAATCCACTGTGAATAAACAAACACCAAACAACCTCAACAAATGATTTGTCCAGATTTTAAGGTGTTCCTCTGACTGGTGTCAGGAAGAAGGCAAAGAGCCTCACAAACTGACAAACATTCAATTCAATTCAATGTTATTTATACAGCAGCAAATCACAACAACAGTCGCCTCAAGGCGCTTTCTATTGTAAGGTCGACCCTACAATAATACTGATTCAATGCAGAGAGGTCTGTTAACACATAGTGAGTGAGAAAGGTGACTGGAAAGGAAAAACTCAATGCATCATGGGAATCCCCCAGCAGCCTACATCTATTGCAGCATAGTTATGCTGCAAACTATATACTTACACATATCCTTCAATCTGAGCTGAAAATGCATAAACCAATTCACAAGTTGCACATTTTGTAAATCTGCATCGTTTGAATCTCTCTGCTTTTCCAGAGGAATAAAGGAGGGAAAAATGTTAACGGGAATAAAGTTGGTCAGAGGTGATTAAAGTGCCAAAACACCTTCTTCCTTCAGGTCTACAGGTGCAAACCTTAAAACGTGTACAACAGATTCAGTTTAGTTCAAACTGTGAACGTATATTACAGCGGTCTTTTCTTCCAGCCTTTTGCCTTTAGTAGATAGTGTAGTCGTGGAGAGTGGACGATGAAATGGGAGAAAGACACACAGCAAAGACTTGAGCTTGGACTCAAACCTGCTGACCCTGTGAGCTGACCTACGCTTTTAACACGTGTCCCACATCTTTACAGGATTACCTGCAAAAGATGGTTTTATGCAGTTGTAAGAATGTTAATTTGTTCAAGGTATCATTTACTCTTATTTGGATTTAGCTGTTCTTAGCTTCTGATTTCCAATCTGCTTCTGCAGCAGTCGTACTTCTACTACATTTCAAAATCTTCCTTCCATGCGTGTATCTTATTGGTGTGAACTCTCTCATGGACAGGAACAGTTGATCGCAGACTTTCTTTGCAATCAAAGTTTTTCTTATTTCTGTTTTATTTGCTTTTTTATTTAGTTAGTATTAATTATTTCTTGTTTAAAATATGTAAAATGTTGCCAGCATCAACAGTCTGTTTCCCTTCTCTGTGCTCCAGTTTTCTCTTCTATAGCTGATTGTTGTATATGGAAACCCCTCCCTCCCTGTCCTGGTTTTGCGGGAGGTTTCTTCCTATAAAAGGAGAGTTCTTCCTACCTACCGTTGCCAAAAGCTTGCTCATAGGGACTTGTGTGATTGATGGTGCTTTCTCGCTAATATTGTGGCGTCTGGTCGTTATATATCTATATTTGTTTTAAAGGACAACAGAAAGGAGCCCCAACATTTTATGTTGTACCACAAAGGCACCACTACCTTTGTGACTGGGAGGCCTGGGCTAGTTTCCTGTGTTTTTAACACAGGGTGGGAGGTAAACACAGGAACATGTGTGTGTGTGGAGGGAATAACCTAAAGATGGCAGCTGTTCCTAAAAGCAGCCCTCTGCTCTGTCATTTAAATATTTTAAACACATACATTTGCACGCCAGCCCAAGGCCTCCGTCCTACCTCCATATCTGGCCCAGCTGCATGATGTGAATGACGGACTGGCCGAACCAAACACAGAAGGAGTAGTAGGCCGAGCGTTTCCTATTCCTGTTCCCCAGCGCGGTGCTCGCCGTGCTGTTAGTGGTGGTGTTCTTGCTGGCGGTCGACGCCTGCCTCTGCGGCGTGGCCGGGTGGTGTTGAGCAGTAACATCACCGTGCGAGGCCGAGCCGCTGAGCAATTTATTCCCATCCACGAGGGAGCAGTCGGTGACAGAATCGGCACCGTCCTCGGTGCTGAAGTCGTGGACGAACCATCTGAAGCTAAAGAGCTGGACCGAGAAGGAGCCCAACACAACGAAAAAGAGCGTCGGGCCGAACCACCAGTAGTCGTGGCGGAGGTAGTAGTCGACCGACAGCCACACATCGGTGCCCACATCGGCCAGATAAACGGCCACGGCGGCTACGATCCACAAGCAGTCCCACACCGTATATTTCTGCTGCCCTTTCCCCAGACGAAGGCACGCCGAGTTTGAGCCTCCCGCACCGCAGCACCGCGACTCCCCGTTGGCAAAATCCCCGTCCCCGGTGCCCGCAGAGTCCAGCTGGCCGCCCGGGTGGAGTCCCTGCACCGAGCCAGAGTGCTCCGAGTTCTGCAGAGGGGTGAAGGCCACGTCGCTCTTCTTCATCTTCAGGACCCCGTCCGATTTAGCAGCCATTATCAGTATCTTGATTTATTAGCTAGTCTATTTCCCCCCGTTGCTCCCCGCCTTTTCTCCTCTGCTCCTGCCGTCGACACCCTTGTGCGTGTGTCTCCTACTCCGCCTCCTCCTTTCTGGGCAGGACTAGCTCGTCCACACGGTCGTCTGGTCATAATACAGAATGAAGACAAACGTGAAGAGAAGAAGCGCCGCGCTTGGTCCAGTATTTTCGTCCATGTCAGATGTGGACCGGCCCTATGCTTCGAGGATCATTCGCTCACATACGGCGCACACGAGGACGTTTCCGCTTTGTGTCCTTCTGAACGGCTTCCGTTTCCAGCGCTGGTAACTCACTGGAGCTGAGGCTGATGTTTGGGATGGAGATGGGAGCTGGAGCTAAGCGACAGGAGGACGGCTGCAGCCATCTGCTTGGCACCGACTAAAAACTATGACATCATCTCCCCCAACCCCCTCGACTCTCCCTCTCTTTGCTGTTTTCCGTCTCTCGGCAGTTTCCTTATCATTTGAGCGCAGTTACAACACAAAGACTCTCCTAAATCAGCCATGAAGAGCAAACATGTTCCTCTCAGTGTAACTAAAAGTATGCAGCTGATAGAAACCAGGATAGAAACATCCGGAGGCCTGAACACGTTTTCAGCACCATGGACAGATCCAGCTGTTAACTCAGCAGCATCTGCAGTACGTTGCGGTCCATGCTCACGGGATTCCCAACGTGGGAGGTTTGCCTCCCACTCAAACCGTCCACATACTGTGGCAACAAAGTTGGAAGAACACTATTTTAAAGCTGCTTAAAAAAATGTAGCATTAAACAAAACCAACTGACAAGGACAGAAACATGGACAGGGCAAAGCCAATGTTTACTTTACATGGAGAGTTCTCACTGACCTAGTAAGCAGAAAGCACTGTAAGGGCAACATTTCATCTTTTAATCTCTTGCTCCTTACCAGTTGTTAAAAAGGTAGCCTAAAATAAAAATAATGCATATAAGGAAGACTTAAAGTACACATTGACTAATGAGCCAGGGTCACATAAAAGACACTTGATTTTGACAACATTCAAAGTCTGGTGTGGTAATTCTCATAAAACACCATAATTAAGAATACAATAAATATGCGTCAGTGCTCAATCTAAAAAGAAACATCCCATGGTCACTGAGTGGAGGTGCTTGTGTGTCATGGAGTCACTGCTGAGTGATATTTTACAATGAAACATCAGACAGAACACACTGAAATACACTGGAGCAGGGGTAGGCAACTCTGGGCCTCGAGTGCTGGTGTCCTGCAGGTTTTAGATCGCACCCTGGGTCAACACACCTGAATCACATGATTAGTTCATTAGCAGGCCTCTGGAGAACTTCAAGAAATGCTGAGGAGTCATTTCGCCCTTTAAATCAGCTGTGATGGATCATGGACACATCTAAAACCTCCAGGACACTGGCACTCGAGGCCTGGAGTTGCCTACCCCTGCACTGGAGCAACTTAATGAAAAATGAGCTAAGTTATGTTTATCTTACTCAAATCTTCTTCTTTCTTTTTTTTAAAGCTAACCATGCTTACATTGAACAGAGTATGCACTTAGCCCTTGTAGACAGTCATAGCTACACTGTGTATAGTGCAGGTGTAGTGCTGCTGACCTCAACTGAGGATGTTGTCGGGCAGTGGAAGGAATACTTTGAGGACCTTCTTAATCCCACTGACACATCTTCTGCAGCAGGATGAGGGGATAAGGGGGGGGCTCATTCGTCACTGGGGGTGTTGTCACTGAGGCAGTTAAACCAGGCTGTTGCTGGTTGACATTCCTCTACAATGTAGCATGGATATCTAGGGTGGTACCTCTGGATTTGCAGACTGGGGATGTGGTTCTCATCTTCAAGAAGGAGGACTGAAGGGTGTGCTCCAACTATAGGGGAATCACATTCCTCAGCCTCTCCAGGAGCCTCTCTATAGCAGGGTACAGGGGGGGTGAGTCTGTCTGTTAGTCAAACCTAGGGTTCAGGAGAAACAATGTGGTATTTGTCCTGGTTGTGAAACACAGGACCAGCTCTTTATCCAGTCTAAGATATTTGGGAGTTTGCCCAACCAGTCTACATGTCAGAGAATTCTACTGGCAGTACTTCAGCAGTATGGGGTGTTCGGCCTGTTGCTACAAGCCATTGCATTTTTATTCAACTGTTGCAAGAGCTTGGTTCACATTGTCAGCAATAAGTTTCGCTCCGTCAGGGCTGCCCTTTGTCACTATTTCAGTTCATTTTTATTGAAGACAACAGAATTTGTACTTTTAGCCAAGTGGGGCTTGGCTTCTACTTGGATCATCTCAGATTCTCATCTCTGCTTTTCACAGATCATGTGTTTCTGTTGGCTTCATTAGGTGGTGGCCTCCAGCTCACACTGGAGTGGTTCACAGCTAAATGTGAAGTGGCAGAATGAGAATCAGCACCTCCAAGTTTGAGTCCTCATCCAGAGTGGAGTGCTCACACCAGGTCAAGGATGAGTTGCTGGCCCAAGTGGAGGAGTTTAAATATCTTGAGGTCTTATTCACGAGTGAGGAGAGAGGGGAGCAGGAGATCGACAGATGTATTGGTGCTTAGCTGCAGTGATGCAGACTCTGTACCAGCCCATCGTAATGAAGAGAGAGCTGAACGTACAAGCATAGCTCTTGATTTACCAGTCGAGCTATGTTCCTACCCTCACCTACGGTGACGAACTCTGGGTAGTGACCGAAAGAACGAAAATGGAGTTCAACCATCGGAAAGGGGCTCAGAGTAGAGCTCCTACTCCTCCAAATTGATAGGTGGCAGCTGAGATGGTCCGGGCATCTGCCAAGGATGCCCCCTTGGTGAGGTGTTCCCAATGGGAGGAGGCCTCGGGTCAGAGAACGGCTTGATGTTCCCCCAGACATGAGGTCAGGGCTTCTGTGCTTAGGCTGCTGTTCCTCTAATCGCCCCCGGATGAGCGAAAGAAAATGGATGGATAGTCAAAAGAAATGCAATTCACAGTAGTAGTTTTAAAAAGTATTGTATGCTTACAATACAATAAAATACATATACAGTCTCCTCAGTTACAATAAAACTAGATATCACAGGTCAGTGCTAGAGAGCACCGCTTTCAGTCCTCTGAGTGACTCGTAAAGTTTCAGGAAGTTACCCACGCGCTAACTTCAAAATCAAAAGTTGAAGATAATCCTTTTAGTTTGATGAAACATTGTTACTGTAACTAATATGAGAGTAGAATCATTCAAACAATCATGATTGTTTATCGAGCCAGGATTGGAAATTTACGGTGTAGAAAGAGCTAAAAACTGCAGTGTTTGTTTTTCTGCTTTGAAAGATTAAATTAAATGTTTTCTATGTTTGTGATTGTTTATCATCACAGAAATAGTTTTCCTGCTCTGTTTACATTATACATGCTTCCCTTAGGCAATATCATTAAAAGGCATAGCATACATTTTCATTGTGCAGGTGATACCCAGCTTTATGTGTCCATGAAGCCAGATGTCTCTTCAGTATCACATGGAAGTTGGTCACAACGCCTGTGACCGGACTGGCAGATGAGTGTGGTGGTACCCCTTTCCAAGAAAGGGGACTGGAGCATGTGCTCTGATTTCCGAGGGCTCACACTTTTCAGCCTTCTTGGATGGGCTATGCCAGGGTGCAGCAGAGGGATCCATTTGTTAGTTGCACCTCAGACTCAGCAGGAGCGATGTGGTTTCTGTTCTGGTTGTGGGGGACCTCCAGGCAGGGACCTCCAGCTTGCACTGGACTGGTTTGCAGGCAAGTGTGAAGCACCCAGGATGGGAATCAGGAGGTCCAACCACTGTTATCAGCTAGAAAGAGTGAAGTGCCCATTCCAGGTTGTTGATGAGTTGTTTCCCCGAGTGGAAGATGTTAGAGAATTGTGGATCAATATGATCGTCATTGTGCAAGATGATTAGATGTTTAGCATGGATGCTCACCTGTTTCCTACACAGACACACACAACACATGTTCACATGTGAGTGTTTTATCTGTTGCAGGATTAATGAGATGATTGTGTGACCACTGAGTTAATAAAAGAGCTGCGAGAGGGGGCCGGAGTTTGGAGTTGTCTGGGATCAGGTGAGGAGCTCGCAGCTCCAAGACCCTGGTCCGATCGGCTCCCCTTGCAAGTTAAAATGGATCGAGCTCTGTCTTGCTTTGTTCACGGGAATAAGTCTCTGAGTCAGCGAGGTCTACAAGGATAGACCTAACAGAAGACTTTAGGTATCTTGGGGATGACAAGTGAAATGGCATGAAAGTGAAACTGTCAATTTACTGGTTGATCTATGTTCCTACCCTCAACTGTGGAGTAGGAACATAACTGAACTAATCGTAGCTGTTATTAAGTTGGTTAGGAGCTCTGGGTAGTAACTGAAAGAATGAGACTGAAATACAAGAGGTGGATATGAGCTTCTTTCGAAGGGTGAGGGAGTAGGCTCTCCCTTAATGATGGGGTGAGGAACTTGGTTATAAACGAGGGGCTCAGAGTAGAGCTTCCACTCCTCCACATCAAAATGTTGTGAAAAGTTTTCTTAACTATGCGTCCTATGTCATAGTGAGAGTTTCAGTGAAGGACTACCAAATGCTAGTACTCCAGCCTAACATCATATATGCAAGACCTAGAAATGCTGGAGCCTTCTTTGGACAAAGACACTACATCTCCGGTCTAGCACAGAGCTCATACCCTATATTCTCAATGGTATGGGGTTGTATTGATGACATACGACACACCCATGTTACAGAACATGTTCTTAGCATGAATGAAAATGATAACGATTCTTCTGATCACGGTTTCCGAACTGGATTTGTTGTAAAATCACATAAATATTGGCTCTGCATATTTATTTCCATTCCAGGCAATATTTAATACGGTTCCTCGAATGTCCTGTTTAGAGTAATGTCTGTGACTGTTGCTACACACCACATCATATTGTATATGTTGTAGGGTTCCTCTGCTTCGTGTGTAGATTAACCAGATGATCAGCATAAACATTACCAAACTGTATAAAAAGGGTATCAGTCATGTTATTAATGTTTTATTAGACACAGTACATGACACAGAACACACTTTCACAGGGACTTATGTTGCTTATTACAAACGGTGGCTTTTAAACTCTCAGTATGTTATTAATTTGGTCATTATCTGTCTGTCGAGTGTAAGCATTCTGATTTTTACATG
Source organism: Neolamprologus brichardi (assembly GCF_056152115.1). NCBI lineage: Eukaryota > Metazoa > Chordata > Actinopteri > Cichliformes > Cichlidae > Neolamprologus > Neolamprologus brichardi. The sequence goes on from NC_142117.1 coordinate 2,832,206, forward strand.
CAACCTACCAATCTCAAATGGCCAGTAAAAACAAAGTTGTGGAAATTTCATTGAAGTACAGCATTTTATAAGAAAGGAAATAAAAGATGAATTTTTATGTATCAAAACAACTTGTTTACTTTCTGCCGTAACAGCTTTTGCAAAACATGCAGTCACCGGTGGATTCTGAGTTTACAGTCCTTCATTTCTTTTCATCCCTGCAGAGTGGACAACTTTTATTCTCTTGGCTCTTAACTTACTTAAGATTAAGTAGGTTAACTTACTTAACCTACTTAATCACTAAGTAAGCTCTTATGTGAGCTTACTTTGTGATGCACTTATAATTTCAATAAGATGTTAATTTGCTCCAAACAAATCCAATGTTACAGTCAAACTGATTTCAATACATCTTTCAATGAACTTTGGTAGTAAAACAAAAATATATATCGCTACCTTAGTGATTCATTTGCTGCTGAAGCCAATTTAAAATAAAAGTATTTGCCCTTGTATTCATATCTGTGTATTATATAAGGCTGCGTTTCACAGCTGGGGAGTGAAACAGCGAGTTTGAGAAAAGAGGAAAGTTTTGTTTTGTTTGGTTGGCACAATAAAAAGATCAGGCTGAAATCATGGCTGTTCATTTGAGGAAAAAAGAAGCAAAGCCTCAGTGTACAGAACTGTGTAAACATCTCAAACCAACTCTCACTTCTTTGAATTTTGCGAGGAAAATGGGAGCAAGTGCAGCGATTTTTGAAACGTATTTAAACACACATGGAAGCCAAAAACAACGTCTGTACAATCCTAAAGTCCAAAAGCTGAAACGCGGCTTTTGGAACTAAACTCTGTTGATATTCACGACTGTACCTCTCTGATATCCTTCGTCCATATTGATGATGATTTAAGATCTGTTGCCACTCATTTCAGTCCGGTTCTTGTGTAGTTTGGCCTTTTCTCTGTTTCCCTTCCTTAAGAGAAACAAATCACGTAAATCACTCAGTTCCTGTGTCGGAGCTTTGACAGATTTTTCTTCCTTTTTTAGGACGTGATTTGTAGATGTTGTTTATCTGCTGTAGACAGTTTCTTTATACAATTCTTCTTTTGTAATTCCCTCGGCCATGACGCTGTTCTTTAGCAATCACCTTGTTGGTACAGACATATTATTCTATGCCTGTCAAAATGTGATATCTTTGGCATTTTTCACAGACATACCTAAAGAAAAGGAAACACACTGTGTGTTTTTGGAAGGCTGCAAGTGTGCCTACAAATATGATTTAAAATTGATGTCTTTGTGATGTAGTTTGACATGTGAGGACACATCACTGGTTCATCTCTTGAGTTAGGAGCATTTTTTATGCTTGAATGAGTTATAGGTGAGTGTTAAATAACTTAGCAAGCAAACAAATATTCCTCTGAAAATGAGTGAAAAGCAGGCAACATCCAAACTTCGAAAAAACTCGAGAAAACCTGAAGAACGATTGCTCAAGAACGTCTGTCTCTGTGGAAGAAAAATGTAAAGAAATGAGTTGTTGCTCAACAATTTTACACAAAAGAACATTCAGTTGATTTAAATGATTTTGTCAGAGCTCGTCTCGTGTTCCAGCCCACATACACTGATTTTGAAACTATTTATTCGCACTATCACAGAGGTATAAGTGAATACTAATAAATCGTCCACCTGAAAAACAGGGATCTTCTTGATCATCTTGTCTTGTTGCTGAGTTTTAAGTTGAACGGTTAGTGTAGTTACAAATGATATAAAACAGGAACTGAGCATCCTCTACTTCTTTCGTGGCACCTTATCACCGAGCGGTACTTCATCCATCAGTTTCTGAAAAGACACCACAGCGGTGATGTTAACATACCGTATAGTCATGCAGAAAACACAAAATACATTCTGGTGAAGCAAAGATGCTCTATGAAACACGCAAAATGTCTTTAGAGTCAGTATTCAATAGGGATGGGTACCGGTATCCGGTGCCATGATGGCAACGGTTCTGACATAAACGGTAGTAACCAGACCGAAAAGCAGCGCACACTTCGGTGCTTTTTTTTCCTGAGCTGTGATACACTTTGGATTCTAGCCAATCATTTTACGTTTCCGAGGATAGTAGGCGGGTCCAGGTACGTACGTTCTTTTAGAGCAGAGCTACAGATTAAAAATGCCCAAGGCGAAGCGGTCAAAGTCTGGCTGTACTTCACAGCAAAAGATGCAAACTCAGCAGCTGCAACAAGTGCTTTAAGCTGATACTGTGATACTGTCAAAGGAGGTAACACCTCAAATCCGATGAAACACCTGGCGACGCATAGCATTTTTTTAAAGCAGAGAAATGCGCCGTATCTGATAGCTTGCTACGAGACCTCACACCGAGCACATCTACTGCGGGTGTGGTGCCTGTTATCGACCTGGAGTTAGCAACATCCCCCAAAAACCCGAAGAGGAGAGTCCTGGCCCCTAGCCCTGCCAGTGTAGCAGAAATGATGAGGATGATGATGCAGCAGCAGCCGTTCTTCTCTGCGTGAGTAGCTTAATGTTGTTCGTGTGTAATTTACGTTGAGTAGGCTAACCACGTTATTACATTAATGCATGTAAGGTGAACTAGCAAACACCATCATAGCTACATGCGGCTGTCTTCTTGTTTGATGGCAGATACTCCCTTCACCCTGGACAAAAAGGCTAAAATGACCAAAGAAAAAGTGGAAAACAGTTAAACATGAGAGGTTTTTGGACAAAGTTTGTGTTTTTTCCATTGTTTAAGCTGCTTCCAGCCAAGAGTGATACCATATATGCCCCATAGCTGCAGAAAAGGCTAACATTGTTATCTTTTTACAAAAAAACAGCTGAACATGAGAGGTTTTTGGACCAATTTTGTGTTCTCCATTCTTCAAGCACCGTTTAAGCACCGGCACCGTTTCAAAAGTACCGGTTTGGTACGGGTATCGGATAAAACCTAAACGATACCCATCCCTAGTATTCAATGTAGGTAATAAAAATACAAAATCATATTTCTGGGCTACAGCTGCTGTGAGACAAAGCTCAATAAGCCAGTTAAAGATTCACTCTCTGGCCAGCATCTGTACCAGACACAAAAAAGCATACTGTATAAAAACCAATACAATACACACGGATGACATAAGTACAGCAGCATCAATAATATCATGAGTGTTACGGCTATATACAAAAAACACAACAAAAGTCAAACACACCCTGAACCAACACGCTCACTAAAACAGAATATTTAGACCAAAACCTTTCAAATAAAGCCAACGTCTAACTGGTGTGTCACCTGGAACCCACCACTCAGTTAACAGGGAACAGGAAGAGGGGGAAAACTCACTGTGCTACTTATACAACCATTACACTTCCTCATTAACTCGATGTCATTAATTTTTTCATTTAATTTTGGATATTAAATTTCACCATTAACTGTGAAGTGTCCCCATTTCTGTCTGAAGTCTGAGTTGGTTAATGAAAACATTCTACCAGTTAGTGTTTGCATGATGGTGGTAGACGTCTAACAGGGCAGTCTTACATTTCCCAAGTTGCTCAGTTAGGTTGGGATGAACTTTGCAGACTTTTTGTGAAGCCAATTCTACATCTTTATGGTTAACGTGGCCGCTGCGGTCAGGATAAAAATGTTTTATATTGTAAAGGTGATAAGTTATTTACAGTGACCATTCCCAGAAACCAATGGACCTACACAATAGCAGAATAATGATCCACATCTGAACTAAAGATGGCCAGCATAGAAATGAAATGATGTTCAGCAGTGAAATGTATATAGGTAATGATCCTCACCTCAAGCAGCCTGGTGTAGTAGGTGAAGGTGTCCTCCCCGTCCCTGTGGGTGTCATCTACCTTGTACCTCCTGCAGGCCAGCAGCAGCTCGTTAGAGCTGTAGAGCGGTGCCGGGTCAATGGAGTGGCTATTGATCAGGCTCACCAAGTACTCCCGGTAATGCTTCCTAGAAACCAGCACACCACCAAAAAATTATTTACAGTGGGGCAAAAAAGTATTTAGTCAGCCACCGATTGTGCAAGTTCCCCCACTTAAAATGATGACAGAGGTCAGTAATTTGCACCAGAGGTACACTTCAACTGTGAGAGACAGAATGTGAAAAAAAAATCCATGAATTCACATGGTAGGATTTGTAAAGAATTTATTCGTAAATCAGGGTGGAAAATAAGTATTTGGTCACCTCAAACAAGGAAAATCCCTGGCTCTCACAGACCTGTAACGTCTTCTGTAAGAAGCTTTTCTGTCCCCCACTCGTTACCTGTATGAATGGCACCTGTTTGACCTCATCATCTGTATAAAAGACACCTGTCCACAGCCTCAACCAGTCAGACTCCAAACTCCGCCATGGCCAAGACCAAAGAGCTTTCGAAGGACACCAGGAAAAGAATTGTAGACCTGCACCAGACTGGGAAGAGTGAATCTACAATAGGCAAGCAGCTTGGTGTGAAAAAATCAACTGTGGGAGCAATCATCAGAAAATGGAAGACATACAAAACCACTGATAATCTCCCTCGATCTGGGGCTCCACGCAAGATCTCATCCCGTGGGGTCAAAATGATCATGAGAACGGTGAGCAAAGATCCCAGAACCACACGGGGGGACCTGGTGAATGACCTGCAGAGAGCTGGGACCAAAGTAACAAAGGTCACCATCAGTAACACACTACAACGGCAGGGAATCAAATCCCGCAGTGCCAGACGTGTTCCGCTGCTGAAGCCAGTGCATGTCCAGGCCCGTCTGAAGTTTGCCAGAGAGCACATGGATGATACAGCAGAGGATTGGGAGAATGTCATGTGGTCAGATGAAACCAAAGTAGAACTTTTTGGTATAAACTCAACTCGTCGTGTTTGGAGGAAGAAGAATACTGAGTTGCATCCCAAGAACACCATACCTACTGTGAAGCATGGGGGTGGAAACATCATGCTATGGGGCTGTTTTTCTGCCAAGGGGACAGGACGACTGATCCGTGTTAAGGACAGAATGAATGGGGCCAAGTATCGTGAGATTTTGAGCCAAAACCTCCTTCCATCAGTGAGAACTTTGAAGATGAAACGAGGCTGGGTCTTCCAACATGACAATGATCCAAAACACACCGCCCGGGCAACAAAGGAGTGGCTCCGTAAGAAGCATTTGAAAGTTCTGGAGTGGCCTAGCCAGTCTCCAGACCTCAACCCCATAGAAAATCTGTGGCGGGAGTTGAAAGTCCGTGTTGCTCGGCGACAGCCCCAAAACATCACTGCTCTTGAGAAGATCTGCATGGAGGAATGGGCCAAAATACCAGCTACTGTGTGTGCAAACCTGGTAAAGACCTATAGTAAACGTTTGACCTCTGTTATTGCCAACAAAGGTTATGTTACAAAGTATTGAGTTGTATTTTTGTTATTGACCAAATACTTATTTTCCACCCTGATTTACGAATAAATTCTTTACAAATCCTACCATGTGAATTCATGGATTTTTTTTTCACATTCTGTCTCTCACAGTTGAAGTGTACCTCTGGTGCAAATTACTGACCTCTGTCATCATTTTAAGTGGGGGAACTTGCACAATCGGTGGCTGACTAAATACTTTTTTGCCCCACTGTATATATCAAGTGACATCAATGATCAATGAGTCTTAAAGAGGGATTAAAAAAATATGCCAAAGCCAACCAGAGTTGCTCATTTTGTGTGTATACATATATAAAAATTCCCCGCTTGCCCCTGCGGGCGGACAATCCTTCAAGCTCGGTCCTCTACCAGAGGCCTGGGAGCTTGAGGGTCCGCACAGTGTCTTAGGACTGCGCTCTTCTGGACAGAGATCTCCGATGTTGTTCCTGGGATCTGCTGGAGCCACTCGCCTAGCTTGGGAATCACTGCACAGAGTGCTCCGATTACCACGGGGACCACTGTTACCTTCACCCTGCACATCCTCTCGAGCTCTTCTCTGAGCCCTTGGTATTTCTCCAGCTTCTCGTGTTCCACCCTTTGGGGCGTCTCCCATTTTGACCTCGGGACTTCCAGGTTATACTCGGCACAGATGTTCCTGTACACTATGCCGGCCACTCGGTTATGGCGTTCCATGTATGCCCTGCCTGCTAGCATCTTGCACCCTGCTGTTATGTGCTGGATTGTCTCTGGGGCATCTTTACACAGCCTGCACCTGGGGTCTTGCCTGGTGTGATAGACCCCAGCCTCTATGGATCTTGTACTCAGAGCTTGTTCTTGTGCTGTCATGATTAGTGCCTCTGTGCTGTCTTTCAGTCCAGCTTTGTCCAGCCACTGGTAGGACTTATGGATGTCCGCCATTTCTTCTATCTGGACATACCATACATGGGCCTGTACTTCCATGATGGTTACTCTTGTTGCTCCTCTTCTTTCTCGGGTTTCTGCTGCTTGAGGTATTCACTAAGCAGACTATCAGTTGTGGTCATCTTCTTGATGTACTTATTGTTTGTTTCATCCTGGACAGGGATTCTGACACTCACTAGTCCTTGGGCTCCTTCCTTGTGATTAGCATACAGTCTCAGGGTGCTGGACTTGGGGTGAAACCCTCCATGCATGATAAGGGCTTCCTTGTTTTGATGTCAGTGGCTTCTATCTCCTCCTTTGACCAGCATTATCCCAGCAGGGTATGTGATGACAGGCGTAGGTGTTGACTGCCCAGATCTTGTTCTTCGCATTACGCTGACTCCTCAGGACTCACCCTACTCTCTGCAGGTATTCAGTGGTTGCAGCTTACCTGGTGGCCTCTTCATGGTTCCAGTCTGCCTGTGAGAGTCCTAGGTACCTGCAGATGTCCACAGTATCTGCAGTGTTGCCTTCTGGTAGTAAAATCATTGTCTTGATGTCAGTGGCTTCCATCTATCTATTCTTTTTTATTCTTTTTCTTTCATTCACTATTAGCATACAGCTTGTTGCCATCCATGTAGAGGAGGTTGCTGACGATTGCCTCATTTCGTAGTCAGTCTTCCTAGCAGGTTATGTAGAGGAATTCACCAATGGGGTTCAGGGCTATGCAGAATAGCAGTGAGGGCATCTCCTTGGTAGATCCCACAATTGATGGTGACCTGCGCAATCGGCTCGAAGTTGGCCTCTAGTGTTGTTTAGCACATCCCCAACGAATTCCTGATGAATGCTCTTCTCTTAATCTTGTATAGTTCTCGGGATTCAGGATCGATGTGTGATGCATTGAGTAACAGGCTTTCTTGTAGTCATTCCAGGCGGTGCAGAGGTTGGTCAGTCGAGTCTTATAGTCTTGGGTGACTGCTCTATCTACCAGGAGCTGGTGTTTTGCTGTCATCAAGTGCTTGCTCATTGGGGGTTATGTGATTTTTGGGATTTCTTTTTAACTGTAAGGTCTTTAACTTACAATGTAAACCGCCTTGAGGCAACTATAAAAATAAAATGGAACTTAACTGAATCATTTTTATGCACGGTTTAACAAGAGCAGTTCAAGTATTCTGGGACACAGACAGAGGACAAAGAACTGTGAATTATTTTAATTATCAATTCCCTTATTTCTGTTTGTGTTAAAAAAGGTTTTAGCACAGTGGCCAGTGTGACTTTGTTGTTATATAATTGTTGTGCAGATGGACATCATATTGAACTCTTCATGCGAGTCATAAGAGTCCAGGTAATTCCAGACCCCCACATAGTGTTTTGAAGCTATTTGAAGCAACCAACAAGGTTCACACAAGATTAAAGACAAGTGCTCCTTATGGACTGCCAGAGACTCTGGGATCTAAGGAACATATTACAAACAAAGCAAATACTACTCATTAAAAGCTCCATACTCGCAGAGTCCAGCATGTCCAGGTTGGGTCTGAGCTCCACAGGCTGCATCTGACTGCTGCCCGCCCTCATCTTTTTGCTCTATTACTCCACACAGATCTAAAAGGAAGAGAGGTACCCATTTAAAAATATAGAAAAACATCTGTGAAAATCAATACAAAAATTCCTTAATTGAAAAATTCCTTATAATATTCAGAACTCCATTAATTCAGCCAGGTTTCTTCCTGTTAAAAGGGAGTTTTTCCTTCCCACTGTCACCAAGTGCTTGCTCATTTGGAGTCATATGATTGTTGGGGTTTTGTTTTCTTTGTATTATTACAATATAAAGTGCCTTGAAACAACAACTGTTGATTTGATTTGGGGCTGTATAAATAAAACAATTCAAATGTATTAGTATTAATTTGTATGTACATTTCCTAAGACAGCCAGTCATGGTGTCAAATCAACAACAATGTGTTACATTCTTAAAAAGAACGACTAAGCTAGCCAGCTCAGCAACACTTAAAGGCCTAAAAGATCACAGAAGACAACTGAAGTGGACAAATTCGTTCCACGGTTGACAAAAACACCTTCGTAGCATTGAGTCGGGTTAAGAAAGCAGCACAGAAAAAGAGAAATGCAGAGAGAAAATGGTCTCAAAAGGGACACAAATGTGTAAGATATTATCCACAAGGGTAAGCTAATGTTTAGAAATATGTAACGCTCAGATATATATCTGTGATAAATGGCATGAGATCAACTGTAAAACATACTGGAAGCCAGTGGAAACGGGCCAGACGAACCCAATTCAGAATTACTAGTATTGGTGTTGGGTAGAACGGTGTGCTTTACAAATCACAGCTGGAACTATGCAGACCATCATAAAAACCATTTTAATGTATTCTTTGGTTTCATTTTTATGACTGATTTGCTCAAAGAGATGAAACAACTAGTAAATATTCACAAAGACATTTGGAGCAACCATGGACACCTCGACTAAACTGAATTTAACTAACAATATGTTTACTTTCCAGGACAGAGTAGTGATTTATCCTGTCTGCCAGCTTTTTGATCTGAATGCACTGTTGTGCTTTTCCAAGATCAGCTCTTCAGGGTTTATCTGTTTATTTCTTCATTTCTATTCATCAAGACATAATAGAGTTACAGTTGTGACATTATAAGTTAAATTTAAATTTTAATGATAAAAGGATGGAGCATAAATGCAAATGTTCGTGAGTGTGAAAGAGAGAAAGAGCGAGAGCCCAAAGGCTGTCAGTCCCAGAGGGCCAGAAGTGACCGGCAACCAGCCCTGCTACAGGCCACCCACCCCCGTACAATCCCAGGGCTCCAGGTGCCTAATAACCGCCCGGTGCCCAACAGTATAATGAAACAGGTTACATTTTCAGGAACGCAAATATAGAAAGATTACCCTACAGAAAGCATGTCCCAGCGCCTAGAACAGAGGAGGGCAATCTCAGTCCACGAGGGCCGGTGTCCCTGCAGGTTTTAGATGTGTCCTTGAACCAACACAGCTGATTTAAATGGATAAATTAGCTCCTCAACATGTCTTGCAGTTCTCCAGAGGCCTGGTAACGAACTAATCATGTGATTCAGGTGTGTTGACCCAGGTGAGATCTAAAACCTGCAGGACACCCCTGGCCTAGAAGCTACAGGCAAACAGAAAGAAATGCTCCCAAACCAACAAAAGACAGATTAGTGCTTGACACAACATACAATTCAGAAGGGGAGAAAATCCAACAGAATATTAATTAAGCTGGGGTTTAATTAGTTTATTCAATTTAATTTCATTAAATTTAAAGTCTTAGCTGTCACCTATAGGCCAAAGCGTCCCAGCTGCAAACTTTTTTAAACTGGTAGAAGAAAAAGACATTTGATGAACCACATTTCTCTTCCTGTACAAAGAGGAACAGACAAATGCGGAGTAAGTTTGTCGGAGGTGGACCAAACCCAGTTTCTTTGCAATAAGAAAGCTTTTTGGATTTACAGAGCCCACCAAATCCCCTAAAATACAAATGGTAAATGGCCTGTATTTAAAACACTGATTACTTGGATTTGACTTTTTCAAAAAATCTTATTTGTATTTCACCCTTAGTTACTATAACGACCCAAGGGTCCAGCGCACTCTGCCTGGGATAGAGTTACTGGGAGTGGATTGTGTGTCAGTCACAGGCACTGGTCCTGGCGCTCCGATCCAGGCTTCTGACACTGGCACATGGAATGTCACCTTGCTGGTGGGGATGGAGCCTTAGCTGGTGGGTGAGGTTAGGAACTACTTACTAGATATAGTCGGGCTCACCTCAAAGCATAGCTTGAGCCCTTGAACAAGCTTCCTGGAGAAGGGTTGGACTCTGTTCCCCTCTGGAGAGATTATATTATCACAGTCTGCTGTCCCCATGACTCAAACCCAAATAAGTGATTGAAAATGGATGGATGGATGAACAATGTCCATTTTGAGATACTGGTTTAAGTTTACGGTCGTTAAGTCTGACGTCACTAGCCATGTCTGGGCCTAAACTCCGCTGCAGGTCCATATATCAAACGATCACTATAGCATTACTGAGAGTTGAAAAACTGTCTAAAGTCTTTCATCTTTAATAAAATGATCAGCGTTCTGCTCTACCAGGTGTAACAATTGAGTTTAACATCCAGGCATCCATGAAAACGGAATTTATGACATTTAACGGAGTTAGAAGTTAGCAGGAAGTTAGCTCGCTAGCTTCTATCTAAATACAATATAGCATGTCCTGACTGCGGGGTTTTGGAAACAAATTCAAACGTACAGCTCTGTTATCACTTCCAACATAAATGAAGACAGAAAACTAAACAGCAGTGACGTTTGTAGGGTTACTGAAGTTTGGCTAGCTGTAGCTAATGATGTGCTACGTGACCGCTAGCGACACAGCTATGTTAGCATAGCATAAACAAGCTAACTTTTTTCCCTCTCGATAAAAGTTAACGTGAGTGTTCTCGGTGGTCAGGAACAAATGTAATCGCATGGCAGGATGCTGTAAAAGGACCAAACTTCAGCCAGGAGAACAACTGAGATAATCCATCCACAATACGAGGTTAGTCATTCATATACTGCTGCATGGGCTGGGCTGTAGCTACATGCTAAGGTTTTAAAAACTGAGCTTAAATAAATGATTAGCGATAATAAAAACCGAGGGAGGTCAACAGTGATTACTGACTGTTTTAGGAGCTTTTTGAGATTAAATAGAAGAAAATACAAAACATTAAACACGTTAACAACACAAAAGCATATTATACGCAGACTACTTTAGAATGATCTTTCAGTGGCCTCTGACAGTGGACTCAACTCTCTGATTCTCCTGTGCTTGCACCTCTTTTCACTCCCTTTCACCTCTGCTGTATTCAATCATTAGTAATCACTAAACTTGGACTCTCTCCTATAGTGTGTCTTTCTCTGTGCTGTTTTCCATGTACTTGTGGGGCCGTTTAGTGTGCCCTCACTAATATGAATGCCATGGAGAAAATATTAGAAAGAGCACAACTCCACAGCATCATCAAAAGTATTGAAACAGAAACCTTTGATGGAAGAAACAGCCTACCTGTCTGGGTTCCAGGAGGAGGTTCAGTGTTGAAGGCAACTCCGTTATTCTGTCACGAAGATAAGATATGATGAGACGCAAAACAGGCACTGACCAGATAAACAAATGAAACAGAACGAAGAGTCTTTAGGATCACAGCAAAAATACAGAAGAGACAAAACAAAACGAGTAACGGCTCTAAACACACATCTCTGTCATGACCCTGTGTTTTGAGTTTCTTGTGTTTTTATGTCATTTTGTGTTATGGTTTAAGGTTCATTTTGTAGTCCTGAGTTTCTTCTATGTTAGCTTTTTGCACATTTAGGCTCCCTTTGTGCCTTTGTCCTCTGTGTCCTCTCTGTGTCTGTGTTTGTGTGTCCTTGTCTCTTGTTTCCCTCTTCCCATCCTTGTGTGTCATTCCACAGTTACATGTGTGTTTACCTGGAGCAAAGCCTGCAGCCTGGATGGTTCCCAGTCTCTCAGATAGAAGAGACAGTCTCTGGGATGATGGGCATGCAGTCCAGACACCGTGCACTGGTCCACTGCACAGGTCTGATGGGAAATAAGAAGAGAAAGCCATTTTTATTTTTCCCCTCAGTCTGCTCACGTAACACTGAAATTAGTAAAAATTTAAAAAAAGGAAACTGTGACCTTTCACTAAACACTAATACTGTTTTTAAAAGACAGGACATAAAAATGTGCAACTGAACTTCACACGTGATGAAATACACGCAAAACTAAATTGTAATAAATACATCAATACTGGTTTCTGTTTATTGGAAAGATGTTGATGAACTGTTGCACCAAATACCAATGAACTGAACAAACACCACAGCTGCCAACAGCTGTTTGTCTCATGTGAAACAGCCAAAAACAAGAAAACAAATCTGTGCTGCATTCGTGTGTCATCAGTGGATTTATCTCGGAGCCTTTTCCAAAGCTGCTGATGTCAAAGGTTCCACCTTCTGAACAAGAAATGCTGTGGCTCAGATCAAACATGAGGATCACGCCTCGTCTGCATCGTTATGAAGTGCTTACTTTTGTTTCAGTCGTTCAAGATTTCACACAAAACAAATCAAAAACAGTGTTTTAATGATCACATGCTGCTCTCCTTTTTTAGGGATAATAATAATAATAGAAGTTGTACACGTGTTTTCACTCCCCACAGTCTGTGTGAAATGATCAGACGTGGACTGGTTCTTTTTCTACTTTACCTGACGACTCAAAGTGCTTTATAGAGCTGCCCTAATTCACCCATTTACACTCTAATGTGTACATCGGAGAGCAGCGGGGTTAGCACCTTGCATGCAGACTATTGCAGCCAGGGACTAAACCAGCCTGAGCATTAGTAGATGACTACCCCACACCTCTCGGTCACACATGTATCCTAGCTAGAGTATCACATGGCTCAAATGACTCCTTGGAAAACGACACCATGAAGAGGACTGTATGTGACAGACTTACAGTGTGGAAAGGGTTGTTGCAGCCACTGCAAAACTGGTAACGACACTGTGAGCAGCAGAAATGCATGCAGCCTCCTTTAGACAGCGCATACTGAAAGCGACAGTTAGGACAAGCTAGAAGGAGGAAGGAGAGGACACACAGGCAGCATTACATTCAAGAAAACCATTTCAGTCTGACATAAATGAGTTGACTTTACTTGGTAACGTTGAACTTGTTACACAGTTAATGTTACGGATCTCAGCACTTGATGAGCTTGCTCTGTAAGTTTATATGGCTGAGCTGCTTTGGCTCCTAAACGCTTTCATTTTGTAATAATAACTTAAAGTTGAGTGTGGAATATTTAAGTGAGACCAGCTGACTCGTTTCAGCAGTGGCATCATGTTACAGCATCACACTCAAATGCAGGGAGCTCTTCAGAATAACACAAAGGCAAACTGGATGTCTAGGTGTCATATACCTGTGGCAACAGACGGAGCACACCTGAATTCAAACAGAGGTGCGGCCCAATACCTTTGTTCATATACTGTAACCTTACTCGGTTACACAGCATTGACAGGAGGATAACAACGCATGCATAAATGTGCGTGTTTGTGTACTTACACAACAGACCTGTCTGAAACATACATAGACATCATGAGACATAGTTTGCAGAGCAGCAACACAACACAGAGTGCATTATGGGCTGTTCATAATCGTAATGCTAAGATAGAGATCAGCTGTGTGTTTGGTTTCAGATTTGTACGTCCCACAGAAAGCTTCTCATGATGGGTTTTTGGTCGTGGATGAAACAAACTTCACGATGAGTGAAAACAAATGAATATCATATGAAATTGCATTTTATTTTTTCAATACAACATCCTATGACATCACAATGATGCCCCACAGTGACAGGCTCATGTCATCATATAGTAGTTATGATGCTTTAATGATAAAACTGTAAACTTTGCTCTAGTTTTCCACTTTTATCAGAGAAACACTGGCAGAAGCCAGGACTAAACACTGAAGTTCACACATGGCATCAATTTGAAAGACTTGAGCTGAGTGTGGCAGCAGGGTTTCGTTTGTGGCTGCACTGCAGGAGGGGGGGTGCAGTGGGTTCAGGGCAGTTCTAGGTGAGGCTGGTTAACGCAGCTGCCTCCCCGTCTTTAAGTAGTTTGTTGGTACCAGTGGTGTGTAAGAAGGACACAACCCTAAAACAGCCCGGAAACACAAAAGATACAGCAGAAGAAGTGTTTGTGACCACCCCTGTGTTGTGTTAACCAGCAGCACAAAGCTCGCCATAGTGGCGCTATCAACTACACGATGAGAGATGTTGGACCCACAGCATGTACAGCCAGTCCAGGCATCGCTGTGAGGTGTGTCAAAGCTACGTCGAGCCATGGCAGTGACTGAGGGCAGGGCTGCGGGTCTCTCTCTGCTCTCTGGGGAGGCTGCTGTTGCCCTCGTGGGGAGAGTTTGGAAACATCTGCTCCACAAGATCAGCGCCGCCGGTTCAAGGGCTGTCAGAGGCAAAGGATCACACGTTTGCCTACGCTTGGAGGCTCTGTGACATGGCAGCCAGGTAGCTGCAGTCACACCCTGGGAAGGAGGAAAAGGTGACTGCTGGAGTTTGTCGTCAAGTACCAACTCATTGAGAAGACAGCAGAATGGGTCCTCGGCCATCGGCCAGGGAGCCTTGATGCAGCAGTGACTTTGGTGGACAACCAACTACTACGGTGGATGGAGGACCCTGGGTGGATGCAGTCGTCGGTGGGGAATCCCGAGAGATATAATCTCTCCATTGTGTCCTGAGTTTGCCCTGGGGCCCCACTGAGACACGCCCAGAACATGTCCAGGAGGCACAAGGAGTCATCCTTGTCAGATGCCAATACCACCTCAACTGCCTCAGCTCTGGCCAGTTGGTTAATTATGCCTCCCCTTTCGTTAAGATATGTAGTATGCAGTGGTCCCAGCATACAAATATCTTAACTAGGGGTGCAACGATACACAAAATTCACGGTTCGATATTTTTTCGGTACAAAAAAAATGTTCATGCTTTTTTAATTTGTCATTTATTAAAATTATAAATATATATTTTAACTCAAAAGTACAGTTTTTAAATTTAATGTTGCTGAAACAACAAAGTAATAAAAAAAATCTATCTGATGGAGAAATCCCTCATCTTTGGAAAAGAGAGTTTATTACAGAGAAATGTCTCTTTCCAAAATAAAAGCTCTACTATACGCTTCTTCTGGGCTATATTCTCAGCAGCATATTAAACATATCAGGTCCCCATAAGGAGAATCACGTGCTAACGGCTGTCTAAATGACTCGGGTAAAGTTTGTAGCATGCGTGCTTGTTGTTTTTGTCTGCTTCCACTTGTCTTTGCACGAGGATGATGTCGGAGTAAATGTGCAGTCATATTGGTTGTGTTCCCACTAGTGCTGTCAGCGTTAATCTGAAATGACGTTAACGCCACAACACGGCAAATCTCCGTTAACGAGCTACCGCGGATCGCCCCGTGCGTGCGTGTCTTGCTAGCTTGCGCTGCGCTCAGTGGATCTGCGCTGACAGTGCAGCCTAGGCAGAGTAGTCGAGCGCAGATCCACTGAGCGCTCAACACAGACAGCATCGTTAGAAGAAAAGTTGATAAAATAAATTAAAAATGTTGTATTATTCATACATATGCGTACCGAACCAAAAGCACTGTATCGAACAGTTCAATATCGATACGAGTATCGTTGCACCCCTAATCTTAACCTCTTAAGTACCAACACCCCCAGATACGGCAGCAGCAAAAAGCCTGCTATTGCAAGATTTTTAGAAAACTTGACCTCTGCCCTTAACCTTAAGGTTTAGGTAACCAGGATTGTCTTGCCTCATTTTCAAGTTATCACATTCACAAACTTGGCTGCCCATGCATCACAGGACTTTAGTGAAGAGGACTCCATGTTTACACAACTAATCAGAGGTTGTGTGTGTGTACTTACTGATGCCGTTGTCTCTGAGGTATCCAGCCAGGCCCTGTCTCTGATATTCTGGATCATTCTCTCGTTTCCAGGACTGGAACTGTTCACAGGACAGACCAGCATGCTGAGACTCCCACTGCACACAAACAATGTTTACCAATGAGTACACAACAGAGCATATAAAAATGAATTAGTATTGTAAAAGTTACATAGAAAGATATTTATAATCATGTAATATTTCATTCTCTTTTAAATTATAAACATTTATAATATTTATAAAGGCTTGGATTGCACTCAAGCACAAGTCTACGAGGACTACTTCACAAAATAAAATATTAGCCCAGGGGTGTCAAACTTATGAGCCCCATCCAGCCCATGATATAATTATATATACATCCCACCAGATCACTTCACGTGTCAGTTATTAACAGCCTGGAGGCAAGGGTGAGACTTTATTTTGATGGGCACACCGTGCTGCCCATTACATTCCTAGACAGACTGGGATCATACCATTAGGTGGAAGAAGGAAGGGGGGGAGTAAGTATAGTGGTACAGCCAGGACTTTGAATCAGGCGTCGTGCATGAGATCACTGTTCTGCAGCTTGTTGTCTCAGTGAATGATTTCAGATTCTCAGATGAGTCCACATTTCCATCTTTCACTCGCTGCTGCCACATCTCAAGTTGTGGGAGCTGAGCGTTTGTGCCCTGCACGATCTGATATCGTCGTGTTGGTGTTGTTCCCAGATCATCATAGTAAAGGTTGTTCCAGGATCAACATTGCAAGTGACCAATCAGAATGTTGTGATGTCATACTTTTGCGACTTCGGGAAAAACCGGCGTAAAACAAAAAACTGTACTTAAGCTGCGAGAAACCGCCTTTGTCCGCCGATCAACGGACCCTAACCCTTTAATAAACGCTAAGCAGAATTGATATTGTCCTTGCAACATTGGAATTTCATAAATGCACGAATGGGTTGGTGCGCAAAAGAATAACGTCACAATAATGTGATTGGTCACTTGCAATGTTGGACCTGGAACAACATTTTCATGATGATCGGGAACAACACCAACACGACGACATCAGATAATCCTTGTGCCCTGCATCTGCACATTCAGTTCATTGAGTTTCAGGAACATGTCGCTGAGGTATGCCCGTTTCATGAAAACGTTGTTACAGTTAAATTTGTTGGTGAGATCACAGCCTTCTTCATTCAAAAACATGCAGATCTCCTGTCCAAGTTCAAAGAGCCTGGACGGCACCGTCCCACGTAACAGCAGGTGGAGCTCACTGTGATGCAGAACTGTGGCCGTTTCTTCAACCGATCCAGGTTCACAGGTCGTGTTTTGATGCAGTTGACTGTGGCGACGACATCACCCATTATGTCATTCAGCTCAGGACTCAGCTGTTTAGACACTAGTGCTTCGCGGTGTCTTACAGTGCGTCCACTGCCGTCTGTGCAGATCCCCACACAGTCCTCGATGTGTTTGAATAGTTTCTCTGCGCTGGCTCTGGCAGGAACTTGTTTGCAGAAAAGCAATTCCTCCCTCAGCATCTTCATCTTCGGACATACAGTACGTTATCAGCAAACAGTATTAATTCCTCCGCAACTGTGGCAACTTTATAGGAGCTGAGCTGAGCATTGCCAGCACAGATGCAGCTTTAGTAACGAGACACTGTTGAGCAGTTTATGTCTGAAAAGGTCAGCTGACTTGTCTTTGTGCTCTGGATGTTTTGTCTCCAAGTGGCATCTTAGCTTGTTAGGCTTTAAACTGTCACAAGCTAGCACTTTAAGACAGACGGCACACTGCTGCCTCTCCTCATCACCCACTGCTGTGCAGGTGAAGCCAAAGGCGAGATATGCTTTATCATATTTTATAGTCTTTGGCTTGGAAGCAAATTTGATGATGCTTCATCCCCGTCAAAACCCGTCCATTATGCTAGCAAGGCCCAAGCATTCGTTTTTCTTTCTTTATTCATACCAGACGCACACGGTTATTACGCTTTCCCCACTTTGAGGGGGAAATGTAATGATTCCTCCAGTTTCGTATTTTTGGACTATTCAGTTACGACATAACTTTAATGTTAAGGTTCTTAAAAGAGTTGTGAAGAGCAGACGTGCTTGGGATGTCATATTTTTATGGCTTAACAAATGGATAAGACTGCAGCTCTGCAGAAAAAGTGAAACCAAACAAATGGAAGAGGCTGAGCATAAAGTGGTAAGAAAACAAGAAACACAAAGAGACACTTACAGGCTTTTTACAGTGAGCACAGAAACTGTTTCGACATTGAAAACAGGTGACCTTCAACTGGTCTCCATCATAGATGAATCCATATGAGCACTGAGGAGAACAAACACGAGAGGGGAAAGGAGAGGACAAGATAGAAATTTCATTGTACAATAACACTATAACGCAATCATAGTCCATGAAAATGACTTCTTGAGTTGTTTAAGTAAAAAGGTATTTTTAATTCAATCATTTCAGTGGATCTTGAAAGCTCCATGACATACAGAGTGCACAGACTCTCATGTAGTTACCAAGCACTCTGCAAGCAAGATTAATTAATTCATTATAGCCTTTTCAAAATAAATTGCTGAACTAATAACTGGCAATGAGTCAGTCATATTGTTGTGGAAGAATTTTGTCCCACTCTTTGCAGAATTGTTTTATTTCAGCCACACTGGGGTGTGTTAACATTTTAAAGGTTATGCCAACATTTTTCTTCATTTGTAGATGTTGGCTCTCATTATGGTTTCCTGGAGTCCCAGTGCCTCTGAAATGGTTCTGCGCCCTGTCCCAGACTGTTTCTCACCTGCTTTGCTTCTCGTTTTTAAGCCTGTCATGTCTAGTAGATCTGAATTCACCGTTGTGCCAAACAACATTTGTGTTTCCGAGATGAGCTCTATGTTACTCTGTATCGACTCCGATTGTTTGTGTTTATCTTTTTCTTTCTTTCTCTATTCATTCATTTCTGTTATTACTCAAGATTGCATCATAATCTGTTTCTATAAATGTGCGGGAGAACGTGTTGCTTTTGGCTTCACTTTGTCACACAGGTTCAGTTTAAGGCTACGTTCACACTGCAGGCGAAAGCGCATCAAATCCGATTTTTTTGACCCTATGCGACCCATATCCAAATCCGATATTTTCAAATCCGATCTGGGTCACTTTTGTATGTGGTCCTGAATCAGATACATATCCGATGTTTTAGAAAGCTGCTGTTTGATGGTCATGTCGCATTAAATCAGTCTTTTACGTCACTGACACAAGACAGACAGCAAGCCGGAGAAGACATCGTGAACGCTTCCCAGCCATCCCGTGTAGATGTCAGTGAAACTGTTGGGAAGACAATGTGAACATTTTATTTGTTCTGTATAATCTGCAGATTCTGACAGAAATCTGCAACTATCCTTTGAAGCACCGCTCCTCTAAAACAGCAATAAGGATCATTATTAGGTTATTTACATTATTATGTCAATAACAAAATAACTTAAAGCAAAAATTGGGAAACGTGAAGTCCGAAGTCTTTATATTAACGGCCATCAGTCAAACAATACTGTTGCTCTGGGTCTAAACAGAGCGCGTTGTGTGTGACGTCTTCTTTTGCGCATGCGGCCGCTTTGAGCGTTCACACTAGAGCGCGTTTGCTGTCACATTTTATTTGTAGTGTGAACGAGCAGACAAAAAAATCAGATTTGATCAAAAAATCTGGATTGAGCATCAAGACCTGCAGTGTGAACGTAGCCTTTGTGATTTCTTGATTCAACAGGTCTGGCAGTAATCAAGTGTTAGTAAAAATGAACTTAGTTAATTCATGATTTTAATAAGGAGAGCAATTACTTTTCCACAAGGACCAGATAGGTTTGGATAGCTTTTTCCCCTTTAATTAAATAAATCCTCATTTAAAAACTGCATCTTGTATTCACTCAGGTTATCTTTGTCTAGTATTAAACTTTGTTTGATGATCTAAAACGTGTGTGTGAGAAATATGCAAAAACGTGTGAAATTGGGGAAAATTGGGTAAATATTTTTCCCAGCACTGGAGTTACATATAGAACCATTGTGATGGGAGTGTTGGGTCTGTTTTGCATCTGTGTCACAGACTCTGAAGTTAGCGTTCATCCTCCAGCTTCACTGTGTTTATGCTAGGCTAACATAGCTGTGTCGCTAGTGATCATGTAGCGAATCATTATATACCAGCTAGCCCAACTTCAGTAACCCTACAAACGTCACTGCTGTTTAGTTTAATGTCTTCATTTATGTTGGAAGTGATAGCAGAGCTGTACGTTTGAATTTGTTTCTGAATTCCCTCAATCAGAACATGCTATGTTGTATTTAGATGGAAGCTAGCGAGCTAACTTCCTGCTAACTTCCTGCTAACTCTGTCAAATGTCATAAATTCTGTTTTCATGGATGCCTGGATGTTAAACTGTTACACCTGGTAGAGCAGCAACACTGATCCTTTTATTACAGATGGAAGAATTTAGACCATTTTTAACTCTCAGTGATGCCGCAGTTATCGTTTGACTTTTGAACCTGCAGCAGAGTTTGGGCCCAGGCACGGCTAACGACGTCAGACTTAAAGACTATAGCTTCCATCTGGGAAAAGTGAGCTCTTCACTGGTCACCAATTCAATTTCAAAATTTGCAAAACTACTTACTGCACTATTGTTTCATATAAAGAAAATTGAATCTTTAACACATCAATAATCCACAAACGTGTACTCAAACTTGCATCACTTTTAAATAGAAATTAAGTAATTACATTAAGTAATTTGTTCATTGAGATTTTGTTGCAAATATTGATCCTGTACTCACGTGACAGCACCAGAGAAATTTGGGGTCCTTGATTAAAGCCTGCTCTGTCAGCTTCTTGTGAAAAAGCTCGTAGACTTCTGGCTCTAGACACTCTCGCAGCTGTGAAGACCAAGTGTTAGAACGTTAACTTCACAGAACGTACACGTAAAGACTGATTTACCTGTCACGACTAGTCCTGTTCCTCCTGTAAAAACATTTGTACAGAGTAGATCTCTGGAAGATCTTCACCAAGTATGGTGTCGGTCACTCTTTCCCAGGTTTTACTGCAAACATTGCGCTGTGGAGGAATTTCGGCCCACTTGTCTTTGCAAAATTGTTGCAATTCAGCCAAACTGGAAGGTTTTTGAGAATGAGCCTTTTTAAGGTCGTGCCATGGCATCCCAATCGTGTTCAGATCAGAACAGTGACTGGGCCACTCCAAAGTCTTCATTTTGTTTTTCTTCAGCGACTCTGAGGTGGACTTGCTGGTGTGTTTCGGATCATTGTCCTGCTGCAGAACAGAAGTGCTCTTCAGCTTGAGGTCATGAACAGATGGCTGGACATTTTCCTCCAGGATGTTTTGGTAGACGGCAGAGTTCATGGTTCCATTTACCACTGCAAGTCTTCAGGTCCTGAGGCAGCCCCAGACCATCACACCACCACCATATTATACTCTTGGTATAATGCTCCTTTTCTGAAATGCTGTGTTACTTTCACTCCAGATGAAATGGCACATCACACTTTCCAAAAAGTTAAAGTTTTGTCAGTCCAGCGAATATTCATCAATCATCAAGATGTTTTCTGGCAAAACTGAGACGAGCCTTTATGTTCCTATTGGGTCAGTCCTGGTGTAACTTTGGTCAGCCGGCCACTCCTGGAAAGGTTCACCACTGTTCCATGTTTTCACCATTTATATGTTTTTATACTTATTTTTTATACAAGCGATATCAATTACTTATGTTCTTATTTGTTCCTGAATTTCCTGCATGATGATCACAGCACGATGTCTGGGTTTTGAGGATCTTTGGTCTGCTCCACTGTCTACTGCAGGTCCTGTTTAAGTCTTATTTAAGAGATTTCTTAAAGTGCTTTTATTATTATTTATTATTATTTAACAATAAATAATAATAATAATAATAATAATAATAATAATAATAATAATAATTATTATTATTTATTTAATAATAAATAATAAATAATAATAATTATTATTATTATTATTTAATAATAATTATTATTATTATTATCATAACAATAATACTAACACCCTCATTTTGTGTTTACTTGTGTCATCTTTGTCTAATATTTAAATGTGTTTGATGATCTGAAATATTTCAGTGTGACAAACATACAAAAAATAGGACCTCAGGAATGAGCCGAACACCTTTTCACACCACTGTGAATAAAAACTGGTGACAGTCACAATCACAGGTATTAATATAATATTAATACTTCATTTCACCCTTTGTCTGCAGTAATAGAAATATAAACTCACACTAACTCTAACACAGCTGCTCCACAGACTGACCTGGACATGCGCTGCATTAGGACATAATGATATGACCGAAATGAAAGTGATTACTACCCCTCCCTCTCTAACAATATTACTCTCATGAATGTAAAACATTCTGAATAAAAATTAAAGTTCTGTATAATTAGTAAGCCTAGAAAAACAATATTGCAATAACTAAAGATACATATCGTGCACATGTTCAGGTTTTTGATATTTTATGGGCCGAACGATAATTGATGACATAAATAATACCATACCACCCTATTAGAGCACTTCGCTCTCGCTCTGCAGGCCTACTTGTTGTTCCTAGAGTATTTAAAAGTAGAATGGGAGGCAGAGCCTTCAGTTTTCAGGCCCCTCTTCTGTGGAACCAGCTTCCAGTTTGGATTCAGGAGACAGACACTATCTCTACTTTTAAGATTAGGCTTAAAACTTTCCTTTTTGCTAAAGCATATAGTTAGGGCTGGACCAGGTGACCCTGAATCCTCCCTTAGTTATGCTGCAATAGACGTAGGCTGCCGGGGATTCCCATGATGCATTGAGTTTTTCCTTTCCAGTCACTTTTCTCACTCACTATGTATTAACAGACCTCTCTGTATTGAATCATATCTGTTATTAACCTCTGTCTCTCTTCCACAGCATGTCTTTATCCTGTCTTCCTTCTCTCACCCCAACCAATCACAGCAGATGGCCCCGCCCCTCCCTGAGCCTGGTTCTGCCGGAGGTTTCTTCCTGTTAAAAGGGAGTTTTTCCTTCCCACTGTCGCCAAAGTGCTTGCTCATAGGGGGTCATATGATTGTTGAGTTTTTCTCTGTATCTATGAAGCGCCTTGAGGCAACTTTTGTTGTGATTTGGCGCTATATAAATAACATTGAATTGAATTGAATTGAATTGAAAATTGAATTTAATAATCTGAGAAAGGTATGAAAATATGTTTTACTGTTAAACAGGAGAAAAAACATAATCAGTCCCTCCAAACTTGCAGGAAACAGCATTTTGAAACTGCTGCTCAGCAGCCTGTAATTCATGTTGTTTGTCAATTGAATTTTCTGGCAACCAAAAGTTTGTGTACAAGAATTTTGGTACATTAACTTCTTGTATATTTTGTACATTGTCCAAACTGTTGGATTGGAAATAAACTCAAAGAAGTGGAGACACTAAATCTTACCCTGCTCAGCTAACAGCTGACAGAGTGAAACCAATGTTCTGCTCATTAATAGAACATCAAGACATTTAATCCATTTTAGAAAAGCTCTGCAGAGAAACAACAACTGAGCAAAGAAAAAACAAAAAAATGCAGTTAATTGTTTCACTGAACTGTAAGTGATGGCAGGCTGACATGATGACGATGTAGCAGAGAGAGGAGACATTCTCATGTATTTGCTTGCCTACCTGGATGTCCAGGGTGGAGAAGTAGCTGTTGAGGTGTTCGGGGTCATTGATGTCAGGCTCCCAACAGACTGGACACACCATGTCTCTGATGTGTTTGTCCCTTACAGCGATGGTAAAGTGCTGCTGAAAACAACCACAGCACACAGAGCACTGACACGACGTGAGAGACTGCATCTGAGAAGGGAAGGTGGGAGGAAGCAGAAAATCAAGAGATGGAAATCATTCAGAAAAATATTTAGTGACCCAAAAGCATCTGTAAAGTAACCCTAACTTTGCTGTGAGGGAAAACCGAGAGGCAGATGGGACATTCTTTAGCGAGCACTCGCTTGATAAATTCCCTGTCGTGGGACTCTTGCACTGCCTGCACCACATCTTCTAGGGAATAGGGGGCGCTGTGCTCCAGAAGAAGCGATAGGGCCAGCTCACAGCGACCCCAGCTGGGTAGATCGTAGACTGCTAGAAGCCACCGACATACACGCTGAAAAAACAATAAAATCACGTTAAAATAGACGTCACATTTTCTACCAGTAATGTCAAACATGGGGTCTTTGTAAAGTACTGTGTAACAGCTGCAAGTCACTCCTCATTTCTGTATGTTTTGCTGGGAAAGTGAGCACAGCAACTTCTCTTCACTGGCTTCCTGTTAAATCTGGAGTCTTAAATAACTAATCCCCAAAAGTGGATTTTGTTTATCTGGACGTTTTCAGTGGGAGAAATAATTTGTTAAATGACTTCTTCAGTCTCAGCTGACTGATGCAGCTAAATCCAGTGGAGTGGTTTGGTTTAAACTAGATTAAAGCCAACAATGGTCTTAAAAACTTCTATATTTTAAAATAAAATAATGAAACATACTAACCGAAAATGGATTTAGCTGCATTCTGGATCGCGTTTCCAGAATGCAGTAGCTAGCGAGCTGATTGGAGACTGTAACAGCCAATCAGATTGTTTGCATCCAAGTCTGTGATTGGTTCGTTTTGTGGCACACCTATAATGGTGTACAGAGAGTTGAGCGTGCACGGAGCAGAGATGTTAAATTCGATTCTTTTTACTGAATCGAGTTTGAAAGAGTCACTCACCAAAGTGAATCGGATTTTTGAGTCAATTGATTCACTGAGTCAGTTGACCAGAGAGTGCAAAAAATGTACATTTTCACTCAAACTTAATTTGTTTCTGTTTTCATGTAAACCCTACTGATAAGATGAATGATTGAAAAAGAAAACAACTATTTTATAGAGCATAAAAAAGATTTCTAAAGGGAACATTTATTTTATTTATTTTAATTTTATTTTATTAGTATTTTCCTCAAATGTGTACATTTTCTCATCTAAATGTCCACTGAGCTGTGAGCCAGGGGGCGGTAATGCTCCTGAACATTGGTTGCCAACCAAGAAGAAGAAGAAGCTGTGAGCCAGGAGGGAGGGGGTGAGTAGCTCAAATGTGCTGTTAGCATGCTAGCAGAGCGATGCTACTGTGAACCAAGGAGCTTGTCTTGATGTGAGCTTCTACTCAGGGTTTTTTCTTCCAGTTCAGAGCAGAAATGTTTTTGTTAAGAAACTGGCTGTTTTTTTCCACACAATTTTAATTATAAGCTAGATATATTTCTACTAATGAAATTAGTTTGCTAACAGCAACAGCGATGAGTCGGTGAGCAGTTGGGCTTGTGAATCATGATTCACGAGTCAGTAAAGTGATTCTCGAGTATTGAACGATTCGTTCATGATTCGCACATCAATATTTGAGAGTGAGAGCGACACACTGAGAGCAGGTCTGCAGATGTCTGTGAGCACAGAGCAGAGATCTGAGTGTGAGGGGCTGTTATTGTCTTGCAGGCAGAAATTAATTTTGTTCGCTCGAATTGAACTTTTCTGCACTGAAAATAATTTTCTCCTCAAAATACAACATTTGCACTTGCATTTTTTTATACATGCGCTCACAATAGAGACAAAAAAAACGCTGTAGAGTTTTTCCTTCCCACTGTCTCTGTATTGCTGTAGGGTCTTTGGCTAACAATATAAAGCATCTTGAGGCAAATGTTGTTGTGATTTGGAGCTATATAAATGAAAGTGAACTGAACTGGACCTTAACACTGAAAATGGTCAAGAACAAGGACAGGACTGAAAATGTCCAAAGAAAACCTTTAAATCAGAAAGACAATGACCACTTTAAAAAAATGCCAAGAAATCCCGACTCCTTGGAAGCAAAATATAAAGAAATGAGGATGACCCATTTGGAAAAAACCTACACATTCCAAAATGAAAATGTGGCCATAAAAAGATCTGGGCTTTAAACTGGCCCCAGCGTAAACCAGTGAGTGACATCACACGTCTGTGGTTTTACCTGCTTGTCAGGATGGTGGATGTCGACAGGAGGCTCAGGTTTCTCACTCCAGATGCGTTTGTGGAAGGGCTCCAGAAGTGGTCGTTGTAGCAACGCCAAGGCTCCTCTTACCTCACCGCCACTCTGCCGTAAAACCTCATGACAGCGACTTTCGTCACTAAAGCCGAGCGCACACAGCTCCTTTACCTGATAGGATAGAATGAAGAAATATAACTGAATGTCTACACAGGGAACAATGCTAAACGTTTGACCAAACATCACCTTGGCGAGTCTATCTCTCAGAGCTTGTCTGGCAGCTCTCTCTGTGTCGCCCCCTGCTGTGAGCCAGGCTAGCTTAGCTTCTGCTCTGGAAAGCTGGATCACACTTTCTGTTTCTGCAGGATCGACCACTTCGCCAGCCTCCGTGGCGAGATCCTGTGTTATGTTATTCTGTGCAGCAGGACAGTTTCACTTTCAGAAAACAGAACTATAGTCAGAGCGATTTGTCAGGTTTAACAGGAGGTTACTGACTTTGTCTTCAGTTGGGGTCTTATCAGAGAATGACTGAAGGGAGGATGTCGCCACCAACATCCTGATCTGGTCTAACAGCAGGGGAAGTTCAGTCTTTAACCACTTGCAGGGCAGGATGTTGCTGTCCCCAGCTACCCTCATGCTTGTGTATACTTCCTCTGGACTCACGCCTTTCTTCTCCCCATGCTGACGCAGATATGAAGAACAAACGAACTCGTGTTAAGACATGAAAAGAATTCTGTATATGATATAATGACAGTACGGTGACTTGCTCTGATTAGTTGAATCAGCTTTAGCCCCTCCTCCTTTATCAAATTCTGCCTCCAGGAGTCCAGATCTTCAGGAGCAGGTTCCTTCGGTTTGATGGGCAGAGCAGGGACGCGTCTAACAGGAGAGGGAGGGCGGAGCCTCACTGGCAGCGGTGCAGGCTCTGGGCGAGCCAGGTCACACATCTCACACACCATAGCCGGAGAGTAGTTCAGATATGTGCAGAACTGACACACCCACTGGAGCAGGTTACAGAGAGACAGTCACTAACCACCGTGAACCAACCTTGAAACCTCAGAATTAGGGAGACATTGGGGAGGGGGGCGTATATATATAAAAAATATGAATTTTACAGTGTTTATTTATCGGAGAAAATAACTTAAATAAGTTAAAAATACTTTTTAAAGTTATCTTAAGTGACTTACATGTTATGATGATACATGTTTAACCTGAGTAGACTGCGGGGGGTCTGAAAACGATGTGCTGGGAGTTCACTGTTCTCTCCGGCTCAGATATTTGAAGTTTACACTAGGGATGCACCGATACTGATACTGGTATCGGGTATCGGGGCCGATACTGTAAAATGTGTGTGTACTCATACTCATAAAAGTTAACCGATACCAACTTATTTCATTAATCAGAGGGTGGCTTGTCATTTCTGTTGTAGTTTTTTAGATTGGCCACTAGGGGGACATCCCGCGCTAAACAGGCACAGGGTTAGACGAATGAGACTGGCGGCTCCAGATAAAAAAGAGAAACTGGAGGCTGCTGTAGCTAGGCTAAACAAAATGTCAGCAGTGTGGAACAGCCAACTTTAACTCAGGTTTTGGAAAAGCGATGAAAAATGTCAAGAGAAACTCCACGGGCAGTTAAAATAACAGAGGCTCGACTCATTTTATCGCTCTGGATGACCAGCCAATGCCGGCCGTGGAAAACATAGGATTGCATCGTCTTCTCAGCATACTCGAGCTGCGATATGAAATTCCCAACCGCCCACACATCAGGGAGATAATGGTGCCAAAACTTTCTGAGGAGGTAAAGACAAGCAGTGTGTGCGCGATGTCAGTCCTTGATTTAACGGCACAGTGGACTGATGATCCACGGGCAGATGAGGAATTCGTCAATGCCAAATACTTTTGTTATTTTGTTTGTTTGTTTACAATATGGACACTCTGCAATAATTTAAAAGTTTATTTTATTCTCAAACCTAATTTGTATTTATTTTATTCCAAACAGAAGTGTTTATTTATTATTCTGAAAGCTCGAGACAGTGCCAATAGTTCAGTGATATTTTGTTAAATTACAATGTGGAGACTCTGCAATAATTTAACAGAAGTGCTTATTTTTCACTTGAAAGTTTTTTGTGGTCATTTTTATTAAGATATTATTTATTATCGGCAGAGAATAAATAAAACCTGTCTTCCAATTCATTGTATTTGTGTGTGTGTGTGTGTGGTAGAAGTATCGGTTTTTGTACTCTGTATCGGAAAGTACTCAAATCCAAGTATCGGTATCATATCGGTTTGAAAAAATTGGTATCGTTGCATCCCTAGTTTACACAGATACATTCACACCTGTTAAAAGTTTATTTTACGACCCAG
Source organism: Neolamprologus brichardi (assembly GCF_056152115.1). NCBI lineage: Eukaryota > Metazoa > Chordata > Actinopteri > Cichliformes > Cichlidae > Neolamprologus > Neolamprologus brichardi. Next base: position 2,860,351 of record NC_142117.1, read on the forward strand.
AAAGAGTAACAAGAGTAATATTGAAACTAAGTCGCTGCCGCCATTGTTGGAAATCGGAATTGGCTGGACCGCACTATGAAATCTGGGATATGGCTTTTTAATTTTCTTGTCCCGGTGGAAAATCGGGAGGAATGGTGGCTCCGGGAAATTTTTGGAAGGGGCACTGATATTCAGGATTCTCCCAGAAAAATCGGGAGGGTTGGCATGTATGCGGTGAACAGCCAGAGCATTAAAAGGCTGATGAAGAGTTATGATCAGGAACGATAATCATATCTAACTCACACTATTAAAGCCTCAAAATTAAAACGTAAGCCTGACAGTGATCACTCACCTCTGTACATGTAAATTATTGTACTGTAGTGTGGGTCTCGGTACAGGCATGAAATGTGGGGCCTGCCTGGAAGCCCCACTATGGGGCCTGGGTGGGGCCCCAGTAGGGAAGCTCATGTCTACAGTGTGAGCATGTGGCACTTCATACTGGTATACTGGGGTGGCTGTAACTCAGGAGGTACAGCAGGTCATCTACTGGCAAGGTTGGTGGTTTGATATTTGATGAATAAATTGGAGTCCTCATCAAGTCATGTGATTTTTCTGGCTTTCTTTCTATTATTGTAGAGTCTTGGCCAACATAAAGTGCCTCTAGGCAACTGCTGTTGTGATTTGGCACTATAAAAACATTCATCATTAAACAGATATGACTTAAACCACTGCAGCGCAGTACCTGTAATAATTACAGCAACTAATTGCTGCAATGAAATGTTATTAGCAACAGATAGCTAGCAGGACAAGTGCAGAAATGTGACCACACTCACACACCTAACCTGACTGTCAGGGTCACCGGGCATCCCCAATACTGGTGCTGGTGGTCTGGGTGGGGTTATGGGTGGGTGCGACGGGGTCACTGGAGGTCGCGTCGCCAAACGAGGTCGTTCACAAACCTCACACAGAATACTACTGGCTGCATTCACCATAGTGCAGCTCTTACACTGCCACTCTAAGAAACAGCGACAAACACATCACGTTATTACTCAAACTGAGCTTTACAACAACATTCTTACAGAAGCCTTTGTGAGAATTACAAAGAAAAAAAATGATCACGACAAATTAAATAATGGACGTTTTTAATACACACTAAACATAAACAGATGTACATGTAGATCTTATGTGTAGTTTTTATGAATATTTTATGTTCTTTATGAATACCAACTAAGATAATGACAACGTAGTATAATAATTATGGCGTTTTCCTGCTTCAACAAGTCGTAGATTACTTGTTTATGTTCTGCCCGACAACTCGGATCAGAACTGCCAGCAGGGAGGCTGCAGAGCGCACCCTGGTGGACAAACTATGTTATAATAACACTGGTAACATGGTTGAAGGAGGTTTCCTCTATGCAGTTACTAATATATTGACTATTGGCCGGGCTATGGTTCAAACCAAGAAGCTCCGTGTCATGTGGAAACAGTGCAGCACTGTGCCAGCCATCAGTTTCTATGTTGAGGAAAAAACACGCTATTGCTAGAGCCTGAGATACACCAAAGGATAACAGACCGATGATAGTAGCAGGCTGACATTCCTCTTCTTTAGAGCCGAGGGGTTCCAAGCGAGGCTGCTCACACTCGTCACAGAGCACATCCTGGATAGAGTTGACTTTAGTGCAGTGAAGGCAACGCCAGGTGGAAGAACTTGAAAAGGAAAAAGATCTAGTTTAAGATGAAAAAAGTTAAACCAGCAATAGTCGTATATATAAGTATTAGGGGTGCAACGATACTCGTATCGATATTGAACCGTTCGATACAGTGCTTTCGGTTCGGTACGCATATGTATGAACAATACAAAATTTTTAATTTATTTTATCAACTTTCCTTCTGACGATGCTGTCTGTGTTGAGCGCTCAGTGGATCTGCGCTCGACAGTGCAGCCTAGGCGGAGTAGTCGAACACAGATTCACTGAGCGCAGCGCAAGCTAAGCTGTTGCAACATGGCAAATTGAACCTCCCCCACCCTCATTCAGATCTGGCGTTTGGAACTATTTTGGTTTTCATGTGACGTATGACCCTGAAGGTAAGCGCGTCACGGACTAAAGTAAAACAGTATGTTGGATGTGCCAGCAATGCTCAATTACATTGGTGGGAACTAGTGCGTTAGCGCAGTTAGCTCGTTAACGTGTTGGCCGTCCAGCCCCACGCACGGGGCGATCCGTGGTAGCTCGTTAACGGAGATTTGCCGTGTTGTGGCGTTAACGTCATTTCAGATTAACGCTGACAGCACTAGTGGGAACACAACGAATATGACTGCACATTTACTCCGACATCATCCTAGTGCAAAGACAAGTGGAAGCAGACAAAAACAACAAGCATGCATGCTACAAACTTTACCCGAGTCATTTAGACAGCCGTTAGCACATGATTCTCCTTATGGGGACCTGATATGTTTAATATGCTGCTGAGAATATAGCCCAGAAGAAGCGTATAGTATAGCTTTTATTTTGGAAAGAGACATTTCTCTGTAATAAACTCTCTTTTCCAAAGATGAGTGATTTCTCCATCAGGTAGATTAATTTTTTATTACTTTGTTGTTTCAGCAACATTAAATTTAAAAACTGTACTTTTGAGTTAAAATATATATTTATAGTTTTAATAAATGACAAATTAAAAAGGCATGAACATTTTTTTTGTATCGAAAAAATATTGAACCGTGACACCAAAGTATCGAACCGAACCGTGAATTTTGTGTATCGTTGCACCCCTAATATATATATATATATATATACACACACATATATAGTTGTAAATTCTGAGGATTACTGCACTATTGTAAGACAAAGTACATTTTGCCAAGAACTGCTTATCCTGACCTTTCATTGCTCCTGTTTTTGGATGAAGTTGATGACGTGACAGCTGTTCGATGGTGGTTGGCTCTCTCAGGGTAGGAGTGATACAGTCTGTCACAGTCTGAGCACAGCCCCTGGAGGCAGGTGAGGCAGTGGGCTGAGATGCGAAATATTCCACAAATAGCGCAGTTCTCTGTGAAACAAAACAACAATGACACAACACTGCTTTCTGCTATAATTTGTACCCACTCACAGCAACAATGTAGCACATAATACACTGTTAAATCTAGACTTAGAAAGTGTAAAAATACAACATAAAAATTCATAATAATTGGAATCTTTCCTTCCAGAAGTTGAGGCTCAATTCGCACATCTGGCCTTCAGGGTAAGTGGACTGCTTTTCTAGTCCTACAGACTGAAGCTACATTTCCACATTCATATGTCACACACTCACATCCACATTATGATGACACATTGATGGAAGTTGAGAGTCTTTAGCATCACTGAGGAAGTCAGACATCAGTTTCTCAGCTAACCTGGATGTTTGCTTGAGAAGGTGGAAAAGACCTGAATGGACCTGAGGCTTTGGTTGTTGGCAGACAGCGAGTGGCTACGGTTGCTCTCCCTGGAGGATCGACGGTACAGGGAAAAAGCTAGAGACTTGGTCTGGCTGTCTGCACGGCATGACGAGATCACAGCATCGGTGTTGAGTCCGACGTCCTAAGAAAAGAGAAAAGTGGCTGAACGCTGGCTTTAAAACTAGAGCTGGTTCACTCTGTCTGACAGTATATTAATATCAACATGGCTTCATTGAAAATGCAATCATAAAGACAACGTATGTAGATAATAAGAGGAGGCCAATAAAGCTGGAAATCTGAAAGTCTATTTAAACTGTGGATGTATGGACAGAATTCCTCCCCTCACTTGTGAACAAGACCCCAAGATTGTCCTGGGAGCTTGGGAAGAAAAGCGTCTGGAAGTTTCTTGAAGATGTTTCAGCTCTCATCCGAGAAGCTTCTTCAGTTCTCAGAGGAGTTGGCGGAGAGTCACAGATTTTTAGCCCTACTGGGAGTGTCTCTAAGAGGGCCGTGGATCCCGTATTGTTCCTCTGCCTAATGATGGTCGTTACGACACCAACTGTCTGTCATTTTGGATTATAGCCCACTCACATTTCATCTCAGTACCACAATAGGGTGGGGCAGGGTCTCACAATGGGTTCACCTGAAATCTTGGTTAAATGCAGGAGTTAACAGACACCCATTTTCACTCCTGGCTCGTGTGATTAGGCAGAGGAACAATGGGGGTTCTCGACCCTCTTAGGGATACTCCCAATAGGTCTTAAAAATCTGGGACTTTCCACCAAATGCTCTTAGAACTCGATCTATGATCTATATGTATGATCTATAGCAATCAGAAATATTGTGTGAAGGCCAAGATAAATGCCCGAAAAATGTATTTTCCCAAGTGGATCATTACGGCTTTTGCCTTCCTTCTATCACAGTCCTGAGTCTGTTGACTCAGTGGTTTTGATTATTATTATCTTATGTTTCAGGTTCATTCTTAAGGTTTTCTTGTTCTTAGGGTTTGGTTTCTGTTTTGAGCGCCTGTGGTTCTGTGTCTCTGTGCCGGCCCTGGTCCCACGTCTGTGTTCCCTCCCTGTTGCCATGTCTGATGTCTTTGTGTTAGTCTTACGCGTCTTGAGTTGAGTCTGCGTTGCTTCCTGTCTCATTAGCTTTGATTTGTACCTGCTGTGCTATCACCTGTTCTCCATCCTCTTGTATTTGAACCATGTGGTTCTCTCTGTCTGTGTCACATCGTCAACGTCATCCACGCCTTCTCCGTGCCGTGTCTCATCCTCCACGTTCTGGTGAAGTTCTAGTTCCCAGTTCTGCTCTCCTAGTCTATGCTTCCTAGCTCTAGTTTCCTGAGTCTAGTTTTAGTTTGTGTTTGAGGTTCTTCGTTTGTTTTTTGTAAAGTTTACTTCTAACAAAGAGTGTTCCAGCAAATAAAGCTGGGCTTTCAGTTAACTCCTGCATTTGAGTCCACATCCTGCCCACACACAGCACTTTCACATAATGGTATGATCCCAGTCACGACCTGCTCCAAATGACATGCCTCGTGCTGTCTTGGCATATATAATTTTTGATCACTGCTTGTTTGAATGCGAATTATTAAGCTTATTAAGCGGTTTTATTTCCCGCAGTTTGAGAGCCACCAGTTTAACCACTTAAATGTAAGAGAAGAGACTCACCTTGTGTCTGAGTGTAGGAATGATTCTCTCATAGAATTCAGGATGGGGATGAGCCTCCTGAGATCAAACCAGACAAGTCAGAATTAATGAAAAAACTACAGCGCATGTACAGTAGTCTGTGTGTACACATATATATATACATATACATATACATGTTTGAAATAGCTTGACATTTGAAAGTATGTCCTGTTAATATATTCTCTCCCAAAGATGGAACATTCATTCTCCTATCTGATGACGAGCCACTCTCAAACATCATAAAAGGAGTCGAGCGGTTCATTTCATCCACAGAGTTGCTTCACTTGATGCAGTCAGTATAAAGTCCTCCAGGAAGTGATGGTGACGAGTCAACAACCAAGTTTCTTTTTCTTGTTTTGAAGTGTTTGCCATGATTCTGGGTGCAGTTGCTTCATTCATGATTTTTACTATATGATTAATAGGAAATGAGATTTTTTCCCCTCAATTTAATTTGTTTGATTTGTGCATCTCTGAAAGATTGAACTGACTTTTGGCATAACTATAACAACAGTTTCCAGTTAATCGCGTCACTCTTAGTCAGTGACCACAGGATAGCCAAGATTGATGGATATACTTCTGCTCTTTTATGAGGTAATTCAAATATTAAGGTGGTTATAATAATTTGTTACGTCATCTTCATAGCTATATACACTGCCTGGCCAAAAAAAGGTCACAAACTCTAATACTTCTGCTGTGATTACGGCGCGCATTCGCTGTGGCATTGTCTCCATAAGCTTCTGCTCTGTTACAAGATTTATTTCCATCTATAATTTTTCACCAAGAACTTTGAGGATGATAGAGTCTGACTGCTGCGCAAAGCCTTCTCCAGCACATCCCAAAGATCCTCAATGGGGTAAAGGTCTGGATTCTGTGGTGAATCCATGTCTCATGCTCCCAGAACCATCTTTCAAAAAACAATTGCAAAAAACATAGTAAAAATAAACAATAAACACAGACTGATTCATGTTCTACACAGTTCTTACAAGTTCATAGAAATTTCTGTTCAATTAGAACCAAATATTTGAGTTGATGATTGTAATTTTTATACAGTTGTTGTAATTTGTGTTTTAACTATTTTTTGATTGGTGTTTTGTTTCCTTTACAATATTATACTTTAATGTATAACATTGTAAAGGAAACAAAACATCAATCAAAAAATTGTTCTTTTTTTAAATTTAGGCTACTTAAATTTATTTTGGCTACCAAAAGCTGAAGAGTGCCTGCCCGAAGGGCTACCAGGGATTTTGAAATTTGCGAGCCCTGCAGTGAGTGAGAAGTTATATGTATGTGACCTGTTTCATGTGTCTGTATCCCAACAGTCAGAAGTCAACTTCACATCTAAGAGTTGAACATTGGAAAGAGCCAGTCCTCTCGGCTCCAGACGTGGGATTCACAAAAACGGCCGAGTTTATTCTGCTGTAAGACACTTGCCTCCAAAATTTAATTTGGTTTTGAATAACATTCATTTGGGATCACTTTTTCACAGGTGAGATCTCCACAAGTACGGTTTTTATGTTATACTGGAGCCATTGATCAATGATATAAACACTGGAAAGCTAAAAGCTAAGTCTTCCATTATCTGGGGAGCAGTTCTATGGTACAATCTCACAGATCACTGGAGATAATCTAGGGAGACACAAACGTCTCGGCTTGAACGAGTCATTCAGGAGCCGTCATTTCTGTTGCCTTTGTTTAACTGAGTGATTCTTAAACCGTATACAGTGAGGATGATCCTTCATTGCCAGTCTCTCCAGGAAAACCCACAATTGAAGTTTTTATATGGTTTGAAAAACATTCACACTTAAGTATTTCCATGTTTGTAATTCCAACTTATTTGATATAATGCATGATCTTTTTGAGGGTGCAGCTCAGTACGAGATCAAAAAGCTCTTTGAATATCTCACGCAACACTTAACATCAGAACAAGACTTGCTTCCCAGGATTTAGGGTTTTGATGATGGAGTGATGATGGAGAGTGCTGGCAGTGGCATCGGTTTGAGTTCTATTCAGTGTCTCGTGACATTATTATTCTTGCAGGACACGAAAACTGGAATTTGTTTTTGTTGTTGTTGTTACCTCAAATAATGAACATAGTTTTTCCACTTTCTATCACAATGACAATATTTGACTGCATTAGAATTTGTTGACCACCACAAACTATTTATCCACATAGAAACTTGATACCTAAGCATGATTCTATGATCCATTATTGGCCCCCTTATTACACATGTGGAGTATGAGGTTTGAAAAAAATTGGGAAAAAGGGCTTAAAATACTTCACTTTACCTGCAATGAATGCAGAATTTATAAATGTTTTATAAATGTAGAATTTATAAAGGTTTTCCTATTATAAACCCAGTACAGATTCATATACAACATTCAACTTTTCCCGATATTTAGGAACACTCACTGTTTCCTCAGGGAAAAAGCAAAGAGTTCACACTGACCACAAACAAGAAAATGCAACAAGAGACTTTGTTACATATAAACTAGGGCTGCCACGATTAGTCGACAATCGTCGACGACTGATTTAATAGTCGACGGTCCTCCCAAAGACGCAGGAATAAGTAGTAGGATTTAAGAGTGTAATAACGGACTGAAACAGAAGATGGCAGCACTGCATGTACAAGGATGCCAGCTGCCGTTAAACCCGAAGAAGAAGAAGCTGTGTCCCAGAATTCATAGCGCAGCCCAGCTCAGTTTCCAACAATGGCGGCAGCTAGTTAGTTTTAATATGACTCTTATTATTCTTTCTGGGTCACAAAATAAACGTTTAACATATTTTCAGGCGAGAATGTAGCTGTGTAAACCTCAAATATCTGCTCAGTTTATCAAGACACCACATATTTTCAAAAGCGCTCCGACGTTTTCGGAGACGTCTGTTACCCACTAGCTCGATAGCTAGCCGGGGGCTAGGCTAACTAGAGCCGGTGGTCATATATACTCCGGTGTCCTGTTATATTTTAGATAGCAAGGAGCAGACGGCTGCGTTTATTAAACTTCACCGAAACAATCTGCAGATTTCATTAAAATTTAACAAACTATCATCTTGTCTTTATTTTTAGTTAGCACATACCTTAAACACTTAAAGCTGTAAGCTAATGATAGTTATATAAGAGCAGATGCTGCTGGTGCAATAAGCTGTAGTTTTACGTCCAATGGATGATGATCTGATTAGTTGACTATCAAAATAATCAATGTGGCAGCCCTACTGTAAACTGGTTCATATTTGGTGCCTTTCAAATGTACTTCAGCACTCTTTTTACAACATTGTCATTCAGACTTTATATCTAACACTCACACATATTCACACTCCCGTGAATGCATCCGTGATGGGTTGAGGAGGGTTCATTGCCCAAGGAAACTTAATGCAGGCTGGAGCAGCCAGTAATCGAAACGCTAACCTTCCAATTACTGGATGACCTGATCTACACTGACAGATCTGGTCAAAGCCAACCTTTTAAAACTGTCTTTGGTTCTGCAGCAAACTCACGTCGGCACAGGGACAACTAGTAACACGCACACAGAAAGTTTACACAAACCTTGATAAGCATTTCTAGTTCCATCCTCAGGCTCATCACTTCCAGAGTTACTGCAGCAACTCTGCCCACATCAGGATCTGTAACATCATCAGGGAAACTGAGTCCATCCGGCTGCTGATTAGAGTAACCATAGAGACAGAGTACAGCGCGTCCTCCCTGGGAATATAACAGACAGGGCAGAAGGTGATGAAATGTTAGTGGTTAGTACCAGCAGCGGTAACTGGAACATTTCTGTCACTTCCTACTAGTCTGCATCAGTAGCTAGCATAGCAGTCTGTTGGCACGGGAACTGTCACTACATTGAAGAAGAGTAAGGACAGATGGAGGGTGAAGGAAAAAGATGCTGCCATTAATCTGTGATTGGGGAAGGAACTGCGCCTGCTGACGAGGTTTTGCACCTTAAAAAATGCTTGTTTTGCCATCATCTTTGGTGGTGGACTTTCACTGTGGGTGGCTCCAACCACCTCCTCCACACACACCAACAAGAAACTAGGAGGTAAAGACTGGCTTTTGAAAATGTGCACCTGCAGCCCTCAGAAGCTCATTACTCTCATCTCCGTGGTCATTGTTGAAATTGCTTCCTTGTGTTTGTGTTTATTTGCTGATCTGTGGAGATTTTGTCTTAACTCTTCGTTCTCCTTTTGGAGTAACTCATATGTCTCATACTCGCTTCTTTGACCCTCCGTGATTGAGAGCGTGTGCTCTACTTTGGCAAGTTTCTTGTTGCATCCATTCAAGTTTCCTGTCACCGAGTGAAGCTAAAGCTTTGTCGGTCACATAATAATCAACGTTTTATGTTGTTTTGCCTCTTTGCCACTTTCCCACGTCATTATTTGCATCTAATTCTCACATGCTCCCTGGACTACTCCACCGATCTGTCAGCTTTTCACCACAGCCAATTTTCACTCCTCTTTCAGTAAAACTTGACCTCTGACCTTTAAACCTGGCAACCGAGGCCATTGTAATTCAACCTTGTTGTTGATGGTATTGATTTGAAACTAATTCACCAACTCGGGAAACCACACCGTTCGCCACCCCATCAGCCTTTTACATGTGAGGGGTAAAAATGTCTGTATCTGTCTCACACAGCAGCCTGACAGCCAATGAGCTCTTTGTATTCCTTCCCTTTTTGTTGCCTGTCCTGTTTGCTTTCTTAGCCGTCAGAATTAATGTCTGAAAGCCAACAAAGATACCCAACGGATTTACTTTGCAAAGTGGATCAGCACAGCCTCGCCGTTTTGGTCCATTTGATCAGCCTTTGTTGTTATTATTTATTTTATTTTCAGTTATTACAGACGGGATAGGAAAGGGAGGGGAAGAGGGACAGTGAGTGATAATACTTTATCATTACCTGGATAGCATCAACTGTGGCCCTGAACACTGGGTTGTTGTGTTTTACAGTCCTCCAGTACTTGGGCCTGTTGGGATTTGTCAGATTACAGCCGTACTTTTCGAGGATGTTAAGCGCTGTAGATAAGCGCTGAAGAGATCCAAGAGTCTGCAAAGGAAGCATCAATTTTAATCTGAAATATGTCCTGTATTTGTACAGCGCTTTATTCGTCCCTAAGGATCCCAAAGTGCTTTACACATCCAGTCATAGAAGAATACAGCTGAACCCACAGTGTTTCAGTTGTACTGGTGTGACACACTACAACACTGAACACATTCAAACATCTATCTTCCTGTCGACCCTTACATCACATTTTTAACTGCCTGTGTGTGGGGGCCGTTGCAGTACTCAGCATCACCACTACTGAGCATCGTCACTCGGACAGTTTTGCTACATAAGTGCTATAGGAGTGGTAGAAGTCAAAACCAGAAGCCTTTGTCGAGTGTTCAGAGTGTTCAGGTCATAAACCCAGCTGTCTGTATGTCTCTCAGCTGCTCAGCTGGAACATCATTAAACCAACAGGATCATACAATCATAGACAATCTCAGGACACCTTTGACACATTCATTTTTGGGACTCTGGCCTTGTGAAGAAGTAAACCTGATGATTTAGTATAAACCTCTTTGAAAGCAATCATTTGAAGTGCATGCCTTTATCAGGCTCTCACAGCACGTTGGGGGAACTCTGGTCACCCTCAACCTTCACTGAGGTTTTCAAAACTTTTATTAAGCTCCCACCACAGCATATCAATCAGGCTGAGGCCTGGGCCATTGCAACATCTTGATTACTTTCTTTTTCATTCATCGTGTTGTCTACCTGCTATTCTTTGGATTAGGGCTGGGCGATATGGCCTAAAATTCATATCGCGATATAATTTGAACCATGTGCGATAATGATATATATCACGATATATTCTTTTCTTCTGTATAACATATTTTCCACACTATAAGGCACACTTAGAATCCTTTAATTTTCTCAAAAATCGAGAGTGTGCCTTATGTATGAATTCTGGTTGTGCTTACTGACCTCGAACCGATTTTGGCTGCAGAAATCTGTTAAAAATGTTTTAGTACAACTTTGGTAAGCCGCACTGCATGATGGATTGTCAGAGCATTACGGCTGCCGTAGTGAGGAGCTTCACGGAGTAATCTGGGTCCAAAACTCCGTCAGCTTCAGGTCCCAAAGTCAAACGAACACTAAGAGTTAAAAACTGTCTAAATACTTTCATCTTTAATTAAATCATCAGAATTGCTGCTTTATCGGGTGTAACAATTAAGTTTAACATCCAGGCATCCATGAAAACAGAATTTATTAAGTTTAACGGAGTTAGAAGTTAACAGGAAGTTAGCTCGCTAGCTTCCACCTAAACATTTCATACCATGTTCTGACTGAGAGATTCTTGAAACTAATTAAAACGTACAGCTCTGCTACCACTTCCAACATAAATGAAGACAGAAAACTAAACAGCAGTGACGTTTGTAGGGTTACTGAAGTTGGACTACCTGGTATATAATGTTGTGCTATGTGATTGCTAGCGACACAGCTATGTTAGCATAACATTAGCACAGTGAAGCTGGAGGATGAACGCCAACTTTTTTTCCACTCGATAAAAGTTAACGTGAGGGATTCTGGTGGTCAGGGACAAATGCAATCACATAGCAGGATGCTGTACACGGGCCAAACTTCAGTCAGGAGAACAACTGAGATTATTAATCCACAATACAAGGTTAGTTATTAATATACTGCAACAACATGGGAACAGAGCAGCTGCGAGAGAATTCAACATTAATGAATCAATGTTACAGAAGTGGAGGAAGCGCGGTTTTTGGCTTTCCCCATATTTCAAAAGTGCTTCATCTCTTTGCTATGACTGTCGCCATAATCTGCAGATGATAATGGTTTTAGCCGCTGCGATGCTTTCAACCAAAACAGGCGCAGCTTGATGACATCATCAACATGCGCTATCGCGATATAGCGATATAGTCAAAATCTCTATCGTTGGCCAAATTTATATCGTTTATATCACCCACCCATACTTTGGATCAAGTCACGATCCAAACAACAGAGTGTGAGATGTACCCAAATGTTACCTACAATCCTGAAGATCTTGGTCTCAGTCTGGATTGAGGTTAGACATATTTCCAGATGGGACTAATAAACATGCATTTGATCTTTCTCACCTCCTTCCTGTTTCTGCCAAAGCTGTTCTCTATGACCATCGTTTCTGCAGCAACGTGGTGGTATTTAGAGCAGGGTGGTAAGGGCAGATTCGCCATGGCCACTACGCCAGCCCGCAGATCCACCACTCTGCCCCCAGAATACAGACACACTTCAGCCTGACTCCGCACATCCTGCAGCATCTCAGAGAGGGACGCCATTCTGCACACACACGGTTGATGCATGCCGTTTAGTTAAAACAACAACAAATAAATCTGACGACATGCATGCACAGTATCTCAGATCAGTGTATTCAACATCTACGAGAAATATGAATTCCTTTGGTCTCATATTACTGCACAAATGGGCACTTTTGCTTTGTTTAAAGTGAACTTTTTTTTGGAACGCTCTTCTCTGGAAGCACAAATTACTGTAATTGAAATGCTGTTGTGCTGCCATGCCCACATCAGATTACTTAATTTTCTCGAGTGTTCCTAAAGAGTCCTTTTTCGATTTAGTCGTTTAGATAATGGAGTAAAAACTCTTTATTCCAAGTAAGTTACATTTGTCATTGAAATGTGAATCCAAACATTCTGCTGTTGCTGTTCATCTCTGATTTCTTTATATTTGACTTCTAAAGAGACAGACTTGCTCAGCAACAGTTCTTCAGGCTTTTGGCCTTTTTCAGTCATTGCAGTCCAACCTTGTACCTGACCATTTTCACTTTTGTATTATTTAAAGCCTCTGAACTGGAAGAGTGGCTGTCAAGACACCATTCTTGAGAAAGGGAATTTTTTTTACACAGAAACTGGAATGATGAATCCAAATGTCAAATTTTTGGTTCACATCTTGAGTATACAAATACACCAGTGAGTAAGAGCCACGTGTAAAGCACGGTGGAGGCTTTGTCATGGTCAGGCGCTGCATTTTAACCGGTTGTGCTGGAGATCTGGTCTAAATATGTGATGGAATGATGAATGCAGGAAAAGCACTGTCCACTTTTAATCTGCCCTCTTGAAAGGTTCTTACTGGGAACAGCTTTCATAGCATGCATGGACTGAAAAAGCCCACACAGTGGAAACAATGTGGGATCAGAGAACAGAACAAAGGCAGACACATCAGTTAATATGGTTTAAGAAGCCTAGAAACTTCTATGAGCCGCTAATATGGTTCAAACTGTACAAACTAACCTTTTGCTCTATATGCTGCATTATGTGTTGACACGTTTCAGTAAATCACTGAATCCCCATTTTTCTAGTTAAATATAAAGAAATTAGGAGTTTTACACGGTCCTGATGATAAAAGTATATTTCACATGATGTTATCAGACTCCAGGTGACTCTGTTTGCAGGTGTTCACTGCATCCCTGAGCTCCGGCTCCATCCGTGAGCTGGAACAAGTCGCTGAACATGCAGAGCTGCTAAATCTGTTTCACGTGCAGTACAATTGAGCGCACTTTGCTCGAAGAGCTTTTTGTCTGATTGCAGACCTCTTGGTTACAAAATAAAGACGCAGAAGGACGATGCGCTATTTCCAGTAGTCAGTGCAAAGCAGCAAGTACGCCTATGATCAGCTCATAGCGGCACAATGTCCTGTAGATGATTCATTATTAACGATTAAAGCAGCAAACCTGTTATTAGCGAGGGTCGGTGAGCCCGCCTCCTACCTGTGCTGCTGTCCAGCTGCACTGCGGTGGAATCACCGTTACGGCACAAATGTCTGTTTGTGCCGCCGAAGGAAGCCCCGCAGAAACGGCAAAACACTCCCGCAACAGCGCGGTGTGCAACTGCTGTACTGGAAACACAGCGGCAGGGCCTCCCTCTTTCCCCCGCCCTCTTCGGGCAAAGCGTGGAAGCGGCGCAGATTACGTCACCAGTGGACCCTCTGCGGCGCAAACGCGGCAGCGTCAGCCGCTTTCACATTCACGTTAAGGATACTGCACCTGATGTCTCCAGGTTATTGCATAATTGCACAAGGAAATGTTAAGTGATCATCCTGTCAAATGTTTTTGTTGCACCAGGCTGTAAACATGAGATCCGGTAAGATGTAACAATCAGCGTTTTCATGAAGGCAAAAATGTAACATTAAATATTCAGTCCTGTTGATGGGAGTCGGAGACGATGGATGGTCAGTGTTCCCTTTATTTACATTTTTCTCTGCGCAGTTGGTCTTCCTCTTTCACACTGGCCACTTCCTAAAGAGCAGAAGGAATGCGCATCTGTCTCCTCCCAGTTGGATACACGTGGAGTACTTCCTCAGGGAGGTATCAGGTGGCATTTAGGTGCTCCAACACCTCAGCTGGCTCCTTTCAACAGGATAATGCAGTGGATCTATTTTCAACTTTCCCAAAGGACAGCACCATCATTCCGGCGCCCTGTCTCCAACAGCTCCTCCTGTTTGCTACGATGCTGTATGGGCCTCAAACAGAGAGCTTCAGGCTCCTTCTTGTTTTTTGTCCAACATGGAAAAAGAGTGATGATGCATTTTTCAGGCCTCTTGGTAAAGTGTCCCACATATTATTCCACGCTTTTTTGTCTTAATGATCATTATCTCCAGTGTTGGGGAGTAACGGAATACATGTACCGCCGTTACGTATTTAAAATACAAAATATGAGTAACTGTATTCCGTTACAGTTACCGTTTAAAAAGGTGGTATTTAGAATACAGTTACTTTGTTGAAATAAATGGATTACACGGCGGTACTTCCCTGTTTCATATTGTGGCGGGTCAGGACTGTTTGGGTTTTGTTTGACAGCTACGTTCTGTTGTTCCAGGCGGCAGTTACGGTTGCCATGGTTACAGGGTGAAAGAGCGCCTTTTTTTGTTGTTGTTGTGCTAAGCTAACAGGCAGAATGCTACAGGTATAGCTCTAAAGAATGTAGCATCATGGGCAGTGTAGTCCGTGCTGCAGGGAGAATGGACTGCCATACCCGTTATGTGTCTGTGAGCGAGGGAGGGAGAAAAAGGAAAAGTACGAGCTGTCATCGAGCAGAAACGGGAGCTGGAAGCATGTAAATATAATAATAACCACTGCAGCCAAGAAGAGAGCCTGA
The DNA here is from genome assembly GCF_056152115.1 of Neolamprologus brichardi. Lineage (NCBI taxonomy): Eukaryota > Metazoa > Chordata > Actinopteri > Cichliformes > Cichlidae > Neolamprologus > Neolamprologus brichardi. Next base: position 2,875,596 of record NC_142117.1, read on the forward strand.
CGAGCCCAGTTGTAAGTAAGCTATTAAGACTCGACTGTACACCGTGTTCGTGTTTTCCTCCAAAAACAATAAGTTCTGTTGGAGCAGCCTTTCAACGCCTCTCTCTGTCTCTGCTAGCAAAGTTGACCCAGACAACAAAGTAAAGCTAGTTTTCGGCTACGAGCCCGACACAGAACCCACCGTATTAGCCAGAGGTCCCTTTACTACGGTTCGGAGCCGCGGACCTTCAGTAACAGTAATAAATCACAGCAATAGTACATTCATGTAGTTGTAAACAGCATGATAATATATTAAGTAATCCAAAGTATTCAGAATACGTTACTCTCATTGAGTAACGTAACGGAATACTTTACAGAATACATTTTGGGGCATGTAATCTGTAATCTGTAATGGAATACATTTTAAAAGTAACCTTCCCAACACTGGTTATCTCATATAATTATTAAAACATTCATTTTAGTTTAGTAGTATTTAATAAATTCTAAATCAATTTTACATGTAATGAAAGTACAGGATATATGAAAGCTGACTTTTGTTTGTTTGTTTGTTGTTTTTGAATATTGAATTACCTGTTGTTATGTAATGAAAACGATCATTTTAGTGGAAGGCAAAAAGTCTGGCCTGTTTCTGGCAAACAATAAAAACTGAAAGATTAGAAACTTGAGGACATTATTTCATCGTTTCAGAAAGACTCAGCCAACACATGAAAACCGTAGGAGTTACTGTGTGATGCTGCAGAAACATTTAATTAATCTAAAAGTAAAACTATGTTTGAGCAAATAAAATTGAAGTGTTTTGATTAGTGGTTATATCAGCAAAACTACCGGACAACGCTGCAGCTATGTGGCGTTCACAAATACAGACACAAAAATACACACAACAAGATGAGGTCACATGAACACATTTATTTGTTTTGCATTTTGATAACTGAATCAAAACTACTATCATTACACTGAGCTATATATAATAACTCATACTAATCATTGCACAGGCTACAATTCAATAAAGTATATGAGGATGGAAGAGTGGAGCTGGCAGGACAGATCGAGAAGCTTTACAGTTGTATGTTTACTGTACACAATCTGAATGAACAAATATAAATAACAATTCAAATGAGTGGAGATGAGGTTGTGGAAAGCCATAACACTGTTCTCATGCTTCCTGACCTGCAGCAGCGACAAACCAACGTTTGTTAGAACCGGTGCTCTTTTTAAACTTCTCTGAGTTTGTTTTGATCCATGTTAGGCTGGATATATATTTGGGAAGAATTAACATTTAGTTAATGTTGTGCAATTTATCATAACATAAATCCAGCTGAGTCCACTTGCACGACATAAAAAGCCGTGTTTTTAGATGTTATATCACGTCAGTTTCCAACAACGTCAGTAATCGGCTGCTGCACTCGAGTCACACACCGAACGTGCTACTTTCAGCTGATGAAATCAAATGACAGTGTGGCACTGCGAGGTTGGAGCTATGAGCTATGGGGTGCGATAACGTTGATGAGATAATAATGCAAAGTTGTAAAGTTACGCAAATCCAGAAAATGTGAGGATTTTCATTGAAATATATCTACTGCACAAGGACAAAGAGACAACACGAGAAAAGAAGACAAAGAAGAAGTCGGGCCACATCTAACAGTTTTTTTCACCTTCTCATAAATTATCTATTTATGAAAAGGCACATATTTTTAAAAACTTCATGTACTGAGATGTTAAGAACAACACACAGCTCAAAGTTTTAACCAACAACAAAAATGTGAAACAACTGATAAGCACATCAGGGAACACAGATAACACAGTACCATTCCCCTGTTAGCATGTGACCTAATCACCACCTGCTCACGCTGCTCTATTTACACAGTTAAATGTGCATTTGAATCGGTCAGGTTCATTCACATGAATGCAAATCTGATCTTTAAAAACACAAAAGAAAAATGTCAAAGGTTCCCAAAGATAATGCTTAAAGTGACGTCAGGTCTTTTTACTCAAGTGACTCCCTGCAAAGGGAACTATTGTTCTACCTTTATAATACAGTCAGCACCTCTATTTATCTCTCTGCACTCATCATATTACAATTATTCTTGGTTTAAAGTGATGTGTCTTTGCAATAACTGAAGTCCAGATGCTTGAACCTGCACCTCCTCTCACTAAGAAGACCTCGTTTGTCTCCTTCCACATGGTCTTACTCGGGCAGCTGTTGTATAACTCGTGACATGACGAGTACAGCTGCTGAATTCTGCTAGCATGCTGACATCGATGCAAGAGATCTTCAGAAGTGTGGTCAAAATAGCATGCTAGCTTGCATGCTAGCTTGCATGCTGCAAAATGTGACCTGTTGCAGAAAGATATCTAGTTATCTCTGACATGCTGTTCCATGTATTGGAACATGCTTTTTTGTGTCATATTTATTAAAGCATGGAAAACAAATGGTTAATAGCCACGGTGTTTTCTATCAGACAAGCCATTTGAGTCGTCTCACTGTAAACCAACAGCTTCCAGTTTTCTAAATTCTTACTTTAAGTCACATTTTGGCCGCTTTTACTCCGGCTTGCTGTGAACAGTTTTTAACAGCGTGACCAGAAACAGCCTGTTGCTGCACGGCACTCAAACCAGACACATTCTTTGAAACATGCTAAGACTAGGTAAGTAAACAAGGGCGATTGAATATGACTCCTGATGGCTGACTTGTTGGCCTTTTTATTCTTTTATGAAAGTCTCCATGTTACCAGATCTCATTCTTAGCTTGGTGAGTACACTAGCGAGATTAAAACGATTAGATAGGGCTGATGTTATGATAAGACACTAGTCTCACAGAGACAAAAATAAAGAAAGAAGACAATGGTTGCTTTTCATGAACTCTATTACTACTTCCACAACTCATTTTCCTGAATTCACTATGCGCCTGTGTTGATAAAGAAGCCAAAAACAAAGTCAGATCTGAGGTTCGTCAAACCTTCACACACAGTATGTGTGGGAACTGGGAATTAAAGCAGTGTATGATGAACCACGAGTGAGTAATCATGGAAACTGCCCACAGTCTGTGTGAGCTTTCCTTTCTGTCTTTCTGTCTCAAATCGTGTGTCTCATTATGGCTTTGTATTGTTTTTGACTAATGTTCATTGTTAGGATATTTCATGCTGGACATTGGTGGAAGCCCTGGGACAGACTGGTGGCCTGTCCAGGGTATACCCGACCTCTCACCCGCGACAAGCAGTAGAACATGGATGGATGGAAATTTGTGCGAACAGTGTTCCATCAGTGAATATAGTAGAGATTTTATCTCCATTTCACATATTGAGGAACAAGAAAAATGAAAAGAAAAATACAACAAAAAGTAACCAAGAACAAAAACAACATAAAACTGAAATATATAGAAATACTTAAAGTTAGAGCATAGATCACAGTGCTCAATAGCAGATACATATGTTCTTTTGGACAATGCAGTACTATGTGGGACTTTTGTCTTGTATCATGTGCTTGTGGTTGTCCCGTTACAAGAGTGTAATGATGAGTAAGCAAGATCTACAACACAGAATAATGACTGATCATTGATTTTTCTTGCAAGTCTTGCAAAAGATAGATTTTTAAAATTTGTAAATATAAAAAATATAATTTCCTTTCACGGTCTGTTTTTACTTGGTATAACCGTCCATTCAAATCAGGCCTTGGGAAACAAGTGTCAGGAAACTGAATATCTGACTCAGTGACGTACAAAGAAACTCTTCAGGATAGTCCCGAATATCATCATTCAGACAAGGCCTAAAACACAGGTCAGGTTGCCACTGTTCATGTCTCATTTAAACAAAATAAATCAGTAACACTGACACCACACGGTGTCACTTAAACTCAAGTTCAAACAGTGCCCAGTCAGGCATGCGTGTGCTTGTGAATGTCCTCCAGTAATAAAGTCATGACAGCAGCACCAAGGTCAAAAAAGGAACGACCGTCCGAATGTGTCGTGAGATCGGACGCGCTGCACTCAAGAAGAGTTGCAGCTTTTATGATAGATTTCTTTAAAGTCTTTGTCAAAAAGTCCAATGCTCACACACACAGCATCTGTCATAGGTTATTCCTGGTACTTCCTGTCAAGCATCCCATCAGCCTTTGCTTTGCCTTGGCCCTGTCTGCATTTTTCTTTAAATTTAAGCTCACATGTTCGTTTCACAGGGCGGCGTTCGGCTTCCATCCAGAACAATGTGATTTTCTCGTTTTTCTACTCTCTGTTCTGCTTCCTCTAATCCTCCATCGGCCACTCCTTCCTTACTTACTAGGTCTTGGGTGCTGTTGAGTGAGCATGCTTTTGACAATGGACTAGCACCACCACCCGAGCCAGCAGTAGATGTCTCCATGTGATTCCTCCCGAGGTGGCTTAAGCCACTGAGCTGCCCTTCACCTTCTAAGCTCCTGCCTGCTGAGCTTTCACCTCCCCCCTTGGGGGTGCTGGGACTGATATATTGCTGAGCCAGGGACGGAGATTGCAGGATAGCCAGCGGAGACTTCGTTTCCTGTGTTGTAGAACTGGGAGACGGGGAAAACCTGGAAACCAATTCGTCAGTAAGTAGTTGAGCACACTTTGCAGAGCCAGTGGAGACGGGTGTCGCCACAGGTGTCATCACTGCCACGAGGACATCATCTTTAGATGCAATGAAGTCAAGCTTCAGGGCTCTTGTGTTTTGAGGGCTACCATGATCTTCCAAAGCTGTGGTCATCCCAGAGCTTTCTGCACTCTGTGACAACAAATTCAGATCCCCAGTCAACCTTCCTTTGGGGTTAGACGTGAACTCATACAAACCCTCTTTGATGAATGTCATTGGCTGAATGCTATCAGGGCCCTGCTTTACCTCCATATTGCTGATCTGACTTAGGTCCAAGGGAGGTGGAATACACTGATGTCGAGTACCAGCTTGACCTCCTTCAACACTGGGGAGCAGTGAGCTTCGTTCCCCTCTTTCCAGTGCAAAATTATCCGCTGCCGTTGAAGATTCCCTGGAACGACTGACTTTAGGTGATGTTTGCTGGGCCAGAGTGGATGAGAACTCTTTCATCTCAATCTGTTCTTCTTGAATTTTTTCCTGCTGCTCTTGAATGGCTGCTGTCTTGTTGTAAGTATCTTCTAGCCGCTTTGCACTGAGGTGTTGAGGAGTAGTTTTATTCGACGTGGGCTTGAATCGCTCTGGGGAGCCCTGCTGGGCCACTTCTTGGTATTGTTGAGACTTGCCAGGGCTACCTGTCTCTGCATTGTGGTAGTGCTTGTGGTAGCTCCAGCGACTGGGTGACAGGTGATTTTCAACGGGACATTTACTGTCCTCTCTTTTTTCTACCAACACATCTGTTAATTCCATACTGCGGGCAAAAGCATCCTTTAGGTTAATAGAAACAATGCTTCCACTCCGTTTCGCTCTTTCTAGAGCTTCCCTCCTCTTGATGGCCTTCTCTTGCCTCTTCTGCTCTCGGTAGAACTCTGAGAAGTTGTTCACAATGATTGGAATAGGAAGAGCAATGACAAGCACGCCTGCTATGCAGCAAAGCCCTCCGACAATCTTACCAAGCAGGGTCTGTGGGTAAATGTCACCATAGCCGACAGTCGTCATAGTAATGGTTGCCCACCAAAACGAAGCAGGGATGCTGGTGAATTTTGTAGCATCTTCATCCTTTTCAGCAAAGAATACCAAGCTGGAGAAAATCATGATGCCCATGGCTAAAAACAGGATCAGCAGGCCCAACTCGTTGTAGCTCCTTCGTAAAGTGAAGCCCAAAGACTGGAGCCCCGTCGAGTGCCTGGCCAGTTTCAGAATCCTCAAGATCCTCATAATACGGAAGATTTGAACCACACGCCGCACGTTCTGGAACTGCAGCACGCTCTTGTTAGATTCAGTTAGACAGAGGGTCACATAGTAAGGCAGTATTGCCAGCAAATCAATAATGTTCAGTGGTGCTTTCATGAAGACCCACTTATTGGGTGCTGAGAGCAGCCGTAACATGTATTCCATGGTGAACCAGGCAATACAGATGGCTTCGACGTGGGCTAAACTGGGGTTGTCGCTGAACTGGCCAAATTCATCTACAGCCTGCAGCTCCGGCAGAGTGTTGAGGGACAGTGAAATTGTGGAAATGATGATGAACAGGATGGAGATCATGGCCAGGATCTGCAAGACAAAAGCAGGTTATTACATTAGCTGGGCATAGCGTTAGCTTCATACATGTCTACAGACAAAAGTCTATTACATCTGTTTCTGTGCCTGTAAGACAAACCCTGTTTGTTGCTACTAATCGCTGAAGTGTACATCCTAGAGTAAAGGTTTCTTAGACTAAATGAGACATTTTTGTTACCCTTCATGGTGGTACCAACTTTGTCCTGAAGGTGGTGCTATTTGAAAAGCTACTAAAGGTCAGGCCTCTTTGATTAAGGCCCTTAAGAGGATTTAGCTTTGAAAGTTGTGCATCCACAGTGACAGTCAGCCCTTAACTTTCATCTGTTCATTACGTCCAAGCAGAAATGAAAAGCTCTTATGATCTACACATCACCATATATTGGCATTTTCTGCTTTTTTCTTTGTAAGGTTACAGCAAACAGACGCTGACTTTAACGTTTTAAGCAGCTTTGTGAAAAATTCTGGCACGGACACTTTCACGTGGAACTTGTCATGTAGGAGACCTGCCAAAACAGACAACAGCTTTTATTCAACCTGCAAAGAACCCCAAAAAACATTTTACAGTGTTTCCTGTGTCTCTTCAGAAAATCACGGCGATGTGCTCACATGATGTTAGATTTGTATTTTAATGAGAACACAAAAACACACAAGACTACAAACCTTCAGACATTAACTGCAACTGGAAATGATTCCAAAATCTGACAAAGCACTACTATAGATGCAAAACAAAGTGAGTAACACCGAAAAACACTCGCCTTTCTTTTTTGGAGTGGAAAATGGAAACAAAAGTTAGTTTTTGCGTGTTTAGCTTCACACTTGATTTACTTGGTTTTGAAACAATTTTGTCCTTTTTGTCGCCTTTTTAATTCAGATTAAAGATAAAACCTTCTTCTCAGAGAATGACTGAATGGAAAAAGTGACCGAGGAGATTCAACTATTACTTATAGCCAATTTAAAAACTCTAACTGGGAAAGCAGAGTAATGAAGCTGAAGGATGTGTGTGCTGAGTCCTCTCAGTGTAGCCCTTGGTAGGACATTTCAGGTTTATTGTAATAGGATTGCGCTGCTATACATAGAAAGGATAGAGAGAGGTTGGAATTGGTTACTCATTCTTTCCTCCCCCAACAGGAAGAATCAAGCAACAGTCGGAAATAGACGATGCAAGATAAAAAAAATTTGTCTTTAAATACATCTGACAAAAGACCACCGCACTGTTCTCTGGGGACAACTCAATTTCCTGTTAGCTTACATTTCCGTGGCTTCAACACATAAAACTTATTGTGTGTCAGTGGAGTAGATAACGGTCAACCAACAAAAGATACAAATGTCACATGAAAAAACTGATTACTTTTAAAGTATTTGCATCCAAATGAAACACAACAAAACAAAGATTTCATTCCACGCTTGTCAGCAGCAGAGCCATGGCTGCTGCAGCTAGCATGTTTAAGTACAGGCAAGGTACTAAACCCAAGAGTGCTGCAATTCATACTCCACTGGAGTGCGAATGTGTGTGACTGTCAGACAGAAAGCACTGAGGTGTAGGAAAAAAGTGCTTGTATGAACGAGTGAATGAACCATGTAGAAAAGCGCTATAGAAGAACCAGTCCATTTACTGACAGGGTTAGTGTGTTTGAACAGTTAGGAAGTGATTCTAAAGCCACCAAACCCAACACCTCCACCTGTACCTGGAAACTCTGTCTTCCAAAAAAACAGATCAGAATCAGCCCTCACTATGGCTTTACTGGGACCCAACAGCCTGTAATAATGAGCCCAAGAAGCCATCCTCCTGAAGCACTGCTCCAAGTGCTCCAAGATTGGAATAACTCCCACACTGCTCCTGCATTTATCTGACCTTTATTTAACCAGGGAGTTCTACTGGGACCAAATCTTTCACAGGGAGACCAGTGAGGCCAGTATAGCAGCCATACAAACTCAGAACACAATAAAAAATGCAGCATAAACACGGTAACTGTTAGAACTGTGACAGAAAAGTGGAGTCAAAAAAAATCGTCCCAGGCATTTTGACTAGAGACCAGCCCACCAGGTATTACAGGAAAAACCATAAAGCCTTTGAATGAGAACAAACACTGTTGTCACAGTGATGTACACTGTCTTCTTGGTATATATGTATCAGTCTAATAAACTTAAACCTACACCATCTTCCCTATTCTGGTATTTAAACAGTACCTGAAAGTAGACTGTTGGTCGAGTTAACCTCCTGAACTATCTACAACACATGGTGGAAACCTGAAATAGAGGTGAGACATGATCATTACTGATTACTGATGACAGATTTAGATATATTTTCATAAACCATTCATTTGCCACATCAATAAACAGCATGGCAGGGCAAAATTCTCTTTCTAACATGGCAACCTTTAAAAAGTGAAAGGAGACAGAAAGACAGGTGAGAAAGAATAAAACTGACTTTTTGATGGCATTTTACACACAGTACTGGTGCAGTATCTAGAAAATGTGGGAAAATACTGGCATCATGTACAGTACTTAGTTACTTCTGAAGAAATTATGATGGGACCCTAAAAAAAATTATGTACAATAATGGATTTCTATACATTTTACATCAGATGAAAACGTTTGTTGTAAGATTCAGATAATTATTTGTTAAAAGCGAGAAATTTTAAATGAGAATAAGAAAGTATTTCTTTGTGCCCCCTCTCCCTGTTAATGCCCTACCTGCCCCCCTGGCAACACTTTGCTAGACCCGCCCCTGCACAGTTACCAGCTGTCAGCTACTTAGAAAAAGATCCTGGTGTTATTTGTCTCTCAGAAACAGTTCATAACTTCAACTCATCCATGTCACCTAAAAGGCAAACCTGTTTCTCCATCACCTGTTTAGCTCTGATGATTCAGTAAGGACATCTCCTGGTTTCATCTTCATGTTTCCCTCTCACCACATATCCAAACGACATCATGACCAGCAGCTTTACAGCTGTGGCTCCAGCAAACATCAGCTGATACTAGAAATTAATATTAAATCAATTCTAACAACAGCTGATCAAGCTTAAAGGCGCTGCTGCTGTTTAACGCGACATCCGCTGGTTTCTTCTTTCTGGTGCAAAGTGGGCGATAAACAAACGAGAGAGACGATCAGCTGATCATTGATCAGTTTCATGATTGAAGTAGAAACAGGAGAGAATGAGAGAAGAAGAGGCAGCTGTGCAGCAAAGACAGAATAAATCCAGCTTTGTGTCTTTTTTCATTGTAGCTGAAGTTCGGGACAAACTGTTCCTTTTCACCTCAATACCAAACGCGCAATATTTTCTCTGAATACGAGACGATTCTGTTTTTCTACGGGACGGTTGGAAACTCTAATAACCTTATAAATAAAATAAAAGCACCCGCCCAGCAGTATAGAAACTCCATCATGCTATAGTACACAGTACGAGTTATTGTAACTGACTGTAAAAAGTCAACGAAAATAAACTTCACCTAAACTTGGTTCATATCTGACCCCCTCTTCAGTTCACCACCTCGGGTCTCTGCTCCTCCTGCCAGCATGTTGCACCTGCTGGCCTCCACCACTTGCTAATGTTACTGAATCTGTGGAAGCTCTGCCATAGCCACCACCAAACAACTGAGTTATTTTTACACATCTGCCAGCATCTGGCCAATCCACCACCTTTCATTGTTTATAGCGTTACGGAAAAAACCCCCAAAACCATCGGAAATAAAAACGAAAAAAAACCATCGGCCCACCAGGCAGTCCGGCTATGGGTGCGATGGCAAGCTGGGTCCTGGCCGGTCGCAACCTGGGGGCCGGCACGGGCGCCTGAACAGACTGGATCTCCTCCACCCCAGCGCCATTGGGGGAGCGCCGGCGGGGGTGGCGGCGGTGTCGGGCAGGACCGGGTCAGCGCCGCCAGATACTCCATCCTCTGCAGGTGGTGTTCAGTCTGGTCCTGCAGCTCTTCCCACCAGCGGCGCCACACCGCCGCCTGCTCCTGCTGCGTGGCCGCCAGCTCGGCCACCATTTGCACCAGCTCCACCCTCTGCTGGCCCACTCCTGGGTTTCGGCACCACTGTAAATGACCACGGCAGACCCGGGTGGAAGTTCATGCTTTGCAGCAAACTTTATTGACTCACACGGTTGCTGCTCACAGAGCTGCAGCTCTCACGATGGCTTGTGAAATGGGACGGTCTAGCCTCCGTTGCGCTGCCCAGGTTGCCTAGCAACCATGATACTAACAGCTGGAAATGTTTCATACAGCTTTGTTTGACAGAAATGAAGGAGAAAATCTTTTGTTCATTTGTTTGTTTCTACATGAGCTTTGATCATTCTCTGATTAAGCTCAGCTATTGAACGGCGTATATTTTAAAGTAAAGGCTTTAAAACCAAGTTAGTACAAACGTCACTAATGTCACATGACTTTGCCGACATGTGGCCAACAGTAATGTTTTAATGTTCTTCGTTATTAAACATTTGCACATAAATAAGTGACATAATATTCAGTACTTAGTTTACAAAGTTACTTTTTAGTTTTTTTTTATATCCACACCCACCGCCGCGCTATGCATTCTGGGATATGTTGGGCCACGAAGTCTACACCGCCACGTCCTTAAAATTCAGGGAAATGAAGGACGCATTTGAGGGCCGCATTTCGAGCAGCCTTCGAATTGGGACAGCCTTCGTTGCGTCGCTGTGACGTAATCGGCCTTAAAATGCGACCTTTAAGGCTGCAGACCCTGAATTGGGATACAGCCATATAGCAGTGCTGTTTTCTGAGAGTGGTCAATGATGGAACCCACCGACTCACAAAGATGGTGAGTCACAGATGCTTAGCACACTAGTTCTGTAAACCTGAGCAGGCTTGAGTGTCACCAGAGTCCTTCAAAGATCAAATTTAATTTGACCATATAAACTATCTTTAATGTGAGCTTGGTAACAAGATGAGCAACATGTACATTAAATAGAAGCTTGTCATCCATCCTTGTGTTTAACATCACTTGCAACAGTGCTGAAATGAGACAAGCTTCTGCAAAGACCAAACTTTGTCTTGGGAACATTTAAAACTTCTTGCACTGTTTGCCTTGCAGCTGGACGGTGTGTGGAAATGATGCTGATTATCAACGATGCTTGAATTCCTCTCAGTACTCTGAAACAGACATTCCCAGGACGGCTGCAGAGCCTAATTCTTCTCTCACCCCAACCAATCACAGCAGATGGCCCCGCCCCTCCCTGAGCCTGGTTCTGCTGGAGGTTTCTTCCTGTTAAAAGGGAGTTTTTCCTTCCCACTGTCGCCAAAGTGCTGCTCATAGGGGGTCATATGATTGTTGGGTTTTTCTCTGTATCTATGAAGCGCCTTGAGGCGACTTTTGTTGTGATTTGGCGCTATATAAATAAAATTAATTGAATTGAATTAATCCTCCTGCACTGTTTGTGACTTCAGTGTGATGTGTGTTAACCAGAATAGGCTACAACATGTAGAGTTTTATCAGAGTCAGGCCGAGCCTCATTCATCAGGGGCCTGGACGAGGGCACATCTTGTAACTACCTTGGAGAAGCCTCTATGGAAGGCCTGACAATCCCAAAGCATGACGAGATACTCAGCGGAGGTCAGCAGCACTCCAACCCCGATAAATATAACAGTTTTTATGCTTGTGCAGTTGTTTTAAACTTAAAAGTGTGTGGGCCACATAGACAAATTTTAAGACTAAAGACGTGCTGAGTTATTTATTTAAACACTGGAACATGGACTGAGCGCTCTACTGACAGCTAACACTGTGTGACTGATGAGCAGGAAATGATCAGTTAAAAAAGGAACATCATTAATCTTTGTATCTGTAGTTTTGTTCTTATTCCACCACCACAACTGTCCTGGTGTCTGTGACACCATGTGATGGATTATCTGAGCTATTTTCAGTGGGGGAGCTTCTGGCCAATCACGGTAACGATAAAAGACACCGAGCATTACATCACTACAGATTTTAGACAAAAGTAAAAACTGGGAATAAACTACGAAGCACTGAGAAAGAAGAAAGAGGAGATGAATAGAAAGTCAAAGAGGGACAAAGCACAGGGCAGATATATCAAACGGTGTCCACCCTGCAGCGTCTTAATGGCTTAGTAGCTGCCAAATGCTGCGACCTTGACACTCAGGGAAGATTCTAAGCAGTACCGAGAACAGACAAGCTGCTTTAGAAGCCATATAGTGAGTCTCCACGTTTGACATTCAGTTGCTCAGAAACTGACAAAGAAATGGACTCCACGCATCACAATGAATCTCTTTAAGTGAACGTATGAAAAGTCGGTGTAATGGGTACTGCATGTCATCTCTATTTGGTTCATGATTGTGAAGCTAACAAAACACAAAGATAAAAAGTCTGTTTGTTAAGAACGATTCCAAGTAAGGAAACAAAACAGGATTTATAATTTGAAAGGACACAATGACGCTGGACAAAAGATTCTGACTCCAGTTCAAATTTGAGCTCAGTGACTGTGAATGGACTCAGATACTCAGCTGCACGTTCAGCTGTCGGTTAACGTTTCCCCCTCTAACAGCAGACGTACACCGAGGCAAGAGCCTGTGTTGATTGCCGTTTGATTGTCTTTTTAACAGAATTACCAGACCAGTTTCATGAGAAGACATCACTAAATTCTGCTGCAGAATTGACACACGTTCAGTAATACTGCATAGATTTTTTGGGCGATTGTGGCTCAAGAGTTGGGAGTTCGCCTTGTAATCGGAAGGTTGCTGGTTCGAGCCCCGGCTTGGACAGTCCCAGTTGTCTACTGGTGGTGGTCAGAGGGCCCGGTGGCGCCAGTGTCCGGCAGCCTCGCCTCTGTCAGTGCACCCCAGGGTGGCTGTGGCTACAATGTAGCTGCCATCACCTGTGGGTGGATGACTGGATGTGTAAAGCGCTGTATAAATACAGACCATTTACTTTATTTTTGTCCGAGGGAAAAATGTTCACGGCAGGGGTCGACAAAAAACGAGGAGACAAAGAGGAGAAATGTCTCTCAGATTGTGACCAAAATGGAAATCTGATAGTTTACAGAACAAGAAGACGAGCTGCAGTGAAAGACTGGATAAAGTGATTGAGCAGAGAAATCCAAGCTGTGATCGATACGTGGAGTTATTTGTGGAACAACAGGCGCAGGATGTGTTGGATAGTGGCTGTTTCTGCAGAGGTCAACAGGGTTTATATTTAAAGACGCTGCTTTCATGGCTCACGTTGTTTTTATCTCTTGTTACACTGAAGTTGATTCTGAGCTTCATTGTTTCCACGTTCATTACTCGAGATGTTCTACAGCCCTCGTTTGATTCTTCTCAGTCTTACTGAACATTTGAAATCCAAAACTATAAAAACAATGTTTCTATTTGCACGTGATTTTGTGAACAAACAAGTGATGCTTCATTTCGTCTTAGGGAAACTCTGTGCAGTGGGCAGCTCCATGAGGTTCATATCTGGGGCCTCTCGCCATCAGGCACCCTGTCCAGCCTGCAGCTCGACATCTTAAATAAGTGAAACAGTAAGAGTCAAAACTGCCACAAACCAGCTACATTTAAAGCAACTGTTGACCACGGTGCTGTGCGTTTAACATAACTGAACTCAAGTCAGTTCAGGTGTTTTGGAATAATTACTTATTGGCCGTGATGCTGATGTGAATGTAGCCCAGTCAGACCACAGATATGAAGCTCAGGCTGAAGAAACGTCTCGGCTTTGTCTTTGTAACAAGAAAGAGGAATAATAATAATAATAATGGATTGGATTTATACAGCGCTTTTCAAGGCACCCAAAGCACTTTACAATGCCACTATTCACTCTCACATTCACACACTGGTGGAGGCAGCTACGGTTGTAGCCACAGCTGCCCTGGGGCAGACTGACAGAAGTGAGGCTGCCATATCGCACCATCGGCCCCTCTGGCCAACACCAGTAGGTGAAGTGTCTTGCCCAAGGACACAACGACCAGGACAGAGAGCCTGGGGATCGAACCGGCGACCTTCCGGTTACAGATACGCTTCCCAACCCCCTGAGCCACGGTCGCCCAAATAGCTCCCATTTTTCCACATTTTGAAACTACATGTTTCTGTAAGAGGATTCATTTATTTGTTTTTACTATTTTGTCAGCATTATGAAAAGTTCTACGTTTTTTAAAAAAGTCCTAGCCCAGCTCTGGTGTCGTGTTGGACGTGTACACACAGAAAGTGTTTTGAAAGAGAAAATGTCAGACGTGTGAAGGTGAGCTTAATATGCTGCGTATGTTTCGAGGTTTGGATGTATGCGTTTGTAAAGTCCTCCTTGGTGTGTGTTTCTGTAGATTGTTACCCAGAAATATGCATTTGTAAATCTTAGTTTGAGCTGGTGGATCGTATCATATCATCATGACAGACTGTGATAACCACATCTCAGAACAGGCTGCTGCTGAACTCACTGCTCGACTCTACAGCAGGAAACATGAGGACTGAATACATCAACATTTTCTCAGTAAACTGTATCTAAAGATTTCTAATGGGCCCAAATAGTCTACACATACAAAGAAATCTAAATCTAAAAAAGTCCATAAATTATGTGCAATAAAGCGGAATAACAATCCAGCAAGCTTCTGGAAGTACTTTGATCTATTTTTTCTGTACTGCAGTAACATTTTGTAAGCAGTACTTTTACTTGAAACCAAACATTTCTAAATAAAAGACCTGACTACTACAGGACAGATTAGTAATGCCTCGTGGCTTTTGTATACTGATGAAACTACAGTTGCAGAAACAGGCTGCTAGCACGTTAGCTCTGCACACTCACTGTGCAGATGTGTGCCAAAGATTTACAGCTGACAGGCTGAACTTTGCTGAAGAAAAACCACTTTGGCTTTTGGGCTCCGTGCTGCCACAGCCATAAATTCCCATCTGAATGGAAGCATTTCAAACTGAAAGCTACATTAGTGAATACACATCACTCTGCCGCTCCTACGTGAAGGCACACGGCCAGTAAACTATAGACCTCTGAGTAGCTGCTTATAGCTGCCAGGCTTATTTAGCTGAACCAGACACTTTACACACACGAGCAGTGACTCAGTGTTGTCCTGCATTTCACTGTGAATATTACATTTCATTCAAGTGTTGAAATGATGACTAACTGCTACATGCACACAGGTATCCCATGCAAAGTGGCTGTGAGTGTGTTATGACTCGTTTCTCTTTAAGCTCACAGCTGGTTGTGGATTATTCCTGCACTTCTACAGCGTTTTACACGAGTCCACACATCATTAACAAACTGTGTGCACAGAAACACACAAACAAACCCATGAAGTAGAATGCATCCTTTTGTAGCGAACTGGATTTACAGCCTTTGTCTCACTTTAAGACATGTGGATCAGACACTAATCCCATCATTTTTATTATTATATAATCTACTTAATGGAGACCTAAATGTAAGCAAACACAGTTTAAAGGTTTAAATAGAAAAATACAAGGACACAGTCAAAGATGAGGCAGGAAGCAGCTGTCAAAAGTCTAATGGACAGTCTTTTAATTCTGTCTCTGATCCCGTCGGCTTAAAAAGCCTCCGTGTCATATCATCGACGGACTTTCCTCCTCTGCACACAATACAACGTATAAACAGCTGATATGCTAGTGAGGCACATCAGTCCTGAGCAGAAACGCTGCAACTCTTCAAGCTGAGATATAACACGCAACCAATTAGCTTTACATTCAATTCAATTCAGTTCAATTTTATTTATATAGCGCCAAATCACAACAAAAGTCGCCTCAAGGCGCTTCATAGAAACAGAGAAAAACCCAACAATCATATGACCCCCTATGAGCAGCACTTTGGCGACAGTGGGAAGGAAAAACTCCCTTTTAACAGGAAGAAACCTCCAACAGAACCAGGCTCAGGGAGGGGCGGGGCCATCTGCTGTGATTGGTTGGGGTGAGAGAATGCATGAATACATGAAATTTGCTAAATAAAGAACACATTTAAGTCAAAGTGACACAAAGTGATTCTGCAGGCAAACGAGCAGAAGGCTGGACAGCTGAGCCCACTGAAGCTCCCTGCAGTAGGCCATGACTGTGAAAGGTCATTGTTGAACATAAAGGTTGTAAAAAACTTTTGGGATCAGAGACTTTCCCCTTGTGTGGTCCAGCAAGCATGCAAAAGGTCAAAAAGTACAGTGCTGAGGTGTGGACCCGTGGTTTATCAGAGAGACAGGTATTGTGTGAACAGGTGAAGCCAGCATGTAAAGCATTAACACACTAGCCTAAACAGCATGCGGTGTCTCTTTATCTGATGATAATGAGTAAATGTCCTGACTACAAAGTGAGCAAACCATTTTCTCCACTCCAAAAAAGATCTCGCTCTTCTTATCAATCAGTTTTTCTAGACTGGATTTCATCCAACCAGTTCTGAGTGTCAGGCTGGAGACCAGAGTAGGTTTGGATTTGAATCCACGGGCTAGCTGAGGCCTTCCCGTGTCTGAACGAATGGTCGCCTACATCTGTGTGAGCCTGTGACAGACTGGCAGAGCACCGCTCAGCGTCATCAGCGTCATCAGTGATGCTGAACGGACAAGCAGAAGAAAATGGACGAATGCTGAAACTGCAGCCAGATTCAGTCTGTGACGTTACTGCACAAGCAAAAACATTATATCGTTTGTATAATTGCATAAAATTACATACATTCAATACTTCAGTGCTGCATACATGATCGGCCTGCAGCCTTTTTTGTCTCATTGCTCTCCTGATCCAGCTCCACCACCTTCCCCACTGCAGCTCAGACAGTGGACAGGACAGACTACCCAACCTGCCAACAGTGAGTCTATTTGCAGCAGCAGCAGTCCTGGTAAAAGCTCCAAAGGAGATTAAGCCAGACTCCTAAGTCAGACTCTGCATTCATGTTCATGGACAGTTGCGTTACAGGTGTGCTGTCATAACTGTCTTTTAATCTCAGTGAGGTTTTACCTGGATAAATAAAGGACTAATAATAATGCGTAAGAAAACTGTGTGCAGGATAAGTGCATGCACAGCTGATCATATAACAATGGAGCACAAAAAGCTTTAAATACATGTGGAAGCCCAACTCTACAGCCTGAGTGTGCGTCAAACAAAGGATGCAAAGAGGACATGCTAAAACATCTCTGCCAAAAATAAGAAGATTATACAGATTATGTAAAGTTTATGAAACTAATCTCTATTATTTAAAGATTTAATACTCATATTATCCAATAAAAGTACAACTATTGTTGGTGGACGTACAGCCGACCATCTGGACACGACAAACTGTGCGCAGTGGTTTACAAATAGCCAGGTGATGCTTCTTTTCTAATAAGCAGTAGCACTGAGCCGCTCACGTCACCGGAAAGAGGCCCTCCTATTGGTTAAGCGCTGCTGCATCACGGCTACATGGCCGGTGTCACTGCAGAGCGGCCTAAGCGGCTTCCCTCCTGCTGACACTACGGTTCCAGCCGGGTCACATGGCTCTGCTAAAGGCCAGCGCCGTTGTATTTTTAGAAGGAAGAACTAGCTGTTACTAACTTGGTTAGGTGATTAGGAAATGATTATATATAAGACAGCTTAAATATGGTGTAGAAAAGGATACGAGGATATTAAATTGAATGTTTCTGTTCTTTTAATTTAATAGAAATAATCAGTTCATAGATTATCTTGGTCACTATAAATGTTTCCTAACCTAAAGTCTTAAACTTCAGAAACGAATCAGCTAAACGTTTGTGATGTCGCAGTGAGATCTGAATATAATATCTGCACTGAAGGCAATAAAAAGAACAAGAGTTCGGTCCTAAAAGTTAATCATCAAATTATTGAGGCTGGATTTTGTTTATGGAGGCTGCAGCTCCAGGTCGCAGTGATATAGAGACACTTTTGTTCCACATGACAGAGGATGGTGCTTTGAAAGTGCTCGAGCGTCCAGAGCACTGAGGAGCACAGATTAAAATACTCTGTGATTGTTGCTAATGCTGCTGCTTTGTGCACAGTCAGCCATTAGCACCCGCACAAACATGTGCGACATAAAGCTTGGTTTGTTTGATCGCCATGCAATGAAACAACTTTCACTTCGTCCTGCATCAGTGATGTGAGCTATAACTCACTATGTGTGTTACTTTTATTTGATTGATGGAAATCAGTTTAAAAAGTAACAAGACTGTTTGTAAAATGAGCACAAAATCTCGTTGTCGGGTAAAAACATGAAAACAAAAAGTCTTCCCAGGTAAAATGCACGTGTCACAGCGACTCAGCTGTTATAACGACAGTTTCTGTCTCACTGCCTCCATCATGACCTCCTCCTGCTGTGGAGGATAAAGACGTTCTCACTGAGTCCAACTATGAAACCATCTGCTAGAAGTAGCCATCTCCATCTGCTCGATACGATCTAAACACGGGAAATCTGATCAGCTATGACAACCAGCGACGCCTTGTCTCTATCCTCGTATCTGTGACGTACACGTTGGGTTTGCTCATGTTGACGGAAGCAAATAAAGCAGTTTGTTGAAGCTGTATCTACGAAAAGTCTGTCTTTGTCCTGCTTGCTCACTCTTGGCACGCAAAGCTCTTCAGTCAGTCAGACAGAAACTGGGACTCACTAATAAAATCCACCCCCTGATTTCTTGGCTCCCTGTGAGCTCCTCTTCACTTACAGCCGTTTCTTCTTCCCATTTTCCTACAGTTAGATCATATATATAATAATATAGAGTTGGAGGTATGTCACCATATGTGAAGGTAACATCCTTTCCCCACCACCCTAACACCCTCAGACAGGTCATGACAAACTACCAGCTGCTGTGTGGATGACTTTAAAGTGTAGCAGACGTCAGAGAGACGTGGACTCGCTGATAGAGGCCGAGCTGTGAGAGTGGCTCCATCTGAAGTCTTTCCAGAAAGGTTCAAGCTGAGTTACTGCTCCATGGACCTCACCTACCACTACCCCACAACAGCTCATTTGTGTTGCAGAACCACTGTCACCATCTTTATATCTTTATTTTGGACTGAGTGGGTTTTCCTAAGCTTACAGTGACTGTGATGTTACAACATCTCTGTTAATTCTTCTGTTGTGTTCTTGTCTCTTCTTCTCGCAGGTTCACGTACAGTTCGGTCCACAGATATCAGGACAGAGACAATGTTGTTTCTGATCTTGGTTCTGCACATTAGCACAATCGATTTTAAATGAAACAGTTGAACTTTAGACTTTCAGCTTTCATTCAGCGGGTTGAACAAAAAGACTAAAGCATTTATTTAACATCACCCTTCATCTCAGGGGCTCAAAAGTAATCAGACAAATTAAATAACTAAAAATAAAATGTTCATTTCTAATACTGGGATGAAAACCCTTTGCTGACAATGACAGCCTGAAGTCATGAACTCATGGACATCAGCAGATCCAGGTTCCTCCTGACTCTCCCTTTACTGCAGCAGCTCTCAGTTGCTGTTTGTTTGTTTCTGTCTTCAACACGTGAAAAGCTCAGTTGGGTTAAGATCAGGTGACTGACTTGGTCATTCAAGAATATTCTACTTCTATTCTACTTCCAGCACTGTTGTCTTCCACAGACATCATCATCACAGACATTTGGAGCTTTCCTTCTTCCTCAGGATGTCCCAGATTGTAAATTTTCCTACTCCACTATTGTAGAATTTTCCCTGATGGACTTTTTGTTTGTTTTCGCAGCTTCAGGACGGCTTGTTTCCTGCATGGACAGCTCCTTTGACCACATGTTGTCTGTTCACAGCAAAATCTCCAAATACAAGCACCACACCTCAAATCAGCTCCAGGCACAAAGACATAACGAAGGAACTGCCCACACCTACCTGAAACAGCCTTTGAGCCAATTGTCCAGTTGCTTTTGGTCCTTTTAAAAAGAGCGTACCACATGTTAACCACTCTTCATCCAATTTGAATGTGGATTCCCTCGAAATGAAAGCTGGGAGTCTACACATCATGTCCACGTCTGTTATAGAGCTATAACTGGAAAATGTTTCAGTGAACAGGTTAAAAAACTAAACTTGTGTCAGTCTCCTAATATATAAAGACCTAACTGTTGGACTCTTATTGTATTTCTTAAACTGAAGAAGAGACCAGTTTTCTGCTGTCACATCGTTAGTAATGAACTGAAGCTCTGCTTGGAGGAGCTGTGTATGTGCTGTCTCTGCTGCAGACAATAAAACAGGCACAGTAAACCTGCAGTGTGTCCAACACTCAGTGAACAACATCACTGAACAGAAACGGCGCAGACACAGTTGTGAACCTCCTGAAAACAAATGATTGAATCTTTTCATCAGATTAATAAAAACATCTGCTCGATTGAAACTTTGCTCTCACTGATTAAACAGAAATCTTTCCCTCGACACATGAAGCACACGTGTGGTGCAGCGACTTTGAAGCTAAATGACAAATCATCTTGTGCACTTTTAGGAAACCTGGATGTGACCTGAGACATTATCACAGGTTTCATTCACGCTCTAGCATCCAATCACGTGTGCCGGCTGTGTTTAGCTCGTTACCTTTGCAGCTATCGAGGAGCTGGGCTTCTCCAGCAGATCCCACAGCTTCTGCCTCTTGTCAGGACAGCAGCCCTGGTCCTCCTCCTCTCCCTCCTTGTCCCGCAGCGTCTCCGCCTCCCTCCTCAGCTCCTCGTTCATCTGCTCCTTCTTCTGATGGTAGCGCGCCTGGCAGCAGGACTCCAAGTAGATCTCATCGATGCCCCAATAGTCCAGCTCCTGTCCGAAAGACAGAGCGCACATCTCCTCCATCATGTGAAGCTTTCCTGTTCTGTAGAAGTTGAGGATGGAGGAGAAGGCCACCGGGTGCCGGTCGAAGAAGTATTCGTTCTCGGCGAGGGTGTAGTCGTCGCAGATCTCCAGCAGTGACTCGTGGGTGTTGCAGTCCCGTAGCCGTCCCAGACGAGTTCGGGGCAACCGGTCGAGTGTTCTCCATAACACTTCGTGTGTGAGCCCGCCGACGTTGAGCCTGACCCGCCGCGAACGGGCCTTAGTGCGGATGATGTCCACTGGCTCAGGGGGGAGGAAAGGAGCTACAGCGGGTCGGGGGTTGACTTTGGGCGTGCTAAAACTCACCTTGTCTGTCATGTTTGCTTTGACTGCTGTCTTACTGTGGGGGTGGGTCGCCTCAAACACAGGCTTCTGCAGTGTGTGTGTGTGTGTGTGGAGCTCGATAAGATGATGGCGGCGGCTGGTCAGGGGAAGATTGCCCAGGCCCACCAGGCCCACCTCTCTGTGTTCAGGCCAGCAGAAGTCCTGGTAAGATCCATGTCTGGAGAAAGAGACACGAGCCATTAGACAAGGACGACCAGCTTATTCTACAGAAGATCTCCTACATGGGAGATTAGATTAAATTAATAAATACAGAATTATTCTGAAGTGGCACAGTATAAATAAAATTGAATACACGCTTTTTAGGTGCATATACATTCAACTCAACAATTGGAGCACCAGGTTTGAAGGTGTTTTGCAGACACTTTGCCGAGCTGTTGTTTTTATCTCGTGTCTGGTCAGCTGGAATCTAAAATTGCTTCTCTGAAATAAAAACACACTGTGTGTTACATATGTAATGTGGGATTGTAGAATTTAGCAGCTTATGTGCTCCCAGTAAATGCTTCTGCTTTGTTTGAAAGCAGATAGATCGCAAATTACAGCAAATTAAAGTCAATCAGAATATTTTATTTTGAAAAGCACATCACATAATCTAATATTTGCTAGTTTGGACTTTTACTTGTTTAATTACAAAGAGTTCTCTGATAAAATCAGTAAACAGGGAAGAGCGATTTGAATCCACCTCTGGGGAATATCTGGAATCTAAACAGCACTTTTTAGTAAACGGAGCCATTGTGCAGCGAGTCTGTGGAGCTTATGCTGCCATTAGAAGTCCTTTGACTCTTATCTGATTGTGTAATGGAGTTCCACAAATCCCAGCAGCGGCATAAGGCCTCGTCTCCCCTGGCTCAAGTCTACCTTAGTTAATTATAGACCGTCGATCTTCTCCTGGGACGCTCACAGGACACAGAGCTGCTACGTCACGACTAGAAGAGCATCTTTCGTGTTTCCCCCCAGAGTCCGGCTGACGTCTGCAAACAAGCACTTGGCTCGGTACACTCACTTCATTAGAATGATGAGATTGCTCACTAATGATCACGTAAACTACTTTGATCTGCTTCCGTTTCTTCTCGTCCTTTTCTTGGACACCGCGACGCTAAAGTTAACGTCCAAAGTGAGGACGCTCCTTTCTGTCAGGCTTAACTCGCGATTATGCGCGAGTGCAAGTTTCCACAGCACAGAAAGAAAGACAAACTGCGCTCCTCGTGTCAGTTATGGCTCATAAAACACGAGCTTACCTCTGTGGAGCAAGCTGACATGGCGGAGAAGTCCAACTTTTGGCTTCCCGGGAGGTCCCACCATAGTACCCTGTGAGTTACCCCAGCTGCTGCTTCATGTCCCCGCCGGCCGTTAATTCGTGAATCCCGTCGAGAACACGCAGACCGGCCCGTGGCCACATTTTGCCCCAAAACACACCGTCAGAGCAGGAGGGGAGCAGCCGAGCGCCCACGGAGCATCAGCAAATAGGAGCGCGAAGCGGCGCGGTCTGCGAGCGTCGCCGGACTGAAGGAGGAGAAATAGAGGGACGGAGGGGGGTGGGGTTGGGGGTGGGGTAATTGGATTGAGGTGTTCAGCACCAAGGACAGCTCCAGATCAACGGCTTGCAGCTGAACTGCTGCTCGGAGCGTCACTGAGCTTCTCTCAGTGTTTGAGACGCTGTGGAGAAGCTGCTGGTTTTTCTACAGGAACGTGAAGCTCAAACACAAGGGATCCACGAAATAAAGTTACAACACACACACATCACAGAAACACTTCATCAGTTTCAGTTTTCAGTTTTATTTGTCATATGCAAGTTAGCACAGGGTCAACATTGCAATGAAATGTGTTTGACGAGCAGCAGTCACTCAGCAGCATGATACAGTAGGAGAAAATATAATAAAATATAATAAAATATAAAAATAGTAAGGAGCAAAATATTAGAGAGACGTGGTAAAAGAGAAAAGATGACTAAATATATATGTATCTATAAATATAAATATATGTACACTAGTGATTCAATAAGAAAATCTTGAGAAGAAATATGACGGGAGGGCAGATGGGATATTGCACAAGAATGAGCAGCAGAAAATTACAGTATTGCACTTTTAAATATAAATATAAATATCAATAAAGTGAAGTGACCAGTGCAGATTAAACAGAGTACTTGTGAAGCTGCAGCTTCTGAGTGTGTTGTGTGTGTTTAAGTGTTGTGGTTGAGGTGTCGTATGGCTTCAAAAACTGTTTCATGTTCACTGTTCATGGTAAATGAATGAATATTAATCATGAAAAAGCAGCAGTGCGTCTATATCTCATAACACGAGAACATTCATTCAACACTAATTATGTCATGAATCATGCAGGACGATCACATCTTAGTCTGGGCTGTAGTTTCTTTGGACTGACTAAAAAAACTCAGCTTTTATTGTTTATTTCTGTGTGTGTGTGCGTGTGTGTGTGTGTGTGTGTGCGTGTGTGTGTGCGTGTGTGTGTGTGTGTGTGTGTGGTGAGCCTTTCCTTCAGTAACTCGGATTAACAGGTCATTCATGGCAAAAGACTGACATGTAATCACCACCAGTAGGATGATGTTGAATACTCACACAGAACATCACATTTTTAACAGAAAGGATGAAGCTCAGCAGACAGAGATGAACGTCTTCCTCAAAAGATGTTGATGTGATTTCCTGAAGCTGGAGGAGCTACCTAGTTAGCTCGTTGCACTGGTGGTTGAACTAGTTGTGTGATGCAAGCGTGGCGAGTTTCTCTTTCACCTGAGAGCAGCTGGAAAGCAAACAATCTGTGGCTGAGCTCTGACACACTGCTGCCCTCTTCTCTGCGATCTACCCTTAAGCCAGTTAGTGCTAACAGTAAATAATGCCGAGCACGGCCAACGTGATGCAGATGATATTGACGAACTCCTCGATACTAATCAGATCTCTGAACTCAAACACACACAAACACAAAGTTACGTACATTTTTGCTACAAATACATAAGAATGATATTTGGGGACAGGAAACAGGGAAAATTCAACACAGTTGAACCACAAACTGTGAAGTATTCATTAAACTCAATGGATCCATCAGCCGCATGGAGGAACTGGACAATGTTGTCCATCGTATACTGGAATGCAGTGGCGGTCCTAGCCCATTTGGCGCCCCGGGCGAACACTCCCTCTGGCGCCCCCCCCCCCCCCCCCCACACACACATAAAACATATTTAGGATTATACATTAACATGAAACTGTTGTCGGAACCATACTGAGAGAGTATGCATTGTATGCAAACAGCTACCAAACAGCCATCATAATTCCTCATACAATGAGAACAGGACAAATCAACAATCAACAATGACTCATTAATATTAAAATCTGTAACATAATGTATTGTTTGGAGTTTAGTCTGTTACTGTTACTATTTTTACCATTTCTTCTTGGAGCAACTGTAACACACATCATTTCCTTAGAGATTAATAAAGTATTCTGATTCTGATTCTGATTGTTTCAGGATGACCTGCTATTATCCAATCACACATCTGATTACCTGCATCTTTTGCTCGTTTCTCCTCCTCTTCTTTTCTCTTTTTTCTAAACTGAGGACCTGATGGCTTTGAACTTTTCTTGTCCATCTTGGTTTTAATTTTGCACTCCAGTATGAACACAAATCCCCCAACTCGAGGATCACCACAACATGACCTAACACACCTACACCTTAGTTCACAGATTTGCTTTGTCTAGTTTATTTCTGAGATTTCACACAACCCAGGATTCAAATCATGAATATATAATGGGCTTGGATTTACATCATTATGAACGAAATGTGCTCTATTTGGAAGCAGCCAGCCCCCCTCCCCTTTCGAAGGGCTGTGTGTGAGACATTAAATCAGGGGCGATTTTAGCCCAGTTTTGGAGGTGCTTCAGCACCCCCAAAATGAATCAAAGCACCCCCAAAGACGTCTTACTTTTTTTGAAAATATTTGCTGTTTGTGGGACACACTACTAAAAGTATAAAAAGCATACAGTACTTAATTGAGATGGAACATTTAAACAACAAAAGTATAGATATCCCCCCTCCCAAAATGGTTTGTTCCAGCCCGGCTCTCTCCTACTCGCTCTAGCGCTGTTGCTGCCAGAGCGATGGTGGCTGAGACCACCTTTTTTTAGTGTTTTATTTGTTCCTGAGTAAATCGGTTTGGCTGAGATTAAAGTTATAGTTTTTACACAGCTGAATAAACGTCAAGCAGACAGCTGATTATCAGAAGTGTGAGATGCTCGAGAATTTACTCCGGTGTCCTGTTATATTTTAGATAGCAAGGAGTTTATTAAACTTCACCGAAACAATCTGCAAATTTCATTAAAATTTAATAAACTATCATCTTGTCTTTATTTTTAGTTAGCACAGACCTTAAACACTTCAAGCTGTAAGCTAATGATAGTTATATAAGAGCAGATGCTGCTGGTGCAATAAGCTGTACGTTTTACGTCCAATGGATGATGATCTGATTAGTCGACTAATCGCAAAATTAATCAGTGACTAGTCGACTATCAAAATAATCGTTTGTGGCAGCCCTAGTTGAAAACGTGTTTTCCGACGATGTTTGCTCCGTAGTAAAATTAGCGATATTTGACTGCCCTGTTGATCTCATTGAAATGTATACAGCCTATTTAAAATGTAAAACTTAACATTGTCTGTAGCCTGCTGTTGTTACCACTGTCCTGTTTGAAATGTAATGAGAGAAACTGGTTATTTTGTCATATGTGCCGATATTGAACCCAAGGTACTAACTAGCTAACTGACTGGATGCCCATTAACCTTATAACTCCTGTTGTGTGTGTGTGTGTATGTGTGTGTGTGTGTGTGTGTGTGTACAGATTGTCAGTCCAAAGAGGGAGAGAGGAAAGAGGGGAACATGAGGTCAAAGTACAAGATCAGGAAGTACCAGGTAAGAAAACAGACAGGGAGTACTAACAGGCAAAACAGGAACTGTTAAACTGGCAAAGAAAAAGAAAGACAAACAACTCATACAATCTGGAAGTTGTGTTCTCCCTATAGTCCAGCTCTGAGGTCTTTACACTGGCTGCCTGTCCGTCAGAGGATAGACTTTAAAGTTCTGATGCTGGTCTATAAAGCTCTGAATGGTTTAGGACCAAAATACATCAGTGACCTCCTGACCCAGTATGAACCTTCCAGATCCCTCAGGTCATCTGGATCCGGTCTTTTATCAGTTCCCAGAGTCAGAACCAGACACAGAGAAGCTGCATTCAGCTTTTATGCTCCTTATATCTGGAACAAACTCCCAGAAAGCCTCAGATCAGCTGAAACACTCAGTTTATTTAAATCCAGGTTGAAGACTCACCTGTTCTCAGCTGCATTTGAATAAAGCACCAAATCCGCACTCAAAACTTACATTTTAACTACTGATTTTATCTACTGTTCTGATTTTATGTTTTGATTCTATATACTGTTTTGTTTGTTTGTTTGTTTGTTAATTAGTTAGTTAGTTTGCTTGTTTTAATCAATTTTAAATCATGCTTTTTATTTGTTTTTGTTTCTAATGTCTCTGTAAAGCACTTTGAATCACCTTGTTGTTGAATTGTGCTATACAAATAAACTTGCCTTGCCTATATTAAAGCTGCTATACAGAATCTGCAAAACAAACTGGGTTGTCAGCCCTGGCGCTGCATTACCATATTGAGCTTCAGTCAGAGGAAGTCACGGTTGCCAAAGACTTTATAAAGCTCAAGAGTGAGGCTGGTGCCATTCCAGATATGTTAACATTGTACAATCTTCTGGATAATCAGATCTTCACCACACTGAAAACTGTTATTCAGGTTGCCCTAACAAACCCAGTTAGCAGCTGTAGCTGTGAAAGGTCTTTTAGTGTCTTGAGTCAGCTCCATACCTGGCTGAGAAGGACCATGGGTCAAAGCAGACTCCAGCACCTGGCTGTGATGTCAGTTGAGAAAGAGATGCGTGAGAGACTTGACCACCAAAATGTGATTGACAGATTTACCAACCTCAAGGTGAGGCGACATAGGTTAAAAGAAAAGAAAAAATCTGCAGAGCCATAGTAGTATCTGCAGTAAAGATCTTTTCATACATTGTATACATTGTACCAAAGGCCAAGTGTCTCCATTTTCTAATGATATTTTGTATATTTCAAGGACTCTTCTATTTTTGGAGTGTATTTTTTATGTATCTGTATTGTATTATACATACACTTTAGAAGTGAATCTCTGTCCAAAAAATGCACACAGTTTACTTTTTACTCACTATGAGCATCATTCATCATTTTCCCCAGTAATTAAGGTTAGGATATGTATTTTTTTTTTAATTCCAATCCATTCTTCTTTGGCAGCATTTTAATAACCTTGATCAGATTTGATAGTTTTGTTACAGACTTTTCAAAAAAGTGTTTTGCTTTTCTTTCAAAAATGTGGGATTAAATTGTGTTAAAATGTACAAAACAGTGATGTCATGTTTTGTGACCCAGGCACAGAGAGACTTGATGAATTTAAGAAACTTATGATTTAATAAAGAAATTTGCAGACTTGCACAGAGAGGGTAAAATTATGATGACTGATAATGGAGATGAAGACAACAGATGATGAGGACAGGGAGGAACAGGGGTTTAAATGCACCAAGGAGGCAGTCAGAGAGAACTCGGGACAACTGGAGACATTTAGGGATGCAGGGACTGACAGAGAGGGGGAAGAAGTCTCATTGTGATGAGTAAAGTTTACCTTGCCTGGATGGGCAGCTCTCTGGGTGCTCAGCACTCCCAAAGCTCTGATCCTAGAATCGCCCCTGGATTAAATCATCAAACTGTAAATTATAAATTGTTATTGATCCTTTACCCCGAGTCCTAAAGTGTAGATTTATTTTCTTACTCTTCTTATATTTATTGTTTGTTTACTTGCACTGGAGCCTCGTCGTCTCGTCTCTATATACTGGACTGTATGTAGCGGAGATGACAATAAAGTTTACTTTGACTTCAGCAGCGAGCAGGCGCACCGAGGGCTCTCGCGCTCACTTTTCTTGTATAGAATTTCGAATTTCAAATTATGAGTCTGTATCATGATGTCTGGTGTTTTCGTGTTTGTTGTTTTGTTTTTATTTTGTTTTATTTTGCGAGTTGGTTATTAGATGCTGCTCAAACCAGCCAGAGAATCCCCCGCTGCCCCGCCCTCTCCTCCCTGTGCCGCAAGCAGCAGGCGCACCTCGCAAACGGAGGGCGCCCTTACTCCCAGCAAATGGGCGATAGAAAACCGATTGGTGCCTATGCCATTCCCAGTATGCGCTGGCTGACGTCGGGGCAGCATGAGTACGAGCAATTTTTTTTTTTTGCCGATATCCGTGATGCCGCCCCCCACCACGATGCCGCCCCGGGCAACCGCCCGTGTCGCCCGTATCTAAAACTGCTACTGCTGGAATGATGAATACTGAACTGACGTGACCACAACAATCACAGGGCACCGTCTGAAAGAACGTCATCCACCTCTGGCAACAATAACAATATATGTATATGTTAAATGGGATCATTTCAATAAACAGACCATAATGTACTGGGCTTTGAAAAAGACACAGATCCAGAGAATAGTTTCTTGTCTGACATCAGTGATCCCTGGCTCTCTTGGTCTGCATGCCAAATATCCTTGGGGAAGATACCAACCCTAAGTTGCTCTGGGATACATCTTGGTCTAGGCGTATGATTCTCGCTTGCGAGCCCCCAATTATGTTATGGCCCGTCTAGGCGCGGCCAGACCACAACATAAAGGGTGATTCATCCTCAGCCCAGCCCAACCCAACCGGCAGACCATTCACTGTGTCACTGTGTTGATATGTTACTCGATGTAAGAGCATATAGGGGTGGACCGCCTTTTTGTTTGATCAGTTTTCTCCTGTTTTCGTTAGGCAAGGAGGAAAGTGATTGTCGTTTGGTTTAGTTCTTTTTGGGTAGGTAAGTTGTTTATTCCTGAGATAGGTTACCTTTTGTTTGTTGTTTTGGCCTTGGGTTCACCCTGACGTTACGATATGCTCCCTTCCTTGGTTTAACTGCACTTATTGTAAATAAATCACTGTCACAAAATATTAAGTGTGTGACGTGCTGCTTGGGGTTGGACGGGGATGGATCACCCTTTATGTTGTGGTCTGGCCGCGCCTAGACGGGCCATAACACATCCATCAGAGTATCAATGTCTGCAAATGTTAGTAAGCACTTAAAATCATAGAAGAAAGTGCTTGGGTGAATGTGGCATGTTGAATGAACAATAGGCTGTGAGGTCAGTTCCTTGATCATTAATATGCAAATCCTGGACAGGGAGGAACGCTGGTTTGAGTGAGGAATCAAGGAGGCCATTTACGTGAAAAGGGAAAGACCATCTCTGAAACGAGGAAGATGTACCCGAGGGTCCATCTGTCACCATCCTACAATGCTGTGATTCCCCAACTCTCTGTGAATGCTACTCATCGTCTTTGATCAGTGGTCATGACAATTTGTATATTAATGATGATAAACTGACCTCACAACCCATTGTTGATTCAGTGGGCTGGACCAGTTGTGCAAATGTGCTGTTATAAGGTTGGAAACCTGCAGTCAGCTGAGACTGAAGAAGCCACTTGGATGAGTGACGAAACGTTTCTCCCACTGAAGACGTCCAGATAGACAAAATCGACCTCGTGGGATTTACTTACCTGGATGATGATGCATAATGACCAATGCATTGAATGTTTTTCAGTGTCACACAGGATGCTTACGATGAAGAAGACAGTTCTGGACACCTGCTGATGTGCCAGTTAAAAGAAAATGATCTTCCCCTGAAGGTGCTGGTGCAAACAGTTCTAACATATAAAATAAATAGTCAACTCTGAGTCAGCTCAAAGAGAAAATGTGGTGGGAATATATTAAATATATTAAAATACTTGATGTACGTTTTCACTGTGGTCACTAATACCCCTTTAAGGTTTGGTCTTCTGCAGGCAAGACTCAATTTGTGGCCTGTTTTAGCTCCAAAGAGGAAGGAAACCACAAAGTTCAATGGGAAGAGTCATTTTTCCTCGGTTCTCAGGCCAAAGATGTGATGTAATCCAGGCCGGTGTAACTACGAGTAAATCACTAAATCTGCAAGCAAGGAATTAAACTACTGTAAAATATTTCATGGTGGTACAACCGCTATAATACTGCTGACTGATACACCTGAGAAACTATTCATTTGATGATGAGATGAGATAGCCTTTATTTGTCAGTTGCAGGTCTTTTGCCCACAACCGAGATGACAGACCTTGCCGACCGTACATACAATACAAACATCACATTGGGGAGACAGGTCAGGCTAGGTAGCGAGGAAAAAAACATTGAAATGTGTAACACAAAAGGATAATACAGGAATGCACAGATATCAACACACCACAGCACAATAAACACAGACAGCAACATGGGAAAGAGTTCCAGTGTGTATCTGATCTGGGACCGCTGCAATCTTTCGACTGCGCCTCCAACTGACCCGATGTCCACATCAGAGGGAAGGTAAGCGTTGGAGGTGGCGTTGGATCCGGGGTAGGGAGGGTGATGCGTCAGTGAGTGCTTATCAGTGTATATGTATGTGTGTGCGTGTCCATAGTTCAGCTGAGACAGTGTCCTTCGCCCTGCCAGGCTAAGTAAACAGTCTTCCAGCCAACCCAGGTGGCCTCGCATGGAATGGGAAGAACAGACTAAACAGTCGTTATCAGGGTGTTTTGTTCAGGTCCGGCCTTGCAGCTGGCGCCGAGAGGGTATCCACATGAAGTGATGTTATTTTTTTTACTTTAGTGCGAACAGCTCATATGAATTTCAAAGCAGTTCTACAGTCCAACACTGGTCCCGTTGGAGAGCCGCGAGCTTCGCCATACTTGCGTTCTGTGATGTTGTCATTTCTTGTGCTCAAGGAGCCGACTTCTGAGAACTCACGGCAGTGTGCCTCCCCGAGATGTCATCCAATTTGCACACAGAGATGTTATTCCGGGCTAGCCCTTCCGAGATGTATCCAGTCTGCAGTCAGAGATCTTATTCTGAGTATTCACAGCAGCCGTAGCCTCTCCAAGATCTTATCCGTGCTGCACTCAATGAGCCCATTTTGAGAAACTCACGCCTCTCCCATCGTTCCAATCCCAGCGGGCAGCCTTGTGGGGGTTTGAACAGCCGGTTCCACTTTCTTAATTCTTCGATAAGTCAGGGCCAAGCCAACTCCGATCAGCCAGAACCCTGTTACCATGGTTCAGAATAGGTAGATATCTTCAGCACTCAGGCTCACCCAAGCCCAGACTTCTCGTTGAGAAAGGGGTGTCAATAGCATTTAGGGACCAGTTGATCCAATCCATAATTCCTCTTTTAGGTTTTAGAGAGAGTGTTCCAGGGAAAATACAACAAAAAACACGAGACTAGACAAGGACATAAGCAGAGAAGATAAGGGAGAGGAGAAAAAGTGCGTCCGCCTCCTCCGAGAGCCAAAGAAGAAGTATTTCAACACAGACTGAATAAATAAAGAGACCAACGAGTTTTTAACCACGATGGACACTGAAAGCTGTTCATCTAAATCCCTGAAAACTTAAAGCCAGAGGCAGCGAATATTTCAACATCCTGAAAACAGGATGAAACTCAAGATTTATTGGTTTACAAAGTACACAAAATTCCTTCCATATTCATTTGTCATTTATGGAACGCCTTCCATCAAAAGCTTTGACATTAAGACTTGACATCAACAGGTATACATGCGTCATTAAATAAACAGAAACACACCGGTATTAGAACATATAAAATTGCAAAACACATCCTACCAGCATTGTGTTTTTAATAAAAATAAATAAATATTAAGAATCGGGTAGACAAGCAACAAACGTGGGGTGCTGGGATAGAAACTTCTGACCCACGTTTCAAAATGAAAATCATTTTTTTCCCGATTCAGATGAAGGAGCAAAGTCACGCCTCGTTGTGAATGACGCGAAGCTCAAAGTACTGAAATGGGGAAGGTCATATCAGAACATCAAAACAATACTGTGGTCCCGAATGTTAAAATAACACCACCCTGAGCAAAAATAAAGGACGGCTTCGGTTCATAGACAACAACTAAATGCATAGAAAACCCTTGGAGTCAAAGTGTTGGTTAACAAATGAGAGTCAGCAGGGGAAGGACATGAATGGAACAGCACAACATAAGTAACCTAATGAAACACAGCTATTATTACATCGTTTTGTTGCTTTGTTTATTCCACTGTGAGCTCAAGTTTTATTGGGATCTTGGTACTGAGGTAACACTTCTCCAGTGGAGGATGTTTGCGTGTCTTCACTTGTGTTCCAGTCGCAGCAGCTGCTCTTTGCCATTAATGGTTAACGAGCGTAGCCGTCCGTCCTCTTCCACCTCAACTCTCTCCTGGCCGTTCTCTACAATTCTGCAGAAACAGAGAGCATTTGACACCATCTGAATCGTGAAAATCCTTTTACACGTAATGGGAGCAGCGTTCGTACCGCTCGTCTGCTGGTGCAGTGTTTAGTCTGCTGAGATATTGCTGAGATGATGATTAGGCAGGTGTAAACATGGGTCAAACTAAGCCTCACCTCCTACTTCCTTCCTACTCTCCTTAACTCCTGCCTACACTTCAAAAAAGAGCTGTTTTTTGCACACTGGATTTTCTGGAAACTTCCCTCAAAATTAAATGGCAAAAGTGTGTTTGGCTTTTTCTTCTTGATGCTGTTGTACTGAACAAAGGGCTGAAAATTACACTGGAAAAATCATCAACAAAGGACACACAAAGCTACAGAACACCTCTGGCTGCTTCGATACACCGATTCAAGCAACAGATCTTTTCCACTCTGAGGTTGCAATTTGACAAATGTTTCATGTTGGTTCAGTTTGAAATGAAACCATCCATTTGTCCTCTGCTTCACAGAAGAGCTATGCACTGATTCGATGTGTCGTTTGCAGGCAGAAGTTGGAATTGATTTAAACCAATAAAAAAAGAAACTGTGAATGTGAGCACCTGTATGGAAGGTCTAACCTGTACACAGGAACACCGTGAAGAGTTAAAGACACAAATGCACAGGACTGATCCAAGTCTCGATTTTAAATTCACAGTAAGACTAAAACATTCACTATCCATCATCCATCATCTATCCAGACCACATTTAGATCATTTTATAAACATCAGGGATTCAAAATGCAATAAGCCAAGTCTGATTAAACTGTGACTCTGTGGAAAGGTAAGAAACAAAAAATGTTAAATAACGGTAAGTAACAAGGCGACCTTAAACTGGCAGAAAGCATGAAGCATGTATTGATATTATCGCCGATCATCTGGCTTTTGCGATGCAAACATCCGTACACGCTGCATGATAGCAGTCAGGAAAACCCTGTGGCAGAAAGCTTAGACCTTTTTCTGATTGACTGATTGATACGATTTGCACAGCAGTTCACAACTATCAGTGACAAATGTGCCACTCAAGGGTCCAGAACAGAACAGTTATGTTGTTGGACATCCACATGTGCACACAGCAGGTTATCTGCACTGGAAACACTGGAAATCTTCTGGGTTACAGAACGAACGGTTTGTTTACATCAAAGTGACTATAAGTATAAAGATTATGGGCTTCTTCCCGCTCACAGACCAGGAACACATGGACATTACAAAGATGGCCGCCATGTGATGAGACTATTACTACAAGATCGCCGCTGTACTAAAGCAAAACCTCAACCGACGTCTGCAAAGCTGAAAACCTTCAGCCTAATCTGACTGTGATCTCAGCTCTGATTAAAAAGCATTCAGTTTTCATACAGCACATCCAGCTGAGGACATTCCTAAAATTCCTGAGAATTCCTCTGAGAATCGGCATCTGCCAGCTGCTCTCGCTTCATTTTTAACCTGTGAAAAGCTCAAAGAGCTGCTTCCCTGACAAGTGATGTATTGGATGGGTTATGCATTGAAAGGACTCACTGTGTTGCTACACCAGGACGCGATGATTGTGTTCATCTTTCATTAAAGTTAAAATTAAAGCGACTGTTTGGTTTAGAATTGGGCGACACGGAGGCTGAGCTCACTGATGACACCGCAGGGATGGAATAAAGATTTGTGCACAATAACTGAGAATACATTAACCGTACGATGCACATCGCTGCTCTGTGCACATGAGGGAGTCGCAGTGAAGATTTTGTCACATGCTATCTGGTAGGTCAGTACCTTTTAGTAGTGATCTTCCTGCCGTTGACGGTCTTGGTGGAGGTAGACACAGATCGAAAGTTGCCCATGCTTCCTCCACCTCCTCCTCCAAAAGAGGTTGATGAGAAAGAGGTGAAGCCGCCACCTCCCATACCGCCCATTGTTGTCATGTGACCCATGTGACCGATATGACCCACGGCGCTCATGGAGCCAAAAGAACCAAAGGCTAAAAGTAAAAAGTTGATGTGTTTAATTCATTTAAGCAAAAGATCAACACTGCCAACAGTTGTGGAGCCGCTCTGCAGCAGCGTGTGCTTTACGCTGGCTAACAGCTTACCTGGGTCAAAAGGGGAGAAGCCGGCACCGAAGGCTGGGAAACCAAAGCCCCCCAAAAAAGGGCCGCCTGACCGGCTACGACTTGCCCGGCCTTGGTGCCGCCGGCCACTACCGAAAAACGAGTCATCGCTAAATGGATCTGGACCTGAGAGGAGAAAGAGTCAGAGCGCAAGAATAGCTGAGAACCACAGCAAAGGCCCAGTCTTCAAACATGCAGTTGATGTACCAGCTTTGTTCAGCTGAATGGAGGTCTTACCAAAAAAGTCTGCAAATGGGTCTCTGGCACCAAAGAATTCCCTGAAAACATCTTCTGGGTTACGGAACGTGAAAGGTTCATGGAAATGCTCTCCATTGTGGAAGTGCGCCCCTGAAATATCAAGTCAGTCAAAAGTGATGTAAGAAGTGTACATCTGACCAGAGGCGGAAAATAATTCCAATTCCTTGGAATCGTTAAATCTGCCTGCCTAACGGTGCCGCTTATCAGTTCTCGCTACGATCAGCTGATTTCATGTGTCGGTGGAGGGAAATAGTGACGCAGTCTCCAGCGTGGACATTCATTTTATTAGGGATGCACCGATACCGATACTGGTATCGGGTATCGGGGCCGATACTGTAAAATGTGTAAAATGTGTAAAATCGGTTAACTTTTACGAGTTAACCGATACCATGAACCGATACCAACTTATTTCATTAATCAGAGGGTGGCTTGTCATTTTTGTTGTAGTTTTTTAGATTGGCCACCAGGGGGACATCCCACGCTAAACAGGCACAGGGTTAGGCGAGTGAGACTGGCGGCTCCAGATAAAAAAGAGAAACTGGAGGCTGCTGTAGCTAGGCTAAACAAAATGTCAGCAGTGTGGAACAGCCAACTTTAACTCAGGTTTTGGAAAAGCGAAGAAAAATGTCAAGAGAAAATCCACGGGCAGTTAAAATAACAGAGGCTCGACTCATTTTATCGCTCTGGATGACCAGCCAATGCCGGCCGTGGAAAACATAGGATTGCACCGTCTTCTCAGCATACTCGAGCTGCGATATAAAATTCCCAACCGCCCACACATCAGGGAGATAATGGTGCCAAAACTTTCTGAAGAGGTAAAGACAAGCAGTGTGCGCGATGTCAGTCCTTGGTTTAACGGCACAGTGGACTGATGATCCACAGGCAGATGAGGAGTTCGTCAATGCCAAATACTTTTGTTATTTTGTTTGTTTGTTTACAATATGGACACTCTGCAACAATTTAAAAGTTTATTTTATTCTCAAACCTAATTTGTATTTATTTTATTCCAAACAGAAGTGTTTATTTATTATTCTGAAAGCTCGAGACAGTGCCAATAGTTCAGTGATATTTTGTTAAATTACAGTGTGGAGACTCTGCAATAATTTAACAGAAGTGCTTATTTTTCACTTGAAATGTTTTTGTGGTCATTTTTATTAAGATTTTATTTTTTATCGGCAGAGAATAAAATAAAACCTGTCTTCCAATTCATTGCATTTGTGTGTGTGTGTGTGTGTGGTAGAAGTATCGGTTTTTGTACTCTGTATCTGCAAGTACTCAGATCCAAGTATCGGTATCGTATCGGTTTGAAAAAATTGGTATCGTTGCATCCCTACATTTTATTTTTATTATAAAAAAGGATGAGAGCGCGATGGTGACGTGGAGACTGCGGGACAGGAACAACTGCAGCCTGTGTGTCAGATGATTTTACATAACAAGTAGTGTACTGCATTACTTTTAAGAAAAGTGTTGTGTAATATGTGCAATAATGACTTTGAGTAATGGGCCCAAAACTGATCACAACAAAGAGGGGAAGCACCTCCAACATGCACAAACATTTGAAACACAGCATGTGGAAGTTCCCATCCCTATGTGCACGATTTGACAATCTCCATGGAAAATGTTAAAGTGGACGCGATGACGCCCTCACACATCGTAAAAATGCTACAAATATGCTCTAGTGCCAGTGTTCAAACCACACAAACAAAGACGTTCACAAAGTTACAGGTGCATTTACAAAGAGATGCTTACCTCTTCCACCATTGCTCCCTGTCAGCCCCTCTTTGCCATAGCGATCATATAAACTCCTCTTGTTTGCTAAAACAGGGAAGTGACAAGTTTCAAAAGCTGAAAACAAACTGTGGGAAAACAGTAATAAATGCAATAAAATACAGAAATACCAGGATCACCGAAGAGACAGAACTGTGTGTTTTCACTGAGTCGACTCAATGAAAACACACCGTCGCACACAGGTGTGATACAAACCATCAGACAGGACTTCATAAGCCTCTGACAACTCCTTGAACTTCTTCTCAGCCTCCTCTTTGTTCTCCGGGTTTTTATCTGGGTGCCACCTCAGGGCCAGCTTTCTGTACCTGCACAGCAGAAGTAAAAGGTGCTGTTGCAGTGAAAACAATGAAAAAGTACAGATGTAAGAGAGCAAAACATGAGCACTTCTGATCTGAATTTTCTGACCAGGTTTCAAAGTGAAATGTGACGCTATGTGTCGGCTAAAGCCTCGAAGCACGCTGCAAAGCGCTATGTTCATGTCAGAGGGGAAACTATTACTCTTCTCACTCCCAATTCAGATAAAGGATCATTCAGCTCCCACGTGGTGCAGATGTGACGCAGCTCTGCAGCATTTACCTGTTAGCTTGAACTCCTTCAGCAGTTTATTAATAAAGAACCAGACAGAGCCTGAGAAAACTGCAGGCGATGGCATCTCTGCGCAGGTTCTCAGCTAGGACCACATTTAAAACTTCAACTCACGCTTTCTTTATGTCATCTGCAGACGCATCCTTCCGTACTCCTAAAACCTGGTAGTATTCCACCATGATGAGTGGATGACTGGAGACACTTCAGAAAGCCTGGTGAACCTGAAACAGTGAAGACGGCCACTTATTAGCTTGATCATTAAGTATCAAAATCACTGCGTCTGCAGAAATATTGAATTCACGCCTCTCTGGAAGACTTTGGATTCCAGGAAGTTTTTTTGTGGGATCGCAGTCAAACAACCAATTTGTTAAGAAATGTTCCAGACTGAGCCGAGTGCCTCAGATGTGTTTGCGTGGCAGCTGTAATAAGATTAGATCAGATTCTCTTAACAGCAGATAAGAAACTACACTGGCTCCTTCATTACCTCATTCAACACTTCCAAAGTGAAGCGTGTGTTGCATTCGTTTCTAGAGAAACCGAATGCTTTAATAAAAGTAAAGATGAATCATGTTTCAAAAGTATAAACAGTTGAAGGGAATTCTGTGAAACTCCACACAGGAATAGTGGCGTTGGTTCCCAGGATGTTCTTGCTGTGAGGCAACAGTGCACCACCATGCTGCCTCGTGATTTATTTACTTCCAGGGTGGATTACTGTAATTCGTTATTATCTGAAGAGTCTTCAGCTGATCCAAAAAGCTGTACTCAGAGTACTGACCAGGACTAGAAAGGGAGAGCATCCTTCTCATACTGGCTTCCTGTTAAATTCAGTGCTGAATTTAAAACCCTGATCCTCACATACAAGGTCTTGAAAACCTCACAGCACCGTATGAGCCTGATAGAGCAGTTTGCTCTCAGGCTGCAGGCTCACTGATGGTTTCCAGGATGGAAACTACGTCTTTTGTGTGACTGTTGGGTCTTTACCCACAATACGAAGCTGTTGTTGTGTTTTGATGTTTTAGAAATAAAACAGAATTGAACTGAAATTGAAAACCTTTTTAAAATGAACATTTATGCATTTCTCTGGCACTGGGGCATTTCCAGGGGTAATGGGCGGGACTGTGTGATATGGTGTTTTTATGCTCACTGTACACAGAGCGTGACGTGACATCACCTGGTGCGTGCCATCTGTGGTGCTTCGACCTCTTGACTTTTGTAACCTGGCACGTTGCGCCATGGCCACAGCAGCCGGGTTGAAGATACGATCGTGTTGGTTTTTATTGACATTTTAATGACATTCCAGCTCAGGAGTTAAAGGGGAACAGTTTAAAAAGTTTGCAAAAACTTGGCAAAGTCCTTGCTTCCAGTTTCGACTTCTTCTCTTCCAATATCAGCACTCATGTGGTGATATTATCTGAGGCGTCCTGCACCTTAACCACGGGCAGCGATAGTGCAGTGAGCAGTACAGAGGCTATGCTGACGCCCTGCTCTGATACAAAAGGATTAAAATAAAAATGACATTATCAACAAGAACCTTTGTAGTAACGTTTTTTAAGGTCCCACCTGGTGAGAATTTGTTAAAATAACAGTAACTGGCCCAGTAGGTGGAACTCTCCCCTCTGGTTCAGCGTATGCAGGTTATGAGGTCTTCTGATCATTTTGAATTTAATTCTGTGGATCAGTCATAATGTTGTACTTTATAGTTAGTTTTCATTTGGACTTTTTCTTTTTAATCCAGTTTAATTTCGAGAGTGGGCTCGCTCGCTTCAGCTTTATTGGTTCTAAATGTTTCATTTTAGTTACTTTACTAGTTTCAACCTTAGTATTAGTCTTTTTATATGAGCGTTATTAAAGTATGGAGGGCATATGTGATTCAGAAAAATCAGTGCAGGTATTACAACAGAAACTGAACTTTTTGAAAGCAGCGCCACTCTTCAAATTAAAAACAACTGTGAAAGATTTTAATTGTTCCAGCTCCACCTTTCAGTATTTTGAACATGAAGGTGTAGCTCAGCCCTGTGAGCCGCTCCTGTGCAGACGTGTGGCCTGAACATGAACACCAACAGCTTGTGTCTCGCACTTTTATCTGCCAGTTACATATTTAGTCTGAAAACAGGCAGACTGAGAAGATTTAAACGTAAAATGGAAGAATGCCTTTCAGTTACCATCTGAACCGGACGGAAACTCTCCGGGCTTCACTTCTCTGAACCCAGAGTAGCTGCTGCTACCCGGCTAACAAGGGCTGAAAGAGCCGCTAATGGTAACAGCGAGAAGACTAAACATAAGTATATTCAACAGAAAGCAATCTCACTGAAATACTACTCGTACCAGTAGCTGCTTGGCGAACCTAAAGTAAGCTAGCTCTGGCCGGCAGTAAACAAAAGTCGCCATATCGTGAACGCTATCAGTCTTACCCAGCGGAGGATCAGCAGTCTGCGCTCTCAGTCGGTTTGTCGAGCAGACACACGGTCTGATAATCGGCCCGTGACAGAAACTAAAGAGGTTTATTCATCTTCAGCAATCTGTACATTCTCCGATTTAACACAACGTCCTGTTTCTTTCTTCTTCCCCGCCTCGCGTCTTCTTTAGCTACGACGCTTAACAACAAGCTTAGCGTCTCTCTACCGCCGCCCACCGGACACAGGCGGCATAGCTGCTGACCACTAGCGGAAGCGTCCAGGATCACGACTTGGAAATCATTAAACATTTCCAAACAGACGTATGGGAATTAGTTTGTTGTATACTTTTACCCACTGTCAGGATTTACAGCATGTTCCGTGTCTAAAATGTGCCATTATTATACACCAGCACTGCACAGAAACTGGACACAAACTTCTTGAACACGCATGTCAGGTTCATTGGCTGTAGGTGTGCACAGTTGTCTCTCAGCAACAGATTGGTGACCTGTCCATGGTGAACCCCACCTCTTGTCCCATAACATCTAGGATGGGGTCCGGCCGAAATATGACACTGAATGAATTACACTAGGAGAGCATCACCTGATTCTCTGGGACCTTTGTCTGGTTGGTTTTAGCTTCTGGTGATTACCAGAACTTTTTGATCCAGGTGTTTTTCATGTGAACTTTCTATGAAATATATTAAAAAACAAACACTTGAATACCACGGCCTCTTGAGTTATTTTCTCTTAAGGTATCCTGCTTTTGTTCCATTTCTTTAATGCTCAGTCCATACATGTAATTTGAAGTATCGGCTATTAAAAATGAAACTGTAAATTAACTGAATGCTGTACAGAAGGTAAAGAAACATGACTGACAAGAAACAAAGTAACACAGGGAAGTTCAGTAAAAGGAGAGGACATAAAGTCTTGTGATGCTTTGCACCTCTAATTAGAGCCGTGATGCAGTCCATTTATACAATACAAACTGTATTTGTTTAAGCAGGCGTGTGATCAGGAACAAAATGAGTGAATACAGAAAACAGGCTGCAAGAACCAGTGAAAATAAAGTATCCTTTGTTATGCTAGTGTGACCGAAGGAGCAGGACATGGAAATAGGCTTTATTTTAGCAGCTTTGAGGTTGCCATGGAGGTCATTGTAGTCATGGTCGTCATGGCAATGGTGGGCACAGCGATGTCTTTAAAAATGGACTGCGTGACACCAGAATGTGACACTTTATTCTCGCTGAGCGTTCCGATGATCATCTGCCGCATCTCCCTGCTGGCGTCGCCACGCACGGCAAGCAGCGCCTGGATGTGCTCCTCCCTACAGAGAGCCGGAGGGACAAACAACCTCAGCCACGTACAGGCAAACTCGTTATAGACACATGCTGTATTCTGCGCGGTGTAGCAGTTGATGGCCTTGGTAGCACTGTCACGGCTCGGATGATCTGATATCCTCGTGTTGGTGTTGTTCCCAGATCATCATGAAAATGTTGTTCCAGGTTCAACATTGCAAGTGACCAATCACATTATTGTGACGTTATTCTTTTGCGCACCAACCCATTCGTGCATTAATGAAATTCCAATGTTGCAAGGACAATATCAATTCTGCTTAGCGTTTATTAAAGGGTTAGGGTTAGGGTTAGGGTCCGTTGATCGGCGGACAAAGGCGGTTTCTCGCAGCTTAAGTACAGTTTTTTGTTTTACGCCGGTTTTTCCCGAAGTCGCAAAAGTATGACATCACAACATTCTGATTGGTCACTTGCAATGTTGATCCTGGAACAACCTTTAGTATGATGATCTGGGAACAACACCAACACGACGATATCAGATCGTGCGTCACGGCTCACTCAGTGATCAGGCACACTCCAACATTAGTGAAGCCCAAGGCACTCTCTTTCTAAACTAAGTCTGAAATGCTTTCTTCTCATGGCGTGGTCATGCTTAACAGAAAACACGATTCAGCGTGCACGCCCTCATCAAGATGTTTAAAAAGATTGCGTGAAAACTCTCTTTCCTAATGCTGCGACGTCAGGAGCAAATTCCCACCTGGAGTCAGAGTGGAATATTAATCAGTTCTTCTTGTTTTAACTTTGTATGTTTTCCACTTTAACCAGAAGCATTTCAAAGTGGACATGAAGCACTACATGTTACATCATGGAGCTCTGCTCTCAAAGGCTGACACAGACGTGATTCAGTCTCTGAAGCTGGATTTAAGAAATAAATGCTTAAAGTTTATAACCTGGTGATGTAACCTTCTGTGCTGACAGAAGATGGCGCCAAACACTCAAAAATGTGAGCACGTCTTAAATCCGCTACAGACACTGTTACAGCTGTCAGTGTTGGAGAGCAGGGCTCAATATATGAGCTTTATACACTTAGTGCTTAACGTGCACTTAAAGCTCCAAATCAGTGAACACACAACATCGAGAACAAGAAAACTGATAACTAAAATGTATCAAATTAAAAAACTATACCTGCACACGAGACGCAAACACTTGAATATTTATTCCACTATAAATTTGTTAGAAGCTGCTTGATTTCTTTCCCCTGGTTCCTAGCACCAGGTCTGGATCTCCATTGTGGTTCCTTATAACTGCCATGGAGTCTTTCTTTTAAGTCTGTTTCCTGCATCCTGCGTTTGGGTCATCACTCGTGGTGGTCTAATGGCTGCACTGACG
The DNA here is from genome assembly GCF_056152115.1 of Neolamprologus brichardi. Classification (NCBI taxonomy): domain Eukaryota; kingdom Metazoa; phylum Chordata; class Actinopteri; order Cichliformes; family Cichlidae; genus Neolamprologus; species Neolamprologus brichardi. The sequence goes on from NC_142117.1 coordinate 2,918,047, forward strand.
CAGCGAAAGTGTCTTGAACCCTGGCTGGGGCCTTTCTATGTCAGGTTTTTATGTTCTCCCTGTGAGCGTGTGGTACATCCTCCCACAGTCTAAAGGCGTGCATGGATGTAAGCGGTGGGGGAAAAATGGATACTGTGTAGTATGGTGATATTTTGTTTGCTAATAATGTATGGATACAGGGACAGCAGAAATCGATATTTTGTTACAAAAAGGTTTTTGTGCTCTGACTTCAGAGCATGTTGATCCTTTTTCTGAGCAAGAATCCTGACATTCCTTCACTGTCCAAATGTGTTTAACTTGTTTTGGCAGCAATAAACATGACAGTTTACTTATTTTAATTTAAGACATGTTTTATTTTAATTAAGTTTAAAACTTTTTTATTTAATGTAAAATTATATTTTGTTTTAATTGACTTTCAAATTCTTCAGTTGCTGAAGGGGCTGCATAGTTTTCATAAACTGCATAGTTCAGAATAGCTATAATTGTACCAGATGGTTGATTCAGTTAAGTTGGACTAGACTGTAATACAAACCGTTCAGTTTGTCAACAATCAAACTGAAATGAGAGAAAGACTGAGTGTGAGACTTTGATATTAGAGAAAATGAATATTGATAAAGTTTACCTTTATGTACAGAATCTGAATATCGCAAAATATTTTTAAAAATTGCAATAATATCGTATCGTGGGATGTATGGTGATTCCCACCTCTAATGGATGTAAGGTAGATATATAGAATAAAGAGTTGGTTAAGCTTAAAATAAATGAATACTATATGAATGTGAGTATGTTGCATTACTCCTACACTAAACTAACAATAAGTACTTTGATTTTTAGGAATGAATTTGATGACACGTTCAATACTTACAGATAAATCCAGCTTCACAGACAGCGTTACATCTGTATCAGTTTGAGAGCAGGAAGTCCTCTCTGTGCAAACTGTCCTGTTTCATTTTACTAGCAGACTTCACAGCTTTTTTTTTTAACTGTTAATTATTGTCAGCAACTCCTTGGCCACAAATGTCATGTGACACTGTGCAACTACAGTAGAAATGCATTGTGGTGGGTAAAAAGCTTATTTTAAGGAAAACTCAGATCTGACTGGTGACACGATTTGTGTAGCGTTTATTTCAGGGTAACTACTGCAGTTAAAGCTTGTGCTATTTCCTCAAATGACCATGAAAGCAGCAGAGAGAAAAAAATGTTTCGTGTAAATGTGCCATATAAAAAAATGATCCCATCATTTCAGTTCTTGTATATGTCTAAAGTACCATGCTGCAAATATGGGAATGATGCTGACGACAGCTGGAATGCTAGTGAGCGTTAGCATGTGTACCTGATATCAGGATATTTAGACACCAGCGTGGAGACCTCCAGGAACAACAACGTGGGGTCAGTCAGCTTGAACACTTCTGCAATAGCAGTGATGGCACCACAGAGCCAGTCTGTGTCCTCACCCTACATGGTGAAAAACAAAAGAGAACCAAGAATACTTTCATGTGCTGCTGCGTGAGGATCGTGTGCATCATCTGCTTGGCTGTTAAACTCTTCACATTAATTAGAGTTTGGGTACAAAATCCACATGAAAACAAAACTTTAAAGAGTCAAGTCTGAGCTCATTTAGGTCAATATAAGAATGAATGAGGTATTATGTTAAATTAATATACATTCAGACATTATTGTAGTTTTTTTTTTTGATTAATCTGAAATAGGGATGGGTATTGATAAGATTTTCACGATTCCGATTCCATTTTCGATTCTGTTTAACGATTCGATTCTTTATCGATTCTTTTTAAAAAAGGAGAACACTAAGGTCGATTAGCTTAGAACTTTGTTTTATATCTTCTCTTTGAACAAGATAGAAATTTAGGAGTAACATGGCCTTACAAACCCAACAGTGAGATCTTAAGAGATCCACAGCCTACGGCTCTTCAATGGGGTGTCACAGGGTCCCCAGGAAAAAAAATTGTAAATGTAAAATAATAAAATAAATATTCTTCTGTAGCAATAACAAAGTATAACATCAATTATTCTGTAGCAATTACACAAGAATATCCAGTAATGTCCCTGCCTACAATTAAACACATTCACTTACTGAAAATCATCTGCTGTGGCAAATGGGTGCAAGCCTTTGACCACAAACTGAGTCACTGCTTGGCGACATTCGTCTATCCTGCCTGAAAGGAGACGCTACCGGTAGACTGCAGCGAGAACTGCCAGCATCTGAGCCAGACTCTGTCTCTCATCATGGTCACCTAAACGCACAGTAATGGCAGGTTTTGTAATAAGGCAGATCGCGCTAACATAATATGCACTGTTGTTGATTATTTACCTGCCGCATTAACGGGAGAGGACGTGCAAACGTTACCGCTGCTGCTGGGTTGAGATTCACGAGTCCGGAGCGGAATTAAAAACACGACATTCATTTAAGGTCATCGCGTGTTTTGTAAGCAAATGCTTTTGCATATTCGTAGTGTTTCCTCCCTTAAATGAAATATCTACTTTGCAAGTATTGCAAGTTGTCCTGTTGTCATCCGTTCTCGTAAAGCAAAACCAAACTTTTGAGCGTTTGAGCCGCTTAGGCGCCGTGTTTCCTGCCAGGTAAATGACGCTCCGCAACGTGGTGACGTCATTCGGGGCGACTGGAATCGATAAGGGAATCGTTTGCAAAAATGGCAAACGATTCCAAGGAATTGAAACACTGGGAACCGGTTCTCAACAAGAACCGGTTTTCGATACCCATCCCTAATCTGAAACATTGTAGTCATTCGAGATCCTGGATTTTTGATTTTCATGAGCTATAAGCTGTAATTATCAACATGAGAGAAGAACCACACACTGTCCACATGTTTCCACACCAAACACCACTGCACACGTGAACTTACCGCAGCCAGTTTTCTAAAGAGGAACTTGAACTGATCGGCTTCCTTCATCATCCTTTCAGCTCCCTCCTTTCTCTCGTCAGGGTTTTTAAAAGTGATCCTCTTTTGCATCACTGCTTTAATGTACTCGACGACCACCCTGCGCAGGGCCTCGCTCGTCATCTCCTGCACACAGAGCAGGTTCGGCCTCAGAGTAGAGTTACACTACAGCTGTGGAAGCTACGGAAACAGCTGAAAACATCGTTATGCACTTTCACTGGACTCTATGACTGTTTGCAAAACTTCTACCTGATTGAAAGGTTTCTTAATCTTGTTGAAGTCATTGAAATAGTCCTCCACCGTCACACAGATGGTATCCACAGCATGAGAGCCTGTCAGCCACTTCCTGGTCAGCAGTTCGTTCAAGTGACTCTGGAAAATGCAATGAGAGAATCATTTGTAATCAGTATATAAACATCTGAGAGGAAATTCTTATTATTCATTCGTAAAATAAATCCTCATTTGTATTTTTTGTTACTTTATTGCAGAGTTTAAGAGGTTTCATAAACAGCTGGTGCAGCTGTTTCACAGGAACTCAACTGCACCCTCGAAATCTTATAATAAGAGAATTTGTCTTAAATAACAGTTTGACTCACTTTCAGCTGATAAATCTGTAAAGTTTTTGTGTTATTATTATTACAACGTGTGAGCAAGGAGAGCAGGCCGGTCATTTACTCGCTCACAGACACACGAAGCAACAACACCTAACATACAGCAGATTCATCTGTCTCTTATTGATCAACAGGAAATATAGAATGAATTTAAATTTGATTATAAACACCTATATTCCTTTGAAGTGGACACCACAATAGTAGCTAAATGCTTTGCTGCAAGACTAGAGAAAGTACTTCCTCTGGTATCCTTTTATAATATATTTAATAAAAATCTGATGACAATATCAGACTGGAGTTTTGTTTTTTTATAGAAAATGAAACTAAAAATACAACAAACATAAACATGTAGTAACTACAGTGTTATTAAAAATATACTTTGTTTTTTTACCTCAAGATCAAGGAAAACTTCATCTAACAGGAACTGGCAACCCTCCTTTGCCACCTCATTGAGCGTCCTCTCTATGGCAGCGTCACTGTCAGTGGGCTCTGATGACTGAGAGTACTTCCTCTTCAGACTGTTGATGGACTCCCTGAGTGACAGATGGGACTGTTTACAAATGAATCCTCATAACACGACTGACCCATGAATCAGTTTCACTGACAGACAGCACCAGCGGTGAGCCAGCCTGTGTTTACAGAACATATCACACCCTCGTGACTTATATTAATATTGGCATATTTTTGTTTCCTCACCATAACTTCCAGAACACCACTTCTGAATTTGTGATGCTTTTTAAACACGAACAAAACAGTATGCAAAGTTTCGAAAACTAATTAAAACATAATAAATAATACAAAGACATATAACCTTATAATTTTTTAAACAGTACAGTCATTGCTAAAATGCAGAAACAATTTTTTTAAATTTAATTATTAAATTAAATTGAATTTGGGTAAAACCTGTGCAACAATAAAAACACATAATGCAACATCTTCCAGCTGCAGTTCATAAAGAGTAAACGAAGGACTGAGTAGCACATATTGCTGACAGCATCAACCAATAAGCAGAGGCCTTTATTATGAAAAAGGGACAATCCTGTGAAATTCTTATAATCACTGTCCCATTACTTTTATTTTGAAAATCAACACACATACCTGTGGTCAACAAAATAACTTCCTGTATAACACTAAGGGCTTATATTTTGAAAAGCCAAAAATGTCTGAAGCACATTTTCCTTCTATTAGGAAACTGAGGGCTTTTATTTTGAAAACCCGACACACACTTTGTCCCTTCTGTTAGCCGCTGCTGTCTCTTGTGCACCAGGATGTGTGTAACAAACAGGAGCAGCTGATGAAAGTGATTTGCCTTCATTAAGATCTCAGCACATCACAGCTGTATGTCTGAGCTTGAGCTCCGTGTCGTTGAGCTCTTACTGTATCAAGCACAGGTAAGCAGACAGAAATCGTCAACAATCTTTGCCAGCACACTGCCAGTCAGTGTGATTTGAACTTTTCTGAGTAATCCACCTCTTATTTGCATAATATGTTAACACTAGTTCATGAATGAAATTACAACTCACTTAAATGTCTGGCAGTTGTTAATGATGGCTATCATATACTGTACATAACACTGAGGCAGCTGCCTGTCTCTCAGGTGCTCTTCTTTGTAGCTCACCGCCTCCTCCCTGTACCTGCAAACAAAACACACATAGTTACTGGTAAAGATGTTTCCGTAGTTTGTTCTCTTACTTGTTCTCTAAATGGATGCAATTACTATTCATTATTAGCTACTTTTAATTTGGAGAACCGGGACTTTTATGAACCACGTTGAGGGTGTTCATTTTGCCAGATGCACTTGTAGCACACGTCCGAATGAAGTAAGAACAGAAACAATTAGAACTGGATTCACATCACAACAGTTTTATTTACAATGATCCGGATTCTCTCAAATGTTTAACATACTTCAAGCTTCAATGATTAATGACAAAGTCTCATCACACTGGTTTTAACTGGTCCACAGTTTTTCAGAGAACTATGTGAATTGTTTCAGTCTCACAATAAGTCAACACTAGAAAATGCAGACTAATAATTCTCGAGTACTATAAGGTCATTAGTACATAGTGCTGTGCAGCCTCAATTCATTAAAGTTGCTGGTGAATGATTTTACCTGCAGCACCACAATGGAAATAAAGGTATTTGTCAGTGTAACTCATGCAGTTGTCCCTTAGTGTACACCTCAGTGGACTATTACGTCCTCGTGAAAACAAAGTGGTGCAAACAAGGAAATAGCTACAGGAAAACACGAGTTTGTTTGCACAGCGCTAGTGTTTGCATGTCTGAGCATGAAAATCAAGGCCTGAAACTCACGACTCCAGGAGGTGCTCATCACGAAGCTGTGCTTTAAATTACACTTTCATAAATTCTAAATCACACTGACATTTTTCTTGAACTGTTACAAGAAAAGTAAAAAAAAAAAAAGCGTATGACAGAAATACCTGATAAGGAAAGTGTTCATTTGTTTCAGGCAGAGCTTCAGAACCTTTTCTTTAAAATCTCCATCGATCTGTGCAGCGACTTGTAGGTTCTGCTCAAACATCTGAGGAGTCGAGACAGAATCAGAGGAGCACTTTCAACAAGCAAGTACAATGTAGCAGACACAATACACTGGATGTCACAGCAAACCCTTTAAACTGCAGTCAGTGAGGTACAGCTTCAGTCTAATACTGATCAGTGTGACCCCGATACTTCCCCCACCGCGCTTTAGATCTCATTTTTCCTTCATCAAGTGCAGTGAAAATAAACTACTTTTAACAACGAGCAGTGTTGGAGAGTAACTAGTTAAACATAACCAAGTTTAATGACAGTTGTATAAAACGTTATCTCCTCCTTTCTGTGCTCTGCCTCTTCTCTGCCAATCAAAGAGCATTACTGTGAACCAGGCTGAGGCAGGTGAGCATGCCAGTGAATAAGACAAATGTTTACAGGAATAAAAATGGTGCAACATCAAAAGACACAAACTTAACAGAACGTGTGGAACCTGTGAAGGATCGTCTGCTACTGTTGACACATTTTGACAAATAATCAAGTGTAGTGTGTTTCAAGTAGTTAAACTAATTAAAGTAGTTACATGGCTTGTTACATTTTAAAGAGGTAACTAGTAATGCTGTTGAAAAAACAGGCGTGTTGACGCTTAGTTAAAAAAAAAAACTGTGGACATCATCTGGCTGAGAACATCCACACGAGGCGAGTTATCAACTTAACTCAAGCGAACCCACAGTCCAGATACTGAGAATCTTAAAGCTCTATACGGGCTCACTCCTCACAGGGGAGCTGTGTGTTACCTGAAAGACGATGGCCGGCAGCGTGGTCTGATAGTATCCGTCTTGATCAGCCTCAGGCTCTGTTTCCTTTTGCCAGTCTTTCTTATCCGTTTCCAGGGCCTTGCGTAGCCAGCCTGTTATATTAGACTAAAGACATCAAACAGAAACAGGAATTGACTTGATTTCTGTTCCTTGTGACATATTGTCATTTTTTAACCCTTTAAGACCTGCCATAGAACCAAGTCCGCCAGAGCTTATATTATATGTTTACATGCTGTGGAGCCATTTTTGGGAGCATTTCAAGTTGCTATACATCAATACAACCACTACAGCCTAAATTTTAATAATATGTCTGCATTAAGTGCATATTACTTACATAAATTGCAAAAAAGTGCAATAAACTACAAAAAAATTGAAAATCGTTTTTGTTTTTTTAACATATATTTCTAGTTAGAGAAATTTAAGAGGCTTATCCCTCAAAACTGTAAATACAAAAAAGTTGCACAAAATAGTTTCCCACCACAGGAAATTTATTTTGAGTGTCTTCATAGTTTTATTTTTGAAATACACCAATTTTTATATACTGCAGGAAAAACGAAAATAAATATTATAATGCAAATTTGCAAAAAAGCAGCATGTGCATCAAAATAAACTATTTCCAGCAGTGCAATATGAGTCCTAAGCATCCCAGAAACCACACAGAAAGTCAGAAAGTCAAACATAACTTTTAAAAACACCAGTATAGGCTCATGAGGCCTTGATGGTAAAAAACTACATTTCCACGAAAATGACGTCACTTCCGGTTTCGGGCAGGTCATGGTGGACATGCGATAGTTCGCACTGATGGACGTAGGAAGTGTTATGAACAGCTGATCGGATCAGCAAAGCGTGTTTCTGGAATATTCTGTTTTTGTTGCTGCAAGTGCTTTTTATGCAGTTTTTGCAAAACTATATGTGGAAGGAAACTGTGACTGAGGACAAGCTGATGGCATAAGATGTAAGTACAACTCCTCCGGTTTCATATGCAAAAAAAATTATTGCGCTAGCTCACGTGGTTGCAGAGCTACTGGGATTTAAAAATAGTTACGCAAAACGGAGCGTGCTGCTCTGACCGGCTTTAAAGGGTTAATGAGATGCTGACATTACAAGTTACAGATAAGAGGACATGAGGAGTTGGTTTTTTTTGCAGTTGGATGTTCAAGGACTCGGTCTACTGAAGTGCAGCACTCACAGTTTTTAATTACATGAGAATTTAAACTGCACAATATACTGTATAAATAAATATTACAGGCACAATAACTTGAATGAGACAATCCAGAGAGTTGCTGGTAGTAACTTACTGTAAAGGTCTTCACATATTTGCTGAGCAGGTCGTCCACCACCTCTCGCGGCAGCAAAGCCTCCAGCTGGTGGATGTCACACTCTGAACAGAGCTCTGGATGGCCCATCATCTCCACGCTGGGACAAACACACACACACATACACACACAGTACATCTGTCACACCTGCAGGTTCCTCATGAGTTTTGCTCAACAGTAGTAAGATGCCCCAGGGTTAGGTCAGTTTAAATGCATGCTTCCAAGTAGAGCAGGGCGATATGACCAAAAATATTTATCACGACATACATTTGAAAATAACGATAACGATATAATTGAGAGTAGACAAAATACTTTACAACTCCACAACTTTATTAGTGCAAAAAACCCATCAATGTGTTTTCACTGAAACAAGCAGCTGTTTTTTTATGTGCATTAAAGTTATATAAAAATGTAACAGTGCAAATTCCTCACTGACAGTTTAACCAAAAGGCATTTCCAGTGGAAACTGGCCGACATATCCTCAGCATAACCATGTATAATATCCACAAAACTTAAAAAGAGGTTATACACACACAATACGGTAATATTATGTTGAAGCACAGTACGTATCACTCCGCGAGGCTCCGCCTACGATGCCGTAATGCTCCGACAATCCATCAAGCGGTGTGGCTTCGTAGCTTAGCAAAGTCGTACTGAAACAGATTTTCGAGCGCCGTGCACATAAAATCGTTTCGAGGTCAGTAAACACAACCAGAGTTCATACATAAGGCACACGGGATTATAAGGGGCTCTGTCGACTTTCAGAAAAATCAAAGGATTGATTTTAAGTGCGCCGTATTTTCCAAACAACACGGTAATAACGACGGCCCGCTAGCATGCTCTACCAAAAATAGTGCTTTGTTGTGTATCTGACGAAAGCTAAACCAGTTCCACACCAGTGAAGCTGCAGCATTTTTACAAACCAGTTCAGGTTCATCTGTTTCATTCAACGATCCACTTTCACTCTTCTCGTTCTGCGTCGCCGCCATGTACGTATGTAAACAAAGGCACTGCGCATGCGCGTTATACCCATATTCTATCGCGATATTTCATTTTCCTATCATTGCCCAAAATTACACCGGTATCACCGTGAACGGTATGATATAGCCCAGCCCTACTTCCAAGCAAAGACTCACAAAGTGTGTTTTGTGTGAGTACCTCTTATATGTGTTGAGGACCCACGTCAGAAGAGACACGATCTCATTCGCCTCCAAGTCCTCAGAGGCCAGTTCTTTGACACGCGTGGACACAGCATTATGGTAAAGACGGAAAAACCTGAAACACGCATACATGTGCACATGTGGGTGAGCACGTCTCTGAATACGACACAAAAGCATATATGTAGAATATGTTGTTGACTCGTGTTTATTTGAATGAACATGAGCACTTAAATACACCAGATTTGTCCTGGGGGGGGGACTACTACATGTACAAAGCCCCTTTACCTCACTATGGAAACAGTTTGATAGATCTGCAGATCTTCAGTTTTTTAGTGATGTACAAATAATCTGAGGATTGTTGGACTGAAAGACATTTATAAACATTTAGCATAAATGTGACTTCACACTCTTACAAGAAGTGATATCTCTGACCTGTTGAATGTGTTGTAGTGTGGGGGGAAGCACTGCACCATGAGATTTTTGACAACAATCAGATCGTCCAGAACATATTTCCTGGTTATTTCTAGAAGACGAACCAGCCACATTTTATCAGCCTCTCTTGTGACTGCTTGTGTGCCCTCGATGCGGGTGCTGACTGTACCCTCCAACACCTGCAACAGAATCCACCACAGGTTCATAAATGCTCTCTGGCTGTGTGGCTGCGTCAACCATGACTGCAAACACAGGTTTAAATGAGTCAAAGGGGTCACTGCAGACATACACCCGTCCTACAGCTGACAGAATACTAACCACATGGTCAGAAATACAAAGACTGAAATATTTTATGAAGAAAATGAAAATAAAAGCAAAGTTTTGGATAAGTACACACAAACACAATGACTGATACGATTTAAGAAGAGTTGGCAGGGAGTTTTCAGACCCTTTGAAATTGTTTCTGTTGTTATTATTCTGCTCTCACCTCAAACATCTTGTCCTTCCACTTCTTGGGCCGCCCAGGCGGGATGAACCCAGTCTGCTTTTTCCGGTCAACCATACGCCGATCAATCTTCTCCTCCCGCTCAATGATACGAACTACTGACACCAGCATGGTGGGGTCACGACGAACCGTTACCATGGACCGCTGCAGTACCATCCATAATTGTTTAGCCAGCTCGTCTGACAGTCCCTGAACCTGGAAGAGAAGAGAAAGTGAAGGCTTTTTGAGAGGCTTCTGTACAACTACTCGTGTTGAACCAGGCCATGTTTTTAATCACAGGATTTTTTTTGTCTGGTTAAATAAAGGTTAAAAAAAAAAAAGAACACAAGTTTAAGGAATTGGTGTCACTTCATGAAGCCAGGTCAAACCAGTGTTGCCAACTCCTCAGTAAGGAAAATCGCTATTGGCTGTCCTAAAAGTCGCTAAATGACATCATCACCTAATTTGCATAATTGGTCATGCTAATGTAATTGCAACCTACGTTGTTGGAGAGAGAAATAACATCGTGGAAGAGACATAAAGTGAGTAAAAAACGTCCTAAATGCATTTAGAATTTATTTAGAACTACAAATTAAATTTCTTTTAGCAATTATTGTTTTTTTAATGTCACAATTCCAACCCTGCTCCTTTATCCGGGCTTGGACCGGCAAAAGTGACCCGAAATAGGCACTCTGGTGGAGTTACTTTGTGTGTGTGTTTATAAGTAGTTTTAAACCTTGTGATCCACAAAACAGCATAAGAGTAAAAGAAGAACTGACTGCGTTACAGCACCCGCTGCTTGTTGAGAGTAAAAGAAATATGCGCTTTCACGTCTTTTTTTAGCGACTTTTTTTTAGAAAAAAAGTCGCTAGGGGGTTTGAAAACTCGCTAAATATAGCGACAAAGTCGCTAAGTTGGCAACACTGGGTCAAACCATTTTTTACTCATAAACTGTATTTTTTTAAAACACTTTTACTATCTGAGATTTTTATTCACTTTTTTCAGACGTAGCTCTTTTATGCCTTTTCAATGCTCAACATTCAAAGTTTTCAAATGACAGAAGTACCTGCACTGTGTGTGAACGACACTGACTTGTCCAATCAAATTCTTAAACAAGGCAGGTAATGCCAGCTGACCGGGGTGCACGAACTTGTACCAAGAGGACTATTCCAAGTGACAACTGGAACTCGGCTTTGCATGTATTCCACATGCATATTATTTGCATGAACTTTAAGCACACTGTAATGGAGTTTGCGTGCGCACAACCACACAGGTAGTCTGAGCAAACTGTACGTATTTGTAACGTTTGTTGTATTTTGTGATGGATTTTGTTCCAAGCTATATTTTCAGGGGCAAAGCTGCCACTGGTCCAACTCTCTACGTCGACTTTGCTGTTCGCTTACATCTTCAAAGTAGATGGAAATGAGATGCATGTCACTGGTGTTCTTGCTGTCCATGCGGTACTGCTCATACATGAGGTCGTCACGGGAACACTCCAGCTCCATCAGCTTCCTGTGGGCCTGCAGCAGCTCTGCCTGCTCTATCAGCTGCTGTGTCTCTCCCACTATCTCTGGCACTAGACACAAAGCAAAGGAGAAAGACACCCATGCCAGTAAAAGCCAAGAGCAGATAAGGTTTCTATAGTAACAGAATATTGTTGGCATCTTTTAGATTGAAGTTTTTAGGTTCAGTCGAACTTACCAGAGAAGATATTTTTTAGGTTTTCCACAGCAGCAGCCAGCTGGCTGTGCTGGACTACAGCATCCTTGACATCTTTTAGGTTTTCAATGGTGTTAATGCTCTGCCTCCAGTCTTTACTGACATCAGCCAGTGAACTCTGGATATCTTTGACATCTAGCAGAGCGCTGTGCAGCTGGGTCAGTCCAGTCCGAACACCATCCAACTGGGACTGAATGGCTGCCTGAAGAACATCAGGGACCATCAGGAAACAGATTATCATTGTTGAATTACTGTGACTTAATAACCTTGTGCTACATACAAATGCTTTGCTTTCTTGTTTAACGTGTATCCATCTACTGTGTAGATTACTAATTAATACATTCACTATAAAAAAGCATACCTTTACCTCAGCTGTTATTGAATTAAATACTAGACATTGCTGAGATAACAATAACAGCACACACAGAGGAAACATCACCTTGAGCCGCGCTTCCACTGACGCCTTTTTACGGGCTTCTCTTCTTCTGTATTGCTCCACTTTATCCAGCTGATCTGACCTCTGCAGCATCCCTGCCACACGCTGCACTGCCGTGGCAACTGCCTCCCTGCTCGTTTCCTCCATCGTCCTGCTCAGCAAATAAGTGTCAGGTGTGTCCAAAGGTTTCCACACGAGGACCTGCTTAAAGAGAGAAATGTCGAAAGGGCTGATCTTTATGTAGTGCTTTTCTAAAACACATTTAACCATATATTCATGCAATGCTTTGCTTTACAAACTTTAACACTCGTGACTGGTTTAGACACCTTGATTATTGTGGACATTAATTTACAGCATAAAGCCCAACTCTAAAACCGGGCAGAAACTTTCACACTGTCTGGATTTAAGAAGTAAGTTTTTTGAACATGTTTAGCACCATCATGTGCCAGTAATTCAACCTAATTCAATTTGATCTACAGATGCTCTCATCACTGTAATAAGATTTTGAACGCTGTAGGCCATAAGATCATTTGTATCCTTCTCTAAAGCTGTTTCTGTGCTGTGATGAGCTCTGAAACTTGACTGAAACTCTTCAAATAAGCGATTCCTCTGCAGATGATCAGTTAGCTGTTTAGCAACTACTTTTTCAAGGTTTTGCGATAAAAGGAAGCTAGTTAGCCACTGGTTTTGGGGACTGTATGCTGCGGGTCTCCACTTGTGAAGACACATACAGATTTCAAAGGTCCTGTTTATAAAACCAACAATGCTGTGCAATTATTGAAGGTAAAGTCTAATCCTGACACATCACATGCACGTGAATGTCACGTCCATCATTTCTTCCGGTTATCCCATCCGGACGAAGCTGGAGCTGTCACAGAGCAAGAAGCGGGCTAAACTCTGTCAGCTCTGTCGCAGGGATAAAGCCATTTCCAAACGACTGGCACAGCCTTTGTCTTCTCGACAGCACTTCATTGGCAGACACTGTTAAATGGCTTCTGTGGTCCTAATGCCGCCGCCTAACGTTAACGCAATAAAAGCTAGTGTTGTTTTTGCACTGACAGCTATAACACAGTCGTGACTGGATCAAGTATACAATTCAACTAACGTCGAAATGAAAACAGATGATGCTAAGCTAACAACAGGCGAAAACGTCCCAGTGTCAGCGACAATACAACAAGCTAGTTCCTCAGAGCCGGAAACTTACCTCACTTAAGGCAAAACCAGAGGGAAGACAAAAACCATATCCACCAGTATTAAATATGTTATTATTTCAACGAACACAGCCTTTGTTGTCGTTGTTCAACTTCCTGCTCCAGCAGCGCAGGAGACGCCTGCTGCTCCTTCTTCTTGGCTGCTGACAAACAACGAATTGGTGAATTAGCGCCACCAGCTGGTATGGAGTGTGGGTCATACAAATGCTTCTTCTTCTTCAGTCAAGTTTAATGGCAGCTTGCATCTAAAACTGTTGCATTACTGCCACCTCCTGGCTGTTAATCATCCGTCATTCCTGAATCCTCAGATCCTCTTGATGAGACCAGTATTTCTCAAAAAACGAAAAACCACCATTTTCCCTTCACCATGACTTAACTCTTTAACCATCGTTCAAACGTAAGTTCCCTTCCACCACTCATTTCACCCCACATCACCCTCCTGTGACTTGCATACTTCCTGCAACTAAGGAGTACATGCTCAACCATCTCCATGTCAGTGCACCCATCACACAACCCAGTCGGATGTTTTACTATCCTAAAAAGAGTACCATTTAAAAAGCAGTGGCCTGTTCGTATTCTACTGACAACAACCTCCTCCTGTCTCTTCAATCCGCTACTCCTCTTAGCTTCTATTGTGTTTTGCACCCTATATAAATGTCTCCCTTTTGTTTCATTATCCCATGCCATTTGCCAGAAGTTCCTACTTTCTGTCCAAACTACACTTTTTCCTTCAGATTTTGACAGTGGTATCTGTGCATCTATATCGACTCTTTGAACAGCTGCTTTGGCCAACCTATCTGGACTTTCATTACCCAAAATACCCACATGAGCCGGAGTCCACATTATGACTACATGTTTATTCTGGTCAGACAGTCTATGATGAGCAAAAAGAATGTCATACAGAATTTGCTGATGGGTAGTTGTGTATCCTTGTTCAATACTTAATAACGCCAACAATGAATCACTGCATATCAGTACTTTTGAGACTCTGCTGTCTTCCACCCATTCTAGAGCCAGCAGTATGGCATACATCATACAAATGCGTTTGTCTAAGATAATTAAATATGGCCTGATAACTTTTGCTTCCTGATTTATTTCTAAGTCAATCAATTAAATCTAGTTTAAGATTAATTCCATTTAGGCTTTCAATCAGTTTTCTTGCTTCTTCCTCATACAGTGTAATATAACATTCTCTATTGTCTCATCAATGCTCACATTTCCCTAAAATGAATAGTTTAGCTAGTGTGCTGAAATCTGAGATGTGATGATTGTTTTTTTTCTCCTCCTGTCCTTTCTTTCTCCCATTGTTTTTGTCATCTCTCCTTCATTTTGTGTTTGTGTTATATCTTATTTTTATTGTACTAAAGCTGAACAAAAACAGGTTTTGGTTGCACATTTTTTAAATGTGTAATCCAATCCAAATAGAGCACGATTTAAAAACACAACTTTGGCGTGCTGTGCAAGGCAACTAAACACACCACAACAAATCAATGAAAAAACTAGAAAATAGATTTTCTGAAGAAACTGCAGGGTGAATGCTGATAGCTGAATGTTTTGAGCTGAAACGAAATAACTGCTGAATGTTCAGTTAAAAATGTTGAATGAGCTGAATAATGCAGAATTTTTCACCTGAAAACAAAAGTGCAGAACTGTTGAGAGCTGACAATCACAAAGAAGAAATTGAAAAGTACCTGAACATGTTTAAAATGTAAATTAGAAAAAGCTGAGAAATGACAAAAGAAATATTAGAGTCAGAAAACACCTGAATGAATATTAAAAGTTCATATTATTTGAATCACTGAATGACTGAAATGTCAGAAAAGATGATTCTAAAAGTCATCAAGTGACTCCTGCTGCCCTGAACTACCTGTGTGCAGAAGAGAAATCCACCAATGAACAATAAGCTTGAATTTAGCGGGCCAATCAGAATGCTCTATCCAGTTGGCACGCACTAACCCAGGGGTGGGCAACTCCAGGCTTGAGGGCCGGTGGCTGTGTCCCAATTCAGGGTCTGCACGCTTGAAGTACGCGCACTACGCGTACTACGTACGGTGCGTACTATAAGTACGAGAAGTGAGGAAGTGAGAGGCTTGTGAAATGGGACGGTCTAGCCTTCGTCGCGCTGTTCAGGTTGCCTAGCAACCATGATACTAACCGCGAGAAACGTTACATACAG
This sequence comes from Neolamprologus brichardi, assembly GCF_056152115.1. Classification (NCBI taxonomy): domain Eukaryota; kingdom Metazoa; phylum Chordata; class Actinopteri; order Cichliformes; family Cichlidae; genus Neolamprologus; species Neolamprologus brichardi. Next base: position 2,933,815 of record NC_142117.1, read on the forward strand.
CTTTGTGTGACAGAAATGAAGGAGAAAATAATGTTTTGTTGGTCATTCATTTTTGTCATGACATCACTGTGATTAGTTGAGTATCTGAGGCTGAGACCACAGGACTGTAAAACATGATGGTTGGGCTTCATTTCTGTACCGAACAGTCATTTAAGATTAGCTAGTAAATAATGTAAATATAATATGGACAATATTATAGTTATTGTCAGATTATTATGAGATATATATATATATATATATATATATATATATATATATATATATATATGGCTTTACAACTAAGCTAACGCTGAAAGTACAAACATCACTAATGTCACACAACTTTGCCAGCAATGTTTTAATGTTCTTCGTTATTAAACATTCGCACATAATTAAGTGACGTCATGTTCAGTACTTACTTTTGACAGTTCACTCTTGGCCGCTCCCTTCTGCCGTATTTTGCGGCAAAATTATCCACACCCACCGCCGCGCTATGAATTGTGGGATATATGGGACCACGTAGCGTGCACCGGACCACACTTGATATTTGGGGAAATCAACGGCGCATTTGGAGTACGCATTTGAAGTACACTTCGAATTGGGACAGCCATCGTTGCGTGGTGGTGACGTAATCGCACTTAAAAATGCGTACTTCAAGCGTGCAGACCCTGAATTGGGACACAGCTTACGGCTGTATCCCAATTGAGGGTCTGACATAACTTTGCCGACATGTGGCCAACAGGAATGTTTTAATGATCTTCGTTATTAAACATTTGTACATAAATAAGTGACATAATATTCAGTACTTTCACTCTTCGGGCGCCCCTCATCGTTTTTTTTTCGGCAAAATTATCCACACCCACCGCCGCGCTATGCATTCTGGGATATGTTGGGCCACGAAGTCTACACCGCCACGTCCTTAAAATTCAGGGAAATGAAGGACGCATTTGAGGGCCGCATTTCGAGCAGCCTTCGAATTGGGACAGCCTTCATCGCGTCGCTGTGACGTAATCGGCCTTAAAATGCGGCCTTTAAGGCTGCAGACCCCGAATTGGGACACAGTCCTACAATACATGTTGTTGGGTTCAATATTGAGGAGGGGTAGAGGAGGTAATAAACTTCCATAATAACAACACTGGTCCGGCCGGGTGGAGTCAAACGATGATTTTAATGACACGCGTGGGAAGATCGCCCGCTGTACGCAGACAGCGCCGATCCCCAACTTACAGAGCATAAGCAGGTGTTTTATACCTTTCAGGGCTTAAATTTACTACGCCCCTTGACATCACTCAGATACAGTTCATACATAAGTTTCAAAACCACAATGACTTAATACAGTTTAAAAATAACATTGTCTCCATCTCCACAACAGATGCTTCCTGTCATCTGACTTTCACTTCCCGTCTGGAAAACCAAACTGTTCCTCTTTTGCAGAGACAGCAAGAAACTATTCCTCTTTTACAAAGACAATTTTAGAGTTACAAGCAAACATGATTAACCTCTCACCTATAAATGAGATAAAGTCTACTGTGTGTTTGTGTCAGCATGAACTGCACTCAGTTTCAACTTGTAACCTTTTCCACCAGACAGAAGGCCAGCACGTACACATTTAAGATTAACAAGCATTCAAAAGCATTTAGATTATAGATTCAACTGAACAGTTTAGAGTGGTTATAACTGCACCTGTAATAAAGGCTAATCGGGTACCAATATGTTTAAACATCTGAATGCAATATCAATACTGTAGATTATGTTATTAATGCAATGGTAATGATGATAATTATTAACAATAGCAGTAAAATAATTTCTAATCCCCCACAATGTTGAGGAGGTCATTTAGCCATCAGGTGTGTTGGATCAAGAACACATCTAAAACCTGCAGGACACCGGCCCTCGAAGCCTAGAGTTGACCACCTTTGCACTAACTACTGACATACTATTATTCTGTGGCAAAATGACATCACAATGACATCACGAGCCAGGGCAGAGGACAGCAGGTGGCTGACATCACCAGCTAGGGCAGAGGAGAGCGGCTTGCCCTGGCTGGGCAGCCAGAACGGCACCACCAAGGCTGGAGATATGGGAAAAGGACACAATGCATAACAGCAATGCTCAGTGGCTAGTGAACTGAACAAAATGGTGGCTAACGAACATCACCTGTCTGGTGATGTCAGCTAACCAACAGGATATAGTGGTGGTGGACAAGTGGAAGAAGACGCTACAATGATCGATGTAGCGATACTGAGCGACAGGAACACGAGAAGTACCAAGGGCTCGAAGAAGAGCTTGAGAAGATGTGGAGGGTGAAGGTAACAGTGGTCCCAGTGGTTATCGGAGCAGTAGATGCAGTGCCTCCCAAACTAGGCGGGGAGTTGTAATTACGGGTCCCATCTTAGTTTTATGGAGTGCCGTGTCATTCATTTACATGTGGTCATTTGCAGTGTATAGATCCCCTGTTAAGTATGGTGTACTTTGTAATGGTGTGGACAGATTGATCCTCCCTCGGGAACATAGGTCGCCCTCCTCAGTCTTTGTCTAAAATCCTCCTTTTAAAGTGTTAGTTGTGAAATAAAGTTTTGTATCTCATCTTTTGTGGTTTTATTTTCAGCTCGCTGACTTAGAATTGTGAATATTACATCCTGTTGTCAAATATAGGTTACTTAGATTCGATGAAACTTTATTTATCCCTCGGGTTCCTCCTGGAAATTGACTTGAGAAATATAGTGAAAAGAAGAGAAAGAAAATAATTACACGCCTAGTCAATTTCCTGCTATTAAAGTTGATATCACTGAAAATAGGTACATATGAAAACCAAATAATGATTCTCTGCAGAGCTGAGTAGAAGCAGCTTAAGATTCACTCAAGATTCAGACAAATAAGTATTAGATCATATAAGAGTGTGAACTATTTCCTGTTCCTTGTTGGCCCTGAGATGCACCAGTTTTATGCAACCTTATTACAATATTACCAACATAGGAAAGTCTTGCCAGAGGGGGCCACTGGGGGTTGTAGTGACACCTCCTCTGTTCTGTATATCAAGAATTAGTTTGTGTTAGTTGTTTCCGTGTTTAGTTATTTCCTGTTTTATTTTGTTAGTCCTTTGTCTTTAGGGCTCAGTGTTTAGATTAACATCCCCTGTGTCGTTGTCCTTCATAAATTTCGTTTGTTTTTGTTTTGCCTCAATAACCATTCTCTGTATTTAAGCTTCAGCCACTCCTTTGTCCTGTCCTGGATGGTGAAATCCAGTTTTTTCAGCTGAGCACTGTATTGTTAAGTCTGTTAACAAACATTTACTACAAAGAAAGTTTTCAGTCTAATGTTATGACTTGTCTTAATATACGTGAGGTTTTCCATTGGTTGGTATTGATTGCTTTTGATTAAGTAACAATTCAGGTACGATGCTGGTTAGGTGGCCACATGCACATTTTATTTGCATGGTTTTTAGGAGATAATTTACCAGAAAAACTGGGCATAGCTTTTGAACAGTTATTTTCTGTTCTGAAAAAAAAAAAAAAACAGTCTTATCTGCTTGACTATGTACAAAGAAAAAACAGCTCTACACAGTTAGCAGACAAGGCAACACAAAGACGTCTCTGATGATGAAACAGTTAATTCAGACCTCTGCCATCGACACTTTATGGATACAATGTACACATTGAGTGCATTAAAAGGTAGTGTGGTGTTTAAAGAACAATCAGCCCCAAAACTGTACTAAGAAAAGAAACATGTTCAGGTGTTGCTCTGCAGGTTCTGGCTGAAGAGTTTCCCTATAGGTTGTGTTGTCAGTTGGGTTCTCTGAATACTCTGCACAATTCCTGATTGACACAAACAAATAATTGTCAAACTTTGTGTAAATGTTATGCACAATTTAATATACTTTGTTAAAATGCAGTGTAAAAAACATTTAAATAGAAATGTATGTATTTGAAAAATAAATCAAAAAAATAACACTTACATAAAAAATGTCAGCTGTGGGACAACCTAAACATAATCAGACAAAAGCAACAAAGTGACTCTTTCAGTTAGCAGCTCAAATCCAGTGAACTTTATTAGTGAGGACTGACTCACTGTGTTTTAAAGATAAGCCAGAAGGAAAATCCTCTGTTCTTATAGAGCCAGACTGCTTTTATTCCTCATATTTTACTTTTATGCCATTTTAACATTTGCTGGCAATCATGGACAATGATTCCCACTCCCTCCATAACACACTGGACAATCTGAAGAGCAGTTTCACCAACAGGTACCTTTAACCTTTAACCTGGAGGTGGCCTCAGCCAGGTGTATTGCAGTCAGCGTCAGCAACAGCACAGGACCTGGTGTGGTGTAGGTGGCCAAAGCCAGGAACACAGGCTGTGGTGTGTTGTAGATTGCCTCAGCCGGAAGCACAGGCCCTGGTGTGGTGTAGATGGCCTTAGCCAGCAGCACAGGACCTGGTTTGGTGGAGGTGGCCTCAGCCAGAAGCGCAAGCCCTGGTGTGTTGCAGTCAGCCTCAGCCAGCAGCACCGGACCTGGTGTGGTGTAGGTGGCCAAATCCAGGAGCACAGGCCGTGGTGTGTTGTAGATGGCCTCAGCTAGCAGCACAGGACCTGGTGAGGTGGAGGTGGCTTCTTCCTGCAACTCAGGCCCTGGTGTGTTGTAGATGGCCTCAGCCGGAAGCACAGGTCCTGAGCCAGATGCACAGCCAAAAGGAATGTCGTTTAAGTGCCCTCATTAATGGGCAGCTGCTTTGGGTCTTTCAACACCCTCCATCTCTGGATCAAGAGCAATTCAATGACATGAAAAACTTACAGCACCTGGTATTCCAAGGCAGTCTCCCATCCAAGTACTAACCAAGCGCATCCCTGCTTAGCCTGCGAGATCAGATGAGATCGGGCGTGCTCAGGGTGGTATGGCCGTAAGCTGCAGAACTCAGCACAAAGTGTCAATTTATGGAATCAAGTGGTGAGTTGGGCAGTACTTGAAGTTACGAACACAACCCTCCAATTTAACTACAGTGTTAATTGTAACTGCATGCTTTCCTAATACCCTAACCCAAGGACTCAATTTAGCATTTAACCAGCAGCACAGGACCTGGTGTGGTGTAGGTGGCCAAAGCCAGGAGCACAGGCCGTGGTGTGTTGTAGATGGCCTCAGCCGGAAGCACAGGTCCTGAGCCAGATGCACACACCCTGGTGTCATTTAGATGACCTATGTTAGCAGCACAGGCCCCGGTGTGGTGAAGTTACGAACACAACCCTCCAATTTAACTATAGTGCTAATGGTAACTGCATGCTTTCCTAATACCCTAACCCAAGGACTCAATTTAGCATTTAACCAGCAGCACAGGCCCTGGTGTTGTTTAGATAGCCTCAACCAGCAGCACAGGACCTGGTGTGGTGTAGGTGGCCTCAGCCAGAAGCACAGGCCCTGGTGGGGTGTAGATGGTCTAAGCCAGAGTCACAGGCCCTGGTGTGGTGTAGAAGGACTCATCCAGCAGCGCAAGCCCTCGTGTGATGTACATGGCCTCATCCAGAAGCACAGGCCCTGGTGTGGTGTAGTTGGCCTTAGCCAGCAGCACAGGCCCTGGTGTGTTGCAGTCAGCCTCAGCCAGCAGCACAGGACCTGGTGTGGTGTAGGTGGCCAAAGCCAGGAGCACAGGCCGTGGTGTGTTGTAGATGGCCTCAGCTAGCAGCACAGGACCTGGTAAAGTGGAGGTGGCTTCTTCCTGCAACTCAGGCCCTGGTGGGGAATGGATGGCCTCAGCCAGAGCCACAGGTCGTGGTGTGGTGTAGTTGGCCTCATCCAGCAGTGCAAGCCCTCGTGTGATGTACATGACCTCATCCAGCAGCACAGGCCCTGGTGTGATTAAAATGGCCTCAACCAGCAACACAGGCCCTGGTGTTGGGTAGATGGCTTCAGCCAGAAGCACAGGCCCTGGTGTGGTGTAGTTGGCCTTAGCCAGCAGCACAGGACCTGGTTCGGTGGAGGTGGCCTCAGAAGAAGCGCAAGCCCTGGTGTGTTGCAGTCAGTCTCAGCCAGTAGCACAGGACCTGGTGAGGTGGAGGTGGCTTCTTCCTGCAACTCAGGCCCTGGTGTGTTGTAGATGGCCTCAGCCGGAAGCACAGGTCCTCAGCCAGAAGCACACGCCCTGGTGTAATTTAGATGACCTATGTTAGCAGCACAGGCCCCGCTGAGGTGCGGATGGCCTCACCCGGCAGCACAAGAAATTGCTGAAAACAGCCAAAAGGAATGTCGTTTAAGTGCCCTCATTAATGGGCAGCTGCTTTGGGTCTTTCAACACCCTCCATCTCTGGATCAAGAGCAATTCAATGACATGAAAAACTTACAGCACCTGATATTCCCAGGCAGTCTCCCATTCAAGTACTAACCAAGCCCAGCCCTGCTTAGCTTCCGAGATCAGACGAGATCGGGCGTGCTCAGGGTGGTATGGCCGTAAGCTGTAGAACTCAGCACAAAGTGTCAATTTATGGAATCAAGTGGTGAGTTGGGCAGTACTTGAAGTTACGAACACCACCCTCCAATTTAACTACAGTGTTAATGGTAAGGTGGAGGTGGCTTCTTCCCGCAACTCAGGCCCTGGTGTGTTGTAGATGGCCTCAGCCGGAAGCACCGGTCCTCAGCCAGATGCACACGCTCTGGTGTAATTTAGATGACGTATGTTAGCAGCACAGGCCGCGGTGAGGTGTAGACGGCCTAAGCCAGAGTCACAGGCCCTGGTGTGGTGTAGATGGACTCATCCAGCAGCGCAAGCCCTCGTGTGATGTACATGGCCTCATCCAGGAGCACAGGCCCTAGTGTGATTAAAATGGGCTCAACCAGCAACAGAGGCCCTGGTGTGGGGTAGATGGCCTCAGCCAGAGCCAAAGGCCGTGGTGTGTTGTAGATGGCCTCAGCTAGCAGCACAGGATCTGGTAAGAGGTGGCTTCTTCCTGCAACTCAGGCCCTGGTGTGTTGTAGATGGCCTCAGCCGGAAGCACAGGTCCTCAGCCAGAAGCACACGCCCTGATGTAATTTAGATGACCTATGTTAGCAGCACAGACCTCACTGAGGTGCGGATGGCCTCACCCGGCAGCACAAGAAATTGCTGAAAACAGCCAGAAGGAATGTCGTTTAAGTGCCCTCATTAATGGGCAGCTGCTTTGGGTCTTTCAACACCCTCCATCTCTGGATCAAGAGCAATTCAATGACATGAAAAACTTACAGCACCAGATATTCCCAGGCAGTCTCCCATTCAAGTACTAACCAAGCCCAGCCCTGCGTAGCTTCCGAGATCAGACGAGATCGGGCGTGCTCAGGGTGGTATGGCCATAAGCTGTAGAACTCAGCACAAAGTGTCAATTTATGGAATCAAGTGGTGAGTTGGGCAGTACTTGAAGTTATGAACACAACCCTCCAGCCACAGGTCCTGGTGTGGTGTAGATGGACTAAGCCAGCAGCGCAAGCCCTCGTGTAATGTAGATGGCCTCATCCAGAAGCACAGGCCCTGGTGGGGTGTAGGTGGCCTCAGCCAGAGCCACAGGCCCTGGTGTGGTGTAGTTGGCCTCATCCAGCAGCGCAAGCCCTCGTGTGATGTACATGGCCTCATCCAGCAGCACAGGCCCTGGTGTTGGGTAGATGGCTTCAGCCAGAGCCACTGGCCCTGGTGTGGTGTAGTTGGCCTCAGCCAGAGCCACAGGCCCTGGTGTGCTGTAGATGGCCTCAGCCACCAGCACAGGTCCTGATGTCGTTTACATGGCCTCAGCCAGAAGCACAGGCCCTGGTGTGGTGTAGTTGGCCTTAGCCAGCAGCACAGGACCTGGTTTGGTGGAGGTGGCCAAATCCAGGAGCACAGGCCGTGGTGTGTTGTAGATGGCCTCAGCTAGCAGCACAGGACCTGGTGAGGTGGAGGTGGCTTCTTCCTGCAACTCAGGCCCTGGTGTGTTGTAGATGGCCTCAGCCGGAAGCATCAGTCCTCAGCCAGATGCACATGCCCTGGTGTAATTTAGATGACCTATGTTAGCAGCACAGGCCCCGATGTGGTGCGGATGGCCTCACCCGGTAGCACAAGACATTGCTGAAAACAGCCAAAAGGAATGTCGTTTAAGTGCCCTAATTAAAAGAGAGACACCACCCAGATCGGATAAGCACAAAAATGGAATCCCTCACCGAAACTTTCCTCCAACTTTCCATTTCCGTCACCTCGCTGCAACGTCAGCCAACGCCGGTGAGCGCGGAGCCCCGGATCGGACTACCAGATAAGTGGAACGGAGTTGATGGCCGGCCTTATGGTTTGCTTGCCACTTTAGACATGCTGTTCTAATATCAGCCCACTAAATACGCCACCGCCCGTGCAAAAGTTGTAATGTTAACCTCTCTCTTGTCTGGCCAGGCTCAGGAATGGGCCACGGCTCTCTACAACAATAAATCCGCAGCGTGCAATGACTATGCCCTGTTTGTGGAGGAATTAAAAAAGACATTTGTTCCCCCGAGCAGTGAAGTGGAAGTGGAGTCACAGCTGCTTCATTTACGCCAGGGCAGTCAACCCGTCTTTCACTTTGCCTCCCAATTCCGTACCCTGGCCGCTAAGCTAAAGTGGGGAGATGCTTCTCTACACTCCATTTTCCTGGAGGGATTGGCTGATTACATCCGAGATGAGATGACAGGCCTTGAGGCCCCCAAAACTCTGGATGAGGCCGTGGATCTCGCCCTGAAGATCGAGCAATGAGTGATGTCGCGGCCTCGCCACACCCCTCGAGCCTTCAAACCCTTCCAGCCTCAGAGGGCCACGTCTTCGCAGCCTCCTCCCCCCTCTGAAGGACCAGCTGCTATCCCAAGCAGTACATCCACCGAGGAGACGCTGGCGTGAGGGTCTCTGTGCCTACTGTGGATCAGCTCGACACCGTCATCCCCAGTGCCCGCTACGTCCGGGAAACGACGACGCCAGGTAGACTGCAGGGGAGTCCCACCTGGCCCTTCACACTCCTCTGACACCTCTCGTTTTCTGTTACCCGTAATATTTCACCTGAAACACCAACAGATCTCATCTGAAGCCCTCCTGGACACCGGGGCTGCTGAGAACTTCATCGACCAAAAACTAGCCTCTCGACTTCGCATTCCGTTAACTCCTGTTCGATTTCTCCCGGTGACCTCAGTAGATGGGCGACCCCTCCAACCCTACCCGATCCAGTTCCAGACCCAGCCGGTTCGCATGTCAATCGGGGATCATCAGGAGGAGATCCGGTTTCTAGTAGTCTCCTCTCCTCTCATCCTTGGATACCCCTGGTCCCATCAACATGACCCCCACATCTCCTGTTCTTTCTGCCAGATCCTGGATTGGGGTCCCCAGTGTCCACGCCGCTGCCTTCTCTCTCGGACCAAAAAGAACTCTAAGTCAGAAGAGGCCTTTCCCCCGGAGCCCATTGATCTGGATAAGATCCCTCCGGCTTACCACGACCTATCTGAGGTCTTCAGTTCATCCACTTTTATTCTTAACATTTCTTGCTCTAATGTGATCTGTCTCATCTTGTCTGCCTCCTCCCTTTCCATCTTTTCCCTCAGTCTGTGTTTCTCAAACTCCGCAATTTGTTGTCCTCATCGCTCCTACGACATGGCCATTGAGCTCCTCCCGGGAGCGGTTCCCCCTCGTGGTCGCCTGTTCTCTCTGTCTCCTGCAGAGAATAAGGCCATGGAGGAGTACATTGCTGAGGCTCTCCAACAGGGCTTTATTCGCCCTTCTACCTCTCCTGCTGCTGCTGGATTCTTCTTTGTCAAGAAGAAAGATGGTGGGCTCCGACCCTGTATAGATTATCGGGGCCTGAATAAAGTCACTATCAAGAACCGCCATCCTCTTCCTCTGCTATCCACCGCACTCGATTCCCTCTCCCAGGCCTGCATCTTCACCAAACTGGACCTACGCAGCGCCTACAATTTGGTGCGCATTAGGGAAGGGGACGAATGGAAGATGGCCTTCATCACCCCTAACGGGCACTGGGAGTACCTAGTGATGCCCTTCGGCCTCTGCAACAGCCCTGCTGTCTTCCAACATCTGATCAACAATGTCTTGCGGGATATGCTAGGCCGGTGGGTGTTTGCTTATCTAGATGACATCTTGATCTACTCCTGCACTGAAGTGGACCATATTCGCCATGTGAGGGCCGTGCTGAACAGGCTGCTCGAGTACCAGCTGTTCTGCAAACTGGAGAAGTGTGCTTTCCATCAGCGGTCCACCACCTTCCTAGGTTTCACCATCTCCTCTGATGGCCTGACCATGGACCCGCAAAAGGTCCAAGCCGTGACCCAGTGGTCTCAGCCCTCCAGCCTTAAGCAGCTACAGAGCTTCCTGGGCTTTGCCAATTTCTATCGCCGCTTTATTCGTAATTTCAGCACCATTGTCGCCCCGCTGACATTCCTCACCAAACCAGCTAACCTCCCTAAATCCTTCTGCCTCTCCCCGGACGGCCGAGCTCTTCTTGGACCATGTCGTCCGGCTTCACGGGTTCCCCAAGGACATAGTCTCCGACAGGGGGCCCCAGTTCACCGCCAGGTTCTGGAAAGCCTTTTGCCGCCTGATTGGAGCCTCTCCCAGCCTCTCGTCTGGCTATCACCCTCAGACCAAAGGGGCAGGTTGAATGGACCAATCAACAGCTGGGGCGCTTTTTGAGGTGCTTCGTCTCCGCCCAACCGTCGCTTTGGCCTTGTTACCTGCTATGGGCTGAGCTGTCTCATAACCTTCACGTCTCTTCTGCCACCGGTCTCTCGCCCTTTGAAGTCTGCCATGGTTTCCATCCTCCTATCTTCAGCCATCAGGAGGTGGAGGTTGACATGCCTGCTGCTGAACGGATGGTCCACCGCTGTCGTCAGGCCTGGATCAAGGCGCGGGCTGCCATTTCCCGAGCCAACGCTCTGTACACCAGGCAGCATCGTCGCCGCCACCGCCTGGGTCATCCTTTTCAGCCGGGGGATCGCGTCTGGCTCTCCACAAGGCACCTGAGGCTCCGCACCGAGTCCAAGAAGCTCACTCCCAGGTTCGTTGGCCCGTACGAGATCACTGCCCAGCTCAACCCCGTGACTTATCGTCTCCGGGTTCCATCCGCCATGAAGGTCCATCCGGTTTTCCACGTCTCGCAGCTTAAACGGCACGTTACTTCCTCCCTGGCGCCCCCCTCCCCGGCCCCGCCCCCGCCCAGGTTCGTCAATGGGGATTCTGTCTACACTGTCCGGCGGATCTTGGACTCCCGTCCCCGGGGTCGAGGGGTCCAGTATCTTGTGGACTAGGCTGGCTACGGTCCTGAGGAGCGCCCCTGGGTGCCGTCCCGCTTCATCTTGGATCCCTCCATCATCTCGGATTTTCGTCGCCGCTGTCCTGGACCGTCGGGTGCTGGTCTTCGGGGGGGTGGGGGGTCCTGTCAGCTAGTGATCAGCTGATCACGGGGCTGGGTTTAAAAGAGAGACACCCCCCACCTGTTCGCCACTCAGACATCGTTCTCTTCATGTCAGGAGCTCCGAAACCTTGCCGACGTCAGTCTCCGCCTGCTTCAGCAACTGTGAGTATTTTCCCTCTCGATTCATTTTCTCATCCCAGCTCCGCTCGCTCTCCGTCTGTAACGCCAGTTCCGAAGCCACGCTTCGTGCACTGATCGTTACTAGAATAATTGCGTGTCTGTTCCAACCCATCGCTAGCCTTCGTCGCGTTTGGGTCTAGCCAGCACGCCACATGGGCACGCCGAATTACTGTGTGTAATTCGCCCAATCGTGACAGTATGTGTATATGTATGTAGGGTTAGTATGGTTAATGCATTTTCTGTTTGTGTGTGTGTTTTTGTGTACCTTACTCTCACCACTACTTAAACAACACACATCTCCCTATCTGGGTTTTGAACTCTCTTAAAAACAGAAAGTGAGATGGTAGTTGTTTCAGGCTGGGAAACACCAAACACTCTTCATTTATCATTGCCTTTTTTCATCAACAGCACAACTATTTTCTTTCTTTTGTGTCCACTGGGGTAGTTGGTGACCTGCAGAATCACCTCTGCCCCAGCTGGAGACCGCTTCACACACACACCTTGATGTCAGACACATTCACACTCACTGTTCCATCTGCTTTGTGCACAAATTGTTTGTGTTTGGGGGTGCGTTTTTGTGACCTCCTGCCCACAAAAGTGTCATAAAGGCAGGAAGCTTACTAACCAAGAAAACAAAATCTTCACATAGGATGTGCCTATAATAAAACACGACAGCCTCCCCTACCAACAGACTGGCTGGAGAGGTGGTCAGAAACAAAGGAATGTCTTTGATCATACAGCTTAAACCAAGACTTTAAATTTAAGTGATTTAAGTAACACAATGACAACATTTAACAATTTGACTCCAACATCTGTATTCTCTCTGTGTGTGTGTTTCCAGCCATGCTATACATAGACATACAACCTTTCAGTGATCTTAAACTGTGTGTATGAGGTATGCAGAAAATCAGAAGTAAGCATCTTGCTAAACAATAAAAATAGGAAATTGCAATAGGTCGTATCTCAAATGACCATTTAAAGGTTTTAAGTCTTGAACTTTAATAGAACAGAACAGTCTGGTTTCTAAATCTATAATGGAACATTATAACATCAAGGGTGCATGGTGCACAGAGTCCACACAGATCTGCACACATGCACAAATGATTATGTTTCTAAGCATAAATGGCAATATAAAAAATATCAATCCCAACAGCCGGGTAGAATGGAAGTGAGCGGCTGTGAAATTGGACAGCCTTCTAGCTTTCGTTCAAGTCTGCCCTTACTTCCGTGTTTTTCCGCTCGCTAACGCCACAGTGCAAAAACTGAAAAACCAACTGGACCAAGAAATGTTGCTCCGTGTGTTGTGTACTCTTTTAATTTTGAGGAGCTACAAAACCTGTACCAACGTCGCCGGCATGTTTGGTACCTTAGGCTCATCAGAGACAATCATATCTAGGTAAAATAATTCCCTTTAATCTACATAAATTTAGGAATGACTTAGTTTTTTTCAGTGACTGAATGATTGCCGGTCATTCGTACACATTTACTGTATTCAGTGTTGGGAAGGTTACTTTTAAAATGTATTCCATTACAGATTACAGAATACATGCCCCAAAATGTATTCTGTAACGTATTCCGTTACGTTACTCAATGAGAGTAACGTATTCTGAATACTTTGGATTACTTAACATATTATCATGCTGTTTACAACTACATGAATGTACTATTGCTGTGATTTATTACTGTTACTGAAGGTCCGCGGCTCCGAACCGTAGTAAAGGGACCTCTGGCTAATACGGTGGGTTCTGTGTCGGCTCGTAGCTGAAAACTAGCTTTACTTTGTTGTCTGGGTCAACTTTGCTAGCAGAGACAGAGAGAGGCGTTGAAAGGCTGCTCCAACAGAACTTATTGTTTCGGAGGAAAACACGAACACGGTGTACAGTCGAGTCTTAATAGCTTACTTACAGCTGGGCTCGTCAGGCTCTCTTCTTGGCTGCAGTGGTTATTATTATATTTACATGCTTCCAGCTCCCGTTTCTGCTCGATGACAGCTCGTACTTTTCCTTTTTCTCCCTCCCTCGCTCACAGACACATAACGGGTATGGCAGTCCATTCTCCCTGCAGCACGGACTACACTGCCCATGATGCTACATTCTTTAGAGCTATACCTGTAGCATTCTGCCTGTTAGCCTAGCACAACAACAACAAAAAGGCCTCTCTCACCCAGGAAACGCGCAGAGAGAGCGCGGCACCCTGTAACCATGGCAACCGTAACGCTGCCGCCTGGAACAACAGAACGTAGCTGTCAAACAAAACCCAAACAGTCCTGACCCGCCACAATATGAAACAGGGAAGTACCGCCGTGTAATCCATTTATTTCAACAAAGTAACTGTATTCTAAATACCACCTTTTTAAACGGTAACTGTAACGGAATACAGTTACTCATATTTTGTATTTTAAATACGTAACGGCGGTACATGTATTCCGTTACTCCCCAACACTGACTGTATTATATAAAATATCTAAACTAAATGTCTTTGAAACTCATAGAATCTAATCTTTTGGTTTCTTCTTTTACATAGCGCTTCATCAAACTGTTGTCTGCTACAGAGTTACAAGTATTATACTAGTAGTAATATCGCATCCACCATCTCCTGCTTGCATATTTCTGAAAACATCTTAGTGGTGTGGCAGCCATCAATTGAGCCAGCCCTGCAAACCCTGTGGATGGACGATGCAGTGCACAGTGGGAGGAAGCATCCAAAAGCTCTCTTTAGACCACTCCGTGTGATTCTCCACTCGCCGACCAGAAAAGACAAACTGCCCTGGAGTGTCCTCACGGAGAGAGGAAATTAGGACAGGAAGCCTAATGGGAGGCCTCTGTCCTATCACCTCATCCATGAGGGCAAACCAGGGCCAAGCAGCAGCAGTGGGCTTCCCACTGACTCCCTCTCCTGACTCTGGATAAATGCAATCCTAAAGGCAGAGGAAATCAGAAATCTCAGTAGACAAATAAAAACAACACAACAACTCTTAGTTATTGTATATTTATTAACTTGTGTTCTTAAGAATTCTTTCTGGCCTGCAAGGGGGTGACTTTCTCCTGCAGGCCCGTCTTCTCCAGAATTGTCCTGGTCACACACAAAAATAAGAGAAGAGAGAAAACCATGGCAACTATGTTAATCCAGAAGTTTTCACAGCTGAACACAAGAGGAATACTGTCTGGTGATCACAGTTTCTGTACATTATGAGGGTTAATAAAACTGTACTCATATAAATATGTGTAAATTGATTTATTCCTGTACCACAGTGGCCAAATTCTTCACCCCAGGAAAGAGGTGATTGTTTCCTCCTCATGTTAAGAACATATCACAAAAAGCTTAATTTGCAAAAATCAAAATTGGCTGTATGTAAGCACCAACATAAAAAAAACCCAAAAAAACACGGGACCCACCATACAAGCTAGTTTGCGACTATTTTCATTTAAAAAAATAACCATGCCTATGCAGATGCCCGAAGCGTAACAATACAACCGCGATTTCATATACTTACATTTGACCGTGTATTCCTCTCCTGCATTAACCCTTTAAAGCCGGTCAGAGCAGCACGCTCTGTTTTGCGTAACTATTTTTAAATCCCGGTAGCACTGCAACCATGTAAGCTAGCGCAATCATTTTTTTTGCATATGAAACCGGAGGAGTTGTACTTACATCTTATGCCATCAGCTTGTCCTCGGTCACAGTTTCCTTCCACATTTAGCTTTGCAAAAACTGCATAAAAAGCACTTGCAGCAACAAAAACATAATATTCCAGAAACACGCTTTGCCGATCCGATCAGCTGTTCATAACACTTCCTACATTGGATTAGACGTCAGCGCGAACTATCGCATATCCGCCATGACCTGCCCGAAACCGGAAGTGACGTCATTTTCGTGGAAATGTAGTTTTTTACCGTCCGGGCCTCAATGAGCCTATACTGGTGTTTTTAAAAGTTATGTTTGACTTTATGACTTTCTGAGTCGTTTCTGGGATGCTTAGGACTCATATTGCACTGCTGGAAATAGTTTATTTTGATGCACATGCTGCTTTTTTGCAAATTTGCATTATAATATTTATTTTCGTTTTTCCTGCAGTATATAAAAATTGGTGTATTTCAAAAATAAAACTATGAAGACACTCAAAATAAATTTCCTGTGGTGGGAAACTATTTTGTGCAACTTTTTTGTATTTACAGTTTTGAGGGATAAGCCTCCTAAATTTCTCTAACTAGAAATATATGTTAAAAAAACAAAAACGATTTTCAATTTCTTTGTAGTTTATTGCACTTTTTTGCAATTTATGTAATTACTATGCACTTAATTCATACATATTATTAAAATCTAGGCTGTAATGGTTGTATTGATGTATAGCAACTTGAAATGCTCCTAAAAATGGCTCCACAGCATGTAAAAATATAATATAAGCTCTGGCGGACTTGGTTCTATGGTAGGTCTTAAAGGGTTAACTCTCGCTTTGACCGCAATCGTTATCAGAAAAAAATCTCCTGTATGGCTTGCAATGATTCCTGGAACAAGGTAGGGCACGAAGGATACACCTGACCCATTCTTGAAAATCAGGGAAAACAAGAATGTATTTGTTGCATCATTTGGAGGAAATGGTGGTGGAAAGGGATAAGGTTATAGTTAGGGTTATAATTAGGGTTAGGTTTAGGGCTGGAATGCACGGCTGGAACGTGTGTTACCGCCGGGAGCGTCAATCTATTGGATTCCATCCACAACCCAGTGTGGCTCTCAGGTTATCTCTCGCATTGCTGATGGACGCCTCGGGATGTAACAAATCATCAGTATGTTACGTGATTGGAATGAGAATGGTCTTTGACATACTGTTTTAACACAATATAGTATAAATATGTTTAGCGAATCATATCATATAGGATCATAACATGAAATGGAAAAATAAATTGTAAATTTTTAAAACTACAGGAGGTAGTAGACGTAGACGTAGGCTGCCGGGGATTCCCATGATGCATTGAGTTTTTCCTTTCCAGTCACCTTTCTCACTCACTATGTGTTAACAGACCTCTCTGCATTGAATCATATCTGTTATTAACCTCTGTCTCTCGTCCACAGCATGTCTTTTATCCTGTCTTCCTTCTCTCACCCCAACCAATCACAGCAGATGGCCCCGCCCCTCCCTGAGCCTGGTTCTGCCGGAGGTTTCTTCCTGTTAAAAGGGAGTTTTTCCTTCCCACTGTCGCCAAAGTGCTTGCTCATAGGGGGTCATATGATTGTTGGGTTTTTCTCTGTATCTATGAAGCGCCTTGAGGCGACTTTTGTTGTGATTTGGCGCTATATAAATAAAATTGAATTGAATTGAATTGAGGTGTATGACTACTCCTTTGGCGGCTTTTTGGCTAGCAACTGTGCCGTCATTGTTTTCACACAATATACAAAATAAAGGACTACACTACACACTAAGTACACAATCCAAACACACACACACACATATGTCAGCTGCCTTGATTGATTGAGGGAAGATGAGAGGATGAGATTGAACCTCAGACATTCCTAAGTTCTATAATTCTAGAACTTAGGAATGTAACATTGTTGGTAAATTATTTTGTCACTGTCACACCTAATTACGTTAGTTTGTCAGAGTTGAGAACTGTGTGCATGACTGCACATGTGACTGATATGCTAAGGGATTACCTAAATAGATGATGTAAGATCATAGAGAACATATTCGGGTGAATGATTCATTCTTAGGGAATGTGACCTATTTCCTTGTATTAGTAATGTGGCTCAGTTCAATCTGTTAGATAGTCTCTGACAAGTCTGATTTTTTTCATACTCCTCCGCTCTACCACGCCACTGTGCCATTTCTAATTCACCTTAAATTTACATTCCAATTCTGCTTTAACTCCCTCTGACCCTCTGTCCCGTTCCTTTTTGTGTCCTGAGGATACTGATTTCACTTTTTTATTGGTCACAGCAATGTTTTCATGAGTCCGTGCCTGTCTATGTCATCTGCGTTATGTGCCTCAATGGAGTTTGTGTCACCAAAAATAAGTTGAAATAATGATTCAAACACACACACACACACACACACACACACACACACACACACACACTATTACAGCCATTTCTGTATGTTCCCCTTAAAGAATCATGACAGCATGAACACAGTGTCTGTGCAGTGTGATGATAATTGAGTTTGGTAAAAGATGGTACCAGGACTCCCCCAGCTTTGTCCTTTGATTTGACTTCAGAACAGCAAGAGACACAGGGACTCTTCTATACCTACTGCTATTGTTATGCCCAATAACATTAAATCATGTCACGGTTCTAGGTCTTTTTGACCCAGCATCTTCTGTTATGGTTAAATTATGGTTTTGGTTCCAATTCTTAGTTGTGCTTTCTAATTATTGTTACTATCATCATCATTATTATTATTATCATGTTAGTGAAGGTTTAGTTTAGTGTCTAGTCATCCCTGCCCATGTGTGCCCTCTGTACTCTGTCAGTATGGTGTCTCTGAGTTCAGTCAGTGTATTTCCTGTTTTACTTTGAAGGTCCTTGGCTGTATCCCAATTCAGGGTCTGCAGCCTTAACGGTCCACAAGGGCCGCGTACTTAAAGACCGCTAAGGCCGGAAGTGCGAGGCTTGTGAAATGGGACGGTCTAGCCTCCGTTGCTGTCACGACGAGAGAGATGAGCCGTATAAAAATAATAAATAAGGATCCAATCGCAGGCAGTAGTGGAGGAGTGAAGGTGGTTTATTTAACACAATGCGCCAGTGGAAAAATGGAAACAGAGATCACACTAAACTATACTGGAGACAACTAAACTACTGAATACAAACCGGAACTCAAACATGAAGCAAGGTGGACGACGGTACAAGACGGTGACGGCAGGGAACACACGGATGAAACGTGGTGGAAACACAGACGGACCAGCAACTACTGACAGAGGACACGACTTAAATACACACAGAGAAACATGGGAATTACACACAGGTGGTGGACACAGCTGGGAATAATCAACAAGACGAGACAGAGGTAAAACTGAACACACTCACATGAGACGCAAACCTTCACAATAAAACAGGAAACGAGAACACTACACCAAGACGCAGACCTGACACTGAGAGACAGACAGAGAATGACACATGGAACCTGAACTAAACTAAATGTGAGATACAACCGAGAACAAATCCTTAACATGAATAAACAGAAACATAGAATTCTAATAATAATAATAATAATAATAATCCTCATAGCGCCCAAAACCACGACAATTATTCAAAAATAAACTAACAATCCAAAACTCAAAATACTGGGTCGAAACTGACCCAGAACCGTGACAGTTGCGCTGCCCAGGTTGCCTAGCAACCATGATACTAACAGCTGGAAACGTGTCATACAGCTTTGTTTGACAGAAATGAAGGAGAAAATCTTTTGTTCATTTGTTTGTTTGTTTCTACATGAGCTTTGATCATTCTCTGATTAAGCTCAGCTATTGAACGGCGTATATTTTAAAGTAAAGGCTTTAAAACCAAGTTAGTACAAACGTCACTAATGTCACATGACTTTGCCGACATGTGGCCAACAGGAATGTTTTAATGTTCTTCGTTATTAAACATTTGCACATAAATAAGTGACATAATATTCAGCACTTACTTAAAGTTTACTCTTCGGCGCCCCTCATCCGCCGTTTTTTTTCGGCAAAATTATCCACACCCACTGCCACGCTATGCATTCTGGGATATGTTGGGCCACGAAGTCTACACCGCCACGTCCTTAAGGACGCATTTGAGGGCCGCATTTTGAGCAGCCTTCGAATTGGGACAGCCTTCGTCGCGTCGCTGTGACGTAATCGGCCTTAAAATGCGACCTTTAAGGCTGCAGACCCTGAATTGGGATACAGCCATAGTGTGTGTTACCTCGTCCTCGCTGCTGGTTCGTCTGTGTTGTTTCCCCGGACCTCCCTGCATCTTCGTTTCTGGTTTGTTTTGTTAGTTTTACCCAGTTTAGGTTTTCCAGTTTCATGTTCACCCACCATTGCTGTTTGTACCCACTCCTGTAAATAAATACTCACCTGCACCTGAGCTGCTGCCTTTTGGGTCCTTTCTACAAACTCCACACGTCTGCCACACCGGACGTGACAAAAAAGGAATAATGTCTGGTTAATGTGGGGATTGAGATATCAACATTAGTCTGTTAGGAAGTGAAAAGAGCAAAGTGTCTTGAGAAGAGCATAGTATTCACGGCTGAGTTGTGACAGTGGAAGGAAGTGAAAGCTGAAAAATTTTAGGGGAAACAACAGAATTCATAGTGGGAATAGGTCAGAGAAGAAAGAGGCAGAGAGAGAGAGAGTAAAACAGAGAAAGGAAAAGCGAGAGAGCTAGTGTGCTATGCCCGAGGACTCGAGGCTCACACAGAGCACAGTGCTGACAGAGAGACAGCAGGAGAGGGAAACTATAGAGAAAAATGTGAGCAGCCACAGCTTTTCACAATGATTGCTACTGTTAACACAGGGACAGTTGTGCAGTACACAGATAACAAGAGCTGAAAAGGGATTACGAAAACTCAAACTGATCCAAGATTGAAGAACAGCGGAGTGGAGCTGGACAAACAGAAGCCCACAGGAGGTGGAGGATAACATGAACTAAAGAGACAACCTGACAAAACCAAAACATTTTCAATCCCTAAAAACCCAAAACGGACACACAGGAAGGAGACTGTGGCAGCCATAAATGCCTTTTTGAAGACAAAAGTTGAAGAAGCCGAAACTCTGGAAGAAGATTTGGACTAACCCTGGAGTATAGATCTAATATTCTGCTCAGCAGCAAAGATGCCAAAGTCCTCCACCCATCTCGGTCAACCTGGATCAGCAGGTTCTAGAAGTCCCAGCTTAAGAAAAGAACAGCAGTTCAATCGCTCGTGCATGCTGCGGATTGGAGAGAGGCTGATGAGGGCGGGCAGTGAGAGCAACCTGGTCCAGAGACCCACTCCAGTGCAAAGTCAAAACCAGACTTCCTCATCTGGATTAGGGCAAAGGTCAAATGGCAGGACACAAACTTCAGCCCATGAGGACAAGCTCAGTAAGTGTACAAGAATAACCTCCAGCAAGGGTAGGAAGTCTTCCCTCTGTTAATCTAACTGAATGCTTTAATGACAAAATGTAACAAAAGTTATTCTCAGGATATATTTCAGAAAAACAATCTTCCAGCTCAGCTGCTGTCACAAAACTGGTTTTAAATTGAGAAAAGCAATGACTTTAATGTATTTTAACAACCATCTACATGTCCTCTTTCGCTACATCCATGAATCTCCTCTGAGGTCTTCCTCTTTTCCACCTTCCTGGCACTCTATTTTAACATCCAACTATCCGTCTGTTGTATGGCCAAATCATTTCAACCTCTAGCTTTTCTGTTTTCACTTCTAATTTTCTCAATTCTGGTGACTCTCAATAAAAATCTCAACGTCGTCAACTCCACCTACACCACCTCCAGTTCAGCCTCCTGTCTTTTTGCCAGTACCACCATCTCCATACATCATAGCAGGTCTCTTTACCATCTCGTGAACCTTCCCTTTCACTCTTGCTGCTCTCCATCTGTCACAAAATCCCCGCTGACACTATCCTGTCTGCACTCTCTTCTTCAACTCTCTTGTGCAGCATCTGTTGCTTTGGATGGATAATCGCACGTATCTGCCTTTTCTTGACCTCTGTAAACATGCTGCAGTGTTCATTGCCTTAATTACAGGTCATACTGAATGAAAAATCAAATATATTTTGTGAAATAGTTCATATCACTCCCAAAGCCTCTTACTACACTCTTCATTTCTTTGCATTGTAAAATGATGATATAACTATAGTTATCTATTTACTATTAGCTCGTGCCTGGAACGCCTCACTCAGGAGGTGCCCAGGAGGGATCTGTCTCAGATGCCCGAACCATTTCAACTCGTTCCTTTCGTCTGGAGGAGTGTCGGCTGTAGTCTGAGGGACTCCTGGATGGCTGAACTCATCACCTTATCTCTCATTTCCACCACTGGTATTTTCAATCTTCTTTCAGTCAATACCCAAAGCTTGTGAGCACAGGTGAGGGTGGGGATGTAGAGCGACGGGTAAATAGAGAGCTTCGCTGCTACGCTCAGCTCTCTCTTCACTACGATAGATCACTGCAGCCACAGCACCAGTCCGCCTGTCAATCTCCCACTCCCATCTTCCCTCACTTGTGAACAAGACCCTGATATACTTAAGCTGCTCCACTTGGGGCAGTAATTCGTTCCTGACACAGAGTGGGCACTCTGAGGTCTCAAGTCTGAAACCTCAGCCGGATTGTTCTTCCCGCCGCTTCACACTCAGCTGCAAGCCACTCCAGTGTGAGCTGGAGGCTGCCACGTTTCAACTGATGTCTGTATTTTAGATTTCACAATGCAAGCACTGCTTGAATCGCTTGCACTGATGAAAAACCACTGCCATGTTTCAAAACAAAAGCTTCGCTGTGGCATTTTTCACTTGCTCACTGGCTAAACAAAGACCGTCCTGGCTTTTTCCCTCCGGGGCATATTTGATGGTATTACAGTGAATATGTTCCAAGGCTGGCTTTTTGTGTCATCAATACAGATATTACTTTCCAAGGTGAGGATTGGCCTGCTCTTAATAGAGCTTGAGGGCTTTATTGGATGTTGTCTTAAGAAAGATCAATACATATATACTTTTTCAATAAGCAAATCTACCCTGAAAACACTATTTAACTCCAACCCACTTCAGTAACACTCTGGATGTTGTTCTGACATGTGGCATAGAAACTGAACATATAGCAGTTTTCCTGAAAACCTCTTTCAGCTACCTGAACACTACTCGCACCAAGGTTGATTATCTTGTTCTTGTTGTTTTTAATTCTTGTGCTTGACTCCCTAACACAACTCTCAAACACGCACCTTAAAACAGATAGCTCATAAGCTGGAGAGGAAATGGTGTCTCACTAATTTAGAAGATCATCATTTAGCCTAGAAAAATACTCTCAGAGTGAAAAAAACAGGTTAAAAAGTAGTTCGTCCATTTTTCACTTCTAGGCGGGACTACTATAATTCACTACTATGAATTAAGGATAAAGGATATTAAGGGTGTCCTAAAAACTGCCTGAAAAGCCTTCAGTTGATCCAAAATGCTGCAGCAAGAGTCCTGACAGGGACTAGAGAGAGAGAGCAGATTTCTCCTGTATTGGCTTCCCTTCATGTTAATTCCATCCATCCATCTTCTTCCGCTTTATCCGGGGCCGGGTCGCGGGGGCAGCAGCCTAAGTAGAGAAGCCCAGACCTCCCTCTCCCCAGCCACCTCCTCTAGCTTATCCGGGGGAACACAAAGGCGTTCCCAGGCCAGCCGAAAGATAATCAAGACAAGATGATAGTTTATAAAATTTTAATGAAATTTGCAGATTGTTTCGGTGAAGTTTAATAAACTCCTTGCTATCTAAAATATAACAGGACACCGGAGTAAATTCTCGAGCATCTCACACTTCTGATAATCAGCTGTCTGCTTGACGTTTATTCAGCTGTGTAAAAACTATAACTTTAATCTCAGCCAAACCGATTTACTCAGGAACAAATAAAATACTAAAAAAAAGCCAAACAATAACATTTTTAAGTTATCTAAGTGACTTATATATCATGTTTAACCTGAGTAGCGAAAGACAGCGGTGGGTTTGAAAACGATTTGCTGGGAGTCCGGTGCTCTCACGGCTCTAGTTAGCCTAGCCCCCGTCTAGCTATCGAGCTAGTGGCTAACAGACGTCTCCGAAAACGTCGGAGCGCTTTTGAAAATATGTGGTGTCTTGATAAACTGAGCAGATATTTGAGGTTTACACAGCTACATTCTCGCCTGAAAATATGTTAAACGTTTATTTTGTGACCCAGAAAGAATAATAAGAGTAATATTAAAACTAACTAGCTGCCGCCATTGTTGGAAACTGCGCTGGGCCGCGCTATGAATTCTGGGACACAGCTTCTTCTTCTTCTTCGGGGTTTAACGGCAGCTGGCATCCTTGTACATGCAGTGCTGCCATCTTCTGTTTCAGTCCGTTATTACACTCTTAAATCCTACTACTTATTCCTGCGTCTTTTGTGATCTTACAAAGCTTCAAACGTTGCGTCGACTATTAAATCAGTCGTCGACGATTTTAATAGTCGACATAATCGTGACTAGTCGACTAATCGTGGCAGCCCTACTCCACTCCTCCCCTGCAGCTGAGCTACAAACCACACCCCGCCACATAGTTATTTTTTCTGTGAGTCTTTGTGTTTGTCCCAATTCCGAGGCTGCATTTGAAGACTGATTACATCACAGCCAGGCGGCGAAGGCTGTCCCAATTCAAATGCATCCTTCATCACCCCGGATTTCAAGGATGGGTCGGTGGATCTTTCGTGGCCCAACCTATTAAAGAATTCATAGTGCGGCCCAAGAATAACTCCAAAACGTTAATTTTAAGTGTCACTTGTAGGCATTGCTTGAAATAGAATCAAATGTGAAAAAAACAAAAAAAACAAAAAACAAATGAAAGCCGTAGGATAAATTTGTTATTTATTGTATTTATGCATTTATTTTTGGCACAATAGATGTTCTTCTTCTGATAATGTTATCATTCTATAAATGTTATTAGAAAAACATGACACTGACACTAATAGAAAATAATTACCTAGACCAGAGACTCTGCTTTGCCAAAAGGCTAGAGGGCTTTCGCTTCATATTGTGCTACTGCTTTGAAACATTCACTGACCCTGTCCTGGCTCATTTTTGTCTTTGCTGTAAGGGAAAATTGTGTTGGCTCAACACTATGCTACAGATGCAACCGATCAAATAAAATTGGAAAAAAAAAAAGCATATGAAGAAAAGATATAATCTACTTTATTATTCAGTAAGCACAAGCATTTTTTTTAAAGACACACGATTACATTGATGGGCAGCAAGGTAGCTTTGTGGTTAGCCGTGTTGCCTCATAGCAAAAGTCCTGATTTTACCATGTGACCGGGGCCTTTCTGTGTGGCGTTAGCATGTTTCTCCCTATGCTTGTGTGAGTTCTCTCTAAGTACTCCGACTTCCTCCAACAGTCCATTACCGTACTTACCACTGAAACACACTTACCCTAACCCCCTCAGACCTATGTTAGAAGGATTTAACCCTTTAAGACCTACCATAGAACCAAGTCCGCCAGAGCTTATATTATATTTTTACATGCTGTGGAGCCATTTTTGGGAGCATTTCAAGTTGCTATACATCAATACAACCATTACAGCCTAAATTTTAATAATATGTTTGCATTAAGTGCATAGTAATTACATAGATTGCAAAAAAGTGCAATAAACTACAAAAAAATTGAAAATCGTTTTTGTTTTTTAACATATATTTCTAGTTAGAGAAATTTAAGAGGCTTATCCCTCAAAACTGTAAATACAAAAAAGTTGCACAAAATAGTTTCCCACCACAGGAAATTTATTTTGAGTGTCTTCATAGTTTTATTTTTGAAATACACCAATTTTTATACACTGCAGGAAAAACGAAAATAAATATTACAGTGCAAATTTGCAAAAAAGCAGCATATGCATCAAAATAAACTGTTTCCAGCAGTGCAATATGAGTCCTAAGCATCCCAGAAACGACACAGAAAGTCACAAAGTCAAAGATAACTTTTAAAAACACCAGTATAGGCTCATGAGGCCCTGATGGTAAAAAACTACATTTCCACGAAAATGACGTCACTTCCGGTTTCGGGCAGGTCATGGCGGACATGCGATAGTTCACGCTGATGGACGTAGGAAGTGTTATGAATAGCTGATCGGATCGGCAAAGCGTGTTTCTGGAATATTATGTTTTTGTTGCTGCAAGCGCTTTTTATGCAGTTTTTGCAAAGTTATATGTGGAAGGAAACTGTGACCGAGGACAAGCTGATGGCATAAGATGTAAGTACAACTCCTCCGGCTTCATATGCAAAAAAAATTATTGCGCTAGCTTACGTGGTTGCAGAGCTACCGGGATTTAAAAATAGATACGCAAAACGGAGCGTGCTGCTCTGACCGGTTTTAAAGGGTTAAGGGTATCAGAACATGTCTGGCTCTGATTTTATTAGTCTTTAGTGATAGCAAAACAGAGGTCATTGTATTTGGGGCCTGGACTTGGAGCCTCTCACATCCTGTGTCAAAGCAGATGCAACAACTTTGGGGTGAAAATTGAACCAGTTCCTAAAAAGGACAAAGCAAATAAGTATGGTGAAGGGAAATATCTTTTGTTCAGCTTAGGCAGCTATCTAAAGTCAAACCTTCTCTTTTCACAACAGAGAGAGATTTGCATATATTTGTGATCACTCGTCTTGCAGTTTATGTTACATTTACTGTTACGTTTCAAATGATCCAGCATGCTGCTGCTTATCTACTGGCATAAACAGTCAAAGAAAGAACTAGAACTATAGAACTGTATACAATCAACAGGGCCCTGAGAACCTTCATCAGGAATTCAACTGCAATGTCACAGTCATGCCAAAACCCAGTTGTGGGACAATGGACCCATGATCGACACAGTCAGTACTGGAACTGGCAAAATTGTTCATGTACTGGGAGCAGGCGTCAGTGGAGCAGCAACAACTCAACCGGCTGCAGGAACCGCCCAACATCGCCGATGATCCCCTAGCCCCACAGGTCCTCTTTGAGTGCATTGGAATGGAGCTCATTGTGCCATTTCACAGGAGTGCATTTCGTTGTATTAGTTCTGGTGGATCATGCAACACGATATCCCAAAGTAGTGCTGGTGTGCACCATTTCTGCGAAAAGAGATGACCTGAAACAGCACCACACATCTTTCAGTAGGCATCCCGTAAGTGTTACTGATTGACCAGAGCACATTGTTCATGTCTCCCACACTTAAACTGTAGAAATTACTGGGCATTAAATATGTTTGGAAGCTGAATAAGACCATGATTCGTATGTTCATTCATGAGAATGAACACAATAGAGATTGCTGCTTTTGTTTTCAGTGCATGAGGGCACAGCCTTCATGTCTTGCACATTAAAGGACCTGTATGAATTACTGGGCATCAAATGTCTTTGGACCAGCATCTGCCAACCTCAGACTGACAGGCTGGTGAAGTGCCACAGGCCTCCACGGGGTCTTCTTCCTTTGAGTTATTGATCAGTAGGAAGCCGCAGAGCATACTGGACATTATTAAAGAAAACTGCTTATAACGCTCAAGCCCAGGGAAAAATAAAATGTATTATGTTCTGGACCTGAGAGCAAAGCTACAGAAATTGAGAAAGTTATTATGGGAGGATTTGCTCTAGGCCCAGGAACATCAGCTGCTCCTGTCCAAAGGAGGGGGCTAGGCTCAAGCTGTCATGTTGTCATGTGCAGGCAGGGATCGGACCCAAACGCAAACTCACTGACACAAGGAATGAACTCAAAAAGCCACAGCTGTATTGGCGGGCAGGGGAAAAGGATACTAAACTAAACTAAACTAAACTGGGAAACTGATAGAACTAATGCACACGAGAAGACACTGGGAAACACACAGCATGAGGGACGACGCAACATGGAACAGAGCGAAACTCTGACATAAATACACAGAAGGTAATGAGGGAAGTGAACGCACACAGGGAACACAGCTGAGGACAATTACAGTTGACAGGACGGGGAGGACATGAAACTGAAAACGCTGCCAGCAAGATGTGAACCTTAAACGTAACACAGGAAGTACAAGGAGCCAGCCTGGACAGAGAGAGGGAGAGAAGTCCAAAAACAAAACGTCCACAAAAAACAGTGGCGTGCAGGGAGCAGTTCATAAATAATTCAGGGGGGCGACCTGGAGGACGGAAACACAGGAGTCCAAAACAGTTCATTTCTGGAGGCCAACCGTGCGGACGGCAACAGGGGCGACAGGGCAGTTCTGGAGGCCGACCGTGCGGGCAGCAACGGCGGCAACGTGGAAACCGTTTCCGGAGGCCTTCCACGATGGCGAGGACGTCCAGCCAGCGGCCTGGAAAGTGGCCAGTGATGCTGAGGAGATGACTGTGGAAAAGCCGTCCATGCTAGACGTGGACGAGGAAGGGCCGTGGCAACCGCAGGACCAGACGGCAGCGTGGCAGCTGCAGATACTGATATTGCAGGCCGGATGGATCCCTCAGACCCTCCAGCGAAGGCAGACGGCGGCTGAAGCGGCCCCTCGGACCCTCCAGCAGGGTAGAAGACTAAACACAGAACAGAGGGCACAGAGAAACATGAGGGGCAAGGGATCAAAACCTAGGAACCATAGAATAAATCATAAATGAACTTGACATAATACAAAAATCACAAAGAACTGAAAATGCTGGATCAGGAGACCCTGACACAAGCTATTTTCAGAGATAAGAAATATGCGGTTTGATGGAGGCAGGCGCAATATTTGTGGTACCACAAAGAGGCAGGAAGGTGCATCCACAAATGGATAAAAAGGCAGCCATCACATCCTATGAGCCTATGAGCCAGTTACTGAAACTCCAAAAGTTGATTCTGTTCATCTGGATGTAGCGTTTTTCAAAACGCTACGATTTACTTACCTGGATGATTGAGAATGCATCAAGTTCAAACCCTTATTTTCAACCCATAAGAGAGGGAAGAGCACTTCAGATCTGGCCCCCTCCCAAGCCTCCTCGTGTATATCCAGTGGCCCTCTGACATTGTGACCATACAAGAGCTGAAATGGAAAAAGCTAAAACGAGAGCCATTGATCCCGGTCTTTTCCTGAGCTTTTTTTACAAACTTCCTCAACATTGATTTCAGGGTTTTGTTAAACCTCTCAAGTTAGCGTATGGTAGGGACTTGTTTTGGCTCCAGTAATTTCCAAAGATTTATAGATTTCCTTCAACAGGTTGGAAGTGAAGTTTGATCCTTGGTCTGTCGGGATTTCTTTTGGAATACCCACCCTTGAAAATATCTGTATCAGATAATTATCAATTTAGCAGGCTTTAACAGCTCTCATTGGGAAAGCTTCAAGATACCTCGTTGCATAGTTGCACAACACCAAAGTGTACCATGTCCTGAACTACTTCTCACCAATGGGCTAACAATGTCCATGGCAACACAAGAAAAGTGGGTGTCTATCACAGGCACAAGAATAAGTGGTGCTCTGTCTCCTTTCCTACTTGGGGCTGTCAACTGACACTGTGGGTATGATTTACAACACTGGAGAGTCTCTGAAAATTGCTGTGGCCAAAAAAGAGAGTAGCCATTCAGGAGGTTTTCAGATGCCCAAAACGACCTGCCCAAGGAACTGAACTGAAAGCTTACAGGCCTTAAGCTCTTACAAAAACACAGTCGTTCGTTCTTTACAATGAATATGTCTGTGAAGGTTCTCAGTCATCCAGGTCATTGTAGTCTTAGGAGCTTGGAAAGAAAAGCGTCTGGACTTCTTTAAGTTGCTTAAAGACGTTTCACCTCTCATCCGAGAAGCTTCTTCAGTTCTAGGGTCAAATGGTGGAGAGTCCCAGATTTAAGCCCTGTGGGAGTAACCCACTGAGAGGGACAATGGACCCCCTAATGATCCTCTACCTTTACAACTTACGCAGTCTGTAATATGTGTTGTTTCTTCAGCACATTTTGCAAAAAGGGGTGCTAAAAGCGAAGCTCTCAACTTAGCGGTCGATCTACGTCCCTACCCTCACCTATGGCCACGAGCTGTGGGTAGTGACCGAAAGAATGAGATCGCAGATACAAGCGGCAGAAATGAGCTTCCTCCGAAGGGTGGCTGGCCTCTCCCTTAGAGATAGGGTGAGAAGTTCGGCCATCCGGGAGGGGCTCAGAGTAGAGCCGCTGCTGCTCCACATCGAAAGGAGCCAGCTGAGGTGGTTCGGGCATCTGACAAGGATGCCCCCTGGGGGCCTCCTGGGTGAGGTGTTCCAGGCATGTCCCACTGGGAGGAGGCCCCGGGGCAGACCCAGGACACGCTGGAGAGATTATATCTCTCGGCTGGCCTGGGAACGCCTTGGTGTTCCCCCGGATAAGCTGGAGGAGGTGGCTGGGGAGAGGGAGGTCTGGGCCTCTCTGCTTGGGGCTGCTGCCCCCGCGACCCGGCCTCGAATAAAGCGGAGGAAGAAGATGGATGGATGGGTGCTAAAGAGGGTCCTCCCTTTGGAGTTGGACAATATTGCTCGGGACAACCAGTAGCTCATCAATCTCTGGTTCAGGAAGTGACTCTGCAATTTCTGTCCTCTTCAGTTTCTCCTGTCTCCTCTGGATTTTGCTTTTCTTTAAGTGCGGCATTCTTAATCCTTCAAACTCGGGAATTTTGCTGTTTTCAAAAGGTAACTTACTCAGACCTGGCTCTGACTGTGGCTCCTTTATAGCTAGACCTAGTGCCTATGAGCAGACCTTTACATGAAACATGGAGATTCTTCTCTCTCTTTGCTGATAAATGGCATTGGTATGTCCCGGCCCAACACAGTCTGGTATCCATTACTTCAACTGTAAGAAAATACTCCTGTCCATTAACTTGAAGGCGAAGACTGGCAATAGGATAATCAACCTAATCAGCATGAACTGCCCACAACAATGACATACTAAAGGGCATTTAAATGGTCTCAGTTTAAATCAGCGGTCCCCAACCCCTGGGCCTCGGACCGGTCCGTGAGTCGTTTGGTACCGGGCCGCGAGAGTTGAGGCTCAGGTGTGAAATGTATAGTTTTCAGGGTTTTTATCAGTTTTCAGCGTTATTTTGTTATCGTTTTTATCGTTTACTCGGTTTTCCTGGCTTTTTTCACGTGTGTTATGAATAAATCTTCTTTTTTTCAGTACCGGTACTAGTTTTATTTTGTTGTATTTATCCGCGACACCTTAAAGGCCGGTCCGTGAAAATATTGTCGGGCATAAACCGGTCCGTGGCGCAAAAAAGGTTGGAGACCGCTGGTTTAAATGGTCTAACATTGCTACTGCTAGTGATTGGGGAACTTTGTTTAGGGCCTTTAGTTCTATTTCCATTCCCACCCCCTGACTTACCCACCATCACAGAGACTGAACTGGGTTTTCCTGTCATGTACCCTTTGTTTTGGGCATCAGGCTGCAGCTGTGCACTAATTTGAGCAGTTTGTTTGTGGGGCTCACGAGCATTCCAGAATCACTTACTGCACCTCCCAACAGTGGCTGATGCTCCCAGCGTTCCGACTGGACTTCCTGCTGAAATTGACTGAACTGGTTTATCTGGCATTGAATGTCAGACGAACGGTGCTCTAGGCCCAGGAACATCACTGGCCTGATGCAGCATGCTACATTGTTTGTCCCAGGTGGTTGTGGTGATATACTGCAAGATGCTGTAGATGCAGCAGCAGCAACAGTTGCAGGACACACTGGCTGGCACCTTCATTAATATCACACTCAACTAACTGTGTTTTATCTTCGCATTGCACTGATGGGTGGACAGTTCTCAGGTGCCTGTTTTCTTGCAGACTACACTCTGCCCATGTATTGTCAGTAAAATTGAAATGTTTCCAGATTTTGCTTCTTTTCTTGATGTCACTGATTTTCTTTACTATACCTTTCTAATGTGTTGTCTCTTGTTGTTGCCCCTGGCTCTCATTCTCTCTCTTACTCCTGCTCTGTTTGTGTACTACTGCAAGTGTAACTACCACCCTTCCCCCCTCCGCTCAGCACAAGCACCAAGGCTCACGTGTTCGTGTCGTTCGCTTTTGTTCGTGACCGACACATCACTAGTTAGTATCTTGGCCAAGGATATTTGGCATGTAGACTGGAGCAGTCAGGCATCCAACCTTCTAATTAGCAAATGACCTGCTCTACCTCCTGAGCTACACCCATCCCAGTGGGATGGCTTTGTCTAAAGACAGAAAAACTCAATTCAAATAAGTTTTAGTTATATAGAACCAATTCACAACAGCCTCGAGGTGCTTTATGTTGTAAGGTAAAGACTAATGAGCAAACACCTGACAACGGTTGCTGTTAAAAACCTAAAAAGGAAAAGTTGAAATCTAAGGGTTCCAGAGATTTGGATCTGAAAAATAATTTATGTTTATTTTAGTGCTGTCAATAGATTAAAAAAAATTGACTAATTAATCTCACAATTTTCTGTAATTAATCGCAATTAATTGCAATTACTTGATCAATAGCCTGGTTGCAATTACATT
This sequence comes from Neolamprologus brichardi, assembly GCF_056152115.1. NCBI lineage: Eukaryota > Metazoa > Chordata > Actinopteri > Cichliformes > Cichlidae > Neolamprologus > Neolamprologus brichardi. The sequence continues at coordinate 2,965,432 of NC_142117.1, forward strand.
TTTTCAATGTTATATTTAACCTTGTAACAGACATTTATGCAATATAATGAAGTAAATGCAGAATAAACACAAAGAATGTATGCTTAAATTCAAAGAAAAAAACCTGTATACTAATACAGTATACATACATAGATTACATACTATATAATATATATTAGTGCCGTCAAATAATTAAAATATTTAATCGGTTACAGTGGATTAATTTTGATTAATCACGATTAAATATCATTATTTTTTTATTCTATATTAATTGCATTTCATTTTGCATGACCAAACAGACTTGAGAAAAAAGAGAAAATATACGCACTTAACATGTTTATTGAACATCTTGCAGGCACTTTAAACGAGGAACCAAAGCTATGTAGGTTCTCAACGATATTAATAGGTCTGCAGTTTGTTGTAATGCACTTCTCAATTGTGTCTGTCAATATTTCCGACGTAGCTTTACTGAGCCCCCGATGCTCCGTGAGTGGTTTGTCACATGCTGGGTGACACATTGGCCAAAGTGCTAGCAGCATACGTCAATGTGATATTTTAAGCTGGAAGTGCTTCAGTGAAAAGAAAATTCCTTCTTGCACAATGTGCATAATACTTTATGTCGGTCAACTGTTCCGTCTTGTTATTTTTTTAATACTCAGATTTCCCATCAAGGGCCAATGTGCGTTTATCATCTTCCATATTGAAATGATTGGTGCAGCTGCCCATCACTACCAGATCAACTGCCCATTTGCACATGTGCAATGGTACCTCTACTTGAACAAACTGCCCGAAATGCGTTGACAGAAAACATTCAGGGATTTTGAGTTATTCTGCACTTCAGATGCATTAATTGCATTAAAAAATTTAATCGCATTGACTGTGATGGCAGATTCATTTGCGTTAACACGGTAATTTTGACCAGTTTATTTATGATTTATGATTTGTTCAATTATATTTGAAGCTCTGAATATAAGGCTTGTATACAAAATGCTTTTAATTCACTGAGAGTCAGATGGCATTGATCAAATGCAAGGAAAATCAGAGCTGGGGTGGGAATGAGGTGGGGTTTTCTACATAAAAGATCACTGCTTCCCAACAGCACAAGCTGTTTGTCCTGTATAAAGTACAACGTAAATGTCTCTTCATGCTGATGGTGTAATCTGAGTCTATGGTTCTTAAATGTCATGGGTTGTCACAGTTTTTTCCAGTCATTGAGCGAAGTAACTGCATGTCCAACCAAACACATGCACGCACTTTCCCAGTAGAGCAGCTTGTATCATAAGTTGTTATTATTGATAAGATATTACTGAATGTTGACTTGTTTTGAAAGGATATATAAACCGTCATTTAAAAATCCTTCATCCTGATGGTCTAAAAGTCAAACTTGTTTGAGTAAAATTGAAAAAACTCCCTTTCCACTTCACTGTGTTTTTCTCATTGTGTTACATGAAAGTACTTGAAGAGTGGACCAACATCAGTGTATATAACATTTTTCATTCAAACATTTAAAAAAATGTAAAACTGTCACGATGTACGGGGCAAGCCGTGTGGGATTTAAGTCCGAAACAGAAAACTTGTCCTTTTTACTCACCACAGCCAGCCGATCTGAAATCCACTGGGAGAAACCCCAATGTATGTACGTATTTGCATATTTTGGCATATTTTAAATGTTTTGGATCATCACACTAATTTGATATTGGACAAAGACAACATTAGTTACCACAAAATGTAGTTTTTAAATGATGACTTAATTTATTATGGGATATAAGCTATCCAAACCTGCCTAACCCTGTGTGAGAAAATAAACCTAAACCTAAGACCTAGTTGTGCCACCTTTGGCAGCAAGAGTGCCAAGAAACCATTTGTGATAATGATAAAGATAAGTCTTTTCACATCACTGTGGAGGAATTTTTCGCCCAGTATGCTTTGCTGAATTGTTTTAATTGAGCCATTTTGGTAGGTTTCCAAGCATGAATGAGCTATTTAAGGTCATGCCTGTGCATTTTTGAACCATTTAGTCTATTTGCTGGTTTTAGATCATTGTCCTGCTGAATAACCTATGCATGCTTGGGTTTCAGGACGTTAATTAATGTGCAGAACCAAAAAATTCTTCTACAGGATCTTCTGGTAGAGAGCTGAATTCCCGGTTCTGTTATTTATGGCAATTCATTAAGGTCCTGAAGCAGCAAAACAGCATCAGACTGTCATACAACCACCACCATGTTTGATTGTTAGTATTATAATCTTTTTATGAAATGCTGTGTTTGTTTTACACCAGATGTAATGCAAACCTTCCAAAAGATTGTCTCCTCTGTACACAAAATATTTTCTTGGAGATCACCAAGATGATGTTGGCAAATATAGGAAAAGCCCTTATGTTCTTTGGATGATCTGATATCGTCGTGTTGGTGTTGTTCCCAGATCATCATGAAAATGTTGTTCCAGGTTCAACATTGCAAGTGACCAATCACATTATTGTGACGTTATTCTTTTGCGCACCAACCCATTCGTGCATTTATGAAATTCCAATGTTGCAAGGATAATATCAATTCTGCTTAGCGTTTATTAAAGGGTTAGGGTTCGTTGATCGGCGGACAAAGGCGGTTTCTCGCAGCTTAAGTACAGTTTTTTGTTTTATGCCGGTTTTTCCCGAAGTCGCAAAAGTATGACATCACAACATTCTGATTGGTCACTTGCAATGTTGATCCTGGAACAACCTTTAGTATGATGATCTGGGAACAACACCAGCACGAGGATATCAGATCATGCATGTTCTTTTTGGTCAGGAGTGGTTTTTTGCCTCCGTGGTTTCCCATGGATGCCATTGTTGCCCATCCTTTTTCATGCTGTTGAATCATGAACTCTGAACCTAACTGAGGCAAGTGAAACCTGCAATTCTTCTTGGTTCTGGGTTCTTTGGAGATCTCCTGGATGAGACATTGGTGTTGTCTATGAGCAATTTTGGTAGGCTGGACACTCCTAGGTTCATCACTATTTTAAATTTTCTTCTATTTGTGGGATAATGGCTGTCACTATGGTTTGCTGTAGTCCCAAAGCATTATGAATTACTTTGTAGCCCATTCCAGACTTATAGATATGTCAGCGTTAGGTGCCAGGTACTTTGAGATAGCTTAATTAATGAAATAACCATTTCAATCAAATCTGCATTTTGTATTTACTCTGATTATCTTTGTCTAATAATAAAATTTGTTTGGTATACTGAAACATTCAAGCGTGATAAAAATGTGAAAAAACTAGGAATCAGGACGGAGACGAATGCTTTTTCATAGCACTGTAGATCAATACTACTGATTAACAGAATTTTTACTTTTGTTTAAACTGCATATGTGAAGGTGATATACGATGTTTTTGTTAATGTGTGTGCGTCTATTTATTTTTATTTTGTAGTGCTATTATATTAAGAAAACTGAGCAAGGTGACAAATCCAAACTTGATCACATACGAATGTGTTAGTTTCATTTTTAGTTTTTACACAAAGAAAGTTCAGGTATCATAGTGTTTACATTTAAAGAAAATGTTTTCGTCCACTCACAATAAAAAAATAAATCCTTCCAGCTATGTTAGAAAATGATTTTCCATCCAACCAGAAAAAATGTCCTTATTTCAGACAATGGTCTAGGACAGGTTTAAATGTCAAGAAGATGATGTAAATATACTCTGTATCTGCACACTACAAGAAATGGGTGAATTTAAAACTTATGCTCGTTAAGTACTGATGTCCATTATTATTCAATGATTTGTGGCCATACAAGCAACAAAAAATAGAATCTTGCCCAAGGATATTTGAAGTTATTAAACAAGATATTTACTTGTATATATATAAAATGGAAGTTATTGCAGTCCTTGAAATCCTTGAAAGGACATACAAAAACTGTGATGAACCATTCATTTTACTATTTAACTGGAGATTTACAAGTTGGTTTACTGTGGTAACTCATGACAAGGTAAAAGACAAAATAAACATTGAAATATTTTAAACATAAGTTTCCATTTCTACCACTTCTAAAGACTTATAAAACATACTTGATGACACAATATACACACTAATACGTGTTTTAATGTAACCTACGATGTGTAGATGTGATGCGTTAATGTGTGCTGGTTAATTTGCATATTTCTCCTAATACAGGACAGACAATTTTTGTCCCGTCATACAAAAAGTGGACTATAGAGCTGTTTGAAATATGACAATTTCATATTTGAACTATCAAGCAGCAATGTACACTGCTCAAAAATACTAAAGGAGCACTTTGAAAACACATTTTTGGTCAGACATTCACACCAGTGGCATGCAGAAGGTCATTTTGTAGGGATCTGTCAGTGCTCATCCTGGTCCTCCTTCACAGAGGAGCCGAGACCAGTCCTGCAGATAGGTTAAGGACCTTCTATGATCCTGTCCAGCTCTTCTTGACTTCCTGTCTCCTATCTCTCCTCTATGGTGTTGAGACTGTTCTGGAAGACACAGTAAACCTTCTGGCAATGGCACATATGGAGGAGTTGGACCACTGTGCAACTTCTGGAGTGTCCAGGCCGAGCTACCAATAATGACACTGAGCCAAATGCAAAAGTACATTCAGAAAAGACCAGAAGGGAAAAATATCAGTGTCCTCCATATGTAAAACCATTCCTGTTTGGGGGAGTGGAGGGGGCTGTCTTATTTCCCCCCTCTAGTGCACCTGTTGTTAATTTCATTAACACCAAAGCAGCTGATTAGTGATTAACAATCCCCTCAGCTACTTAACTGACCACATTAATATCCCACAAGTGTAAATGACATGATGATATACTCTGATAAAAACTGTTCCTTTAATTTTTGAGGAGTGTATAAACACTCCTGAATAGACATATATCCTCGTGCTAGTGCACTGATGGTTGTCAGCTGACATTGTTTTAACCTGCCAGTCTCCTTCTGTGCTATCTGCAAGTCTTAAAAATCTGATCAAGATTACTTACAGTTGTCATGGGATAACTGAAATCATTGAAATTATATATTATATAAATTATAATTATATAATTGTAATATTTTCCATCGAAACATGAAGATAAATAGGTATACCTGTACGAAGTATTTATAAGTAACAGTGAGTACAGTCAGAATCAGTGTGTTTCTTATGTCTCACCTGTGTTGTAAATCAGCTGTGCTGTCGTTGTTGGTTTTGTTTTGTTGTTGTTTTTTAAAAACAGGTTATTCTGGGTCTATATGTGTCGAGGATTGGTGGGGGAAGAACAGTGGATTTATTTACAGTGACCTGTACAAATAATATATACAGTTCAATTACTCTGTGGCTCCTTCGAAGCAGCTCCCAGAAAGTTCTCTCCACTGTGCGAGTGTCCATGTTAGTGAAAAACAGTTTCAAACAATCCGTGCTCCGACCCGTGGCTCCTCTCTCGTACTTCTCCCGTGAATCCGCTCTCGTGAAAGACACTCTCTGCTCCCGATTCCTGACAACAAAAACACACACACGTTAACAGGCAATTATAAACAATAAGCGAGGTTCAAACATGATTAATCATGGCCGTACTGATGAGGATTAACTCAATGATCCAGCGTTAACTGGAGCCTGGCTGCACTGCTAAATAGTTTGCTCTATTTAGCAGGGGTGACGAGTGGCAGGTCCGGCTACCTCCAGCACTGGACACTTCCAGATTGAGAAGTTGCATCAGCGACCAAAACATCCAGGAGCGAGAGAAAAACAAAAACACAAGGAGACAGAGAAAGAGGGAGACACTAACAAAAAACAGCACACACGAGCACAACGGGCAGGTCGGCCGCAGAGCACTACCAATCCGTGACAATATGTGTGTATGTCGGAGCCTGTAGATGTGAGGTGTGGATGGAAATGCCACACATCTATACTGATGGCATCATTCTCAGCAGCTGTGGGAGTAGGTTGGAGTTAGGGCTGAATCAGTGACATTTAAACTCCACTAACAATCCTTGTTATGCCAAAGCTTATTAAAGTCATGCAATCAAGTTACAGTGAAGATACTGGAGGGAAGTTACATGTACAAGTAAAAGATATTGTTTCATCTTAGCAAACAAAGAGGAGTAGAGGAGCAGAGGTTAATAGCTGCAGGGTTTGTGAAGTCTTCAAACTATACATGGAGTATTTTTAGCATCTGTCAAAAGGCGCCTGTACGTGATGGTGGACTCAAAGGCAGAGCCAGATGCAGACACAGCAGACACACAAGCTTTATTTACAGAACGTGAATGCAAGAGTAAATTCAACAAGGGACTCATGGCTTAGGAAACTTGCTCGTTTCCACATTGACCAAAAAATGTTAACTTTGTTTTATCGTTCTTTTATTGAGTCTGTTTTATCCTTTTGTTTGGTGGCATGGTTCAATCAGACCTCTGTCACAGAGAAAAACTCTCTAAATCAGATTGTGAGATGGTCCAGTCGTCTGATAGGTGAGCCACAGTCTTGTTTAGCCTCCCTGTACTCTAAGCAGGTACAGAGGATGGCTTTATCAATCCTTAAAAATGGTTCCCGTCCTCTAAGGGGTGAATTTCAGCTTCTTCCCTCAGGACGGAGGTTTCTGTTTCCGAGATGCAGGACAAAGCGTTATAAAAATAGCTTTGTCCCCGTTGCTGTCACTGAATTAAATAAGAACTGTTTTTGATTCGAAATATTAAAATTACTATATATGTGCCACAGTGAGGTTTATAGCTTTACTAGGTGTGTTTTTAAAGGGATGCCAAACGCTGTCATTTTTTCTGTAAAGCAAATTTACCTTGCCTATGGGTATAAATAAAGTTACCTTGACCTTGTGGCTTGGTGACTAGACATGGCAAGGGTGTAATGGTCTAATGCAGTAAACTGTGAACAGAGGAGAGGTGGGTAGCGGGGAACTGTTAACTACTTATCCAGGAGTGAAGTGTGAATGGCTCAGTTTGAAGGAAGAGTCTGTGATGCTTTGGGGGGGGGGGGGGGGGGAGTGACGGTCCGCAATGAGGACTGCCCTGAGTTCCAAGGGATCCTGTGAGGAGTGGTAGCAAGAGGGCAGGTAGGTGCGATATTGAAACCCCATTCCGGGAGACGGCGCGTGAAGCTGGGTGGCAAATGCTGGGAGTATGATCCAATGATGAGTGGAGCAGTTGCATGACCAGAGAGCTGTAGCACAAAGAAAAGAAAGTAATGGGCTGAGTACTGGCATAACCTGTGAGACACGGGATGAATCTTTAGAGATGTAGGGAGTTTGAGTTTGACAGCGGATGGTGAGATTTTTACGGTCGAGGCGTGGGGCAGACCGAGTGAAGAAGTGAGTGGACCAGGAGCAGACAGAGGCGAGGAGACTGAACTTCAGTTACAAACCAAAAACGAGCCTTTATTGTGGCTGACATGATTACTACTCAAATGGAAGCAAACATGGGTAAGACTAACTGAAAACCTACACTGGGAAAAACTAAGATAATTGAGCAAACAGAAATACACACATGAGGTGATCAGGAGAAGTGGCGACACATGAGGACACAGCTGACTCGAATAAAACATAATGACAACACATCGGAGAGTAACACTGGACACACTAATATGAGACACAGACCGGAAAGGAAACATGACAGGCACTGAACTAAACCTAAGACCAAACTCTTAACCAGAATTACACTGAAACGTAGGACTATAATATTCAAAACAGGACAACTAAAGAATCTTAAAATAAACCATAATACAGAAAGATACCAAAATACAAGAAACTGAAAATGCTGGGTCAAAATGACCCAGATGATGGTGTCGATATCATAGGGCCCAATGAACCATCTTGCACAATGGTTCAGTTTACGGGAGCCAGACCTTCTTTCCAGGGGTGTACTGGGGTGCTGGTGTCCGAAGCTGATCCGAGTAGTGGTGCTGGTGGTTGACAGCTTTATGCAAGGCTTCCAGAGTTCTGACCGAAACGTTGCGCCAGTGCCGGAGGTGGTGCTGGAGTGAAGGATTTGTGATGTCAGCCTCCTCCGGATGATCTGATATCGTCGTGTTGGTGTTGTTCCCAGATCATCATGAAAATGTTGTTCCAGGTTCAACATTGCAAGTGACCAATCACATTATTGTGACGTTATTCTTTTGCGCACCAACCCATTCGTGCATTTATGAAATTCCAATGTTGCAAGGACAAAATCAATTCTGCTTAGCGTTTATTAAAGGGTCAGGGTTAGGGTCCGTTGATCGGCGGACAAAGGCGGTTTCTCGCAGCTTAAGTACAGTTTTTTGTTTTACGCCGGTTTTTCCCGAAGTCGCAAAAGTATGACATCACAACATTCTGATTGGTCACTTGCAATGTTGATCCTGGATCAACCTTTAGTATGATGATCTGGGAACAACACCAACACGAGGATATCAGATCGTGCGCCTCCTCCTTGGGAAGCAAGCTGAGTGACGCTTCAAATAGAGACCGGTGGATGATGAGGTGTGTGCATTGTGCGCCTACTCTACCGATGGGAGATTTGAGGTACAGGTGGACAGGTTGTGAGTGATGACACAGAGTGGATTCCAACTCCTGATTCAGCCGTTCTGTCTGGCTGTTGGTCTGTGGGTGGTAACTGGAGCTGAGATTGACTTGGGTCCCTAGAACAGAAAGATTTCTAAACCTATGAGGTGAACTGGGGGCCTCTGTCCGAGGTGATTCATGAGGTTTGAAGATGTGATATACCGCAAGCTTCACTGTTTCTGTGGCTGTGGGGCGTTTGTCCAGGCCAATAAATTGTGCTGCCTTAGAGAATCTGTCAATTACAGAAGGGATTACTGATTTTTCTGTGGAGACAGGTAAGTCAGTGACTAAGACGAGAGAAATATGGGAACAGGGGTGTGATAAACCATGGCAGACCGGATGACATGTTTATGCTTTTAAGCATCTCTTTATTAACAAGGTAGCTTGTTCACACGACTAAGCTGCAGCACTCCAACTGCCAGCCACACACCAACAACAACAACATGACAGGACCCTACACCACTCTTAAGCTGGTGAGGCATGATTGCGATGCTGCGCAGGTGCGTCCGCCTTTCCAGCCGCGGCACCACCGCCTACGTCCTGCCACAAAGGCCAAGAAGGTATGGATAGAGGCTGAAGCAGGCCCAAAGGCTTCTGAGTTTTGGTCTTGCTGCCAGCAAAGACCAGCACTAGTCCTGCACATCCTTCTCTGTCATCCCCCACCAGAAGTGACGCTTCAGCAGAGGGATGGTCCGACCTACGTCATGATGACATGAAAACTTGTAGGCCCAGCTTAGTACCAAAGCTAATGCTGCTGAGGGGACATATCGCCAGCCCAGGGGCCCAGTTCCTGGATCTGGCAGAGCCTGCCGAATCATTTCCTCAATCCCCCAAGAGATGAGGCCCAGTTGACAGCTCTGAGGGATCTGCGTCAGGGGCGTACTAATGGGACTGGGCATCTGCCTTGGTGTTCTTGGACTCTGGATGGAAGGACATAGCAAACTTGAAACAGTCAAAGAATAAGGACCACAAGGCCTGGTGGGCATCCAGGCGTTTAACTGTCTTGAGGTACGTGAGGTTCTTATTGTCAGTGAATGGATGTTCAGCCCGCTCTAGCAGGGGGAGAGACAGCATGAAAACAATGCACAGGGTTGTAGCTCGGGGTCCAGAGTGATGCAAAAGCATTGCTCCGACTCCAACATCAGACACATCAACAACAAATGATTTAGTGTTGACAGGATGAATCACAACAGGAGCTGAGGGGAACAGATGTTTGAGCTTTTTGAAAGCTGATTCAGCTTCAGGTCTCCAGTGGAAGAGTTTTTTGGTGGAGGTGAAAGTGGTGAGTGGTGCAGCTACCTGGCTGTAGTTTCGTATGAAACAGCGATAAAGGTTAGCAAAGCCAAGGAAGCGTTGAAGCTGTTTTCAGGATGAGTGGACGCTGGCGCATTTTGGCTGCTGCTGCTCTCTCTGCTCTCTCTCCATACTTATTGCTTAATATAGTTAGAGAAGTTTGTTTTATTCTCTGAACCTATACCTGTATTTAAATTGTCTGCTAGGTAAGGCATTTGCATTAGTCATTTACCAACCTTAACCCTGGAGAACCCATGGGGTCAGAGCCGACCCCATGGGTTCTCCAGGGTTAAATGCCTCAGCTTCCACAGATGACTTGGTATTTCACTATAACAATGGACTAAACCTCTTACATTCCTCCATTCTGAAGTTATTTCTAGTGAGGTGTCTATGAACCTGCACAGCTACTATATTTTTCAAGAACTTCCTTTTCCCGTTCTGCCTCCTAATATTCATCTGAACTTCACCAACTCAAAGCCGTTGGCCGTCACCTGGAATGTGTCTTCGGCAAAAATGGACGTACTATTCTTAAGACTTAAGGATATCTATCTCAGTCATATACAACATTATGAAGAAGCTATTTATCATGCTAAATCATCTTACAGCACTTCTATTATTAAGTGCAGTGATGAAAATACTCGTACTTTGTTTTCTATATTACATAATATTGTTAAACCTGCAGATACCTTTGCCATACATACCCACTCTGCTGCAGTCTGTAACAAATTTATGGACTTTTTTAAATACCAAAATTGTTAATCTTCACCGATAGCTGCCCTCTTCTTGTGGTCAATTGTTCTATTTGCATGTTTTCTCCTACTCATCTGTATTCTTCTCTATCCAGTTTTGAACTCCCTATAATAATTCAAATATCTTCTATTATTAGTAAGTAAAAGTTATCATAGCGTAAACTCAATCCACTAAGCTTGTTAATCTTTCACGCCCCTCTCTTGGCTTGTTGATCACTAATATCGTGCACTCCTCTCTTATCTATTCAATTCAATTCAATTTTATTTATATAGCGCCAAATCACAACAAAAGTCGCCTCAAGGCGCTTCATAGATACAGAGAAAAACCCAACAATCATATGACCCCCTATGAGCAGCACTTTGGTGACAGTGGGAAGGAAAAACTCCCTTTTAACAGGAAGAAACCTCCAGCAGAACCAGGCTCAGGGAGGGGCGGGGCCATCTGCTGTGGTTGGTTGGGGTGAGAGAAGGAAGACAGGATAAAGACATGCTGTGGAAGAGAGACAGAGATTAATAACAGATATGAGTCCATAGATATTATCTCTGGTTTTGTTCCATCCTCTCTCCAAACTGCAATGAAAACTCCAATGTTGAAAAGGAATGGTTTAGACGCTACAAATGTGAATAATTTTAGAGCAATTTTAAATTTGCCTTTCCTCAAATTTGCCAAAATTCACAAAAATATAGTAGCTGCACAGGTTCAGACACTTCACTAGAAATAAATTGTATGAACAGTTTCTATCTGGTGATCATTCATTTCATAGTACAGAAATATTTCTAGTAAAAACCACAAGTGATTTTTGTTGCTTGCAGCTGACTCTGGACTCACTATCCTCTTTCTCCTTGACCTTGCAGCAGCTTTTGATACTATCTGCCACTGCATCCTTCCTCATAGATTAACATCTTTTGGCATCAATAACATACCACTCACCTGGTTAACCTCTTATCTCTCTGGTTTGCTTAACTACTTACTCACAGATCACCATCTGCTCCAGTTCACAGTTCAAATGCACTTCCACCAGATCTCCGGACTACAAACTCTCTCACCACTTTTAAATCGCGTCTTAAAATCTATCTATACAGAATTGCACACTCTTCATCATGACTCTGTCTTGGTCTATTTGTATCTTGATTAGGTTTTATAGTTGCAGCAGGTTCTCTCATTGACTAAATGGGATGACTAAGCTGTCACTGTGATTTTGGCTGTACTTTGGTTGTTATGATCCTTGCTGTAACAAGGTAAGATAGACAAGAGCGTTATCGGGGTTCCACTCTGAGCTTCCTGACCTGCTGTCCATCTATACTAAGCGATGCAAGATCAAAGCCAGGAAGATCATGAAGGATCTTTCCCATCCCAACAATGGACTCTTCTCACTGTTGAGGTCTGGGAAGTACTCCCAGACCTCAACAGTGAGGAGGCCAGACAGAGAGAATGAGGAGGAGCTTCTTCCCTCAGGCTATTCGGTCCCTGAATCAGGTGTAGGACTGGACTCTCTCTCTCTCATCACTATACATCAGCAACTGTTTATTCCACCTCTAACTGTTGCACTGCACACTGTTTATTTGCACACTCTCAACTTGCACACTTTTATATTTTCTTAAATTTTTTTTTTTTTGCACGTTCTATTTTTTTAAATATTTTTTTTTACCTTCAATTTTACTGTTAATTTTTTTACTGTTAATTTTGGAATTTTAAATTTGTATATTATGCAAATTTCTAGTTAGTTTCGTTTCATTTCTAGTTTAGTTTTGTTTACTTTTATGTCTATGTTTAGTTTTTTTTTTTTGCACAGCAACAAGCATTTCACTTTATATTGTATTATGTATGATTGTGTATATGACAAATAAAATTTGAACTTGAATTAAGGTCTCTGCTGAATCTACTCTAGTCTTGACCTCTTGTCATATTGATAAACAAATTTCATAGAGGCATCATAGGTCATCAGTGAAGCGAATCACAATTTAAGACTAAAAAACTTGACTGAAGTCAACAATTTAGCAGCTCATATGGCGCCTTTAGCTCCATCGTATATTAGTTCAGAGAGACTTTTTGCCTATTTCTGGAAAGATTTTGAGAGGATGGAACATAAGGAAGCAGCAGGGTATAATGGATAACTATATTTTAAATATTACATTCTATTAGGACTATTAGTTGAATGAACAAAATGTGAGAAATAATAGTGTTTCAAACATTTAAAAAATTACAAGGTGCAGCTGGTTCGCTGTGTTCAATTTAGGGTACTGAACCTGAAAAAAAGGTCCAAAATACTTCGCTTTCAGACTGGAATAGCCAGGGATTTTGATTAATAGATGCCGTGTTCAACTTCCTGAGCTAAAGCCATTCCAACAACAGAGATTTGAGGAAAGACATAAAAAGACCACAGAGACACCACCACCAACAAACATGACAAAAGAATCTAAAGAAGAGCGTTAGATTGAGAATGGTAGCGATCAACTCTGATACACTGAAAATTCAAAGTTGAGAACTCTGTCATGATAAAAGAAATAAAAAAATAACTGTCTACAAATGTCGACGTTGGGTTACAAGCATTTTTAATTGGAGACAAATCTTTTGTAGCACAGCATACTTTCTTTTACATATTTCTTGACAACTAAATAATGTTAAGCTGAAAAAAGTCATCCTGTCATATAAGTTTTGTTCTCCTGTAAATCTTCGTTCTTCTACCATCACTCCTTTTTCCTCTCATCCTTCCAACTTAGATCCAAGTATCTCCCCTTCGAGAGCCTCGTCTGCCTCTGCTGTGGGGGACAACAGCATAGACTGTCTGCTACAGAAGAAAGAACACACCTCCAGAAGCCTGTTGTCTAACCCTGACTTCTCCTACAGTCCACATCGATGCTCTCCCAACACCTTACCTCGAAGCTACCCCACCAATAACAGCAGCAGCAGACACAGCCAGATGGACAGCCTCATAATGCAGCACATACATGTGGAGAGGAAGAAAGAGGTCCTGGACCATGTGAGGCAAAAATATCCTCAACATAAAACCATTATCATAGGACATCAGGACTGCACAAACGAGCAGGTAAGATTTGTTCATCAGTAGCAGTGTTTGAAAAATGAAATGTGGAGCAAATTTATGACTATTTTTTTATTCATTTTAAGGCCAGCAACAACCTGTTTTCATTTTAATGATCTTCTAAGCTTTATCAACATTTTTGTTGCTGACAGACATTTATCAGTTACTGTTTTGTATTTTCTTTTTAAAAACGACGTATGTGTGTTGTTATAGTGGTAATGCTGGAGGGGCATGAGGTGTCTTGTAGCTTGTCATAAATTTCACAAGTAGTACTACTGCCTCTCCCAGTTAGACCGGTACAGCCAGCATTATTTGCTAAGGTGGAGTTGTGTTGTAACAGCAACCGGTGGAAAGGGGTGGAGTTTGTCAGTGCACCTGATCCATGCAGAGAAACATGCAGCATGTAGAAACTACGACGTCTCAAAAGTCCGAGAAAAGAACTTTAAAACTGCTGTGAAACCGCAGGACTTGGTTTTGACCCTTAGAGCTAAGTTACAGAGGAAGTGCTAAAACTCTAAAGCGGCACTGCTGACACCAAGCATCTCCTCCAGGTAAGTTCCTCTAATTTATCTGTAAAGACCAACAGTTCCTCTGAGCCGCTCTTTTTCTACTACTTAAAGGACAACTTAGTGTAAAAGCAGCCAAAGCGATTAGCAGGATATGAACTTTACATTAGTGTTCAACTTGTGATAAACAAGCTCCCGAGTGTTTGGAGCCGGCTCAACAAGCTGCTCCATCAACGCGTCATTATGTGTCTGCGTCTGATGTCTGTCACTGTTACGTCAGCATGTGACGACAGCCAACACAAACAGAAAGGAAAGGTGCCATCATTTAAGGTATTCAACGTTCTGACCCAGCACTGCTGTTGTAGGCGAAGAGTCCACCAGGTGAAAGAACTAAAAGAACCGATAGATTTCGTAATATCTATTTTCCACACGCAGTCATTAAGAAAAGTGACTCTGCACATTTGTGCAGGAATGAGCATTCCTCACAAGTTTGTCTGTTTGCGCTCAGATGAGTCATAATAGCCATAACAGCCTGCTGAAGCAGTGAGCCCGGGATTATGATTATTGCAGTGTACTGTTAGCTGTATGGGGAGGTTTTTATTTTCTGTTCCAGTAAGTGGGGGCCACAGTAAGACATTACTGCCCTTTCAACCTACTTTATTTTCTTTTTGAAGCTGCGGTGTGTTTTAAACATGTCTCTCTTCAAATTTACACCTATGTGCATTAGAGACTCTGCACAAACTAATATACATTCACAAACAAATAATTGTGTAATTATTCGCTATTGAAATATCACAACTTTGGAATATTAACAGTCTCATAGCAATTATATCTGCCATTTTTTACTTTAAATTTTAAAACACAAAGCCACAAGCTCTTATTGGTCATATTGAATTATTATCTTTGTGTGTTTTTGTGTGATTTCTATCTTTGGCTGTGTGCCCTGCTGATGATGCAGCTGTCTTTCTTTAAATAGCTGGGATGCAGGTTGTTGCCTGTAATGTGAGAGAGACAGACTGATGGTTAAACCTTGATTATGTCCTTCCTTCTAGACTACTCTTTTGTTTCCATTGAATTTTATTATAAGTTTTATTCTATTGAATTTTAATAATTATAAACACTTTTCTGTGGAAAGGGTCAGTCCCAAATTATTTTAAACATGCTAAAATAGCCTTGCATATTATTTGATCTCATTTTAAATTACATCACAAAAGGGAATCTTGCCTTACAAGACTTTTTAATGATGTTTTATGTATTTCTTATTCTGTCTCCTCTGATGTCCTGGTGTGCTTTTCTCTCTCGTGGACCCTGAAATTTTAATCTCCTATCTTGAGCAGTCATTCGATTATTAAAATAAATGTCATTCATAACACAGTCATACAAAAATAACATTGCCCCATTCAGGGTTTGAGTCTGACCTGCAGCCTCGTCTCACTCTCTGAGAATTTCACGTAGATGAAAGAAGTTCGACGATTGTGGGTTAACATAAGATAACAACTGTATGCAGCCAACAATGTAGTTTTATGTTGTCTGCCTTTGTCAATTTTGATATTTTTTTTCTCTTTTGTGTTATGACTTTGTTTGTGCTGCTTTGGAGGGGAACCGGGACCTGTGTCCAGGTGAAACTGAGAAGCTACCAGAGGCTAGCTTCTAGGCTGTAGGGAGACTCCCAGTACCTGCGGCATGATAGTGTTGGCTTCCAATGTTTTCAACTGAAAATACATTGGGTACTGCCACATAATCGCTATTGTCCCCTAAGATAAGTCAGTAGAGTAAACTATGACTTCCCAGGTTGCTTTGACACAGTGCACCAAAAACCCTGCGCAGAAACAGCTAGTGGCACACAAAGGAGAGGCATCGAGCTGACTCAGCCTCTGAACTCCCAGATTCCAATGTCATCTGGCAATTACTGGATAAACTAACACACAATCCATAGAGGCCCCCAGCTTGCAGCCCCCAGGAGACAATGGTTCTGGTGCCCTGTGTGACAAAGTGGATGAGCAGTCGTAGAAGTATTGACTTTTTGCACATTAAGCACATTATTCTCTCCATATATTTATTTACTATGATTTGCTATAGTCAGAATAACATTGCTGCACTGACTATCCCGGGTTTGTTTGTGTAAACACTATGTTGCCAGCAAAATCAAACATTCAGCAAATTAAAGCAAATATTCAGTCACTTTGTTACTTTATGTTTCATTATGTTGTTAATTCATTAAGTTATGAATTAACTTAATTGTGCATACATACATTGTTTCTTTGTTTTCGGTCTTCACGTAGGTCAGGTGTGGGGAAGGCCCGCCCAGACAACATCACACCATTATTGTGAATGTAGCAGCTAATGGACTGTAGCTAGATAAAAGATGAATAAGTACTGCAAGCTGAGCAGATCTCAGGTGGAATGTTGAGCCATGACAGAGCAGATTACATGGAGAAATGCATGGGTTGCTGTCCATACAGAGCAACAGGGGAACCATAGCTGAACTGAGCAAAGAGTCCAGAGTGTGGAGAAGTAATCGAGTAAATTAAAAAGTGAACTCTGGAGTAGGGCTGTTCAATATAACGATATATATATATAACGATATATTTATCTATCGTTTCATTTTACGCTATCATTTGTTTCAGGGTGTTGCAAAATAAACTGTTTACAGCAATATTTTTTCATGGTTTTGATGGTCACTGTAGTGGCTATATTAATTTCTTAAAGTTCTCTCTTTCTCTTATATTTAATATAACCACACTACGGACGGACAAGCGCCTGTTTTTATGCGTTGTGGTTAGCAACAACGACGGTAAAGAATAAAGTTACGTAGAAACCAAGCACACCATTGTTTTTCTTGTGACATTACCAATAAGTTTGATGTGTCACATGACCCTCTTCCTATTGAAAAATCAAAAGTTGTATCCAAGATGGCCGACTTGTAAATGGCCACCATGGTCACCACCCATCTTGAGGAGTTTGCCCCCTCACATATACTAATGTGCCACAAACAGGACTTTAATATCACCAACCATTCCCATGTTATTACGGTGTATCCATATGGCCCACCCTGTAGATCGTTATATCGAACAGCCCTGCAGAACATGCTTATTGAACATCTTAACATTCATGTTTACAAAACACTTTTTGTAAACATTTATCCACATTAATGTGGCCCTGTTACTGAGACTAACTAACTTGTTGACATTGTCCGAGAGGAGCGCTGACCGCTTCTTTTTTACAGTGTTGCCTGCAACTGAGAACAGTCTCTCACACAGAACATGGTTGCAGGAGTGGCCAGATATTTGCAAGCCAGCAGCTCCTGAATGAGCTACAGAATCAAGTGCATGATTCTGTCAGGCAGAAACTCCTCATCTGATTCATCTGTCAAGGACTCATTTTCTTGGGTGGCTTATCTTCACAAGTCTGAGGTGGGGATTGATCATGCAGCAGTCTACTGTGTGGGCCACACCCTCTCTCTGTCACTCTTGGGGAGGCACTTCAATCGAGCATCCAAAGCTGTGGCAATCTGGAGACATTCATTGTTGATAACGTTTTCTTGGTGGGATGTAGGGCTGCTCGATTATGGCAAAAATGATAATCACGATTATTTTCACTGAAATTGAGATCTCGATTATTTGACGATATTTATTTAACAATAACAATGTATTGAATAATGACTTTAAAGATTGTCAAAAATAATATAAAATAGTGCAAATACTGATAACAGTGCAAATGTTTGCAATATAAAAATAAATGAAAAATGTAAACATCTATGTTTAGTGAACTTTGCAGTGTTGCTCTGTGGTGCAGCTACGACACTGTAGCAAAGTTTACACACTGTGTCTACTTGATCCACGTCTGACTCATGAACCCATAATGTTTCCACACCACTCAAGTTTTTTACCTCTTTTCAACCAACAGCAGTCACTCTCCTCTCCAAATAACTTCTGCTTAGCTTTCCGAGCTTCCCTCGGGTCCTCTTAATCAGCGGTCCCCAACCCCCGGGCCTCGGACCGGTACCGGTCCGTGAGTCGTTTGGTACCGGGCCGCGAGAGTTGAGGCTCAGGTGTGAAATGTATAGTTTTCAGGGTTTTTATCGGTTTTCAGCGTTATTTTGTTATCGTTTTTATCGTTTACTCGGTTTTCCTGGGTCTTTTCACGTGTGTTATGAATAAATCTTCTTTTTTTCGGTACCGTACTAGTTTTATTTTGTTGTATTTATCCACGACACCTTAAAGGCCGGTCCATGAAAATATTGTCGGGCATAAACCGGTCCGTGGTGCAAAAAAGGTTGGAGACCGCTGCTCTTAATTGTTGTGACACGTGTTCGAGATGCAGAGAGGTGCGCTCGATTTGCCACACGGAGCAGCCCGAGAGTAAAGCACGAGGGAGGGGCTAATAATCGGCTCAGTCATTTTTAATGATCGTTGAAAGCCCAGATCGTAATCGAGATTAAAATTCGATTAATTGAGCAGCCCTAGTGGGAGGTTTGGTGTTCTTGGATTGCTGTTTTAAAGCTAGTTCACATGATGCAAGTGTGAGAGGGCAGGCAGTACCACTGAGCAGGAAATATAGGATTCCCCACCCAGAATCTCAGTTACATACCTGTAGTGAAAACACACAGACAGAGGAAGAGATGGAAGAAGAACAAAATGGTTATTAAAACAAGAAATGGAATTTCTTTAATCAATGAATTAAAAAAAAATGGATTTCTTTCTTGTGGCATCACCATCACAAGTTTGTGGCTCTGCTGGATCAATGGCTCCTTCTGCTCCCCCAGGGTTGTTTGTCGTGTTTCCAGCTCTGGGGCGTTGGTTGGAATATGTTTGAATTGACCAACAATTTTCTGAAACGTGGACAAATCCACTGTCACCAAGACTCACAGTGATGCAACAAGGCATATGCTCAAATGGCAAAGGTTTAGCTGCAGCTGTGGTGTTTCGTGGAGAATCAATCCCTACAGCTGTGATTTTTCCTTCAGTTTCCCACTCACATGCCATTGTTAAGAAATGTTCAGCACATGCCTCTGCGGAGTGACGCTCCTCCGTCTTCATTATTCTCAATGCAAGCGACTTTAATTCCTATGCGCAGTAATTAGTTGTGCAGTAATGTCAAGATAGTTACTGTTACTGTCCAGTAGTCACCTGACAGGGTGACATGTTTGGCTGCAGCTAAATTCTCTTGTTTTTTTCCTTTTCAGTGTCATAGAGCCCATTAATTTTTGACATTATTGTGCTTGTTGGAGCCTCGTACAATGCATCTCGAAAGGCAACTTGCAAAACCTTTGTAAGGGTTTTGTCCTCGACGATATTAATAGTTCTGCAGTTTGTTGCAATCTACGTGCCAGTTGTGTCTGTCAATTTGTCTGAGGTAGACTTACTGAGGCCCCAATGCTCAGTGAGAGTGGTTTGCCGCAAGCTGGGCGACACGTTAGCCAAAGTGCTAGGAGCATCCCCGAGTAGCATATGCTTTGTGTGATATTTTTACCCTGGAAGTGCTTCGGTAAAAGGAAAATTCCTTCCTGCACAATGTGCATAGTACTTTATGTCGGTCAACTGTTCCGTCTTGTTTTTTTAATTAAAATTTTCTATCAAAAGAGCCAATGTGCTGTTTATCATCTTCCATATTGAGTTGACTGGTTCTGCTGGCCGTTACTACCAGATCAACTGCCCATTTGCGCATGTGCCAAGATAACTGTATTGGAACAAAATGCGTTGACAGGGACATTTCAAGGATTTTGAGTTATTCTGTGGGTGTTCTGCAGATGGTTAATTGCGTTAAAAAATGTAATCAGATTAGTCATGATTAGGGATGGGTATCGTTTAGGTTTTATCCGATACCGGTGCCAAACCGGTACTTTTGAAACGGTGCCGGTGCTTAAACGGTGCTCAAACCGGTGCTTAAAGAATGGAGAACACAAAATTGGTCCAAAAACCTCTCATGTTCAGCTGTTTTTTTGTAAAAAGATAACAATGTTAGCCTTTTCTGCAGCTATGGGGCATATATGGTATCACTCTTGGCTGGAAGCAGTGCTTAAACAATGGAAAAAACACAAACTTTGTCCAAAAACCTCTCATGTTTAACTGTTTTCCACTTTTTCTTTGGTCATTTTAGCCTTTTTGTCCAGGGTGAAGGGAGTATCTGCCATCAAACAAGAAGACAGCTGCATGTAGCTATGATGATGTTTGCTAGTTCACCTTACATGCATTAATGTAATAACCTGGTTAGCCTACTCAACGTAAATTACACACGAACAACATTAAGCTACTCACGCAGAGAAGAACGGCTGCTGCTGCATCATCATCCTCATCATTTCTGCTACACTGGCAGGGCTAGGGGCCAGGACTCTCCTCTTCGGGTTTTTGGGAATGTTGCTAACTCCGGGTCAGATAACAGGCACCACACCCGCAGTAGATGTGCTCGGTGTGAGGTCTCGCAGCAAGCTATCAAATACGGCGCATTTCTCGGCTTTAAAAAAAACGCTATGCGTCGCCAGGTGTTTCGTCAGATTTGAGGTGTTACCTCCTTTGACAGTATCACAGTATCAGCTTAAAGCACTTGTTGCAGCTGCTGACTTTGCATCTTTTGCTGTGAAGTACAGCCAGACTTTTGACCGCTTCGCCTTGGGCATTTTTAATCTGTAGCTCTGCTCTAAAAGAACGTACGTACCTGGACCCGCGTACTATCCTCGGAAACGTAAAATGATTGGCTAGAATCTAAAGTGTATCACAGCTCAGGAAAATAAAGCACCGAAATGTGCGCTGCTTTTCGGTCTGGTTACTACCGTTTATGACAGAACCGGTGCCATCATGGCACCAGATACCGGTACCCATCCCTAGTCATGATGATGGATTAAGCTGCGTTAACGTGTTAATTTTGACAGCCCTAATATATATAGATATATATGTCTTTTAACATAAGATTTGATTAGTAGTAGAAGCACTTTAAAAAAATTTTTTTTTACCATTTTCTCCTCTCTCCCATAATCATAATCTTTTTGCTTTTTCTTTCAATCCAGGTAAGGAGTCCCTGGTTTGTTGACAGTCCCCAAGGTGCTGGTGTCCCACACTTGGTGAAAGAGCAGAACAGGCTGGTTTCAAGTAGCATATCTGGTGGAGAGATGATACCCCTATCTGCTGCCTTTACAAGGGGCTCTAAGGCCAGAGCAAGTCTACCTGTAGGCCGCTCAAGTGGTCAGACAAGAGGTTGGCCGTTAGGTATGTAGACACATCTAAATAAATCTGTATGAAACAGTTTACTTCACATATGAATATCCTGCAGAAGCTGTATGGAAAATATGGTCATGAAAATGCTGTCAGGATCCAATTTATGATAAAATACCATATTCCCAGATCACTTCCATCTCTCTTTAAAACATTTACTTTTAGAAGACATGATGATACAATAAACAGATGTAACAGATGTAACAATGAACTCCTTCCTAAATAAGCATGAAAGTTCCAAAAAATAAGCAGTTATCCAGAACTACCTGTGCACACCTCTCTGTCCATGCTCCTCCCCTTCCCCCTACACAGGGTTTCACGCTGCTATTGCACTTACATACTTAAAGTGACAGGCACCCCTTTTTAGGTTCCAATCCCAAACAGTGACATAACATTACTTTAGGTAAACACAACATATATTTTCATATTTATTAATCCTGAAATGATGACTTATGTAATGAATCTATGAATTGTAAAACAAACATGAACTCAATCGTAAATAAAAATATAAAGCAGACGTCTGGCGGCAACACCCTATAAGCCTACCAGAGCACTGATTTCCACTTCACCTAAGATGAGATGAGTTTAAAAGCAGACGCGGTGGCCTTTTCAGTGGTGGCTCCTAATATTTGGAACAACTTATCTTTTTATAAAGCTTTCCACTTTCTCCATCATTTTAAAAGACTTTTGAAAACCTATTTTTGCTTGCTTTCAGGTTTAGTTGAGCAGAATATCCTGGCTTTTTATTCAATCACAGTTTTATTTACTACTTTTATTTGATTTTCAGTTTATATTATTGTTAATTTAGTGACTGTTTCTATTCAGTGTATATTTTGTATAACTTGTACGAGA
Source organism: Neolamprologus brichardi (assembly GCF_056152115.1). Lineage (NCBI taxonomy): Eukaryota > Metazoa > Chordata > Actinopteri > Cichliformes > Cichlidae > Neolamprologus > Neolamprologus brichardi. The sequence goes on from NC_142117.1 coordinate 2,987,571, forward strand.
CTTTGGTCAACAGATGTTGTTTAAAACATGCTATATAACTTAACTTTGACTTGACATGACTTGCGGGTGCACAAAGAAGGACTACACCTTATGCAGAAGGTAGAGTATGAAAAAAAATAATGGATTGCAATGTGGTGCTGGGGGCTCTGGGTGATAAAGTAAAGTTGAGTTGCTAAGGTAAATTGCAAAGAAGGTGTTTGTTATATGCGCTGGACAAAGTAGGAAGTACAGAAAAAGAAAGCAGTTAGCAAATGAGAAGTCAGGGAGATGAAAGAAGTAGACAGTAGTACTGGGGAAATGGGCATATGGCAGAAAGAAGTGACAAAGGCAAGGAAAAAGACTTGAGTGAGTTGTATGTGAGACTGAACACTAAGGAAGAAAAGGACTTGTATCTATTGGCTAGACAATGAGATCAAGCTGTAAAGGATGTGCAGCAGGTTAGAGTGTTTAAGGACAAAGATGGAAATGTGAAACAAGTCAAGCGAGTGTGCCGAGAAGGAGTACGTAGAGGAGTTGATGAATGTGTAAAACTAGGGAGAAATGAATAAATCAGGAAGTGGAGAGGGTTAGTAAGTGGGAAGTGAGGGCAGCTATGAAGAGGATGAAAAATGGAAAGGCAGATGTTTCAGGTGATACCTGTGGAAGTCAGGATATGTATTGATTCTTTAACCAGACTGTTTAACACAGTGTTGTAGAGTGGGGAAAAGAGTGCACTGCTTTTCAAGAACAAGTTTGATACTACAGTTCTGCACAAGGGTGAAGAACTTTACATCCGATATTCTTCCTAACACAAATAAAAGCATTTGTGTCCTCCACTGGAATCAAACCAGCAACCTTTTGCTTGCTAATCAAGCGTGTTAAGCATTACACAGTTGGAGGCATTAGAGTTGTAGCTGCAGAAATCCCTTTAAAAACACGTTTCATTTTATCAAGTTACCAACTGAATTAACATTAATCCTGGCAGCTAATTTGACTGCTGAGGTTTCTCCTAGTAGCAGTGCTGTTAGATAGACAGTGTTGCAGTGGTTAGCTCAGTCATCTCACAGCTAAAAGGCCTGTAGGTCTGAACCTTCCTCAGGTTTTGTGGAGTTTGCATGTTCTCTATGTTCCTGATACTTTCAAATTTCTTATCTCACTGTTTGAAAACTGTATGTTAATTATCAGGTTAATTGATTACAATCAGACGTAACTAAGTATGTGTCACGGCTGGGGCAGCAGTCGTATGGTGTTATGAGAAAAGGACCCAAAATGCACGAACTGGCTGGGGTGCGAGTGAGTGTTTATTTACATTGATGGTGAAGTACAAAAACAGGAAATAAGGAACAGGGAGCTACTAAAGCCTAGCCTGGGAAAAACTAATAAACAACCCTGAAAACATAAGGACACAGGATGATACACAGACACCGGGGAAGCAGGGCAGAGAGACGCGGAGAAACACTGAATAACACAGACGAACCGACAAGGATCACAGGCAGGCTCACACTATAAAAACACACAAGGTAATTAGGGATTGACACACCAGAGGGGAACACAGCTGAACCTAATACCTCAGGGATCTGTCCTGGGTCCAATTCTCTTTTTACTTTATGTATTTCCCCTAGGCCAAATTATTAAGCGCTATAAATATATCTCCTATCATCTCTATGCTGACGACATCCAACTATACTGTTCCTTCAAAATGTCTGAGTTTTATAAATTGTCTAATTTAAGTAATTGCCTGACAGAAATCAACAAATGGTTAAATGACAATTTTCTCCTACTAAACTCTGATAAAACAGAAACTCTAATTATTGCTCCAGACCACATGGTCCCAGAAATTAGACAGCATATCAGCTTCTTAGACCCTTCTGTAAAATCAAGCCTCAGAAACCTCTGTGTCATATTTGACAGCTCGATGTCGCTCGAGCAGCTGGTCCAAAACTGTTTTTATCATTTACGGAATATTTCTAAACTCAGACTAATGGTATCAAAGCTTGAACTTGAGATGATTATTCATGCTTTTATTTCTTCTCGTTTAGACTACTGTAACGGCCTTTTTACTTGTTTTAACAAATCAGCCTTAAATCGTCTTCAGACTGTGCAGAATGCTGCAGCACGTCTCTTAACAGGCACCAAGAGAAGATCGCATATCACTCCAGTCTTGGCCTCCCTTCACTGGTTTCATTTTAAAATTTTAGTTCTAGCCTTTAGGGCCCTACATGGTCAGGCTCCTCAATATTTATCTGACCTGCTGAAACCACATTCATCTTCTCGGGCTTTAAGGTCATTAGATCAGAGACTGCTGGTGGTACCGCGCACTCGTTTTAAAACTCGTGGTGATCGGGCCTTTCAGACTGTGGCACCACGGTTGTGGAATTCTCTCCCACTGTCTCTTCGCTGCACGGACTCCATTGATTCTTTTAAGAAACAGCTGAAGACATTTTTATTTAGAAAATTTCTTCTTATGCTGTATTTATAGTTTTATTGTTTTACATTGTTTTATTTACTGTTATATTGTTTTTATATTCCCATTTCCTGTGTTGTAAAGCACTTTGTGATTTTTATCTGTGAAAAGCGCTATATTAATAAATTTTACTTACTTACTTACTAATAGACACAACGAGACACAGACCTTCAAAGTAAAACAGGAAATTCACAAACTGTTCTACAACACTAACTCAGGGACACAAACAGAGCACAGGAGAGAGCACACTAAAACACTAAACACAAGAACCAAACCCTAAGAACTCGTAAAAAATAAGAGTTAATACAAAACATAAGATGATACCAAAATGAAACACAAAACGCTGGGTCATGTGGACCATGACAGTATGCATATGAGACAAATTGAGTGCATAGGAGAGCTCGTGAATCACTGGGATTTAAATAATCTCTCAACATGAATCTATTCATACTTCACGCTTCACCTGCAAGCTCTTGTGTTGGAGCTTGAAGGTTTTGTTTATAAGCTGTCTGCTTCATAAGCCATTGAGAAGCAAGCACCTGTACCCTATTTATTTTAAAGATTTTGTTGTGGATCAGCATTCTTATGTTGTGTATGGCTAAATATATTAAAATAAACATCAAAAATATTTATTTTAGCTGTCACTCATCAGTTTGTGTATTAAGATTTGAAGATGTTTCAGCACCATCATTGTACTGTTCTGACACAGACTGATGGCCCCTCTTCCTGCCTGTTTGTGTTTGTCAGGTGTGCTGTTCCTGCAGTATGGGGAGGAAACAAAGAAAGTCTGGGTGCCCACAGAAATCAGCAGTCAGGATGCTCTTCGGGCTTTGTTTGTTACCGCTTTCCCTCAACAGCTCACCATGAAGATGCTGCAGTCTCCAAAGATGGCCATCTACATCAAAGATACCACCCGCAATGTTTACTATGACCTGGAGGATATTAGGTGAGGGTGGTACTGAGAATGATATACACAATTATATAGTGTGCTCATAAGTTTACATACCCTGTCAGAATTTGTGACTTTTTTGGGCCATTTTTTTGTTTTAGAGAATATGAATGCTAATGGAAAAACGTTTTAGTCGCTCGTGGTTAGGGGTTGGGTGAAACCATCTATATAAAAATGTATTTATAATCACAACACAAACAATCAGGGGTGTTAAACTAATTCTACATCATGTACACATACAGCCCACTTTGATCTTAAGCAGGCAGCACCAGTGACACTCCCATTTCTGTCAGTGTAAAAAACATTACATATTTAACTGTTTTTTTTACATGATAAAGTGAGAAATGTGTCTGTTAGACTCTTTGGAGTTGGGTTTTACAAAGTTAGAGTGGTTTTGTTAGAGACATAGGTAAGCGTTTTGCAATTTGGAATAGTTTGTGAGAGCTGAAATTTCTTTTGTACTGAATTACACGTTTTTCTCCTCTTTGCAATCTTCTCTGATGAGTGCCAACATGGGAGCTTCAAAACAACTCTCAAATGACCTGAAAACAAAGATTGTTCAACATCATGGTTCAGGGGAAGGATACAAAAAGCTATCTCAGAGATTTCAGCTATCAGTTTCCACTATGAGGAACATAGTGAGGATGTTGAAGACCACAGGCTCAGTTCAAGTTAAGACCCGAAGTGGCAGGTCAAGAAAAATCTTAGATAAGCACAGGTGAGGGATGGTGGGAATGGTCATAGTCAACCCACCGACCAGCTCCAAAGACCTACAACATCATCTTGCTGCAGATGGTGTCACTGTGCATCGTTCAACTATTCAGCGCACTTTGCTCAAGGAAATGCTGTATGGGAAAGTGATGCAGAAGAAGCCTTTTCTGCGCACATGCCACAAACAGAGTCGGTGGAGGTATCCTAAAGCACATTTGGACAAGCCAGCTTCATTTTGGAATAAGGTGCCGTGGACTGATGAAACTAAAACTGAGCTATTTGGAAATAGAAAGAGGCGGTATGCATGGCGGAAACAGAACACAGCTTTCCAAGAAACACACTTGCTACCCACAGTAAAATTTGGTGGCCGTTCCATCATGCTGTGGGGCTGTGAGGCCAGTGCAGGTAATGGGAATCTTGTTAAAGTTGAGAGTGGCATGGATTCCAGTCAATATCAGCAGACTCTTGAGAACAATGTTCTAGAATCAGTGACAGAATCAAGAATTAGAAAAAGTTGCATTTCCTGCAAAAATGCAGTGTGAATGCCGTGTAGTGGAATCTGCTGAAAACAGCTGACGAAGCAGAATTATCTGCTAAACAGAGGTGTAGAAGCTGAACTGCTTGCTGAAGATGGCTGTATTTGAAAGGGCACACTGCAGAGTGTCAAGAAAGCAGTGTGCATGCAAGCAGGGAAGATGTGCGGCAACCGCCACAGGTAGGATTCAAACCTTCATCACTGGGTCTCTCGGCAGCTGCTCATCCCACTGAGCCAAACAAGTTCCAGTCCCAAACAAAGATATGATGAGAGAAAAAATGTGCACTGTGCAGAAAAAGCTGAATTGTGCTGAAAAGAAGTGAATAAGCAGAAGTTTGTGCTGAAAAGAGGTGAAGAAACTGAAATTTGTGCTGAAAAGAGGTGAAGAAGCTGAATGTTCTGAAAAAGAGATGAAGAAACCGAAAACTCTGCTAAAAAGGGGCGAAGAAGCTGAATGTTCTGAAAAAAGAGATGAAGAAACCGAAAACTCTGCTGAAAAGGGGCGAAGAAGCTGAATGTTCTGAAAAAGAGACGAAGAAACCGAAAACTCTGCTGAAAAGGGGCAAAGAAGCTGAATGTTCTGAAAAAGAGATGAAGAAACTGAAAATTGTGCTAAAAAGAGGCGAAGGAGCTGAAAACAGCTGAAGAATCTGGAATTTGTGCTGAAAAGGGGTGAAGAAGGTAGAATTTGTGTTGAAAATAGTTTATGAAAAACTTGAACTGTTTAATGAAAAAAATGTTGCCATAAGCGGGATTCTAACCCTGGCCTCCCACTCTGAAAACAGCTGCTTATCTCACTGAGCTAAAACATGGCTCAGCCCAACAAGCTAAACTGGTGATCACACTGAAAATGTGGTCCCTTTCATCAAATGGGCCAAAAAGTGGCATAAAAAGCTTAATATCTCAAAAAGTAGAAAAGTTGTGAACACCAAAGGACATAGCTGGCATTAGCAGAAATAGCAGAACAGTTTAAAATTTGGATGGTGGCAATCGGTTGAAAACTGAGGGAGTAGTTAAGCGGCAAAGAAACGGAGCAACTAGAATAAGGTAGAAGAATAAAGTTTAAAGGGAAACAGAAACACAATGCCTCACGGCATTCACACAATCAGTGAAGTTGAAGTTGTGCCAGGGCCGGATTTTTCAACAAGACAACGAACCTCAACACTGCTCAAACTCTACTAAGGCATTCATGCAGAGGAACAAGTACAGCATTCTGAAATGGCCATCTCAGTCCCAAGACCTGAATATTATTGAAAATTTATGGTGTGACCTAAAGCGGCTATCCATGCTTGGAAACCATCAAACCTGACTGAACTGGAGATGTTTTGTAAAGAAGAATGGTCCAAAATACCTTCAACCAGAATCCAGACTCTCATTGGAACCCATAGGAAGCATGTAGAGGCTGTTATATCTGTAAAAGGAGGATCTGGGTACATGGTCGGCCCCCTGATCCGACTCATCCTTGCTGCTGGTCCATGGGCCCAGATGGTCCCAGATGGTCATGGCCAGTCCCCACTTACCGCCCGCAGAGGGATGGAGTAGGCTAAACCAGACGGCTCCCCGGCCTAGGTTGGGCGATGGGAGTATGTGGCGGGGTGTGGCTTGCAGGGAGGCTGAGACACACTGGAGCTCCATCAGCCAATTACGTCTCCCCTATTAAAGAATGTACGAGGACATGCGTTGTTGTTTTGTGTGTGGCTGGCAGCTGAAAAGCTGCGGCCGAGTGTTAGAGAAAAGAGCAACCAAATAATGAAGTGTCGAAACTGTAACTATGTGGTCCATCATTCATGTCACACATTTTTCTTTAAGTGCTTCCTGTTATGTATCTTGAAATCCACTTTTTTTTCCCCGGGGAGTCCCATATGTCAACTGGAGTTATTTGTGGGGGGTTTTCTTGCATCCCGAACAAGTTTTGTAGCAGTTTTGGCTGAAATGTTTGTCTCCATTACAACAGAATTGTTCCACTTCTTTGTTTGAACACTGCTGATTGATGCTGTCAATTGCCTGGACATCTTTTATTATATCATTTTTCCTGTTTCATAAAGTTCAACTATCTTCTCCCACAGATCCTTTGATAATTCTTTTGCTTTCCCTGTGGCTCAGAATCCAACATCAGTGCAGCACTGGGGGTTTGTCAGGAGCAGAAACTCACTGACGTTTTATACACAAACTGATTACAAGGAAACAGATCACAGACTGGTTACCTTTATTATTAAAACTTTCATGGTATATAAACGTTGATCATGGTCATTTTGGTAGTTTCTGTTGTCATTATGATTTTAAAAGGGTATGTTTGATAATAAATGGTTTCTCCCAACCACTAATCATGATTGAAATAAAAGTTTTGTATTATCGATCATATTCTCTGGAAAATGGCCCAAAAATTATAAATTCTGCCACGGTATGTAAACTTACCAGCACAACTGTTTATAAACAAATCACAATCCCCTCTGTCCTTTTTGCTCATTAACAAATTCAGATTATCTGTCAATGTGTTTTGTTATATTGCTGTTACATTTACTAAACATGAAAAATTTTGAAAAGATTTTGGTGTCAATTGTAAATTGAGGAAACATTTCTTTCACTTTTGCCATCTTTAATTCATACATAGTTTTCCTTAATCTTGTTTTTAGCACTAAACCTTACATACTCAGTCTGGCAGCTACACTTTTTGCTTCTTGTCAAATTCAAAAGGATTAAGAACCCTGAGACACGACATACACTCCATGTCGTGCTCTAAATGGTTTGTATCCTCCATCCCCTGCTGTACCTAGAGATAATGTCACTCTCAATATCATCTCCTTTCAGTGACAGAGCCCCCACCTTCTACAAAACGACTTCTCAGCGTTTTAGGTTTAGGCAGCAAAAGGAAATCAATTTGCCTCATATATCAACAGTAACTGAATTGAAATAGACAGCGAAATGTTAACAATTGCATGCTGAACATCACAATGATAAACTAAATAAAACTGTTCTCACAAACAAAATTTAGACCACCCCTTTATTTTAAAGTACACGCTGCACAGCCGTGAGACCTGTTTTGACCAAACAACATGTCTGATCCATTTAATGACTACTCAGTGATTTCAGCATACCACAACTTAAGCTAAATGTTTAATAATGCGTTTCACATTGTGGAAACTGATTCAGTATACCTTTTGTAGAACTTGCTGCACACATTAATTTGTCACATCATGCAAATCTGTTGCTTCTAGAAACATCACCCCCAACTCCTTCTTGAAGGCGTATCATAAAGACCCTGAACATGTGTTCAAACATCATGCCAAGTCTGCCACTGTAGGAGGAAAGGTGAGTCAGTCAGCTTTTTTCAATTTAATGCATTGTGGTTTGTTTTCTCCACAGAAAAGGGTACATGCAAAAAGTCATTAATATTTACAGTATATACAAGATCTTTAGTCAAAGGGATAGTTAAACACACTACAAACATACATTTCAGCAGTACTGGAAGTTTGAGCAAAGGTATTCACATCTCTTTGATTTCAGGACACAGCACTGAAAGTGAATATAAAATGCAAAATATTAACAGTTATATGAGAGCCTGGACACTGAACCCGTGTCTGGTGTGGATCAGGCCAACTAAACATAAAGATCAGAAACTTCTAGTCAGGTTGTTAATCTGTCCATCAGAATAAAGGATTAGCTAAATGTATCCAAGCACGGGGCCCATTTACAGAGCTCTAACTGTTTAAAACCTGTGAACTTTGTTACACCCAGCTCAGGGGAAACCAGTGCACAACACAGAGAAAATAAAAAGAAAAGGGAGAATGTCCTCACACTCCCACTCTCAAGGAAAACAAACCAAAAACTGCCACAGAGTTACATGACCAGTCAGTTTATTAAATTCCAAAAGGTAGCGGGCATCAGGGTGAGCATGGCCAAAACAACAAACAAAACTCTCTAGAAATGAAATGAAACTGGCTTACCTACACGGAGAAAACCCAAAAGAAAATGCAGGTCTCTTATCTGCCTCCCTAACCAAAAACAGGAGGAAATAGCTTCGCACCCCTACAGCTACCGAGTAAAAATATTTACAACAAAACTATTCACAACACAGCAAAAACTTCTCATTCCAGAGAACAGATTCTCAGCCACAGCTCATTGGGAACAGAGCCAGGGGGCAGAGCGGTCCTCATTTATAGCCGGCCTCTCCCAGTGCTCCACCAATGGTCAGCCTCCACCTGGAACTCACATATCATCAATAACATAGAATAACACACCACCCTCTGGTGTGGCAGACAACAACCACACAGTACAAAACATGACTCCATGACACTGACTCATAACAACTTATTTGTTGGGGTTTTTTTGCATTTATTCCAAGCCATCTAGTGGTAACTTAAACTGAAAATACGATGGCCTTTCTTACCCAGATATGAGCATATATTTCAAACAACTTACAGTGACAACTTGGTCCTACTCGAATGTGAGGAAAAAGTGACAATGAGAAAGTGATACTTGTCATTTGGTTGTTTTAACTCAACATTATTTTGGTGAAGCCCGAGGAGGAAACCGATGGGAGGACTGTGAGTGCTCAACTAGAGTGGAAAAGTGCTATGAAACTGTCACAATGGCCACGGGCCGATAGCTAGATCGGACTCGATTGCAGATAACCACAACAGAGACGGCTCAACGTTTTGCAGTGTTTATTATTTAGTCAACAAATGAATATGTGGCAGGGTGTCGCTAATGATGTAACCGTGTGACAGCGGGGGTGAACGGGGATCTAGCAGGTTGCGATGGGAACGGAGCGGTTGCGTCTGGGAAGAAAAGAGAACAGGGTTAAGAAGGCGGCAGGTGCAGGGTATCCAAGCAGAGGTGAAACTGACTGATAGCGCTTACTGGTGACCAGCGTGAACCTCGCTTTGAGGGAGAGGCAGCGATAGTCCAGGGGAGTAGTGGAGAGGCTGGCAGACCTGAGTTCCACTGAGTCCAAGGTGGTGAGTGAGGCTGGAGGGCAGGCAGGTAGGGTCTTTGTATTTTTCCTGAATATGAAGATGATCCACGGAGAGCTGAGGTTGAAGGTGATAGCAAAGAAGGTCTAGGGAATCTGAAGCGCATGAAACCAAAGTTAACAAGGAAAAAGTGGCAAGAGCGTAAAAAGCCATAGAGCCAATACCAACGTGAGGTCATTGACGAACTGGCGGTGAAGGAGAGTCTGAGGGGGCCTTAAATCCTCAACCTGATTGCCCTGAATCAGTCTCAGGTGTGCAGGACTGCAGCAGGGATGATGGCTCCGCCCAGGGGTGGAGACCAAGGAACTCAGGTGCCTGATGGAGTCTCCAGATCCTGACATGAAACAGTCCAATTCAGAATGTATTTGAAACAGACAAACAAAACTATTTAATGTCATTTTCCAACTAATTGGATAATTGAATATTGTAAACCGATAAAACTCACAGATGAACTTGGTCATGAGTTCTGCTTCTAGTGCTTTTCTACTCTTCTGGAGCACTTTATACCACATGCCTCATCACACAAGCACTTTATCTATAAACATTTACACATGTTCATACTCCCACGGATGCATCAGTGAACAACTTGAGGTTAGTATCTTGGCCAAGCCAAGGATTGAATCCCCAAGTGGACGAGTACTCATATGATGCTTTTCTACTCTGAGCATTTCCTACTACAAGCCGTATTCATCCAGGCACACACACATTCATACAAGCACTTTTTTTACATTCACAAAAGCTCAGACTTGGTAACATGCCACTAACCTCCTGACTGGTAAACATCAACCTCTACCACACTGAGACGCCTGTTGACTCTGAAGGGTTCTTCTCTTTGTTTTCCTTTCCTGGGCCGCTACTTTTGAGAGCTAATTTCATCATATAGTTTGAGACTGGATATTGAACCACATTTGCTTAATAGATAATCTGCTACCCTGCCCTCTACATATATTTTACTAACAAACTCATAATTTGAGAAAATTCAGTAACTTAACATTGATAGAAGAGAACTATTGCAACAGTATTTGTTTCTGTCTGTACTTGCATTACTCATGAGAGAGAAATGTGTTTGAGGTCCCTATATTGTAGGGTGAGCTAATGTTAGGTTTGGGTTTGTGTTGGAGAAAGTGTAGAGGGAAATAATGGAAGTCAAGTAAGTAGTACTGGATGTCTGAATGGTGAAGTGAAAGACAGTCAGGGCAGAGTCATAGCTGGAAGAATATTTTGTTGTTGCTGGGAATTTGTGTCAACTCAGTTTGTGCTTGAACAATCATCTGTTTGACAGGTTGCTCTCCTTGTGTAACTGGTCTGGACAAAAGGAAAGCAACCTGTTGGATTTTTAAACGTCTGGCAGTTCATCTGTTTTGGCATGCCAGCTCTTTGTAGGTTTAGAGATCAATGCCCTTTTCAAATAAAGACTTGGCTTTGGGTTGTGCCACCTACTCAGTCACACAGACTTATATGCATCTCTTATTTGCACAACAACAGGAATATTAACTGTAGTCATGCAGAGCTAAGTCAACATATGCACACATTATTTATTGTTTCACTTGGTAGTAGGGCTGCTCGATTATGGCAAAAATGATAATCACGATTATTTTCGCTGAAATTGAGATCTCGATTATTTGACGATATTTATTTAACAATAACAATGTTGAATAATGACTTTAAAAAAATAATATAAAGTAGTGTGCAAATACTGATAACAGTGCAAATGTTTGCAATATAAAAATAAATGAAAAATGTAAACATCTATGTTTAGTGAACTTTGCAGTGTTGCTCTGTGGTGCAGCTACGACACTGTCGCAAAGTTTACCCACTGTGTCTACTTGATCCACGTCTGACTCATGAACCCATAATGTTTCCACACCACTGGAGTTTTTTTTACCTCTCTTTTCAACCAACAGCAGTCACTCTCCTCTCCAAATAACTTCTGCTTAGCTTTCCGAGCTTCCCTCGGGTCCTCTTAATCAGCGGTCCCCAACCCCCGGGCCTCGGACCGGTACCGGTCCGTGAGTCGTTTGGTACCGGGCCGCGAGAGTTGAGGCTCAGGTGTGAAATGTCTGGTTTTCAGCGTTATTTTGTTATCGTTTTTATTGTTTACTCGGTTTTCCTGGGTCTTTTCACGTGTGTTATGAATAAATCTTCTCTTTTCGGTACCGGTACTAGTTTTATTTTGTTGTATTTATCCGCGACACCTTAAAGGCCGGTCCGTGAAAATATTGTCGGGCATAAACCGGTCCGTGGCGCAAAAAAGGTTGGAGACCGCTGCTCTTAATTGTTGTGACACGTGTTCGAAATGCAGAGAGGTGCGCTCGATTTGCCACACGGAGCAGCGTGAGAGTAAAGCACGAGGGAGGGGCTAATAATCGGCTCAGTCATTTTTAATGATCGTTGAAAGATTCGATTAATTGAGCAGCCCTACTTGGTCGTGTGGAGAATGGAGAAAACCAATCAGTCTTTACCATGAGAAGATTCATATTTGAGTATTTGTAAAGAAATTTAATATGTAGGATTAAAGAAAAATGGAGGAATCTCATTTGTCCCATTGCACAATTATTTGTCTTATAATTTGGTTTCAGAAATGACTTGTTCACTGACATATTCTCCATTCAGTGATTGACAATAGCAATGAAACTGACAGGATGACTAACACCATAATGTTTTTATATCTAGGAAAACCTTCATCTGATATGTAGCTGCTGGCAGAAACCAAACTTGTGACTACAGCTTGCAGTGGATCGACATTAGTTGTAATGCTGATCATGTTGGCATTGTGACCCATGCATATTCAGCTAAATTTGCTAAAGTCTTCCATGATAGACACACAGATTCATCAGATAGGCTTATATCTGCTATGGCTTTGCAACTTGCACTTCTATTTCTGAGTGCCATTTATATTATATTTACACTTCTGACCTCTCTTGAGGACAAAGAGGCACAATTATACTTTCAACATTTTCAGTGAATGTTTGTATGTGAGATTTTGGGCTGGTGGTTTGGTATTTGGTACATTTTTGTATCGTTTGTATTATTATTATTTTTAATTAGCTGAGATTACTTATTCTTTCTTATACACTATTCCTTTTTCTTAAGACCCAGACTCAGGAATGTTTTTGTTTGTCTGAGTGAGTGATATATATTTTATTTAGGGTGTATTCAGAATTCACAAAAACATAAAATTTCATTTATCAAATGTAAGTACTTTTAAAATTCAGCTGTACACTTCTTGGGGTTTGGTGAAATGATGAAATTTCCACTTGATTTTCATTGGAAGGTTGACTGAGTTTCATTAAAACATTACATGTGCTTTATGATCAAAGCCTGAAAGATGAAACTGACTTGTTGGGATCAGCTAAACACTTGAATTAAATGCATATTCAGACCTGTTAAACAACAACTGGCCAAAAAGGACTCCACAGCAGAAAAGGAAGCAACTCACTCAGAATGGGGCTGATTGAACAAAAACATGAAATTAAACTAAATGAGCAGAAAAAAGTATCATGTTGCAATTGTGAGGGTTACCCAGCAGTACTAGTGTGCACCAGTGAACAACAGTGCTTGGCATCCAGCACCTGAAACCAGTAAACTGCTGTGACTGTCTCTGCCCTGAGATTGGAGAGCACTGAAGGGAACATAAAGGTGCAAAAGGTCAGAGAGATATGAAGGCGCCAGACCGTTTAAAGTCTTGTAGGTGAGCAACAGGATCTTAAAATCTGCTCGAACCGTACAAGGCAACTAGTGAAGAGATTTCAGTACTAGAGTAATGTGTTCATATTTCCCTATTTTGGTTAAAATGCAGGCAGCCACATTTTGTACCGTCCGCAAACCTCTAAAACTTTTCTTCATCAACCCAGAGAGGAGACCATTACAATAATCAATACACGAAGACAAGTGAACATTTTGTGGTCCAATGGCCATCAAATCTGTCTTATCAGCATTAAGAAGCTGAAAATGATCAGATAACCAGCCCCTAATTGCAGATAGACAAGCTTCCAGTTTGGACAAGTCAGCTCAGTTTCCAATGGTTAAAGGATCATATAGTTGCAGGCATCAGCATAACAGTGAAAGGTTACATGAAAACAACATAGAAGAAGACCAAGAAGCAGCAGATAGAGAGGAGACAGTAATAGGCCAGGTACAGAGCCTTGAGGGGACCCCATGCCTCACAGTGCAGGTCTCAGAGAGATCATCTTTAAAACTAACGTTCTGAGATTTCACAGACAGGTAGGATCTCAGCCAGGATACATGCTGATGAAAATGCTGATAAAATGTTCAAGCTTATCCAGTAACATACAGTGATCCACAGTGTCAAACCAGCGCTTCGATCTAGCAGTAATAAAACTGAAGTGCGATCACTGATTTACCAACAGATCATTTACCACTTTGACTAAAGCTGGTTCTGTGGAGCGGTTTGGTCTGAAAGCAGACTGAAATGGCTCAAACTGATTGTTTGTTGACAGATGGTCGGTGAGCTGCGAGAAACAACTTTTTCAAAGCTCTTGGACAACAAAGATAGATGTGACATGCGTCTATAGTTTGCAACTGAGTCAACTGAGTCCAGGCTTTTTCATGATTGTACCACCACTGCTGATTTAAAACAGGCTGATGTGACTCCAGTCATCAGTGAAGTGTTATGGAAAGTGCTCTATCTAGGGATGCACCGATACCACTTTTTTGGAAACGAGTACGAGTACTTTAGAAAATGTGGTATCGAGGCCGATACCAGATACCGGTATCGGTATCGGTGCATCCCTAGCTCTATCCCCCGCGTCTGTATGGCAGTCACAGTCCAGTCCGCACCTTGTCATCATCCAGTCGTGGCACCCTCCAAAGCCTGCAAGGTTCCATGTCTCCACCCACCGGTATCGGTATCTGGCACCGATACCGATACCAGATACCGGTATCGGTATCGGTGCATCCCTAGCTCTACCCCCCGCGTCTGTGGTTCTAAGTTGTGGTGATGGTGCAGTTTCAGAGCACTTTTTTCACTTTCTTCAGATCCCCAGAGAAGTGTTGTATGGCAGTCACAGTCCAGTCCGCACCTTGTCATCATCCAGTCGTGGCACCCTCCAAAGCCTGCAAGGTTCCATGTCTCCACCCATGGCCCGGTCTATGCCCTCCTCCCCTTCCAGGGTGGCATATGGTGGAGGGGGCAGTGGGGGAGTGCGGGACCGCCTTTCGGGAGCAGGACGATCCAGTGCCATATGCACCAGCAGTGCCATCCTGGAGAGGAGAGATGTCAAGCCTGGTGAGATTCCTCCAGTAGGAATGTGCTTTTTAGCTGATTCCTACTGAACAACGAGTCACTACTGCAAGTGTGCTCCACAAGTGTGCTCCACATTCTAAAGTGACAGTGTGTTTATGTGTAAATGCATGTATGTGTCAGATGAGAACGTCGACAGCAGTAAGGTCATGGCCTTGGTGGTGCGTGGAGAAGGAGGACCACATCCAGACTCCTACTGCGCTTCTCTGGAGGATGGAATAGGTCGCCGCAGCATCTCCTCCCAGTGCAGTGCCCCTCCATCTCTCGCAAAAGATGTGGTGAATGTTGGAGTCCTAGGAATCCCAGCAGGGCTGCAGCAGTACCGAGCCTCCATTAAACCCCTGATGGGCTATGGAGAGAGCCAATCTAATCTAGAGGACAGCACCCATTCCCCCCACAGGTATACTTGCCTATTTACGCACATATGCAATAGGAAATGTCTGAAGTTTAATGCTTCATTTCTGCACCATTTGGGTGTATGCAGCAGCCAGGAGGCAACAGTCTGTACCGGTTTAGGTACATGTGTTAGATGTAGTTCTTATAATGGGTTAAAAATGATCATTTTTAGTTGGGCAGCATCAATGACTGTAGAAAACATGGACGATGCGACAGCTCCACAAAAATGAAGCCAAAACGTCTCTATCGCCCCCTGGTGCCTGGCTGCAGTATAGGTCATAAACCCCGCCTCCTCCATGTTAGCAGATGGGACTGGGCTCAGACTAAAATAAATTAATTCTCCTTAGATAATTTTTTTCCAAAGATTCTTTCTTTTGTTTTCAACAGTTCTCATCACGCTGATTGATGTTCAAGGGGTCTCCTTTCCCATAAGTTTGATTCTAATTCCTACCGCGGTGATGTTAAATTGGGGTGAAACGTCATCATAGCAGGTTTGACTGACAGCTGCAGTCACGGAGAAACTTGCGTATCTCTGTTCGGGAATAGCAGATAGAGCGTAGGCTCTGAGAGGACGCCCAGCGTTTACGCTACGAAAACACGACCGAGTGTTTTAACCTGACAGAACTGAGGTGTTCTTCAGTAAACTGGACTACCCGACAGTTTTCTATTGTCATTTAAAAGAAACATCTAAACACACAAAAAACAAACTTTTTTGTCAATGTAATCTTTAGTTCGACATTTTTCAGTAATTCAAATGTAGGTAAATGAGCTGATTATATTATAGTGATTTCTATCTAACATTTACACTCTTGATACCTGCATGCGAAAGCAACTTGGAGTTAGTATCTTGCAGGGATATTTGACATGCAGACTGGAGCAGCCAGGAATCAAACCACCAACCTTCCCATTAGCAGATGACCTGCACTACCACCTGAGCTACAGCCACACCGCTTCTAGCTAAGCCAAAGAAATAGAAAAGTCACTTTGGGTATGTGGCCTGACAGTTACAGCATGTCATTTTGCAATCCAATAGTAGAAAGTTTAAAGCAATTGAGGCAATTGTTGTGATTTGGCACAAAACTGAATTGAATTCAAGTAGGAGCTGACTGGGCAAGGCCTATGTGAGTGTTGGGGAGTAACGGAATACATGTACCGCCGTTACGTATGTAAAAGACAAAATATGAGTAACTGTATTCCGTTACGGTTACCGTTTAAAAAGGTGGTATTTAGAATACAGTTACTTTGTTGAAATAAATGGATAACACGGCGGTATTTTCCTGTTTCATAAGGCTATGCCCTCTCTATTTCTGGTAATTCCACACTGATGGAAACCTAAACAAAACGCACATTAAGAGGCTCTAATGCATGTGACTTAACCTCGCGGCACATGTCACCTCTTATTGTGGCCCGCATAATGACGCGAAGAAATATTTTTAAATAGTATTATTCAACAAATTATTTAATATGAAGACGATAGGCAGTGTGATAAAGGCATAGCATGTATGAAGCATGTAAATATAATAATAACCACTGCAGCCAAGAAGAGAGCCTGACGAGCCCAGTTGTAAGTAAGCTATTAAGACTCGACTGTACACCGTGTTCGTGTTTTCCTCCGAAAACAATAAGTTCTGTTGGAGCAGCCTTTCAACGCCTCTCTCTGTCTCTGCTAGCAAAGTTGACCCAGACAACAAAGTAAAGCTAGTTTTCGGCTACGAGCCGACACAGAACCCACCGTATTAGCCAGAGGTCCCTTTACTACGGTTCGGAGCCGCGGACCTTCAGTAACAGTAATAAATCACAGCAATAGTACATTCATGTAGTTGTAAACAGCATGATAATATATTAAGTAATCCAAAGTATTCAGAATACGTTACTCTCATTGAGTAACGTAACGGAATACATTTTGGGGCATGTAATCTGTAATCTGTAGTGGAATACACTTTAAAAGTAACCTTCCCAACACTGGTGATGTTATATCACTCAAGCATCAGACCCAGCCATCCTGTAAGTCTTTTATATAGCAAATATTTTAAAGTGAATGTACAGCCTGTGTGTGCTGTTGAGGGCAGGCCTCAAAAATCATATAATCAACAAGTCTTGGCACAGGAAAACAAATCTCTACATGGATTGTATTAATTTAGTAATTTACTCACGTGATTATTTTTGTGCATAAAGCAGGCCAGATACAACAGTGTTTCCTACTCATAAGCTTTATTGCTCAGATATATATCTAAATCCAGAACTGACTGGATCAGGTTACTGTGAATACTCCCTTAGTTACACTGCAGTAG
This sequence comes from Neolamprologus brichardi, assembly GCF_056152115.1. Classification (NCBI taxonomy): domain Eukaryota; kingdom Metazoa; phylum Chordata; class Actinopteri; order Cichliformes; family Cichlidae; genus Neolamprologus; species Neolamprologus brichardi. Next base: position 3,005,132 of record NC_142117.1, read on the forward strand.
GCTTTCCATTATCACCGAGCGTTTCTTCTTCACTCTTTTTCCTCTGCTTTTAATCATAAGCTGTTATTAATCTATGGGTCTCTTCCCTGGCATGTCTTTGTCCTGTCTTCCTTCCCTCACCCCCAGCCGGTTGTGCCCCTTCCTGAACGTAGGTAACCGGAGGTTTCTTACTGTTAAAGGGAGCTTTTTTTCCTCTACACTGACACCAAAATGTTTGCTCATAGGGGACCATCTGATCTCTGTATTGTTGTGGAGTCTTTATCAGTTTAAAGCACCTTGTTGCGATTTGGCTCTATATAAATAAAATTGAACTGAACTGGATTATATTTCTTCCAGGAATCATCTGAATCAAAATCAGAATACCTTAATAATCAAAGAGGAAATGATGTGGTGACAATTGCTCCAAAATGAAAAGAACAGTAATTAACTAAACTGAACTAAATAAAAGAATATATTACAAAGTTACAAAATTTAACAAAATATCTCTAATAAATGCAAATAGCTCTAATTATAAATATATTACAGAAAATTAAATATGCATTGAAGTTGTAAAAAAATATTAGGGAGTAGAGTTTAAGTACCTGCTCGGCACTGTGTTGGCACGTGGGAAATTATATCCTTAAACGTAGTTACAGCCCTTTGAGAAAGATCTACTGTGATGAAATGTATTTTTCCACTGCTTTGTAACCCACTATTGGAGATTTAAGTATTATAAGGCTATTGATTCATTTAAACTAACATAATTATTCTGCTCTAACCAGGTTTCTTTAAAGCAAACTAAATCAATTTGTTCATCAGTTACTAATGTATGTACTGACAGGGACTCAGAAGGGAGAGACATAATGTTTAATAGTTGTGTATACTATATTGTTCTTTGCAGTGTTGGTCAAGTTACTTGAAAAAAGTAATCAGTAACTAATTACCGATTACTTCCCCAAAAAAGTAATCCCATTACTTTACTGATTACTTATTTTCAAAAGTAATTAATTACTTAGTTACTTAGTTACTTTTTAAAAACACGATTTACAACCTGAATAGGTGATAAAGTGATAGATCTTTCAGCCCAATTCTACTTTTTTTTGCATAATCCATCATACAAAATGTAATTAAATGGAAAAGTCTCTTTTTAAAACTTGTTTTATTAGTTTTAATCTTTTAACTTTATGCATCAAGCAAAAATTAAATTATCTGCAACATTCTCTGACTGGAAGAAATTAGTTTAACATTTAAACCTATTTTCTGCACATTCCAGCACATAAAATAAAATATTTTTTGTGTTTACACTCAGTCTTTCAAATAGATGCAAGTAAAACACAGCAGAAAATAAATAAAGTCAAAGACTAGTTTCCCATTACGTCGTAGCTACTCGGTGCTTGTTTGGAAGTTTAGGGTTTTTTTCGCTGTAAAAAGAAGTTTTCTTCCCACGCACAACGGACACTAATGTTTTTGTCACTTTTTATGGAATCAAACTCAAAGTAAGGTCAGTACTTCCACGCTTTAAACGCTGCACGCTCATACTCTCTCTGCACTCCATATATGATCCATTGTTGATCTGCACACAGCTGTTGTCACGAACGTCGCACTCGCTTACGTCACTGTCATGAGACATTCTCGCAAAAAATCACGGTTTTAGTAACGCAGTAACGCAGCGTTCCTACGGGAAAGTAACGGTAATCTAATTACCGTTTTTGCAATAGTAATCCCTTACTGTACTCGTTACCTGAAAAAAGTAATTGGATTACGCCCATCTCTGGTTCTTTGTAATTTTTGTTTGTTTGTTTGTCTAAATCACTTTTGTCATGTAAAAACATCAGTGGTCCTGAGCTCTATGTGAGCTCTTTCCTCCAGACCATCCTGTAGAAAGCCTGTGAAGGTCGCTGAAGCTTCAACTTGCTTTGCAGTCAAGAAACCCAAAGGATTTAGAGTTAGTTAGAGAAGTAGGCAACAATTCCTCCTGAGATGTGTGCAAACCTGGTGACCAACTACAAGATTGGGAACAAATATTTATTTCAATCAATGACATGAACATCAATTGATGACTTGTAATAACTAACTATGTAATAGGTTTTTCTGGATTTTGTGATTGCTATTATAGCCATCTCTATTATAATGAAAACTACGATAGAAATTAGAGACTTTGATAAACTGATTACTTGATTTTTCATCTATATTGTATGTGGGTTTTACACTGCTGTACATACATTCACTTTCTATTCCATCTGCTTTTCCTTTCTCTAGGCGGAAGAGTAGGAAGTATGCTGACGGTCAGCTTCCCCCAATGGGAACCAAAATCCCCCCTAGTTCCCCTCACAGACTCAGTGAAGTCAGGATGTTTGATGGTGGACAAATCATCGGAGGTGTGGGCCTAGTGTCTCCTGAGAAGAAGTCACTGATTCGCCAGTCCCTGGGGCAGGACGCTACACTAGAGATTATAAGCAGAAGAAGAGGCAGTGGATCCTCATCCTCCACCTCATCTGTTTTTGCTGACAGTACTCTCGGACAAACTGAGAGACTGTTTCAGGGCCATATGAATGCCAGCAATGCCCAAAGGTGAGCTGATAGCCAGAGTGATTGCCTTGTTGCATTGCTAAAACTAAACATGACATGTTGCCCTTTTTGAATTAAATACACAACTAACGACTTATCTCGCATTTGTCCTTTGAGATATTTCTGTTACTAGGTCGAAATTGCGTGGTAGAAGTTTCAGAACCGGACACTCAGTAACTGCAAAATATCACACAGCGATGATATCTGCAAACTAAAAAAACAGGCCTCTCGAGATTTGCTTCGAATGCTCAGAGTAGAAATGTGTTATAAAAGTAAAACTCCATTAACAAAAGTTGTGCTTGGTTCAGCTGGACTCTTAAACTGACCCCACTTAAGTCACAAAATGCATAAAATTATTAACCTTATTTTGTCCTTTAAGGCTTTTTCAAGTATGATGAGTAGGCAGCACAGGGAGCTCAGATTCATAAACTAAGTGTCAATGGGGAAGTGACCAGTGAGGAAGTGGAGAGGGGAGTTGTTTTTAAGATTAAGCTTCAACTGTTCCTTTTGATAAAGTGTACGGTTAGGGCTGATCATGTGAACCTTTCTTCCTCCTGATGATGTAGACTCAGGGTGAACTACCAGGATGCTCTCGGAGTGTATTTCCCTTCCAATATAAAGAATCATGAGACCAATGGTTGGGAAATGGTGCTTAAACGAAATTATGACAGTTACATGGTGGCGAGCTGTTCTCATGGTTCATATAAGTGTTATGCGATGGATATAATGTATGTATTCCTATTTGTCAGTGAGAGAATCAAAGCCATGGAGGAGCAGATAGCCAGTCTAGCAGGGCTAGTGCACCACGCTTTGTCCATAGGACCAGGAGACAAGGATGCTGTCAGGTCTGTAACATCTACTGATATTAACAATTACTACAGGGTGGCCATTTATATGGATACACCGTAATAACATGGGAATGGTTGGTGATATTAAAGTCCTGTTTGTGGCACATGGTGTCAATGGCTGTGAACAGAGAGAAACTTGTAAATAACTCATGAAAGAATAAAGTTACGTTGAAACCAAGCACACCATTGTTTTTCTTGTGACATTACCAATAAGTTTGATGTGTCACATGGCCCTCTTCCTACTGAAAAAACAAAAGTTGTATCCAAGATGGCCGACTTCTAAATAGCCACCATGGTCACCACCCATCTTGAGGAGTTTGCCCCCTCACATATACTAATGTGCCACAAACAGGACTTTAATATCACCAACTATTCCCATGTTATTACGGTGTATCCATATAAATGGCCCACCCTGTATATTAATTATTCTTACATTTATTATGTTTGTTGTTGGTAGTATTTAAAATAACAATGTGTATAAAACAAGAATTCATTTAATCAAATATAATATTAGTTTGACTAACAGGTCTTTACCTCATAAAGTAAGATTATTTCTGTATACGATATAAACCTGGGTTAAAACAGTCATTTCAGGTCTTTTGTCTTACTCTGTGTTTTCAGTGAGAGTCCAGAATGCAACCTTATAAACAACAGACTTGGTGAGAGGTTAAATGTACATATTGCCACTATGAGTGTATCTCATGGTATGAAAATTCTGAAAAGGAAACGATTTCTTTGCCCTTCAGGAGAATCATCTGAGCCTCAGATTCCTGCTTTGACTGACAGCTTTACCTCCATCCATCCAGCTCCTCGGGCTCCTGCTTCTGACAGCAGGATGCAACAGCGTTTAGTGTCAGCCAAGAGGAATGTGTGCGAGCTGCGACTCCAGTTGAACCAGCTCAGACAGTTACAGGTACTCAACTCTGCTCACTGTTTACAGTTAATGCAACACAAGTAATAAAGTTATTAATAATAGTAGTAAATACTGACGTATGTCCTTATGTTGTCTTACTGACGACTCAAAGCGCTCCAAGCCAAATCAAATCACTTCAACTTAGTTTTATTTATGTAGCGCCAAATCACAACGATAGTTGCCTTAAGGGGCTTTACATACAGAGAGATCAGAGAAAACCTCAACAATCAGAACCCCCACCCCCCATGAGCATGTGCTTTGGTGACAATAGGAAAGAAAAAAATCTTTTAACAATAAGAAACCTCCAGCAGAACCACGCTCAGGGAGGGGAGGCCATCTGCTGCGACCCCCTGGGGTCAGGGGAAGAAGATGGGACAAAGTCATGCTGTGGAATAGACCCAGAGGTTAATAATAACTAATGATTAAATGCAAAGTGGTGTATGAACACATAGTGATGGAAAAAAACACATCTGACTGAAGAAGACGCAAAGCATCATGGAAAGCCCCCAGCAGCCTAGAAATATTGGAGTGTATCTAAGGGAGAATTCAGGGTCACCTGATCCAACCCCAGCTATATGCTTTCTCAAAAAAATTTAAGCCTAATCTTAAAAGTAGAGAGGGTGTCTGTCTCCCGAATTCAAACAGGAAGCCGATTTCACCGAAGAAGGACCTGGAAGCCATTCTACTTTGGTGCTATTCAAAGGCTGTTTTCTTGTCCTGTCATTGTAATTATTGTTATTTAATGCTGTCATGCATGAATCAGGATTTTTTAAGTATTTTTATTCATCTTTTCATGCCTAAAGATGATTGATTCTGGATTTAACTGTGAGCCAAAGAAGAGAGGCCAGTATGAAAGAGCTATGCTCTCTCTTTCTAGTCCCTGTCAGTTCAATTCAATTCAATTTTATTTATATAGCGCCAAATCACAACAAAAGTCGCCTCAAGGCGCTTCATAGATACAGAGAAAAACCCAACAATCATATGACCCCCTATGAGCAAGCACTTTGGTGACAGTGGGAAGGAAAAACTCCCTTTTAACAGGAAGAAACCTCCGGCAGAACCAGGCTCAGGGAGGGGCGGGGCCATCTGCTGTGATTGGTTGGGGTGAGAGAAGGAAGACAGGATAAATAGATTCAGGACTCTTGCTGCAGCATTTTGGATTAGCTGAAGGCTTTTCAGGGAGTTTTTAGGACATCCTGATAATAATGAATTACAGTCGTCCAGCCTAGAAGTAATAAATGCATGAACTACTTTTTCAGCATCAGCCTGAGACAGGATGAGATACTGCACAAATGCAGTTCTACATATTTGTTTAATTTGACATCAAAGGACATGTCCTGGTCAAAAATGACTCCAAGGTTCCTCACAGTGTTACCGGAGGCCAAGGTAATGCCATCCAGAGTAGCATCTGGTTAGATACCATATTTGTAAGGTTTTTGGGGCTGTGTATAATAAGCTCAGTTTTACCTGAATTTACGAGCAGGAAATTGGAGGACATCCAGGTCTTTATGTCTTTAAGACATTCCCACAGTTTAACTAATTGATGTGTGTTATCTGGCTTCATGGACAGATAGAGCTGGGTGTCATCTGCATAGCAAATTAATGAAACTGTATGCTATGATTGATGATGCTGCCTTATGAGGTGCCGTAAGGGACATTATTACTGAAACGCTCTCACACACAGTACTGAAACGCCCTCACACACACAACTGAAATTTTAGCTCTCACACACACTACTGAAATTTTAGCTCTCACACACACTACTGAAACACTCTCACACACACTACTGAAACGCTCTCACACACACTACTGAAACGCTCTCACACACACAACTGAAATTTTAGCTCTCACACACACTACTGAAACGCTCTCACACACACTACTGAAATGCTCGATCACACACTACTGAAACGCTCTCACACACACAACTGAAATTTTAGCTCTCACACACACTACTGAAACGCTCTCACACACACTACTGAAACACTCTCACACACACTACTGAAATTTTAGCTCTCACACACACTACTGAAATTTTAGCTCTCACACACACTACTGAAACGCTCTCACACACACTACAGAAACGCTCTCACACACACAACTGAAACGCTCTCACACACACTACTGAAATGCTCTCACACACACTACTGAAACGCTCTCACACACACTACTGAAATGCTCTCACACACACTACTGAAATTTTAGCTCTCACACACACTACTGAAACGCTCTCACACACACTACAGAAACGCTCTCACACACACAACTGAAACGCTCTCACACACACTACTGAAATGCTCTCACACACACTACTGAAATGCTCTCACACACACTACTGAAATTTTAGCTCTCACACACACTACTGAAACGCTCTCACACACACTACTGAAACGCTCTCACACACACAACTGAAACGCTCTCACACACACTACTGAAACGCTCTCACACGCACAACTGAAATTTTAGCTTTCACACACACTACTGAAACGCTCTCACACACACTACTGAAACGCTCTCACACACACTACTGAAACACTCTCACACACACTACTGAAATGCTCTCACACACACTACTGAAATGCTCTCACACACACTACTGAAATTTTAGCTCTCACACACACTACAGAAACGCTCTCACACACACAACTGAAACGCTCTCACACACACTACTGAAATGCTCTCACACACACTACTGAAATTTTAGCTCTCACACACACTACTGAAACGCTCTCACACACACTACTGAAACGCTCTCACACACACTACTGAAACGCTCTCACACGCACAACTGAAATTTTAGCTTTCACACACACTACTGAAACACTCTCACACACACTACTGAAATTTTAGCTCTCACACACACTACTGAAATTTTAGCTCTCACACACACTACTGAAACGCTCTCACACACACTACTAAAATTTTAGCTCTCACACACACTACTGAAACGCTCTCACACACACTACTGAAATGCACTCACGCACTCCACTGAAACCAGAGGCATTTCCGCTGAACAGGAAGTTGTTTCCTGACAAGGAAACTGATGGAAAAAGTGGTATATTTCAAAACACTACAAGGATGTCTACTCAGCAACCTGCTAGTACAGCAGTTCACAACCTTTTTTGTGCCACGTAAACAATATAAAAATAAAAAAAAATTATAAATACCATGAAAACCATGAATTTCAAACTCAAGCCTCAACTCTTGCGACCCGGTACCTCACAGACCGGTACTGGTCCAGGACCTGGGGGTTGGGGACGGCTGTGCTTGTAGCCTAAGTGAAGCAGCCGCATTACTTAACAATATTTTAGCTTCCTTGAATCAAGGAATGGATTCAAGGTGCAACAGGGAATTTGGCAATTATGTCCTGTTTCCCCTAAGCTTTTTATATTGGCAACTCAGTTGTTAACACTATTAATCAAAAATTCTAACGACATACAAGGAATATCAATTTTTAATAAAGACTTCAAAATAAGTCAATTCACAGATGATACATCTATGTTTTTGAAAGATAAATACATGGTAGAGAAAACTAAAGCTTCTCGTTTATCTCTCAGTATCAAAAAATGTGAACTTCTCCTGATTCATACAAGCTCTGACTCCTCAATAGCTTTGGTTAGAGTTGAATCTAAAGTTAAATATATAGGGCTGATAATATCTAAAAAACCCAATTAGCAGAAAAGACACCAATATTTCTAACTGTATCATCGAGATGAAGAAATCACTTAGCCACTGGTTAAGCAGAGACCTCGCTTTTTTTGGCAGAAACATCCTATCTAAAGCTGAAGGCATCTCCAAATTGATTTATCCTTGTCACTCTCTATATATCTCCTCTAAAAGCATTAATAAGGCTAACACAGTTATTTTCGAATTTTTGTGGAGGAATAAAACCCATTACATATAAAGATATCAGCTTGTGAAGGAATACAATAAAGGTGGTATCAAAACTCCAGAATTAGAATTTATGGATAGCACCCTTAGAATTAAATGGTTAAAATCTTGTCTGTCACAGCCAGACTCTACTTAGCTCCACATCCTATGATCCTTGTTTAATAAAATAGTATACAGGATTAGACTTTATTTTGAAATGTGATTTTGCGGTAAATAAAATCCCCATAAAGATATCAAACTTTCCAAAACAGACTGTGCATTTTTGGGAAAATGAGATTTACCCACAACTTCTCCCCATAATTCAACCTTATGGAATAATAGGGTAATAACACTTAATCAAAAATCAATTTTCAAGAGTGACTGGTTTGAACAAAAAGATTATATTCATAACAGATTTGTTGGATGATAACGGTGTAATTCTAAGTTACCCAGACTTTTCAGAAAAATATTGTCTAAACTGTTCTCAAAGAGAATATAACAAATTTTGTGAACTGGTCCCACTGCCTCTGCTTCATTTGATTAAAATTTTTATGATATACAATAATTTCTCATCAGTGCTCCCAAATTTATTGCTAGGGCAATGTCAGCTGTTTGATAAAAATGCAATAAGAAATTTGTTAGTAGTTTCTTCAAAGACAAAAATATTTCATAGTTACAACAGAATGGTTACATTGCATGGTTCTAATTTAGTTATTTCATATACACTGGATAAAGCATACTAAAAATTTATGAAATAGCCTATTCTACCTAAAGTTAAAGAAACACACTTTAAAAAAAATTAATCCTGTGGCAGAATTTCTAAAAAAAGAGATTTGGCTTTGAGGTGGATCAGTGTTCTTTTTGTACTGATGAAAATGAAACCCTAGAACATCTTTTTTTTCTATGCCCTATCACACAATGTATTTGGTGCAACTTAAAAAATTGGATTTCCCTAAATATTAATGATGTGCCACTATTTGAATTACATCATAATTTTTTTTATATGGATCATCTAGCATTGGGTGTATCAGACATTATTAACATCATCATACGTTTGAGTAAATATCATATCCATTGTGTTAAATGGGGGAACGCTAAGCCTTCTCTCCCTGGTTTTATTGATGATTTTAAGATATTTTTTTCTTTGCTAAAAAAGACAAAAAGCACATATGCCAAAAAAAAAAAAAATAACCAGGATAATGCCCGTCTCCTGCTATTCTAAATTTTGACTTATGCTGAGGCTAATATATTTTTAAGTAATGCAGCTGTCTCACTAAGACTAAGCTGTCTAACTTATCGTGCCATGATTCGATTCAATTCGATTCGATTCAATTCAATTCAATTTGATTCTGGGAAATTTTGACAGTCAGCAATATTATAATTCAGATCAGTACATTTACATATTTTTGTATCTAAAAAAAGGAAGCTGACACACGCAAGACTTTATCAAAGGTGTGAGCGTCACAGCAGATGCCTTTGTGTAAAAGTAGCTGAAGATAAAACACAGAAAAACATGAAGGTGATTTTTCCTGGCCTGAGATTTTATAAAAAATATTCTGCAGTACATCAAAAACGAAAGAAAACCATTAATCAACATATGAACGTTACCTCTCACGTTCCAGCGGTTTTATTAGAGACACGGCTAAGCGTTTTGCATTTTGCATAATTTTTAAATGTTTAAATTTGTTCAGTATTGAACGGCAGAAATAAGATTTTCTTTTAGGAAGTATGTAAAACGAAAAAAAAAACAGCGGCCGACAGCGCTGTAAACAACAGTAGACTTGTGCGTAACAAGCAAGCGAATAATGCAGAAAACAGATTTTTAGACGGGAAACTGTTCTTGAAGTACAGAGAGAGAGAGAAAGAGAGAGAGAGAGCTGTGCATGACGTGTGATTTTATCGTGGTGGAAGCAAAACATTAAACGTCAGAGGGAATTCATGACGATGTTTACGTGAAGCGCAGTTTGGATCTTCTTTTGCTGCTGGTTCAGTCAATATTGTTTGGAGAGAGATCAAACTAACAGCTTTAGAATCAGGCAAAAACGGCGTGAAAACAAAGCGCGGACCGCCGACAGATCAGAATCAGCCAGCTGTTGGCTTTCAGCCCCGACCGTGTCCTTGCCATCTGGTGAGAAAGGCGACATCCCATTGATTCTGATCCGCGGTCCGCGCTGTGTGTTTACGTCTTTGTGCAGAATCCTTGTTCCTGCTCTCATTTACTGTTTTAGCTGTTTGGTGGTTGTTGAAATTTTGTGAGGTTTCACCTGAGATTCTGGCATTTCGGGCAAAATTAATTTATATTAAAAAATCGATTCAGGATTTTAATGAATCGATTTCACGTTATCCAAGCCAGAATCGATTTTAATTGATAAATCGATTATAAAAACCCACCCCTAACTAGCAGGTTGCTGAGTAGACATCTGTGTAGTGGTTTGTTTGAAATCTACCACTTTTTCCTTCAGTTTCTTTGTCAAGAATTAACTTCCTGTTCAACTGAAATGCCTTCCTGTTCAACTGAAATGCCTTCCTGTTTAACTGAAATGCCTTCCTGTTTAACTGAAATGCCTTCCTGTTTAACTGAAATGCCTTGGTTTTTCAGTAGTGTGTGTGAGAGCGTTTCAGTAGTGTGTGTGAGAGCGTTTCAGTAGTGTGTGTGAGAGCTAAAATTTCAGTAGTGTGTGTGAGAGCTAAAATTTCAGTAGTGTGTGTGAGAGCTAAAATTTCAGTTGTGCGTGTGAGAGCGTTTCAGTAGTGTGTGTGAGAGCGTTTCAGTTGTGCGTGTGAGAGCGTTTCAGTTGTGTGTGTGAGAGCGTTTCAGTAGTGTGTGTGAGAGCGTTTCAGTAGTGTGTGTGAGAGCGTTTCAGTTGTGTGTGTGAGAGCGTTTCAGTAGTGTGTGTGAGAGCGTTTCAGTAGTGTGTGTGAGAGCTAAAATTTCAGTAGTGTGTGTGAGAGCGTTTCAGTAGTGTGTGTGAGAGCTAAAATTTCAGTAGTGTGTGTGAGAGCGTTTCAGTAGTGTGTGTGAGAGCGTTTCAGTAGTGTGTGTGAGAGCGTTTCAGTAGTGTGTGTGAGAGCGTTTCAGTAGTGTGTGTGAGAGCGTTTCAGTTGTGTGTGTGAGAGCTAAAATTTCAGTTGTGCGTGTGAGAGCGTTTCAGTTGTGTGTGTGAGAGCGTTTCAGTTGTGTGTGTGAGAGCGTTTCAGTAGTGTGTGTGAGAGCTAAAATTTCAGTAGTGTGTGTGAGAGCGTTTCAGTAGTGTGTGTGAGAGCGTTTCAGTTGTGTGTGTGAGAGCGTTTCAGTAGTGTGTGTGAGAGCGTTTCAGTTGTGTGTGTGAGAGCGTTTCAGTAGTGTGTGTGAGAGCGTTTCAGTTGTGTGTGTGAGAGCTAAAATTTCAGTTGTGCGTGTGAGAGCGTTTCAGTTGTGTGTGTGAGAGCGTTTCAGTTGTGTGTGTGAGAGCGTTTCAGTAGTGTGTGTGAGAGCGTTTCAGTAGTGTGTGTGAGAGCTAAAATTTCAGTAGTGTGTGTGAGAGCTAAAATTTCAGTAGTGTGTGTGAGAGCGTTTCAGTAGTGTGTGTGAGAGCGTTTCAGTAGTGTGTGTGAGAGCGTTTCAGTTGTGTGTGTGAGAGCGTTTCAGTAGTGTGTGTGAGAGCGTTTCAGTTGTGTGTGTGAGAGCGTTTCAGTAGTGTGTGTGAGAGCGTTTCAGTAGTGTGTGTGAGAGCTAAAATTTCAGTAGTGTGTGTGAGAGCGTTTCAGTAGTGTGTGTGAGAGCGTTTCAGTAGTGTGTGTGAGAGCTAAAATTTCAGTAGTGTGTGTGAGAGCGTTTCACTACTGTGTGTGAGAGCGTTTCAGTAGTGTGTGTGAGAGCGTTTCAGTACTGTGTGTGAGAGCGTTTCAGTAGTGTGTGTGAGAGCGTTTCAGTAATAATGTCCCTTACGGCACCTCATACTGCCAAAGGGAAGCATGTGTAATGTAAACCGAATTGGTCCTAGCACGGAGCCCTGTGGAACTCCATCATTAATACCTACAGAATGCTCTAATTGCTATAATAAAATATTATGGTCAACAGTATCAAACTGTTAAGTGGGTGGGATTACACCAGGGATCAGCTCTGAGCCCCTTCTTGTTCGCAGTGCAGGTGGACAGGCTGATAGATGAGTTTAGACAGAGTCTCTGTGGACTATGATGTTTACAGATGACACTGTGATCTGTAGTGAGATCAGAGAGCAGTGGAAGAGAGCCTGGAGAGGTGGAGGTAGGCACTGGAGAGAACAGGAGTGTAAGAAGCAAGATAGAATATAATATATGTGTGAATACGAGGAAGACAGGTGTAACAATGAAGATGCAAGGAGTAGAGGTAGTCAGGGTTTAAATACCTGGAGGCAATCATCCAAAGCAACAGACACAAGAGAGCTGAAGAAGAGTGCAGCCAGGGTGGTGTGAGTGTCAGTGAGGATTTGTGATAGAAGGAAAGCAGCAAGACTGAAAGGGAAGGTTTATAGGATGGTAGTGAGACCTGCTGCGACTTGGCAATAATTTACTGCCACCTTAGGTTGGAGTAAAAGTTAGAGATGTGCAAAGGAGGGGTAAACAACATATTGTGCAAAGAATTCTGAGTATGCAGCTGAACGGCAGGAGGACAAGGAGAAGACCTCGTGGATATAGTGAAGAAGGACATGCAGAGGGTAGGTGTCACAGTGGAGGATGCGTGTGATGGCTGGATAGTGAGATCGAGGTCAATTATCACTCGTTGTGATACCTAAAGAGAGCAGTCAGAAGATCTTATGCTGGGCCTTGCTGCAACACCTCAGTTCATCATTTGCCTAAAACAAGCTATTATAGATTAAGTGTTATGTTGAAATGGTCATATTACCAATATTTGCTCTGAAAACCCCAAAACGTTTTCCTGATTCCTGACTTGCTGGATGTTTTTCAGCTATCAAACCAAGAGACTGTGAGTTCTACACTGCAGATGGCAGGCCACGAGCTAGTGGCGTTGATGTGTGATCGGCTGGCTCAATTTGAGGAGGCAGCGTTCAGGCAGAGAGCTGAACTGGAAGAGGAGAGGACCCTCTACCTCGCTGAAGAGGAGAGGATACTCACACAGCTTAGGTAAGAATATGAATTTAAGAATTCAAGAATTTTTTAAAAATACTAATCTTTTGAAGGAGTAGCCATGAAGCACACTGTGCTTGTCATCATATTGTAATGGTCTGTTATGACAGACCTGCTGTCAGAGGCCACAAGAAGATCATTTGTAACCTTCACTAATGCTGTTTCTGTGCTGTGATGATTTCTGAAACCTGAGTTAACTTTTCAAATAAATTGTTCCTCTGCAGATGATCAGTTAGCTGTTTCACAACTTTCTCTTTCAAGAATTTCTGAGATAAAGAGAAGGCTTGAAACTGACTTAAAATTAACTAATTCAATTTAATTCAATTTTATTTATATAGCGCCAAATCACAACAAAAGTCGCCTCAAGGCGCTTCATAGATACAGAGAAAAACCCAACAATCATATGACCCCCTATGAGCAGCACTTTGGCGACAGTGGGAAGGAAAAACTCCCTTTTAACAGGAAGAAACCTCCAACAGAACCAGGCTCAGGGAGGGGCGGGGCCATCTGCTGTGATTGGTTGGGGTGAGAGAAGGAAGACAGGATAAAGACATGCTGTGGAAGAGAGACAGAGGTTAATAACAGATATGATTCAATGCAGAGAGGTCTGTTAATACATAGTGAGTGAGAAAGGTGACTGGAAAGGAAAAACTCAATGCATCATGGGAATCCCTGGCAGCCTACATCTATTGCAGCATAACTAAGGGAGGATTCAGGGTCACCTGGTCCAGCCCTGGTGACCCTGAGACAGCTGGGTTTAACTAAGGGCTTTTAAAATGATCTAGTTTTTCCTCGATCATTGGCAAATAATAATGTTCTAGTTTTACGAAGGCCTTTTTAAAATAAAGAAACAAGCAGTTTTTGCAGCCTATATGAAAATCTGTTAACTGCTGCAAGGCCTGCATCTGTGAGTTATGTGAGCTCTTTGTGAGCCATAGGATCCATCCAGGGATGTAACGCTATTAATAACTAAGGACACCCAACACGTTCTCACTTCCAAAGCGTAACATTTTACGCTAGGTGACAAATCGTCAACATATTACGTTTTCGGCTACCCACCACGTTCCTAAATGAAAAAATGAGGAAATATGAGAACCGTATGGACTCTATCTACACATGTTCGCTCTTTTTCTTTATTTAACATCATTAAAGTCATGGTTAAGATCAGGAAAAAGGTTATGGTTAGGGCTAGGGATAAGGTTAGGTTTAGGGCTGGAATACAGGGCTGGAACGTTTATTACCGCGGGAGCGTCATTGCACTGGATTTCGGCCATAACCCACCGCGTACCATAAGAACGCCGAAGGTCTCCTTTCGCGTTCCTCAGGAACACCGCGGGACGTGACAAAACGTCGGCATGTTACGCCTCGGGAGTGAGAACGGGCTCCAACACCCCATGAATCAGTAGCTTGTAGAACCACATTTCACAGCATTAACTTGTAGAAATGTTCCCCTCTCTTTAAAGCATTGTTTAAGTTTGGTCTATGCTCAGCTGTTTGAATGGCCCGCCACAGCATTTCAGTCAGGTTGAGGTCTGCACTTTGGACCACTGCAGCACCTTGATTGTTTTCTTTTTCAGCCATTATTATAGATGATAAGCTCTTGTAGATTTCCATATTGTCTTGTTGATGACCAAGTTTGATCCAAGCTTTGGCTTGGCCTCACATTTGACTCTAGAATACTGAACAGGTGAACAGATGAGTTCATAGTGAACTTGGTAACGGCAAGATGCCCGAATTTTCATCCCTCCACCACCGTTCTGACGGTTGGTGTTAGGTGTTTGTGCTGCTATGCTGTATTAGGGGTTTTTTTCCAAACGTTATGCTGTGCATTATGGATAAACATCACTTTGGTGTCATATCTCTAAAGGAAATTGCTCTGGCAGTCTTGTGGTTTGTTCAGATGCCATTTTGCAATCCTAAGCATCGATATCTTGGTGGTTTTAATCCAAGCAAGTGAGGAGTGGATCTAATGGAGAAACTGAGATACAAACTTAACATTATGTTCAATTGAAATTTATCTAATGCAGTTTTACAATGAAACTTGAAACTAGCAACTGAAACCATAAACGTATCAGCAAAGTATTTGTTGAGGTCATAACTGCTGCTGAAGGTTTCCCATCGATTTCTTTTTGCAACCAAAGGAATCATCCCTGATGTGACTCAACATCACTGTTGGCCGACAGAGCCCCCCCCACTCCCAGTTGTTACATCCCCCAGGAGGATGTCTCTTCTCCCTACCAACCCTTTGTTTTGTCTAGGCTCCACCTCCTCTGTCCTGATTGGATGCTGCGCAGAGTCTGGCTAATTGGTAATCAGCAGAGCACTACTTAAGGCCTGTGTAGCTGTGCTTCTGTGCCCTCTGGCCATTTTGGTTGCCATACCTGAGCAGGCTTGCATGCCTTTGTAACTTGTATGAGCATTGTTGTTTTCATGTTTGGACTGCTTGTAGCGGAGAGCTGCCTTTTGCTTTTTTGCTGTTTTCTCCTGTTAATGTGTTGTTAGGTAGGTTATGGTTATAGGTTGTATATTTTGTTTCTTTGGAGTTAGGTAAGTTTCTTTTATTTCTACATCAGGGATGTTTTGTTTGTTATGCTGGCCTTGGCTCTCCCTGACGTTACACCTCAGTCTGAACCCAAATCCCATCACCAGCATTAAATAAACCTTCTAAAATTACCATCTTGGCTCCTCCTTCTCTATCCACCTTTATGTTCGTCCCTTCAACCCCCTAGACTAGCCAGGGGATGTAACACAGCGAAAGCTTCTATTGCAACTCCAAAAGTCCTACCTTTGTTTGAGCCCACGTCGAGTCCAACCTTGTTTAGATCTGTTCCCTTCCAGCTGTTATGTAAACGAGTAGTTATGCGTCGTGTCTTTACATCAGACTGACCTAAATAGATGCTGATGTCAAGATTCCAGCTGTCCTCTTTCATTTAAAGTTAAAGCACTGACTGACCATGATTTAGTCCTTTCAACATTCACAGACGTGGTCTGACATCATGACCCTTTATAGCGTAAAATGCAGCTGAAGTCAAATCCTTAGTGGCATGCGTGGCGTGACATATCAACATTTGTAGGCCTAATGTTAAAAAGCAATTGTTAAAAATAGAGGAGTGGGGAGTGATTTGATTTGGTATGGCATGGTCTTCCAAACACATAATTCATTCACATAATAACATGCTGCACATTAACTTCTTTTTTCAACGTACTCTGCTAACGTGGTTTGGCATTTATGAAGGTTCATGAGGAGGAGTTTCAGAATAACTGGGACACAGTTATGTTTCTCTATGCGAGTTCAAACACACGTTTAACCAGATACCAACATATCCAGCCAGCCTTCTCTCTTAAGCCCCGAGGTTCTTTCTGAGGTTCCTGCTCTGGGTATCAAAATAAAGCGAACACTTGGGAGACTTAGAGGAGATGTTACTATGTCAAAGTAGCCGAGGCTGGAACATAGAACAAAAGGAATACTTTTGTCCTTGCCTAATTTATTTTGGAATTTTGTTGCATATAACCATGTTGAAAATATGCTTCAGTAGACAATAAACTCCAGAAACCAATCAACATGAGTTTAAGACCACCTGAAAAATGGCCAAAAATCATATTTTGCATGGTTGGATCTTAACAAGATTCCAAGTAGAGCTTCAACATGCAACAAGAAGAAATGTGAGTGAGACAAAACGTTTTTGAACATGCAAATTATTGAAAACAGCACTTAAACTGAAACAGTCAAAAGTTTACGATTACACGCCTTTAAAAGGCCAAATCTGTGGCAAAAATGTGGATTCATTGTCATTTTCTGTCAGGTAGTCACGCTGTCATGACTCTCAAAGGCAACGTGAACGTGGTCGAGTTGTTGAACTGCATAAGCAGGGTCTCTCACGTCATCGCTGCTGATGTGGGACGCAGTGAGACAGTCATTCCTGCCAGTTGGTCTGCGCAGCCTTTAACCACAGCCATAAAGCTTTGGGTGAAGATAAACACGTTTGCTTTCTGTCGCTGTCACATCTACACAACACTTAATGTAGAAAGGGACAGACTGAAGGTCTCCAGGTCCCGTTGTGCAAACATGGACCAGGCTGTTATATCAAAACAGTCCTGTAGTTGGAGGAGAGCACCATCTAGCCATGTTTTAACCCTGGATGGGTCTGTTTGCTGCAGGGGGAGTAGGCAGGGATGAGGACCAGTGAGAGGTGGTCAGATGGGGGTGTTGTGTCACTCTGTAGACCTGCTTGATGTTGCTCACTTAGCTCTGGTTATTATATTATGTATATTTATGTGCATAGTGTCTATGCATTTATTGCTCCAACCCTTGAGGTTAGAGGCTGACTGCATATGTACTTTTACTTGTAAGCTGTGCAATGAAATTGAAGTTCAATCTAATCTAATCTTGCAGCACCCGAGCTTTTATATATACATCACTTCTGATGATGGTTTATGTGTGTTTATGTTGTCAGACTGCTCTATCTAGTAACGTGCATTCAAAGTCAGAACATTCCAGTCACGTGAACGTTTCATATAGCGGACTTTTAGGTGCAGCAGTTTTCAAGTTATTCACAAAAAGAATTAACGTAATAATCACTGATCTGGATCTCTAGTATCTTTATATGAGGGCCACACACAGGACCAGTGACTGTGACTCCTTAAATCTGCTCTTTGCTGCCATCTTGTTTCTACAGCAGGCCATCACACAGTTGACTCTGCTGCCCGTGACTGTTAATGCCATATGTTTCTGTCTTCTGTGTTCTTTGCAGTGAACTGGAGGACTATGTGGACCATTTGCAAAGAAGCTCCATTACCGGTTCAAGCCAGCTGAGTGTAACTCTGAGAGATGTAGAGGAAGGAGCGATGAGCCTGCGGGGGGTCGGGGAAACTCTGGCCATTCTCAAAGGTTAGTGGGTTTAGGGCAGGGGTCAGCGACCTGCACTTTCATCCTTATACTGCGGCTCTGCGTGGCGTGGGAAAATAAGTTATATTTAATTGAGGTGTACTTTATTTTTGTTCTTTTTAAAATTGTAGTTCAAATTGGAAGATTATTGTGATCTTGAAATATTAAAATTAAATTATATTTTATTTTAAACAAGCGTCACGCTTGCAGAAGCCGGAGAAAAGTGAGAAAAGACAAATATCTGAGAAAATAGAATAATTAATGATACCTGGGCAGATTCATTCTGGCCTACCAGTATGTCCAGTTTGTGGAGAGAGACTGGCTAACAATAAAAGCTTACATGTCGCAAGACATTTCCAAACTAAACACACAACCTTTGCTGAAAAATATCCAGAGGGAGAGGAGAGAACTGATGCGGAAGGATGAAATCGGCAAATTCAACTATATATGCAGATTTTGTGACCACGCATGGGAAGCCGCACCACCACAGGATGATTGAGATGATACCACTGAAATGCCAGACACTGGAGAAGGACGTCTGTGAAGCTGTGCTTGATTGTTTAAGAGCTAAAGAAATAGAAACAACCCACCTGGTGTCAGTGGCTACTGATGGGGCGCCATGATTGATTGGTGTGCACGGGGGCTTCTTGGCATTGCTGCAGAAGTCACTGGATAGAAAGCTGCTGACATTTCACTGCATCCTGCACCAACAGACATTGTGCGCGCAAACCTTTCCTCCAGAATGCACAGAGGTCATGAGTGTTGTCATTCAGAGATGCAGAGCACGTACTCTGATCTCCTCATGTATAACAGAGTCCTGCTGTCCAGAGGAGAGGTGCTGAAACGCTTTGGTGCACGTCTGGAAGAGGTGAAAACTTTCATGAGCAGCAAAGGGCTCGCCTCACCCGAGCTGGAACAGCCAGAGTGGCTGGAAAGGCTGCACTTCACGGTGGACATGATAGCAAACCTGAACAAGCTGAATACAAGAGGAGGCACAGCGCTACACATGCTGGAGGAGGTGTCAGGGTTTGAGCGCAAGCCGCCAGTTTTAGTCAGAGATTTACAGAGAGGCTCACTGTCTCACTTCCCCTCTTTAAGAGAGTTTAAACAAGGTAATAAATGCAGAATATTTGCAGTCTGCAATCATCACGGTGCAAGCATCGTTTTGGAAAACAATTCTAAGAGTTCGGAGAGGAAAAAACACATTCTCTTTCCCCATCACTCCACTGACCATCGATCCCTCCCTGTTAAATGGGACTGCATTTGCAGGTGTAAGTCAACCTGATCTGCAGCTGGCTGACAAAGCTGACGAAGATATGTGGGTGTACGAATTCAAACGCTTGACAGAGGGTCGAGATGTTGCCCATCAGAAGGCCACTCTTGTTCAGGATCACAGATGGAGTGATGTTGACACCCTTTGAAGACCGGACAAACATGGAATTTCATCCCCGACACCTAACTGAAGAAATATGCATTTGGAGTCCTGTCGATCTTCGGATCCACGTATATATGTTCTCCACAAACACCGCTCACACCTCACAGACGACAGCTTACAGTCGCTGTGAGCAAATGTTCAGGAACATTAACCAGGTAAAATAAATATTTATGCTGATATTTTGCAGACATTAATTTTTAATTGTTTAGTGACATAGACCTTTTTTTTCTATTATATTTTATAAATTCTGGTCATTTCTGGGCGGAGCTACACGCTCCTAAAGCCCAAAGGCGATATAAAAATGACATTTTTGTGACATTTTTTGTTTGCTACATGGATGATTTAAGTTCAGCTTTTTAATTCATTTGAAAAAAACTTTCAAGCCGACGAGTTTCGTTTTTGTTATTATTGATTTATCTTCAAAATGTGTTCATTACATAAGTGAAATGTTGTCATGATCCTGGGTCTTTTGACCCAGCGTTTTAAGTTTGAGTTTATTTTGTTCATTAGGTTATCTAAGTTCATTTGTTTATTAGATTCCCCTTGTGTATCCAACCCCTGTTAAGTCTCCCTTGTCCTTCATGTGCTTCATGTCTGTGTTTCTTATGTTGTCATGTTTGCGTTTCATTATGTTTCCCATTTTATTTTGAAAGAGGTCCTGTGTTCCTGCATTTTGTTTTACTCTTCCCCTGTGGCGTTGTTATGTTCATGTTGTGTCTACTGTGCCTTTCTGTTCCATGTTTCAGGTCCCTATGTTCTGTCTCCCCAGTCTGTTAAGTTTACATGTCTTGAGTTGCGTCAGTGTGTTTCCTGTTTTACTTTCACAGTCTGTCCTATGTTAATGTTTCTAGTTTTGCTTCCCTTGTCTCGTCCTGCCTAATTACTCCCAGCTGTGCTCTCCTCCTGTGGCTCATTCCTCCTCGTTATCGCTCAGTGTATTTAAGCCCCATGTTTCTCTTTGTCAGTGTTGCGTCCTCCCTCATTGCTGTGTGATTTTTCCCTGTGGCGCCTTGTGCTTTAGTTTTCCCAGTTTAGTTTTGTATTGTTTTTCTTGTCCCACTCCACGCCAGCAATAAAGCTGTGTTTTTTGAGTTTACTTTTTGTCTCTGCGAGTTTGCGTTTGGGTCCTACTCTTGCCTGCACACAGCCGTATTGTGACAAATGTAACTTTCTCTGTTGCGCCTCATGGATTTCAAAAGCAACACACTTTTATACAAGTGCAAAGATGAAAAAACAATAACAGTGTTATCTTCATTTAAGATGTTTAAAAAGTGTTGGCGGCTCCCAGTATTTTCTTTTCCATGGAAACCGCGTCCAAATGGCTCTTGGGTGTTAAAGGTTGCCGACACCTGGTTTAGGGTAACTCAGTGAAAGGTTGAACCAAATCATATCATTTTATTGGCCCACATGTAATAGGTGCATTAGATCTGTATTTTGATATATGAATGGTTTGGTCATGTAATGTTCTAATAAATATTATAGTGATTTTAATAGTTAATTAATTAAAAACTCAAAAAATTCTGGGAGTTATTGAAACAATGAAATAAATAATCAACTTGATATGTCGTGTAGATTTTGGTAGTGTACTCAGATAGTTCCCTTCCATGTTTGATATCTTCCAGGTGAGTTTCCAGAGCTGCAGATGAAGATGCGCTTGGTGTTGAGGCAGGAGGTCGAGGCAATGCGTTTCCTGAAGGAGGCGCCTCTGAAGATGGACTCCATGTTAAAGAGGGTCAAAGCCCTGACGGACACCCTCAGCTCTCTCCGCAGGTACTCAGTACTTTCACTCAGAGTTAAAACTGCTCAAGAAAACGCTCTTGAAAATGCTCCTGTTTTCACCAGGTGTGTGTCAGAGTCGGTCCCGTCACCCAGATCAGCCCAGTTTGAGCCGGTAGAAGCTGTTGAACTGGGCAACGGACCAGTAAAGACCCAGAGTCTTCAGAACTCCCCAAAACCCCAACCTCGGGCCTCAGTCAGGCTGCCTCAGCTCACTCCTCCTCTCTCTGGGAGCCAGGCTGAGACCAGGTTGGTGGGCTTGCCGTCTCCGATTGTGGCCCACGGAACGAAGAGCACAGCACCTTCTGTGGTCCAGACCTCCCAACATTCCCCCAGTCTCCCTCTGAAACCCATCCCCGGACGGCACTCACCCACTGTGGCAAAGGTACCATATGGATAATAGTTCTTGGGCTGAATAACTGATCACTTCCACCTCTTCTTAAAGTCATTAAAGAACTCTTTAAGAGTTATTTTTACTGATGGCATCAAGGTGGCTTTCATATGAATTGTACAATCTTGGGATTAATATTGTTATAGCAAGTTGATCACAAACTAGGCCACCGTTAAAAAAAAACAACATAAAATTCAATGAGATAGTAAGACGAGTAAAACAGAGCCATAAAATGATCTATAACATATACAACATACCTCGCTGGCTGACTCATGCTTATAGGCAGAAATGAGCACTTTACAGATACTTTTAAGAAACTTTAACTTCCGCTGACTCAAGTTGCCCTCTCCTGCTTCAACTTGCCACGTTCATACTTCAACATGGGCGTGCATGTCACTCAGGTGCTCCAGCGGAAACAACATGCAGTACAATAGTTCCTACATGAGAATTTCCAAAATAAATGACCTGATGACCAGTGTTGGTCAAGTTACTTGAAAAAAGTAATCCAGTTACTTTACTGATTACTTATTTTCAAAAGTAATTAATTACTTAGTTACTTAATTACTTTTTAAAAACACGATTTACAACCTGAATAGGTGATAAAGCGATAGATCTTTCAGCCCAATTCTACTTTTTCTACATAATCATCATACAAAATGTAATCAAATGGAAAAGTCTCTTTTTAAAACTTGTTTTATTAGTTTTAATCTTTTAACTTTATGCATCAAGCAAACATTAAATTATATGCAACATGAAGAAATTTGTTTGATATTTAAACCTATTTTCTGCACATTCCAGCACATAATTTATTTATTTTTGTGTGTTTACACTCAGTCTTTCAAATAGATGCAAGTAAAACACAGCAGAAAATAAATAAAGTCAAAGACTAGCGGTCCTGTTGCTCTATTTTCACCTGTAAAGCAGGTGTGGGGTAGGCGGAGGTTTACCCTGGTGCAGGTGTGCAGCGGTCAGTGGAAGAATCCGCGAGTTTCTCTGTGAGTTTCCCATTACGTCGTAGCTACTCGGTGCTTGCTTGGAAGTTTAGGGGTTTTTTTCGCTGTAAAAAGAAGTTTTCTTCCCACGCACAACGGACACTAATGTTTTTGTCACTTTTTATGGAATCAAACTCAAAGTAAGGTCAGTACTTCCACGCTTTAAACGCTGCACGCTCATACTCTCTCTGCACTCGATATATGATCCATTGTTGATCTGCACACAGCTGTTGTCACGAACGTCGCACTCGCTTACGTCACTGTCATGAGACATTCTCGCAAAAAAATCACGGTTTTAGTAACGCAGTAACGCAGCGTTCCTACGGGAAAGTAACGGTAATCTAATTACCGTTTTTGCAAGTAACGCATTACTGCCCATCTCTGCTGATGACATATAAAATATGCATAGTGCAAAACAAAATACATTAACTAGAGGTACGGCAGTAACAACTGTAAAGCAGCAAAATGTGAGCAGCTTTTTTTGTCTGTGGTGGAGAATGTAAGACATGTTGTCATGTTGTGAAGGTGCATCCTCGCAGCAGAGAGGGCAGTCCCGCCCTGCAGAGGAGAACAGGTCTTCAGGAGTCTGACGAACTGGACCAACTTGCACTAACACCAGCAGAACACACCCACAGTGAGACCGTGGTAAGACACAAAAACACACAGGTTAGAGGTCAACACTAAACTCTTATTCACTTATAGATAAAGCTCTGGACAATAGTGTCACTTGGGCATCATTTATCATGTTATTGATTGAAAATGTTGCAGGAATCATTGTTGGCAGATCCCAAGGCTACTTCAGTTCTGTAAATTTAATAAAATCAAGAAATTTAAAATATATAAAGATGGGTTTCATCAGTTTTCACTCACATGAATGCTTTTTGACTTTCTGCCAAAGATCTGGCAAAGTTGAACCAAGCTGGACATAAAAATTTGAGATCCCAACTCAGCTGTGATATATCCCAGCTCTATTTATTATTACTATTATACTCTATTCTAGTATTTGTACTGACATTAGATTACACACAGGTGCTCTCTATTTAGTCATTAGCACTCATCAGGCAACGTCTATGGGCAACTGACTGCACTCAGACCAAAGGGGGCTGAATAATTACGCACACCCCACTTTGCAGTTATTTATTTGTAAAAAATGTTTGAATCATGTTTGATTTTTGTTCCACTTCTCACGTGTGCACCACTTTGTGTTGGTCTTTCACGTGGAATTCTAATAACATTGATTCATGTTTGTGGCTGTAATGTGACAAAATGTGGGACAGTTCAAGGGGGCCGAATACTTTTGCATCCACTGTACTGTCATCTCAGATCACTCCCCTGTCACATTAACCTAAATCATCTAAAATGCAACTAGACCGCAGCAAATATGGAGGCTTAACCCTCTATTGTTAAGCAAGAAGGATTTTCATGAATATTTAGAAACACAGATCTCTCTGTATTGATGGAAATGGCAACTCAGAAACTAAGCCTTTTGAATCAGCCAGAAGGAAGAGAAACCGGGCTAAGCTCCTTGACTTGGACAAACAAATTAAAGATTTGGATAAAGAGAAAGCCTAAACGCCATCCACTATGCTACATAAGAGAATACTGTCTTTAAAATATGAATATAATAATCTGCTCTCAGCAAAAATCAGTAAAATCTTTTTGTACACCAAGCAGATATACTTTGAGCTTTGAATTTAGTGAGATTTACCTGCATAAAACATTTGCTCAAACTCTAGTAGATAAAGTCCTCCCTCCCACCATTACAGAGGCAATTATAACTGTTATTTGTAAAATAGGTAGGAATGCTGGTTCTTATCGTCCCATCTCCTTGCTAAACCTGGATGGGAAAGTATTCTCTAAAGTACTTGCCAATAGATTAAGCCCCCTTTAGTACACCCAGATCAAACTGGATTTATACCCCAGAGAAATTCATCTTTTAATCTCAGGCTAATATTTAACATGATTTCCTCCACTGCCAGACCTAAAGAAGAGTTGGCAGGTTTGGCACTCGACGCTGAGAAGGCATTAGACCAGATTGAATGGCCCTATTTGTTCAAAATATTAGAAAGATTTAAATTGAGTAAGAAAGAAGTTGCTTTATGTCAATGCTCGCGTTCTTACCAACCAGCTTCTATCACCATCCTTTGGCTTACGCAGAGGGACAGAGCAGGGATGCCCCTCTCCCCACTGATATTTGCCTTGGCAATAGAGCCCCTTGCTGAAAGCATAAGCAAAGATCCAACTATTTTTGGTTGTAATACTGATACAACTGCTAATAAAATCTCACTCTATGCAGATGATGTGTTATTATATATCACCCAACCAGGAAAGACTATTCCTGCCATATTAGACAAAATTAAGTTCTTTGGGTCTTTCTCTGGATACAGGATCAATCTGCCTACATGTGAGCAACCCGTCATGGCTGCAAAACCTCCCATTCAGTATAGCTTATGCAAAGCTCACTTATCTGGGTATTCAGGTTACAAAAAGCAATTCCTCTCTATTAAAATCTAACTTCTCTCCCTTAATATCTGAGCTTCAGTCACGTATACAGTTCTGGAATACGCTTCCTATATCACTCATTGGCAGAGTTAATGCTATAAAGATGATAATTTTGCCTAAGTGGTTGTACTTATTTCACAATCTCCCTGTGTTCCTTCCTAAAACAGTTTTTAAAAACCTAAATTCACTCATCTTACCTTTTTAATGGGGCAATAAAACACAGAATTGCTGGGAAACATCTTTGCAGGGAGGGTTAGCGCTTCCGAATCTCTCGTTTTATTACTGGGCTTCGCATATAAAATTCATGACATACTGGTTAGTTGACAACGGCAACCCCCTCACATGGTTGCAACTGGAGCTGGAAGCTTGTCAGCCTTACTGTATAGAAGCTATACTGCTGTCTCCTCTGCCTATTGATAAGTCTATATATGATGGCAATGTGGTAATACATAGCTCCATACATATTCTTAAGCAGATTAAAATACACTTTAATTTGAAGTCCCTATCCCCTATTACACCTATTGCAGGGAATCCATCTTTTAAACCGTCTATTCCAGACAACACATTTAGACTTAAGCAGGTAGGCCTTTGCACAATCAGGAATTGGATTTATGGCTTCTCATTATGACAAGCTAACTGGACAGCTGGGACTGGGGTTGTGGGCGTGTGGGGGGCTATTGTACCATGTTATGTTATGTTTTGTTATGCTATGTGATGTTAAAGTAAAAAAACAGAGCAACTATCTCATGCTGTAAATTCCATCGTCATACAGACATGTGAATTGCTCATCTGTTGCCGTCAGCATGTTCAAAGTTTTAGAGGTTTCTACACAAATCAGGGATAATCCAGAGTTCCAACCCACCTGACCCGCCTCGCCTCATCCAGGCTGTGTTATCCCCACTGTCATGATATCACAAGCACTGGCTTTTTCCCGTGTTGGGGGATATTTAGGTCGTATTTAGAAATCGTTTCCAATCTGTTTTAGAGCGATTGTTGTCAGTCTGGTTCAGACCACGATTGTCTGTCTAAACTGCATTCTTGTGGTATTTTTAAAAAAGCTCTCATTCAGTTTTGTGCCTAGTTTGAAACAAACGTTCACTGTTCTCCACAGACAACAGAGACACAAACTCAAGGGGGCAGCCTCAGTGGAAAAGCTCGCTGTATGAGTCAGTCCAGTCCCAGCCGAGTGAAACAGCCAGCCAACGTCAATTCTAGCCACACTCAACCTCCCAGCACCAGTATCGGCTTTAACCAGGTCCTACAAGAGGTCCAGGCCAGCGTAGTGGAGTCTGTCCCTAGTTTGGATACGTCAGAAGTCAGAGTGAACGATTCTGCCTCACAACATGCAGCTCGACAGATCACACCTCTGACCCTGACACTGCAAGGTAGAGTCCCTCAATGCTTCTCATGCAGTTTGTTTTTTGCTTTTTTGTTGTTGGTTTTATTTTGGGGGGGGGGGGGGTTTGCGCCGGTCCTGTCCAGCACTCTAACAATCAGAATTATTGTCTGTAGGCACAAAAAATGCCCAACAGATTTATTTTCCCAAGTGGATCAATACGGCTTTTGCTATACTTGATTATCACAGTTTATTCGATCTTTATTATTGATGTATTTATTTTTTTACTTTTAAGTTATTATAATCATGGACATTACTGGGAGACGGGAAAGAGAAAGACAAAGAAAAGAAAAGTTGGAAAGAGACTCAACAGAAAGAGAGGGAAAGAAAAAGACAGGAGACGAGAGCCAGAGAGAAACGAGACTAAAAATCTGTTTGATCGCTGCTGAAAAACAAAAAACAAGCAAAAAGAGAACAACACAGTAACAGTACATAATAAATATTGAATGTTACTGACCGGCACACAAGACTGACAACGCACAATATGTTTAGAGGCAGCAGCCAACCAAGATAGTGTGTGTCTGTGAGGGAGGGGCTAGAGCTCCCCCGCTGACCTATTGTTATTATAACCCTTCAAATTTGAAGAAACTGTTTTGGGGGTTTTTGCCAATCAGCACTGTATAGTGTCATAAATATGTTAAGGCACGCATGAAACCCTTTGTTATTGTGTTTAAATTCAACAGTTCTTAACTTTTCACTTCAGATATTTTTGTATTTGACCACGGGACTCGTGTCTGGCTGCCCAAAACAATATGAAACATTATGGCTTCAATAATCAGTCTAATGTTGAACTATAATAACTTTCACAGTATTACCACTAAAATAATGGTAAAGTGGTAGTGTGATTGTGACCAGCTAATACTGATACTTTGTGTTTGTGCTAAAATCTCAGGGGAGGATCAGGCACTTGTGTTTGCCACCCAGCAAGACACACCTTCCAAACAAAGTGATCAAGGGGACTGCACTGATTTGAAACCCCCAAACACAGGTATGACTTATACAGCTCTTTTCATTCTTATCAAGGTCATTTACACTGCTCAAAAAAGTACTGATATGGATATATAATGTGTTAGAAACAAAAGGATGCTGCAGTGTTTGATGGAAATTAAAATAATCAATATAAAGAGGACTGAATTCAAAGACACCTCGAAAATCACAGTCAAAAAATGATTTGGCACACTTAGGCCTGCCACAAACGATTATTTTGATAGTCGACTGGTTACCGATTATTTTTGCGATTAGTCGACTAATCAGATCATCATCCATTGGACACGTACAGTTTATTGCACCAGCAGCATCTGCTGTTATATAACTATCATTAGCTTACAGCTTTAAGTGTTTAAGGTATGTGCTAACTAAAAATAAAGACAAGATTATCGTTTATTAAATTTTAATGAAATTTGCAGATTGTTTCGGTGAAGTTTAATAAACTCCTTGCTATCTAAAATATAACAGGACACCGGAGTATATTCTCGAGCATCTCACACTTCTGATAATCAGCTGTCTGCTTGATGTTTATTCAGCTGTGTAAAAACTATAACTTTAATCTCAGCCAAACCGATTTACTCAGGAACAAATAAAATACTAAAAAAGCCAAACAACAACATTTTTAAGTTATCTAAGTGACTTATATATCATGTTTAACCTGAGTAGCGAAAGACGGCGGTGGGTTTGAAAACGATGTGCCGGGAGTCCGGTGTTCTCACGGCTCTAGTTAGCCTAGCCCCCTGCTAGCTATCGAGCTAGTGGCTAACAGACGTCTCCGAAAACGTCGGAGCGCTTTTGAAAATATGTGGTGTCTTGATAAACTGAGCAGATATTTGAGGTTTACACAGCTACATTCTTGCCTGAAAATATGTTAAATGTTTATTTTGTGACCCAGAAAGAATAATAAGAGTAATATTAAAACTAACTAGCTGCCGCCATTGTTGGAAACTGAGCTGGGCTGCGCTATGAATTCTGGGACACAGCTTCTTCTTCTTCGGGGTTTAACGGCAGCTGGCATCCTTGTACATGCAGTGCTGCCATCTTCTGTTTCAGTCCGTTATTACACTCTTAAATCCTACTACTTATTCCTGCGTCTTTTGGGATCTTACAAAGCTTCAAACGACGTGTCGACTATTAAATCAGTCGTCGACGATTTTGATAGTCGACGTAATCGTGACTAGTCGACTAATCGTGGCAGCCCTAGGCACACTAGTGCTAAAATGTCATTACAGCAACTCAAAATGGTACTCAATAGTTATTATGGTCCCCACATGCTTATATACATGATTGACAACGTTGGTGCTCCAAATGAGAAGACAGATGTTCTACAGGATTTAAGACAGGCAGGCACAGAGGCAGGTCAATCAATTCCTTCAAACTCAGGAACTGCCACCATACTCTTACATGAAGCTGGGCATTGTTGGGCACCATGAGGAACCCAGAAACCCCAGCACCAGCTCATGGTCTGACAATGGGTCCAAGGTTTTCATCCTGATGCTTGATGAAAGTCAGTCTTGCCTAGCCAGTAGAGGTCTGTGCGATATCCTCTTCAGACCACCACTGACCCACCAAAAAACTGGTCATGCTGAGCGATGTTACAGGCAGCATAACATTCTTCTTTGCTTCTCCCTGTGACCCTTTTGCATCTGTCACATGTGCACCTGACAACAGAGGTGCAGCTGCCAGTTATTATTCTTTTGAAAATGTCTGTCGGGCTCCACAGCGCTGGGCAATAAGCACACTAGCGAATGTCGGGGAAGTCATTTTGTAACTTTGTCAGCACTCATGCTATTCCTCCTTGCACAAGAGAGCAGATAACAGACCTTGCTGATGGGTTAAGGATTTTCGACGGGCCCCTCCTTCTCTCATCGGGTCACTGCCTGTCTCATGGAATCCCCTCCATGCTCTTGAGACTCTGCTGAAAGACACTCCTGGAGGAGTTGGACTACCTTTGTGACTTCTGTAGGGTCCAAGTATCACCTTGTGGCACCAGTAGGCACACTGACTCTAGCCCAATGCAAAACTCCTGAAACAACAGTCAGAAAAGATGAGGAGAGGAAAAATGTCAGTGGCTTCCACCTATAAAACCTTTCCTGTTTTGTCTCACAGTTGTCCATCTAGTACACATGTTGTTAATTTCATTAATTGTTCTTTTAAGTGAGCAGAGTAGCTTCTCAAAGCAGTTTCAAGATAATCTTGAATGGCATCATGATGAAACCAGGCTGATTAAACATTTCAAAATAGGCAGACATTAATCTACATATTTTTTTATTTATATGAAAGACAATTTATTAAATGACAGCATTGTGATGTGTTTAGCTCCAGCAGCAGTGTCACAGCTTCCTGCAGCCGCTTTGGACCTTCAGTCATCGGTTGGTCTTTCAGCTACCTCATCAGCTTCTCCTGGTGCCGAGTGCAGCAGCCGGCCACAGGTGGAAAAACCACGCCGCTCCAGCTTAGACAAGGAGATGAAGCACAGTCCAGACAGGGCAGGCAAGAGCCCTCCTCCTCCTCCTCCACGGAGGTCAGTTGATCACTGAGCATCAGGAAGGACTTTCTACTGGCTAAAATCACAATTCACCTAATATTTGTATTTGTTTTATTGTCTTCTCAGAATTCATGCTGTCACTTCAGGTCTCACAACAGGAAGGACAGGAGAGGTGGTCTTTGGAGCTAGGAAAGAGCCTGTTGGAGCCCAGGTTTGTTGTGCCTTCAGCTAAGACAGGTGTACCATGGACACGTCACCCTCCTGACATGAATAACTTTACACGCTAACTAGTGCCAAGTGGAAGTACATTATACATTTTCCCATAAAACTACTTTCTTAAAATACTGTCTTTTGTTTTTGAAATGTTTTACGTTATATAAAGAAGAGTCACAATAAAGAACAAGCTAGGAGAAAAGAATCAAAACAACTTGAACACTATTTTGTTGGATTCACTCATCCACTTTATTAAATTCAGGTGTTCCAATCACTTCCGTGGCCACAGCTATTTAGAATCAATCACCAAGCAGACTCGTGCAAAAGCACTACAAACATTTCTGAAGCTTTATATCACAAGTACAATGGAAAGTGTTGGATGCAGTGGGGTAAAGCATGCCACTGTACTCTTTTTTTTTTTTGACAACTTTATTTATGATTTTCCAATATGACCAAAGTACAGAAAAATACAAATCGAATCGCGATTACAAACACAGCCATTGTGAAACCAGTTGCGCCACACAGTGCAAACCAGTTGGATGCAGGAAAACGTGTAATCTATGGGCACAAACAAAAAAAACAAAACAACAACCCCCCAAAAAACAAAACAAACAAACAAAACAAAAAAAACCCAAAAACAAAACAAACAAACAAACAAAAAACAAAACAAACAAACAAAACAAAAAACAAAACAAACAAAACAAACAAACAAAACAAAAAAAACAAAAAAAACAAAACAAACAAAACAAAACAAACCCCCCCCAAAAAACAAAACAAACAAAACAAAACAAACCCCCCCCCCAAAAAAAACAAAACAAACAAACAAAACAAAAAACCCCAAAAAACAAAACAAACAAACAAAACAAAAAACCCAAAAAAACAAAACAAACAAACAAAACAAAAAACCCAAAAAACAAAACAAACAAACAAAACAAAAAACCCAAAACAAACAAAACAAAACAAAACCCCCCAAAAAACAAAACAAACAAAACAAAACAAAAAACCCCAAAAAACAAAACAAACAAACAAAACAAAACCCCCCAAAAAACAAAACAAACAAACAAAACAACCCCCCCAAAAAACAAAACAAACAAACAAAACAAACCCCCCCAAAAAAACAAAACAAACAAACAAAACAAAAACCCCCAAAAAACAAAACAAACAAACAAAACAAAACCCCCAAAAAAACAAAACAAACAAAAATAGAATAAATTAAATACATAAATAAAACGGGGGCTGCATTGTGCGCAGTTCTTTTTGGCTTGCTACAGATAGTAGGTGGCTTTAAAGAAAGAAAGAGAAAAAAAACAAACACAGATAAAAGCAGTATTACATCATACTTCAGTAAATGACAACTTCTCCACATATTCAACAAAGGATGACCAGGTTTTGTAGTATTTACTTTGAGACCCTCTCAAACTGTATCTCAGATGCTCTGTCTGCAAACACCTCGTCACCTCTCTCACCCACTGAACAAACACTGGTGGACCTGAATCCTTCCACTTAAGAAGAATTAGCCTGCGTGCCAGGAGAGATGAGAAAGCCACTGCATTCATTTGATAAGAAGTTATCCCGTGTTGGTTTGGGAGTACACCAAAGACTGCTGTGATCGGATTAGGATCAATTGTTTTCCCACACACATATGAAAGAGCTTTAAAAACTAATTCCCAGAACCGGTTCAAATCAGAGCAGGTCCAGAACATATGGCTCAAAGTGGCGGGTGATTGCTTGCACCTCGGACATCTATCATCAGAGGTATTGTATATTTTGGCTAGTTTAGCTTTGGTTAGGTACGCCCGGTGAAGAATTTTAAACTGTATTATACAATGCCGTATACAGATTGAGGATTCATGGATCCTGCTCACACTAAGGTCCCAAAGGTCATCTGGGATCTGGAGGTCCAGCTCCCAGGCGTTTCTGGCTGTGGACACAGAGTCTGCCTTCATATGCTGCAGTGTGCTATATATTTGAGAGATTTGGCCTCTAGCCATAGATCAAAATTGCAGACAGTCCTCAAGTGGACAGTCATTAGGTAGACTTGGATAAGAAGTGAAGTGTTTAACTGCAAAGCTACGCGCTTGTAAGTATCTAAAGAAGTGAGTCTTTGGAATTCCAAAATCTTTAGATAATGTTTCAAAGGAACATTTGAAACAAACAGATCAGAGAAGCAGATAATTCCTCTGCTGTACCAAACCTTGAACCCTGCATCGCTCTGAGCTGGTAAAAAAAGATGATTTGACGCAATAGGAGAGCAGACAAGTGACCGCCTCAGCCCGAAATGTCGTCGACACTGAAACCAGACATTGAGAGAGTTCTTAACCACAGGATTTTTAAAATTAACATTGCGACCGACTGGTAGACCTGAACACATTATTGCAACAGGGGATATGGTGAGATTACCGTCTAGCTCCATAGTGGACCAAGGCGGCCCTCTGCCCTCCCTAAAAGCCCGCATCCATGTGGATAGTTTCACAATATTGGCAGCCCAATAATAATACATAAAGTTTGGTAGGGCCAGGCCGCCTTCCGACTTAGAACACTGTAACAGGGATTTACGGATTCTTGGAACTTTTTTGTCCCAAATAAAAGATGATATGAGTCAGTCTAACTGGGTGAAAAAGGTTTTAGGAAGAAAAAGGGGTATCATCTGGAAGAGGTACATGAATCGAGGCAAGACTACCATTTTAATCGTGTTGACCCGCCCAGCAAGAGAGATGGGTAATACTGACCAGCGTGCCAAATCCGATTTTGTTTTCTCTAATGTTTAAAAAGATCCTGATAAGTGTCTGTGATTTGAATACCCAAACAGGTGAATGAGGAGTGTTCCAGTCTAAACTGAAAGGCTGAGTAGTCAGTAGCCTCCTTCACCAGACTGTTAACAGGGAACAGCGTGCTTTTAGCCAGGTTCAAACTGTAACCAGACAGGCGCCCAAAGGATCCAATGAGGTCCAGAACTGAAGGAATTGATGCCTCCGGATCTGTAATATACAGAAGGAGATCATCTGCATACAAGGAGCACTTATGAATAGTGATCCCCCTTATTCTGGGGTCCGTTCTCAATGCTGCTGCCAGCGGCTCTATTACCAGATTGAATAGCAGGGGGCTTAAGGGGCATCCCTGTCGGGTGCCTCTATGTAAGGAAAAGTATTCAGAAATAGTCTTATTGGTGCAGACTGAATACAGAGTCCTGATCCATGAAATAAAATTAGAACCGAAGCCAAATATTTTTCAAAACAGAGAACAGATATTGCTAATCCACGCAGTCAAAATCCTTCTCGGCATCCAGTGACACTATTATCTCGGGGTGATCAACAGAGTGGTCAGAATATAGGATATTTAACAGCCGTCTGATATTGAAATATGACTGCCATTTCACTATAAAGCCTGTTTGGTCCTCGTGTATAATAGAAGGTACTACCTCCTCAATACGAAGTGCAAGAGCTTTTGTGAGGATCTTATAATCCACATTCAGTAGACTAATGGGACGATAGGATCCACATTTTTGAGGGTCCTTGTCTTTTTTGAGTATTACAGAGACAGTGGCTTGGGACAGAGTTTGTGGCAACGTGCTTGTTGCCTGAATTTCTGAAAAAACATCAGACAGTAAAGAAACTAACTTGCCAGCAAAGCGTTTATAGAAATCACACGCACCACCTGACCGGAGTCTAACTGTATGTCGGGTATAGACTGAGCTGCGGCGGATTGACGAAGCTGATGTGAAAGATATCTACTTGCTTTTTCACCATGCTCGTATTTATGATGTCTTGATCTAAGTAGGAGCTTCTCAGTTTCTTTAATTGAGATGGTGTCAAATTCAGACTGCAGCAGTACCTTCTGCTTATATAGATAAGCGGTTGGACAGGTAGCATATTGTGTGTCAATGTTAGCTATGAGCTCTGTCAGCTCTCGGAGCGTCCGTTTCGCTTTTTATTCTTATGAGACGAAAAAGAAATAATTTGGCCCCGCAGATATGCTTTTAGCGACTCCCAAATTATAGATTTTGAAACATCTGGAGTGTTATTTGTTTCTAGAAAAAGCTTGATGTGGTGTTCAATGAACTTGCAAAACTCCTCATCTGACATTAATGCTGAGTCAAATTTCCAGAACCGCTGCCTTGCGCACACATTTGGAAATGCGATATCAACCTGCACTGGTGCATGGTCGGAAATTACAATTGCATGATATTTACACATGGTGACCCTAGGGATAATGATAAAATATCCAGAAGGAAATAATCAATCCTGGAATACGAATGATGCACAGGGGAGAAGAAATAAAGTATTTTGCTAAGGGCTCAGTGATACGCAGTGGATCTGAAAAGCCATCGTTTTGAAGAAATGTGTTCAGAACAGACACGGATCTGGAGGTCCCAGTAGACTGACGTGGCTTAGACCTGTCAAGGTTGGGATCGAATACCAGATTCAGATCCCCGCCCATAATCAGGTGATGCGTATTTAAGTCTGGCAGCAGACCAATTAGTCTTATAAAGAATTGTGGATTGTCCCAAGCAAGGTTATTATCGTTAATAAAACTAACGAAATAACGAAAACTAGAAGTGAAAAAACATTTTCGTTAACGGAAATAAAAATAAAAACAAAAAAAGGAAAACTAACTAAAACTATAATGAGTGTTCACAAAACGAACTAAAATTAACTGAATTTATAGCAAAAATGTGTTTAGTTTTCATTGATGTGTGCGTGTCATACAATAGTCAAGGGTGAAAATGAAGTTTAGTTTACAGATTTTTTTCTTGCTGTGTCTCATTATGCCAGCAGGTGGCAGTACGTTAGTCGAGTCGTCTGTGTTGCTGCTCCGTCCACGCGCAGAATCATGTCAGGAAAAGTCGGGAGCCAGAGTCCAATTTGGGATTACTTTGAATATGACTGTGTTTTGGATAAAGCAAGTGTCTTGTAGTGGAAAGAGACAAATTATGAGGGACATTTCTAAAGGGAAAAAAATCCCACAAACCTTAAAGTGCACTTGAAAAGCTCACACAAGAAGGCTAACCTAGCTTACCTTGAGAAGGTAAGGGAGCACACTCAACCCTCATCCCCAGAAAACAGAAGCTAACCCCAGGCAAGGCAGCGTGATGCATCCCGAGACAACAGGACGGGGATATCTACACAACTGTGTGAGTCAATTACCTTCAAAAAGTTTATCAATTCACTTGAACCAAAATTACGAACACCCGGTGCTGCGAGAGTTAATAGTCTCATTGGGGCCAAGATATACGTTTTATAGTTGCCTGGTATCAATGGTTGTTCATCTGCCTTTATTTATTTAAAGAACCCATAGGTGGGAATGTGAGTTGTCTGTCTCTGCGTGTTAGCCCTGCGACAGACAGGCGACCTGTCCAGGGTGCAGTATGGTAGCTGGAATAGCAACATACCCAAGGATGAGCAGAATGACTGATATGATGAAACTGGGATTTTGTTACACTTAATTATTGCAAACACGACTAAAACTATAACTGAAACTAATCAAAACTAAACTGAAACTAAGGATTTTCAAAAAAATAAAAACTAAACTAAACTAGCAAACAATTGGTAAAAACTAATTAAAACTGATATAAAATTGAAAATCTGAAGTCAAAACTAAATAAAAATAAAAACTAATGAAAATTGCAAAACTATTAAAACCCTGGTCCCAAGTTGGTGCATAAGTATTTACCAAGATAACTGGAGTGTTGTGGTGGCTGTAGCTCAGGTGGCAGAGCGGATCAGCCACTAACCAGAAGGTCGGTGGTTCGATCCCAGTCTGCATGCCAAATATCCTTGGGCAAGATACTAACCTCATGTTGCTCTCCGATGCATCGGAGTGTGAATGTGTATGAATGTTAGATACTTAAGCTTAGAAGTGCTTGTGTGATTGGGTGAATGAATTAGCTGTATAAAGCGCTCCGAGTGCTCGGACAGAGTAGATAAGTGCTATATAAGAACCAGTCCATTTACCATTTGTGGAGCTTACCAGTAACTATCAGAAAGTGACCATTCACTTCATCACCTCAAATGTAAAATGCATTCACATCGCATTTTACATTTGAGGGCTGAGTGAGGGAAGGGAAAATTTTTCCTGACAAGAATTCCTAACAATTCCTAACAAGAATGGCAACCCCCGCGATTTAGAGTTAAATCCAGAATGGTAGACCTGGGAAACCCAACTTTGTGTCAGCCTCTTGCTTTGCCTGGAACACAGATGTGTCTCCTGTAGAAAGACAATGTCCGGTTTGAAAATTGACAGATGAGTGAATATCCTTTTACGTTTTTTAAAATTATTTAGGCCTTTCACATTCCATGTAATAAATTTAGTAGGATCAGGTGTAGTTGCAGCACTGTTGGTTACATAGTTGGCCATATTCACACTTTCAAGACAATCATGACAGGCAAGCCGAACAATGATTTGGGGTAAGTATACACACAGAAATGCAGCCAACAAGAAAAAAAGAAATAAAAAAATAAAAAAATAAAAAAAACAAAAGAACAAAAGTAAAAACCCAGAGTAACTATAAACGTAACTCCCACAAATCGGGAGCAAACTACGCCCTCCCCCCCAAAGAGCTTATATCCCCCGCTCTTTTTCTTCTTTTCCCCAGTCAAGTCTGTCCCGTGCTTGGCAAATGAAAATAAAATAAACAATAAAAGCAAAGGTGAATCAAATAGACCAATACGGCAAGGCTGGGATGGTCCATTTGGTAAAGTAAATCCGTTGTGCATCTTTCTTTGCCTTTAGACAACAATTCTGATGGCAAAAGAACCAAACGGGACAGACAAAAACAAAACAAAACGAGCTTATATCCAACATGTCTCTTCACTCCCCAAAACAAAAGTTGCCCCTAGCAGGGAACGCCAACTATGACCCAGTTGTTAGACATCTGGCAGATTGGAAAGGCACACGTGACTTCTCTTGGTTGATTATTTCACTCAGTGATAAACAATTATTTGCAGACCTATTAAATTATGAAAGTAGCAAAAGTACAAACCTCTCTAAAGTGCAGTCTGAGTCAGTGAACAATAGAGAGTCAAAAAGCAACTGAGGCCGCACAGTCCACTCAGCCCGTGTCTTGATTCCCACACACAGCCAAGATGCGATTCTTGACGTAGTCTTTAGCAGCCGTCGGATTGGTGAATATTTCCTCACCAAGAGGAGAAGAAATCCTCAGCTTCTTCGCTGGGTACAGTATCCGGAGTCTCACACCTGACATCCGCGCAGTAGATCTTTAGCTTCTTTAAAGGCCCCCCGTCTCATCGCGACTGCAGATGGCAGGTCCGGGAAAATTAGGATTTTGACTCCATCATGCGTCAGGGTTTAACGCGGCCCTGCGAAGTACCTCCTCCTTTTCTTGAAAGTAATGAAATTTGACAATAAGTGCCTGGGTCTCTGGTCTCTCGCAGGGACGGGCTGGAGGCTGCGATGTGCCCGATCCAGTGTCGGAGCGGTATCCAGGGCCAAAACCTCCTTTAGTAGCTGGGCCACAGAGGTGACAGGGTGTGTCCCAGTCTCAAAGTGCTCCCTCACGACAAGTATTCGAATGTTGCATCCACGCTGTCTCCCTTCAAAATCTTCGGTGTTGTCCGAAAGAGCTGACACAACTTCTTTCAGATCGTGAACTTGCTTCTCCAAGTCCACAACCCGGTCCGAATACGTGTTTGCAGCTTCTTCCAGGCTAGTTTGCCGGCTATGGTGGTCAGTGCAGGTAGTAGCTAGAGCATCAATCTTAGCACAAAGTTCAGTCCGCACTTCATCTATTTGGTCAGAAACATTGCTTGGAAGCGAATCGATCAGCTCATTGAGAGCTTGGCACCTGGTCTCGACTTTTGCTTCCAGCGTAGAAATTTTGGCGACTGCATTCTTCTCCGAGTTAGCTATGGCAGCCATTAGCACGGCCGTGTCCGGGGGTGTAGCATTGCTATCAATTGCCTTGGCTCCATCAGTCTTTCTGGTGTTTTTGGACCCTGACATTGTTGCAAAGTTCCCTTGGGCGATGCACACATTTGCAGTGGTAACTCAGATGACGACCGATAACGCGTTAGTGCCCAATGTCACAGTTTTCATATGAAAAAATAGCGTATCCCCACAGAGCAACTCAGCCACGCGTCTTTACATGTCACTGCTCCTACGTCAACCCCCGCCACCACTGTACTCTTGAGCAGACGTGTTCTCTGGAGTGACAAATCACGCTTCTCCATCTGGCAATCCGATGGAGGAGCCTGGGTTTGGTGGTTTCCAGGAGAACAGTGTAAAGCTTGGTGAAGGGTTGTTTTTCAGGTGCTGGGCTAAATCCCTTAGTTCGCGTGACAGGAAGTCTTAATGCTTCAGCATACCAAGACATTTTCATCCTCCAAACTTGTGGGAACATCTTCCCGTTCAAACATGACTGCACACCAGTGCACAAAGCAACATCCATTAAGCCATGGCTGCAGAAGTTTGATGTGTGGCCTCACAGAATCCTGACCTCAACCCGATAGAACAGCTTTGGGATGAATTAGAGCGGAGACTTCTCATCCAACATCAGTGTCTGACCTCAGGGTAGTTTATAATGTAAGGTAAAGACTAAGCTAACACAAAGAAAACACATGTAACCCCAACAAGGAAGGAAAAACTCCAGTTTAACAGGAAGAAACCAGGCTCAGTGAAGGGCAACTAGCTGCCGCATCTGGTTGGGGTGAGAGAAAGGAGACAAGTCATAAAACCTGGAAGAGAGCCAGAGATTAATAATAACTCATAATTAAATGCAGTGTGAGTGAGAGAAGGAGAAATGCTCAGTGCATCATGGAAAGCCCACAGCAGCCTGAGTCTATTGTAGCATAACTAAGGGAGGATTCATCTGATCCAGCCTGAACTATAAGCTTTGTAAAGAAGGAAAGCCTTAAGCCTAGTCTTAAAAGCAGAGAGGGTGTCTGTCTTGGGTCTGTGCTTCCACAGGCCCCGCTGGTTTAGAAACGTATTCCCGTTAACGAAGCAAGGAAGCAAGACGAACAGCTTTAACCGGTTTTACTTGCTAGCACGGGAGGCTGGTCGGAGCCAGGCTCTGGGAGCTAAACGCTCCTCACCCGCCTCCTAGCCAACTTCAAATAAACAGCCTTCTTGCTGCCTTTTATTGAAAACAGTTACAGTACACACAAGAACCACCCATTGTAAACCCCCCTATGGTTCTAAAAGATAAGATACTGTGTGTGTGCTTGCGCGAGAGTTTGTGTTTGGGGGTGCGTTTGTGTGACCTCCTGCCCACAAAAGGGTCATAAAGGCAGGAAGTTTACCAAGCAAGAAAACAGAACCTTCACATAGGATGTCCCATAATAAAACACTCCAGCCCCCCCCCCCCCCCCCCAACAGACTGGGGAGGGAGTCAGAGACAAAGGAATGTCTTTGATCAGACAGTGTGAACCAAGACTTACAAATTTAAGTAACAAAATGACAATATTTAACAATTTGACTCAAACAGTCTGTCTCCCAAACAGACAATCTAAGCAACAAATAAGCTCTTTCTTTTAGTTCTTCACACTTAACATTGAAACTATATTCAAAAGAGTAACTGAGTAAATAAATCAAACCACAGATTACTTTTAGTACAACAAACCCTGAAGTCAGAGCGACAGTATGTTTTTTTATTAATAGTAGTTTATTACTAGTGTCTGTGTTAGCCCTTTGACAACCTATGACATCAAATTGTAGTCGAATTAATATTACACATCCTTTCACAACAGCCAACAGCGCATTCTTGTTTAAAAAAGATGAAGTGACTCCAGGGGTTTTAGACAACGAGCTTTCTCAGTGACAGA
Source organism: Neolamprologus brichardi (assembly GCF_056152115.1). NCBI lineage: Eukaryota > Metazoa > Chordata > Actinopteri > Cichliformes > Cichlidae > Neolamprologus > Neolamprologus brichardi. The sequence goes on from NC_142117.1 coordinate 3,045,260, forward strand.
AGACGCCTAAATTCATTCTGTTCTGTGTTTTCAGAAGCAGTCTGCACAGGATGAAGCTGATAAAGACAAAGAGCTAGTCCCTCAGGTCAAACCTCCACGACAGCCACCAGAGGTCAAACACAAATCCCAGATGTGCACTGCTGCACATCTGGCTATATCCACCTCTGCCCCTGCTGCAGTGTCAGCACAAAGACAAGAGGAGGAAGAGGAAGAGGAAGAGGAGAAAGTCTTGAAAGAACTGCAGGTATGCTAAATAAATAGTTATTTTTAAGATAAAATGTTTAATCTGAAGAAAACACCAGGTTGTTAATACTGAGATGAGCATGTGGAAAGCTAAATGTAACAGTTAAAAATCCAGGTTTGTGTTTTAGTTTAGCCCTGAGTGGACTAAACATGCTTCTGCTTTGACGAATAATCTCAGGATTTTCTCTGCTTTTAACTGACAAAAGCTGAACTTTACTGGTTTTCCTGTTAATAATGAATTTGTCATGACAAACAAACATTAAACCTGTTTCAGAAAAATACATTTCCAGTGAGCATCACTGGACACTATTCTGCTGTATTTGCTGTAAGATACTGATTTTTGTAGTTAGAGACTGTGTAAACTCAATGTCAGCAGAGGCATATTCCTGAACATACGGGGTGGCTGTAGCTTAGGAGGTAGAGCAGATCGTTTACTGTGGTTCAGTCCTTGACTCCTCTGATGCATCCCTCCAAGTGTGAATGTTAGCTTGAAAGCACTTAAGCCTAAAAACGTGCTTGTATGAATGGGTCAATGAGGCATGTTGTCTAAAGTGTTTTCAGTGCTCAGGTAGAGTAAAAGCTCTTTATAAGAACCAGAATCCATTTACTTTACCATTTGCCATTATGTGCAGTGTGAAATATCCAACACGTTCTCACTCCCAAAGCGTCACATTTTACGCTAGGTGACAAATCGTCAACATATTATGTTTTCGGCTACCCACCACGTTCCTAAATGACGACCTCAGAAAAATGAGGAAATATGAGAACCGTATGGACTCAATCTACTCATGTTTGCTCTTTTTCTTCAAATCACTTAGAAACACGCTATGTAACATCGTTAAAGTCCTGGTTAAGGTCAGGAAAAAGGTTATGGTTAGGGCTAGAAATAAGGTTAGGTTTATGGCTGGAATACAGGGCTGGAACGACTATTACCGCGGAAGCGTCATTGCACTGGATTTCGCCCATAACCCGCCACGTACCATAAGAACGCCGAAGGTCTCCTTTCGCGTTCCTCAGGAACGCCGTGGGACGTGACAAAACGTCGCCATGTTACGCCTCGGGAGTGAGAACGGGCTCCAAATATCGCCATGTTGCAATATAGAGGTTGACCTTTATGTGTTTTTTGTTAGCTCTGGTTTAACTCATCTGGAAGTTTGTTACAGTCTCATGTAATTCTGTTTAAATCGTGGCTGAAATGAACTGTTTGCATTATATTCATGTCACTTTGATTTTTTAATTTCCCATTACAGAAACAAGAAGAAAAAAAGATTACAGTGAGGAATTTTAGTTTTTCTTAGCCCATATGAGAAGGTTCCTTTCTTCATGAACCTGCTGCCCGTGCTGTTCGTGCTCTGTACCTTTTTGGACAAATAAACTGTAGCTGTTCACGTTCTTTGACTCTTCAAATAATTCATTTCCTTTTAAACTGGGATCAAACTTTGTTTCACCCTTAAACCATTTATTGCTAAACACAGAGTTGTGGGTTTTTCCATATCAGTTTATGGGTTAAATATGGTGGTGGCAGCACCATGCATGCAATAGAGAATTGGATGATCTGATATCGTCGTGTTGGTGTTGTTCCCAGATCATCATGAAAATGTTGTTCCAGGTTCAACATTGCAAGTGACCAATCACATTATTGTGACGTTATTCTTTTGCGCACCAACCCATTCGTGCATTTATGAAATTCCAATGTTGCAAGGACAATATCAGTTCTGCTTAGCGTTTATTAAAGGGTCAGGGTTAGGGTCAGGGTTAGGGTCCGTTGATCGGCAGACAGAGGCGGTTTCTCGCAGCTTAAGTACAGTTTTTTGTTTTACGCCGATTTTTCCCGAAGTCGCAAAAGTATGACATCACAACATTCTGATTGGTCACTTGCAATGTTGATCCTGGAACAACCTTTAGTATGATGATCTGGGAACAACACCAACACAAGGATATCAGATCGTGCTAGAGAATTAGTGTGCCAAAGACTTCGCTAAGGAAAAAAAGTCATTTATTCTGTCTCAAGAGCTATTCCATTAAAATAGTTGATTGTCATATATCTGCTCTGATCATTGCTGCATTACATTTAAAGTAAAATAATGAATGATTGTACTGAGAAAACATGGATGTAAATTTAAAGTAATTATTGTGCAGAAAAGGCGAAATATGTTTCTTTTGTTGTTTCATTTTACCTTTTCTGTTCATAGGTGACAGAACTGACAAATAAGAATCACTCATCAGTTGGAAATAAACAAAATGCAAAAAAGGAGAGGACGTCTCTAAACTCACAAGTAGCTAATGAGTTAGCAACATGTGACCAACAGTCAGACCCTCAGCTGTGCTTCACAAATGACTACCCCCATAAAGTCATAGCAGCAGCTGGACTGAAAGCAAACAGGGAAGGTGGGGGAAACAGTCTCACTGAGAACAAAGTGGAGACGGTAATTGTGCCTTCTTGTCCAACAGTAAAGGATGTGGAGATATTTCCACTGGGAACTTTAAAAGATGTTAAACGTTTCCAGACTGATGAGGAGGAGCCAACATCAAGTCAGGACAAAGACATAAAAATAGATGAACTTAGAGTAGGAAGAGTTTCACAGAAAGAAAATGTTAGAACTCCTAATCAAGTGAAAGAGTTTGTTGGACAGGTATCGTCGCCGGCCACAAAAGAAAAGAAGGTCAAGGTTGCAACAGTTGTTACTCTACAGAAAGAAAACATTCAAGGATGTGCCAAAAGTCCCAAAGACACGAATGAAACCGCCAAAGAAGCGTCAGAGAAGAAGTCTAATGTGATGGTAGGTGTAACTTTAGAAACCAGAGAAAAAGAGAGGACATCAGGTCCACCAGTCCAGCTGAATACGTCACTGAGGCCTGACCAGGAGTGTGTAACTCCAACCTCCGTTACAACACCTTCCCCATTTTCACCCATCGTAAACTGTAGCAGCAAGCAGGGGAACCTGGAACAAACAGTGCTAGTATCTGGTAACCAGTTGCAATACTCAGAAGACGGAGGTAGCCTGAGCTGTGATGAGGCTGGTGAGGGACCGCCCCCTCCACCGCCTCAGATTTGTAAATATAGCCGAATAATCTCCAAGACCAGAGTCAGACCACAGTCCAAAGAGGAAACCTCAGCCAAGATGAATGGCTCTCAAATACAAACAGTATCTGGGGACACCGCTGATGAGCCCACCTATGTAAGACACGAGAACCACGGTTTTGAGGACGGTAATGATCAGTTTGACAGAAAACCTATTATTGTTTTCTTGAACCAGCCTGTGGACTTTCAGTCGGCCTACAAGCGGCTGTCTACGATCTTTGAGAGTGAGGAAGATACTGATGGGATTTTTTCTCCAGAGAGCTTTTCAGATGAGGAAAAGACAAACCAGGAGGAAGAGGAATGGGGTATTAGAAAAAGTGGTATCGCGAATATTAATATGGGATCACAAACGACAGGAGACGGTCAGAATCCTCCACAAATACAGCATGAAGGACCTTCAACTGATAAAAGCTCCGTTCTTAAAAACCAGGGCCAGACTGAATCACCTTCACTTAAAAAAACTGAGACAAAAAGGAAATTCAAGTTCAAGTTCCCTAAAAAAAGACTGACAGCATTTAGCCAGGCTATCAGAACAGGGAACAGGAGCAAACACAACAGGGAGGAAGTTGTTGTTGATGAGGAGGAAGTAGCAGCATGTGGCACAACAGCCAAGAGCCCGACAAATAAATCGCAGATGTTTAAAATTAATAACATGGAACAAATGAAGTTGGACAAAAGCAACGCCTGCAACAGAGACAATATCTTCTCTTATATTAATACCAGACATTCAGAGTCACATAACCGGGTAGAGGAGCTCTGCAAAAACACGTTCGACTCTATAGACAGTCTTGAGAAGTCGATTAAACAGTTGGAAATCAGCGTGGAGAGCATAACTGCCCCTGCTTCTTTATGCGACTCAGCTGACAAAGCTCAGCTTAAAAGAAAAGTCAAACAAGAACGAGAGAGAAGTCCGTCCAAAAGGTCAGCGACTCAGATCACGAAGGGTCCAAATCCACCTGAGAGTAAGAGAGCCAAACCCCAGACTGCACGCGGCGCCGAACGAAACGGCGTCAAGAAACAGGTCTGATGTTCCTCTGCCCAGCTGTTTCACGTCAGACTGCTGGGATGGTGGTGGGCAGCGTTACCATCTACCTCTGTGTTCTTTGAACTTGTCTTTCATTTGTTGTTAAAACTGCACCAGCTTTGAATTCCTCTCTTCAAACTCCCCAAAATTAACAAGAAAACTGATGCATTTAATCACATCTCCGATGGAAAGTTGTTTTCCTACCATAACCTGGGTTTTCTGTACACAAGTGTGGGTTCTGCATTGCTGTTTGCCTTTTTCTTCTTCGTGTGTGCCTTTCAGGGAAACTCTTTGCTGCTGCTGCTGATGTTTGAAAAGGAAAACAGTACAGAGAGGGTGATCCTTAAAAATCTTCTACTGCTTTAGAAGAAGAAGAAGTCAAGATTTTTCCACTTTAAATGACTCAGTCTTTTAAAAGTACTTCACTAGATACCAAAAATTAGTTATAATTCTTTTTATTTTAACCTGTTAAAGGCCAGTATGAATACACAGCTTTATTGCTTGTTTTTTTTATCGTAAAAACCAAAAAGAAACAAAAAATGGCAGCTCCCCTGAGATGGGTCAGTGATTGGCAGCAGCATTGATTTTCATGCATTTTTATTTTTTCTACAGTGTCATGAAATGTCCGATGTTATCTGTAATCTTAATTTATTCTTTAATCTAAAGCTCTTGACTGCTTCTAATTGAATCTTGTAAAATAAATACTGTATATCCTCCTGTTTTTCAGCAACACACAGTATAGTTTTTAGCTTTGATGTAGTTTATCCACCATTGTCTCATGCTAACCTTTTGTTTACTTTGTAAATGGCAGACCTCCAGCAGCACCTCCAGCTCTTCTGCTCTGCGATCTCACGCCAAATCTCACCGTGCCTCTGGATCACCAGAAAAGGCTCCTAAGGCCCAGCAGCAGTTCACCCAGAAACAGGCCAGCCAGGTAAATGAAATCTGAGGACACCTGATGTTAACAGCTCTGAGTCATCGTAGACTAAAGAGGAGTTCATCTAATGTTTCAAGGATTTGTATTCTTGTTTGGTGTTTTTGTGTCAACCATCATTATATTCTTCTACAGTTGCACCTCGCAGTGCAAACACATAAATTATAGTTTTATAATAAATATACTGAAACTTCAATTCAGTTGTCTCTAACTCAAGTCAATAAACCTGTACTTGTAAGTATATTGGACAAGAGTCAATATAACTGTGCTATTAGAAAAGCAGAAACCATGCTATACATGATAGAAATGTAAGCACTTATATCTACCTACTAGGTGTGCAACGATACTCGTATCGATATTGAACCGTTCGATACAGTGCTTTCGGTTCGGTACGCATATGTATCGAACAATACAAAGTTTTTAATTTATTTTATCAACTTTCCTTCTGACGATGCTGTCTGTGTTGAGCGCTCAGTGGATCTGCGCTCGACTACTCCGCCTAGGCTGCACTGTCGAACACAGATCCACTGAGCGCAGCGCAAGCTAGCAAGACAGAAGCTAAGCTCGTTGCAACATGGCAAATTGAACCTCCCCCACATTTGGAACTATTTTGGTTTTCATGTGACGTATGACCCTGAAGGTAAGCGCGTCATGGACTAAAGTAAAACAATATGTCGGATGTGGCACATCCACAGTGGGAACTAGTGTGTTAGCGCAGTTAGCTCGTTAACGTGTTAGCCGTCCAGCCCCACGCACGGGGCGATCCACGTTAGCTCGTTGTGCTACCATGCCCACATCAGATTACTTAATTTTCTCGAGTGTTCCTGAAGAGTCCTTTTTCGATTTAGTCGTTTATTAGGGGTGCAACGATACTCTTATCGATATTGAACTGTTCGATTCGTGCTTTCGGTTCGGTACGCATATGTATCGAACAATACAAAATTTTTAATTTATTTTATCAATTTTCCTTCTGACGGTGCTGTCTGTGTTGAGCGCTCAGTGGATCTGCGCTCGACAGTGCAGCCTAGGCGGAGTAGTCGAACGCAGATTCACTGAGCGCAGCGCAAGCTAGCGAGACAGAAGCTAAGCTCGTTGCAACATGGCAAACTGAACCTCCCCCACCCTCATTCAGATCTGGCGTTTGGAACTATTTTGGTTTTCATGTGACGTATGACCCTGAAGGTAAGCGCGTCATGGACAAAAGTAAAACAGTATGTCGGATGTGCCAGCAATGCTCAATTACATGGGTGGGAACTAGTGTGTTAGCGCAGTTAGCTTGTTAACGTGTTGACGCCGTCCAGCCCCAGGCACGGGGCGATCCGCGGTAGCTCGTTAACGGAGATTTGCCATGTTGTGGCGTTAACGTCATTTCAGATTAACGCTGACAGCACTAGTGGGAACACAACGAATATGACTGCACATTTACTCCGACATCATCCTAGTGCAAAGACAAGTGGAAGCAGACAAAAACAACAAGCACGCATGCTACAAACTTTACCCGAGTCATTTAGACAGCCGTTAGCACATGATTCTCCTTATGGGGACCTGATATGTTTAATATGCTGCTGAGAATATAGCCCAGAAGAAGCGTATAGTATAGCTTTTATTTTGGAAAGAGACATTTCTCTGTAATAAACTCTCTTTTCCAAAGATGAGGGATTTCTCCATCAGATAGATTAATTTTTTTATTACTTTGTTGTTTCAGCAACATTAAATTTAAAAACTGTACTTTTGAGTTAAAATATATATTTATAATTTTAATAAATGACAAATTAAAAAGGCATGAACATTTTTTTTGTATCGAAAAAATATTGAACCGTGACACCAAAGTATCGAACCGAACCGTGAATTTAGTGTATCGTTGCACCCCTACTACCTACCTACCTGTGTGTAGAGAGAGAGTCCACAAAGTGATCCAAATGGAGCAGGATAGCTGTGTAATAATGGACAAGGAAATTACCTTAAATTGAGTTTCACTGCACTTGAGTTTTGAATGTGTGTTCTGCAGTGGATTTTTGTCCTGTTCTTCTTTTTTCAGATGTGTGTCATCCTAAAGTCTCTACATGTACCCTGTACTGTCAAGATACACTCGCTGAGATTTAGTGACATCTCCCATATCAAAATTAAACATATAATGTCTTGAAACTAGACAAATTTGAAGTTTCTACATCAGTGAGTGAATCTTGACCTGCATGTAACCTGTACAACTATCCTTCATCTGGCAGTGAGTTTTTCTGAGTTCAGAACTCCATTTCTTTAGACGCAAACACATCAGGATTCATCATTTACAGAAATGAATATTCTGTGGAAACATCTGCCACTGATTCACTTCCTGTTCATGGCATGAAGAGGTTTCCCATCCTTTAAGCACTGCGTGAATGTTTTACCGTTCTTGTTTAGTGATGCACTGAAAAAGGGCTGCAGCTATTGATTATTTTAGTAATCAAATAATCTATTGATCCATTGATTACTCCGATAGGAAATACTTTTGTATGTACTTAATGAGAAATAATAAAAGAGAAAAAACACAGGTCTTTCAAATAAACTGCTCATTGGTTTCTATTCTAGAAATTAGTTTAACTGCATAAATCTACGGTGGCCCCTAGAGACAAAACACATGCAAACTCCAAAACAGAGTGATTTATAAACACATGGTGAGAAAAGGAGAAACGCCTCCAGCAACCGGTCTACTGCAGCATAACTGATCCAGCTTTGTCAAAAAGGAGCCTAATCTTGAAAGTAGAGATAGTGTCTGTCTCCTGAATCCAAACTGGAAGCTGGTTGCACAGAAGAGGGGCCTGAAAACTGAAGGCTCTGCCTCCCATTCTACTTTTAAATATCCACAAATAAGCCTGCAGTCTGAGAGCAAAGTTCTCATTTGGAGTGATACGGTACTATAAGGTGGGGCCTGATTATTTAAGACCTTGTATGTGAAAGCCAACATTATTTGGCAGCTAACCAACTTCACTGTAACACCTGGGAGAGCAGCCACACTGAACATGTTATTGAAGAATTTGGGCCATTTTAACCCTCGGTGTTTTCTGGTTTCTTGTAGTTTGGGAACCAAACAAGAGTTTGACCTGGAAATGGCGAATGACATCAGAGTTAAGAGGTGGATGATAACAGGTGCAGAAACTTAAATCCTGCACAACAAGCTCAATATAGACAGAATAACATGTAACATGCAGCTGAATCCTCTGCTTAATGACTTCAGTTTTACTGTATTCATCAGGGAGAAATGTTTGAAATATAAATTCAAAAGTAAAACGTTGTGTATTAACTCTGTGAACAGGCCTTACAGCAGATGAATATAGTATGTCAAGAATAACCTCTAGAAGGGGTTGACTGGCTAAAGCTGTAGCGATAACAGGTATTAGTGCTGAGATCAAGTGATGTTCTCCTGATTTGTTGTAACCCACGGTGTTTGCAGGCTGTCAGCAGAAGCAGTAAAGCATTGTGTTGTTGCTTTGCGTGCTTCTATGATTAAAGCCTAGCTCGATCTGTCCACTTCTCACTGCCCAGATGCCACTGATGACCTCCAAAACCTGTCCTCTTCCTGCTCCTCCACTGCTTCTTCACCTTCAGCCTTCTCTGCCTCCTTCAGGTGTGCCTACCTGTCGTTCCTCAACTCTTTGCTGAAAAACTCCTTCAGTTTGTCCATCAGGCTCTTCACCTTGATCTCCCTCTCCGTCCTCTTCATTTCCTTCTATTTCCTTGTCCTCACAAAACTTTTATCCCATCTCTGAATCTGAGTCGTCTCCTCCCTTCTTCTAGCCACGTCAGCACACCACGTTAACATGAGTCCACCGTGGGCTTCGTGTCAGCATCGCCTCGTCTTCACCTTCATCACGTCCACCTCGGCTAATCTTACTCCTCACCCTCCTCCTCTATCTCGATTTCTTCCCCATTTTCTTCTCCCCCCATCAAAGTGACTCAAGGAGTGTACCAACCCCAGCATCCAACTCTGCAGGACGTAGCAAGAAACGCACAGGAAGCCAAGCTGTACGTGTGCATGACGGCCACTGTAATGGCTTCAAAGGACACAGACACATCACTGTGTATAATGCATGTATGATGGCATTTATTGGCAAACACAACATTCCTGAACAATATCACTATGAGAGAAAATGCCACACAAGACCACACAGGCCAAAAAAGTAACCGAGAAAAAAAAGTGTCTAAAAAATCCCAAATGCAAAGATACACAATAAATAAAAGAGTCATAAAGATGCCCAGTTGCTTTCTTTCCAAGTGCTGCATGTATGATTTTATCCATGCACATAACAAATTATTCTTAACGTGTGTTTATCCCCTAATCACCGTTATCAAAATGTGAGATGACGAGAAATTAAGGTCCAGTGAAGACGGCATTTCTTTAGCTCTTCAGTGTGTTAAATTTAACGTTCTTCTCCAAGCTTCAACCTGTGTGTCAGAAATGTAACCAGTAATGTTGAATAAAATTGTCTCAGTATGTTACCTTTAATCCATAGATATTTCTTCTACACGATCTCCATGCAGATGTTCTTATGAGCTCAACGACTGCAGATAAGTGAAAATATTTCCCAGCAGATTGTAAATGACTTCAAATCAGCTCAGCCTTACCCGTCCACTGCACTAAGTTGCTTAAGTAATTTCATGAACTGGGGCAGCACGGTGGCACGGTGGTTAGCACTGTTGCCGCACAGCAAGAAGGTCCTGAGTTCAATTCCACCATCAGGCCGGGGTCTTTCTGTGTGGAGTTTGCATGTTCTCCCCGTGTTTGTGTGGGTTCCCTCTGGGTACTCCGGCTTCCTCCCACCATCCAAAGACATGCAGCTTGTGGGGATAGGTTAATTGGATAATCCAAATTGCCACTAGGTGTGAATGTGTGAATGAATGGTTGTCTGTCCCTGTGTGTTAGACTGGCGACCTGTCCAGGGTGTACCCCGCCTCTCGCCCTATGACAGCTGGGATAGGCTCCAGCGCCCCCCGCAACCCTGAAAAGAGTAATTCCCTTTATTAATGATGCTCACAACCTAGCAAGGTTTACTTTCACTCCTGGTGTTTGTCAGTAAATATTTTGATTGTTACTGTAGAAAACATTTTAAGATATTTTTCCTCTTTGCTGCAAATTTGAAATGCTTAGTTTAAAAAAACAAATGCTAACGCTTCTTCCTCCTGAAAGAACTGCAAAGATGTCCATAAAGAGTTCACGAGGCTTTCAGTGAAAGACAGACATTGCTATGGTTTAGTCTGCTCCACTGAGTTACCAGTTAGCTATTCGTTCGTTGATAAATCAGCTGAAATCCACTGAACTGGATTCCCATTGGTTGGGCGCCGTTTTTTTCTCTGCCTGTCATATTATCTTCATCTATGAGTTAACTTCACAACATTCACACCCATTGGTCAGATTGAATCAAATAACACACTGTAGTTGCTGTATTCATCATAATGAAGCCATGGTTTAGTATTTAAAACCATTTTTCCAGAAAGCTTTTCCTGGTGTTTTTGTTACAGCAGAGAGCTTCCTGTTTTGGTTCAATACTGCTGAATGTTGAGGTTGTGACTATCAGAGTTTATCCAAAAGACAATCCAACACAGACTGTTGGCTGTTTAAGAATTTAACGTGTAAAACTCTCAGTATAGAGCTTTTATGTAGCTACTGTTGACATGAAGTGCAAATGTTTCAGGTATTAAAACTAAACTGTTAAAAACTGATGCCCTGAGTAGTTTTCTTTGCACTGTGCTGCAGCTGGTGCATACTGTGCTCATTTCCATTTGTTTGTAGTGACTCTTGTCAAAATGAATGCACTTAATGTTTTATGATGGCTTTTAGTGCACTTTCAAGCATGATCATTGGACCATTATAGGAGAAGAATCACTCGGCTCAAGCTAAAGTAAAGAATGACCGCACTGACGCACCACGTGGTTGAAGAACTGAAGCAAAAACATTTCAAATGTAAACAGTAAAGAGAATATACAGAGGTCCAGTGTTGCTGATATTTACCACAGGATCGGTGTTTTAATCTCTTGTGATGTCATATCGACTTCAGCTGTTGCTTCCACTGGTACCTTCCTGTCATTTCTGATGTGCAGTTCTTTGCCCAATTACTGTGACTGTACCATTAAACCAGTAATGTGCTCCTTGTTAACTACATTCATGTTACAGTTTGTGTGTGATTCTTACTCTGAATCGGAATAAGTACGCGGGACAACTGTGTGCACTGAGACCAACTCGTTACTCACTTTATTTCTGCCTGCATGCATTGCCAGTGTGCAACACGTAATTACACAATCGAACAACAAATGTAGCAGTGTTGCACCTTCAAAAATAAAAATAAATAACTGAGCCTTACACCGGAGTATCGCTGCCACTTGTTTACTGAACCTTCTTTTCAGCACATGTTCAGAACATCAGAACATCCTACAGGACGCTCTCTTCTTCCTCTTTCTTACAGCATTAATGTAACACAGAACCAGTACTGCCTCTCCTGGCATCACCATTGTAACGACACTCATTCTATCTATGAATAACAGGAACTTAGGATGTAGGTATCTATGAATAATAACTATTATGCATACCCATATATTTATAAAAACAACTAATTTCTTGCGATGCCTCAACCAGGAACAATTATGAATACACCACATCTCCCCTTTTAAACAAAAACTGAATATTTCTTTTCTCCCTTTGGAGCGAGCAGTGCGCCATCCGGCAGTGTCGGCTCCAGCTGCGATGGAAGTGTCGGCAGTGTGGTTCGCAGACGTGGTGCAGTGCAGTGGTGTAGCTTTATAGGCATGAAGAGCTCGATAAGGATCAGCTGCTTTTTTTCAGAACATTTTTGCAGTCTGCACAGCACGTTCTGCTTCTCCATTACTTTGCGGAAACTTAGGACTGCTTGTGATGTGCTTAAAGCCGTACGCTGCTGTGAAATCAAAGGTTTGACCTGAATACTGTCGCCTATTATCAGACATGAGGACCTCTGGGATGCCATGACGGGCGAAGAAAGATTTCAGGTGGGTAATGGCATCGTTTGATTTTGTTTAACAAAGCAATCTCAACAAATCTAGAGTGCTAGTCAACAGCAAGAAGGTACGTTTCCCCCACTCTGCCATGGGCGGGCAGGGTATCCTGTTGGCATGAGTGGCTCACTGTGATTGTGTCTTTCTTGAATGCATGTTCTGCATTTGAGCACCATCTCAGAGTTTTGTTGACTCAGCCAGGGCCACAACACTGTTTGGCGTACACGAGCTTTACATTTTACAGCACCTTGATTTCCTTCTTCAGAATTATAATATTTCTGACTGTCTGAGGCAAAATTTCCCCGATTCAAATCGGAATAGGATCGAATAGAATAGAATCAAATCGTGGATCAACTCGATTCGGGACCTTGTGAATCGGAAACGAATCGATTCTAGAAATCAGTGACGATACCCAGCCCTAAGCACCGGAGGTGAGGTCAGGGTATCTGTTAATGTTTTGAAAGCTCTCGCTTGGTCCGTTCCCCAGTACCATGGGTTATATTTGGAAAGAACATCTTGCAGGGCTTTTTCAGCTAAATGGGGGAAGAACTTGCCCACTTGATTCACCATGCCCAGAAAAATGCGCAACTCTGACACATTAGTTGGCTCCGCCATTTTTTAACATTCAGCGTTATGCCTGCTTTTTCCAATCTTTGCAGTGTAGCATGGAGACGGGAATCGTGCTCCTGATGGTTACGTCCCCGCACCAACACATCATCAATGTGACACACCACTCTTTCCAGGCCCCTAAATGACCTCCGCTGAAAGTGTTCGGGCGCTGAGTTGATCCCGAACGGTATAATGGAACCGGTGTGATGAAGGTGGTGAGTTTGGCAGACTCATCAGACAGGGGAATCTGCCAGGAGCCCATGTTAGCGTCCAGTTTGCACTTTGGCTCCTGCGAGCATTCCGAGATTTGTTCAACCGATGGCAGCACATATTTCTCCCTGCACACATACTCATTTAGTCCAGTAAAGTCTACACAAAGTCTCAGCCCAGGGCGGTTTTTCTTTGGAACAACAACCATGCCGGCACACCAATCCATTGGTTCCTCAACTTGGGTAATGACACCAAGTTCTTCCATTCGTTGGAGTTCCTCCTTTACCCTTCCCATTAGAGGCAGAGGAAGCCTTCTCTGAGTTTTGAGTACGGCACAGCGTTTGGTTTGAGTTTAATATGATAGACTCGCTGCACTTTCCCTAGACCATTGCAAAGTTTAGGGTAAGTAGTCTTCAGAGTATCCACTGAAACCACATCAAATCGCACCAGCAGGCCAAGAGCTGTAATGGTGGGCAGGCCTAGCAGTGGAGTGCTCAGGTTTCTTACAACATAGACCTTCTCTGTTGTTTGTTTTTCTCCGTAGTTGAGCTGTAGCTTTGCAAAACCTGCAACGTCCAGCGGTGTTTTTCCAGAACCTAACAAAGATCTTTCTGGCTGCTGGAGAACTGGTCTTTGTTTGTTAGCAAAGATCTTTGACAAGTCCGAGTCAGCTATTACAGTCACATCTGCTCCAGTATCCAGTTTGAAAGTGATTTTTGCATCTTTCACTTGTATGTTGGCTGACCACGCCTGGCCGTCCTCTTCCTCCTCAGTACTTTGTACTGTCTTGCTTTGTCTGCAGACATGCTGGTAGTGACCTTTTTTTATAAACGACATTTTACATCATTTGCTGGGCACTCAGGTTTCGGATGTGTTACTTTGTCTCTTGCTATATTGCTGTTGTGTTTTGACAGTTTTATTTTTGAACATGTTGAACTTTGTTTTGTCGTGCTTTTGTATCACTCTGTCAACTGCATTCACATTTACTCGCATCACATTTGTTTCACTTCTCAAAGCTGACTGTTGCTTTTAGATTTCTTCTGACGGCCTGGCCGTATTTATAGCTTTATCCAAGTTCAAGTCTTTTTCCATCTGCATGCGCTCAGACAGCCTCGTGTCAGCCAAGCCCACTACTATTCTGTGTCTTATCAGCTCATCGTGGAGCGGTCCGTAGTTACAGTGCTCTGCTAATGCGTGAAAGGCAGTCATGAATGCATGAATGACAAAATCTCTCGAAGCGACGGACCCATCTTGTCCATTCATGTGGTTTGGAAAAATCAAAGGGCTCCGGTGTTCTGGGAATCCATCTGGCAAACCATCCTACCCGTTGTTTCTGCACATGTGCACAACACAAAATTAAGTGGCGAACCGTCCTACCTTTGTGAACATTAGCTAGAAAAATATTGTGTCGGGTGAAATTAAGTGCCAAACCATGCTACCATTGTGAATGTGACCTATAAGCATACTTTAACGGGTAAAATGAAGTGGCGAACCGTCCTGTCTTTAAGAATATAAGCTACAAGCATACTCTGATGGGCAACGTTAAGTGGCAAACCGTCATACCTACTTAAATTTGTGCTGGAATGACTCTGTGACAGCAGAAATGTGCAGAAACTACTTACGGTAGGATGTTTTGCCAAAGTAGGATGGTTTGTCAGAGCACCAGTGGTTGGATGCTAAACATAGTGCTGGGAGTGCTAGCCGCAATGCTAACTCCTGCCCTCGGACGATCGTCTGATTCGTCATTTGGCATTTCCTTTTCACCTTCCACTTCTCCTCACTCTTGGCAGATGTCTTAGTCACACAGCACTTCTGACACCACGTGTGATTCTTTCTCTGAATCGGAGTAAGTACGCGGGACAACTGTGTGCGATAAGACCAACTCTTTACTCACTTTATTGCCAGTGCGTAACACATAATTACACAATTATTACACAATTGAACAATAAACACATACAACAAACAAATGTACAACAAATGTACCAGGGACAATTATTCAATTGTGAATACACCACAGTTTGGTGCTTGGATTCTGATAAGAAAAGGTGGTCTTTGGAACATTTTGTCCTGAAAGTTCATTTAAGCTAAAAATAAATAAATAAATAAATCAAAGTCAAATTAATCAGACACACTGACATTTAATATTTCATGTGGGACATTAAATCCTATGTTTCACCCATCAAATTCTTCACCACCTACTGTTTTACTCACTTGGAGTATTACATGTGAATAAACACAAAGTTTAAAAACTGACATGAACTGTATGCTAATGTTCTCTTCCCTATAAAGCAGCCATGTGAGCTATGTGATTTAATACACTGTTTGGACCTTTTACTGCGTTCTGTCTATAGAAATTAAAAAAAAACTTTAATGCCTAAATGCATAGTTTCATATTAGCTTTTACATTTATGCAAATAAATTTCTGGTTGTTTGTCTTGCCAAGATGAGAGCCTGTGCATGGCTTAAACTGTCAGTTTTAAAATGTATGGATATGTCCTGTAAATGTCTTGTTCTCTCATTTTATAAGCTGTTGGCTCTCTTAGCTTCCTGCGAGGTTGGAAAAGTAATAAAGGGCTTCCACAGTGTTGCGGCTCTCCTTTGATTTCACAATACAATGATGTTTTGTACCACTAGAGGGCAGTAGACACACACAATGACCGAATTGATTTCATCTGATCCTCCGATCATATATAAATATAGTTTGAATGAAATGACGCTGAATATTTACAATGAAAACATTTATCTGCTAAAAATAAAATCAAGATTCATTTGGTAGGAACCACTTGTATTAGTACTGGTACCTAATTTTGTGCTTTTACTTTATATAAATAAATATACTTTCATCATGAATTATGCACTTCTGCATTGTGTCCTAGAATATACAGCTATATATAAATTCAGCAGCTTGTACATTCAAAACATGCACAAACAACCTATCAGTATAATGCTAAAGACTGTTACAGGTTATTGAATGAATTGGTTTTTAAATGTTATCTGATCATAGATTCTTTTTCTTTTTTTTACTCTCATGGAGCGCTCAAGATAAGATAAGAACCAGTCCATTACAGTTCTGTCAGCAGAACCACCTGCTGATCAACGCCGGGAAAACCAAGGAGTTGGTGGTGGACTTCCAGAGATGCAGACCCACCACACTGACACCGGTGAACATCCAGGGAGTGGACATTGAGATAGTGGACTCTTGTAGGTACCTGGGTGTTCACCTGAATAATAAACTGGAGCCACAACACTGATGCTGTTTACAGGAAGGGTCAGAGCAGACTCTACCTGCTGAGGCGGCTGAGGTCATGTGGAGTCCAGGGAGCGCTTTTAAAAACCTTCTATGACTCTGTGGTGGCATCTGTCATATTTTACAGTGTTGTATGTTGGAGCAGCAGTTTATCAGCAGCTGACAGGAAGAGGTTGGATAAACTCATCAGGAAGGCCAGCTCTGTTCTGGGATGCACCCTGGACCCAGTGCAGGTGGTGGGAGACAGAAGGACTCTGGCCAAAATAACTTCTCTGATGGACAGAGTCTCCCACCACATGCATGTAGATGTTGCTGCAGAGCTGCTTCAGTGACAGACTGCTGCATCCTCGATGCATGAAGGAGCGTTTCCGCAGCTCCTTCCTCCCTGCAGCTGTCAGACTGTACAATCAGACCTGCTCCCAACAAACACAGATGTTTACATCTGCGCTGTAATTTGCACTAATTAATCTTAATAACTGTACAGTACTCTGTTTTTTGTAACTATAGTCCATGATGTAAATAGTTATTTCTGTAAAAATTGTGTGTTTCCGTTCTGTGTCATGTTTTGTTTGTATATGTGCTTTTCTTCTGCTGCTGTTACAACCAAATTTCCACCTGTGGGACAATTAAAGGATTATTCTATTCTATTCTATTCTATTCTGTTCTATTCTATTCTATTCAGAAACCCAAGAAAGAAGAGGAGCAAGAGAAAGACAGGCCCCTGCACAGTATGAACCACCGGCAGACAGAGGAATTCTCTGACCTCCATAAATCCTACCAGTGGCTGGACAAAGCTGGACTGAAAGACAGCACAGAGGCACTAATCATGGCAGCACAGGAACAAGCTCTGAGCACAAGATCCATAGAGGCTGGGGTCTATCACACCAGGCAAGACCCCAGGTGCAGGCTGTGTAAAGACCCTGAGACAATCCAGCACATAACAGCAGGGTCAGGATGCTAGCAGGCAGGGCATACATGGAACACATTAACCAAGTGATCAGCATAGAAACATCTGCACTGAGCAGAGGTGGCAAATTACAGATACTAGTGTTAAAAATACTCTAGTAAAGACGTTGAATAAGCACTTCAACTTTTGCGAAAGTAAAAGAAACAGTACTGGCTTTGAAATGTACTCAAAGTGAGAAAGTAAGAAAAGCTCCTTGAAGAAACTTTCCACCTATTTTTATGCAAAATGAACCAGACCTGGTGCTATATTAATGTAATAATAAAATAATATTTGTAGATAGGAATAGAAACCTTTTCAGTCTCAATATTGTTTGTAATAAAGGTACTCAGCTTGAATCAGTAGAATATGAGCAGAAGTAAAATAGAAAAGATTATTTTCTGTCACTTAAAGTCACTCTCTAGAGTCACTTGGCCTCCAAAACCCTAAAATCAGTTCAGAATAAATTCTATGGAGAGCTCCATTTTTCTTATTGTGCAGACTGTGATCAGCTGCTCTTTGTGGATTCAGGCACCTGAGTTCAACAAGATGTCGGGAGATGTTTCACGAGTTGTCCTTGCTGATTTCTGTCCTCTACACCAGCGGTCTCCAACCTTTGTGGGGTGGCTGTAGCTCAGGAGGTAGAGCAGGTCACCTACTGATCGGAAGGTTGGTGGTTCGATCCTTGGCTCCTCCAGTCTGCATGTCAAGTATCCTTGGGCAAGATACTAAATCCAAGTTGCTCTCCGATGCATCCATCGGAGTATGAATGTGTGTGAATGTAATTAGATAGCACTAAGTATAGATAAAGTGCTTGTGAGAATGTGTGTGATTGGGTGAATGTGGCATGTTGTATAGAGCGCTTTGAGTGCTCCGAGAGAGTAGAAAAGCGCTATATAAGAATCAGTCCATTACCATTTTTTGCGCCACGGACCGGTTTATGCCCGACAATATTTTCACGGACCGGCCTTTAAGGTGTCGCGGATAAATACAACAAAATAAAACTAGTACCGGTACTGAAAAAAGAAGATTTATTCATAACACACATGAAAAGACCCAGGAAAACCGAGTAAACGATAAAAACGATAACAAAATAACGCTGAAAAACGATAAAAACCCTGAAAACTTTACATTTCACACCTGAGCCTCAACTCTCGCGGCCCGGTACCAAACGACTCATGGACCAGTACTGGTCCGAGTCCCAGGGATTGGGGACCGCTGCTCTACACTGACTGTGCACTGCTTATACTGTATACAGTTACTATGAAGGTGGAGTTCAATGAATTTGTCATCATCGCCTCACATCACCAAACTCAAAATGCTGGGACAAAAAACCCAGAGCCAACCATGACATAGAGCAGTATACAGAACTCTAAGACCAGGCAGACCAACCTGGATTGGGTACCAGAGAGCCTGTGATTCAATAGATGAAACAATCCTGTCACCACTTGTGGACACAAGCAGTTAAAAACATTCACTACTCTGAGATCCACTAAACGTATCGTTTACTTTGTATTCATTTGTCTGTTTTCTTCTTATACGGCTTTATTTGTTTTTCTGCCCTATTGCTGAAAAACCTACATTTGATCTAAAAATGTACTAGTTTCTCAGTATTCTCAGAACTATTTGAGCCTGCAAAGCTGTTGCTTAAAATGCTAACATTCATCACCACCTCCAGTTATATATAGCCGCCCCTGAGCAGGGCAGTAAGGCTGCTGCACAGTGAACATGGAAACCTGACTGTACCTTTTCCTGTTCTTGTCTTTGTCTGTGACTAAAACAGTGCATTCTCCTCCAAGCGTAATTTTCTCCAAAAGTAGAATGAGATGGCCCCGCCCATGTAATTGGTTACATTATTACTCATTAGTTCCATCGTATGCTAATTAGCTCATATGTTAATTTGCCCGGTGAATCCCAACGCCCGTCTCTGTGTAATTAGTCTGTAATTCCTTTGCATCCTGTGGAACAGCCAAACCGAAGTGTGTCTGATCCAACAGAGGGAGGAACTGGGGACTAATTAGAAATATCTCACATGAAGCATTTCTGTATTAATTACAACAGTTTCTGTGTCCTTCCTTCTCCCCATAACTGGGCTGTGTCAGAGGAGGACATCGCAAACCAACAAGGAGCCCGACTGCTGCTTAATCAAAGATCTGGCTCTTTTTTTTTTTTGCATCTTTAATTGGAATTAATTAGGATTGCCCAAATACTGTGTGTGTCTGTGTGTATTCACTGTACTCTGAGATGTTCTTCTTTGGGATTTCTTCATTTATCTGATGATGTCATTCTCAACAACACACAGGCAGCAGGATTGAACCAACATGTCAGAGGGAATCGACACATCGTTGTGTCCAAAACTGCCAATGCCCACTGTAATGTACTGCAGTTTAACAGATATCACAACTCTCTGTCCCATAGATCTTATTAGGATCAGCTTAGTCACCCAAGAATGTGCTTTCAATCACATTCTTGGCGTAAGATTTCTTTTTTTTTTCACACCTCATTTTGTCCAATTAGCAGTCTTTGGTTGCTTCATCATCTTCCTGCTTTCCATCAGCCCAATGTCATCTCCCGCTGCAGCTATACGGGGCTTTCTGACCCTCTTAACGTTTCAACAGTAAATATTACAGCTCGATGCTTTCATTTTTTAGAGCCTTCTTAGAAGCAGTGTTGGGGAGTAACGGAATACATGTACCGCCGTTACGTATTTAAAATACAAAATATGAGTAACTGTATTCCGTTACAGTTACCGTTTAAAAAGGTGGTATTTAGAATACAGTTACTTTGTTGAAATAAATGGATTACACGGCGGTACTTCCCTGTTTCATATTGTGGCGGGTCAGGCCTGTTTGGGTTTTGTTTGACAGCTACGTTCTGTTGTTCCAGGCGGCAGCGTTGCGGTCGCCATGGTTACAGGGTGACGCTCTCTCTCTGCGTGTTTCCTGGGTGAGAGAGCGACTTTTTGTCGTTGTTGTTGTGCTAAGCTAATAGGCAGAATGCTACAGGTATAGCTCTAAAGAATGTAGCATCATGGGCAGTGTAGTCCGTGCTGCAGGGAGAATGGACTGCCATACACGTTATGTGTCTGTGAGCGAGGGAGGGAGAAAAAGGAAAAGTACGAGCTGTCATCGAGCAGAAACGGGAGCTGGAAGCATGTAAATATAATAATAACCACTGCAGCCAAGAAGAGAGCCTGACGAGCCCAGTTGTAAGTAAGCTATTAAGACTCGACTGTACACCGTGTTCGTGTTTTCCTCCAAAACAATAAGTTCTGTTGGAGCAGCCTTTCAACGCCTCTCTCTGTCTCTGCTAGCAAAGTGACCCAGACAACAAAGTAAAGCTAGTTTTCAGCTACGAGCCCGACACAGAACCCACCGTATTAGCCAGAGGTCCCTTTACTACGGTTCGGAGCCGCGGACCTTCAGTAACAGTAATAAATCACAGCAATAGTACATTCATGTAGTTGTAAACAGCATGATAATATATTAAGTAATCCAAAGTATTCAGAATACGTTACTCTCATTGAGTAACGTAACGGAATACGTTACAGAATACATTTTGGGGCATGTAATCTGTAATCTGTAATGGAATACATTTTAAAAGTAACCTTCCCAACACTGCTTAGAAGACAACATCAAGTTAAGGGAAGGACAACCACTGAACCTGTGAAAGAATCACGGGCACATAGAGAGCCAAAGCTGGCTGCGCAGCTTCAGGATGGACAAAGTGCCAAAAGATCCTACATTGAACACAAGCATCACAAGTGAACCATGAAGAGGTGGTTGTGCTGTTTTAGTTAAAAGTACTGAGTGAGAAACCTCTGGCAGAACTTTTAACAGTATTTGCTCTGATTGCTGGTTTTCTCTCTGTGGGGTCTTTACAATACGAAGCACCGTTGCTGTTGTTAAACCTGAACTCATCTCAGAATCATGGAGTCCCCATCTCAAACACTTCCAGGACCGAACGTATCTGCTGCTCATGTGTCTGCACCCACAACTTTAGTCAGGCTTTAAAATCGTGGCTTATTGGTGACATGCACATGAATCTCTGCAGTTCAGCCGTGATTCTGCACGGTCAGCCATGAAACATCAAATCTCACGTTCATGTAAATACACATCGAGCAGTGCTGCTGGCACCCACACGTGGAATATGTAGTCCATGACCTTGGCTCAGGCTGTGTCTAATTCAGTCTGTCGTTTTTGAGGACAGCACCGCAGGCGCCGCCGCACGTCTCACTTCCACCCACATGATCTCAGGCTGTCTGTCTGACAGCCAGCAATTAGAACTTCACCAGTAACTACCCCAGACCCTCATTAGCAGTTAATTAAATTAATCCTATCAGGAATTATCCGTTTAAACCTGGGAGGAATAACATCGAGAAAGCGTTCAAACCCTCAAAAACGAGAGAAGTCAGACCTTTTGTTCTCAACATGTCCATCGTTTACTGCTGACTGCTTGAATTGTGAATTTATCCCCAATGATTCTCTGCTATGAGGCTTTATTGCACATGCTAGAGACTTTATCTAAAAAGCTAATGTTTTGCTTTAGTTATTAACAGTTTTCTTGATCAGGTATGACGCTGAAAGCATTTTTCACAATCAAAGTGTTTTTATTCCAAAAAGCAGCATTTGTGAGCTGAAGCTTTACACATCCTATTCTCAACAACAGAAAAAAAAGTTTCATCCTCCATAATTTAAACAATTATTTCACAAAAATAACATCCATTTAATTAGTCAAACAGGTAACAAAAGGCTACAAAAAGACTGGAGACATCTGCACAGAAATAAAAACATAGAAAAGTCAGTGTGGCTGGACTGTACACACGGACGTCCTCATCCTGTCCCGTGTCCTCTTCTTTATGCTGCTGCGTCATCAAGTGAACTTATATGTGTGACTGTCAAGGAAACTAAACACAGTAACACTACATCACACAGCAAAACATTTCTCGATGGGCTCAAACGCTAGGGGTGGGGGAAAAATGGATACTGTGTAGTATGGTGATATTTTGTTACAAAAAGGTTTTTGTGCTCTGACTTCAGAGCATGTTGATCCTTTTTCTGAGCAAGAATCCTGACATTCCTTCACTGTCCAAATGTGTTTAACTTGTTTTTGCAGCAATAAACATGACAGTTTACTTATTTTAATTTAAGACATGTTTTATTTTAATTAAGTTTAAAACTTTTTTATTTAATGTAAAATTATATTTTGTTTTAATTGACTTTCAAATTCTTCAGTTGCTGAAGGGGCTGCATAGTTTTCATAAACTGCATAGTTCAGAATAGCTATAATTGTACCAGATGGTTGATTCAGTTAAGTTGGACTAGACTGTAATACAAACCGTTCAGTTTGTCAACAATCAAACTGAAATGAGAGAAAGACTGAGTGTGAGACTTTGATATTAGAGAAAATGAATATTGATAAAGTTTACCTTTATGTACAGAATCTGAATATCGCTAAATATTTTTAAAAAAATCGCAATAATATCGTATTGTGGGATGTATGGTGATTCCCACCTCTATCAAACGCAGCTGCAGTTCTGGCCTCTATCTGCTAATAACATCCACATTAGTATTACGGGGGGGGGCTCCGGGGGGGCTCCAGGCCGCTTTGGAAAATACCACTATTGCGTATTTTTGTTGATGCCAAACGATTGGCACGTGTGCATTAGTTCATAGATAACATGACAGTGAGTGAAGACCTGTGCAATCTCAGGCAGACTTATTAGATTCATCACTGTGGATTCATCATGAGTGATGAATCCACAAATCTCCCAATAGTGTGTTTAGTCCACACTGCAGTGAAGATGACATGTCACTAATGCGTTTGTTTCCCACTGACTGCATGATTCCTGCCTGGAAGAACAACTCTACAGCTTTAATTTGGGATCGTTTTGGGTTTAACCCTTTAAGACCTACCATAGAACCAAGTCCGCCAGAGCTGATATTATATGTTTACATGCTGTGGAGCCATTTTTGGGAGCATTTCAAGTTGATATACATCAATACAACCATTACAGCCTAGATTTTAATAATATGTCTGAATTAAGTGCATAGTACTTACATAAATTGCAAAAAAGTGCAATAAACTACCAAAAAATTGAAAATTGTTTTTGTTTTTTTAACATATATTTCTAGTTAGAGAAATTTAAGAGGCTTATCCCTCAAAACTGTAAATACAAAAAAGTTGCACAAAATAGTTTCCCACCACAGGAAATTTATTTTGAGTGTCTTCATAGTTTTATTTTTGAAATACACTAGTTTTCATACACTGCAGGAAAAATGAAAATAAATATTATAATGCAAATTTGCAAAAAAGCAGCATATGCATCAAAATAAACTATTTCCAGCAGTGCAATATGAGTCCTAAGCATCCCAGAAACCACACAGAAAGTCATAAAGTCAAACATAACTTTTAAAAACACCAGTATAGGCTCATGAGGCCCGGACGGTAAAAAACTACATTTTCGCGAAAATTACATCACTTCCGGTTTCGGGCAGGTCATGGCGGACATGCGATAGTTCGCTCTGACGTCTATTCCAACGTAGGAAGTGTTATGAACAGCTGATCGGATCGGCAAAGCGTGTTTCTGGAATATTATGTTTTTGTTGCTACAAGTGCTTTTTATGCAGTTTTTGCAAAGTTATATGTGGAAGGAAACTGTGACCGAGGACAAGCTGATGGCATAAGATGTAAGTACAACTCCTCCGCTTTCATATGCAAAAAAAATTATTGCGCTAGCTCACGTGGTTGCAGAGCTACCAGGATTTAAAAATAGTTACGCAAAACAGAGCGTGCTGCTCTGACCGGTTTTAAAGGGTTAAAGACTGAAAGCAAAAAGCTGTTGTTGACAACATGTCAGCAAACTAAACTAGTTACTGTGAGACTGTAAAGGATATGATTCATAGTCAAGTTTCTGGGTGAGAACTCCAGTCAGAATGAACTCAGCATTGTGGACATCTGGAAAACAGAGAGAGCACAAGAGTGAAACACAAAGTCAACTTTATGAAGACACTCTGTAAAAAAAAGAGGATAAATAAAAATGGGCCCTGGAGAGCATCTTACCAATGTTTTTCAGGAAGTATTCCCTACAGAGGTGAAGGTCATTGTCACAGGAGATTAATATGATCTCCGGAAGGTTCTGCAACCAAATGCCAACATGTGGTTACTGATTTATAGAGAAAACTGTAATAAAAGACTTCTGTCAAACATCTGTTTGTTTTATTTTGTTCTGACATGAAAATACATGAAAATAAAAGCTAAACTCCTCCCAGGTTTCTGCCATATCGTCACACAGGAACCCACCACCTCTGTGGACATGAAAGAGTTGCAGCAACTTTCAGCACCTTGTTCTGATTGTGCTCCATGATCTTTCTGTACGAGGGCTGCTTGGTCAGCAGCTTCCCTCCAGCGCTCTCCAGGATGGACTTCATCGTGCTGAGGCTCGGACAGATCCCTGGTGTGAGGTAGAAGTACTTCCCCTGCATCACCGTGTCACAGGAAAAGAGACTCAACCATTAATCATCAGAACGATTAGTACACTGGTTTCCAGTTAGTCCAGCTCAGTTTAAATATACTAGTCCAGTCAACTGACCCATTATATATATAAAGGCCTAATATGAACAAAAAGGTAAAATGAGTTTAGCACTTCTGAATAGGGCTGTGCAATATGACGAAATATATCGTTTCAAATTATACGCCATCGTTTGTTTCATGGTGTTGCAAAACACACTGTTTACAGCAATATTTGTTCATCGGGGCACAGAGACTCCCAGCATGGCCAGTGAAGAGGCAGAAACAACTGGCTCCAAACACAAAGACCAGTCAAAACAAATCAAGGATCTTATTCCTGTAGCATGGACATGGTTATAAAGACTCTGACACGGACCAGAAAACTGTACTATGCTGCAAACCGGTCCACTCAGACTCAAACACGACAAACCTCTTCTACCTATGCAAGAATCCCGTGAAAGAGGATGGAGAGAGTTGAGAAGCAATAAAAAAAAAGAGCCGTCAGGTGCTCAAAATAGCGGCCGTTACAACTTATATCTAAAAATATCGTTTCATGCATCGGTCAAAACTAGGGATGGGTACCGGTATCGGTTCTGACATAAACGGTAGTAACCAGACCGAAAAGCAGCGCACATTTCGGTGCTTTTTTTTCCTGAGCTGTGATACACTTTAGATTCTAGCCAATCATTTTACGTTTCCGAGGATAGTAGGCGGGTCCAGGTACGTACGTTCTTTTAGAGCAGAGCTACAGATTAAAAATGCCCAAGGCGAAGCGGTCAAAGTCTGGCTGTACTTCACAGCAAAAGATGCAAACTCAGCAGCTGCAACAAGTGCTTTAAGCTGATACTGTGATACTGTCAAAGGAGGTAACACCTCAAATCTGATGAAACACCTGGCGATGCATAGCATTTTTTTAAAAGCCGAGAAATGCACCGTATTTGATAGCTTGCTGCGAGACCTCACACCGAGCACATCTACTGCGGGTGTGGTGCCTGTTATCGACCCGGAGTTAGCAACATCCCCCAAAAACCCGAAGAGGAGAGTCCTGGCCCCTAGCCCTGCCAGTGTAGCAGAAATGATGAGGATGATGATGCAGCAGCAGCTGTTCTTCTCTGTGTGAGTAGCTTAATGTTGTTCGTGTGTAATTTACGTTGAGTAGGCTAACCACGTTATTACATTAATGCATGTAAGGTGAACTAGCAAACACCGTCATAGCTACATGCGGCTGTCTTCTTGTTTGATGGCAGATACTCCCTTCACCCTGGACAAAAAGGCTAAAATGACCAAAGAAAAAGTGGAAAACAGTTAAACATGAGAGGTTTTTGGACAAAGTTTGTGTTCTTCATTCTTTAAGCACCGGTTTGAGCACCGTTTAAGCACCGGCACCGTTTCAAAAGTACCGGTTTGGCACCGGTATCGGATAAAACCTAAACGACACCCATCCCTAGTCAAAACACTTGACTCCAGGTACAGGACGCCCGGCTGAAAACACTTCACACAAGTCGGGTTCCCAGAACATACATTGTTATCAGGATATAAGATTTTGGTCACGTCGCACAGCCCTACTTCTGAATTCTTTAATTGGCATCAAGAAAAAAACGTTTTTGTTTGAACACAGCGATCATGTTGTCAGAGGACCTTAAAGAGAGGAGCACTTTGGGCTCTCTTCAGTGACTCCTCCAGGCTGAAGCCAAACAACACCTCTGCTTCTGCGTCCCTCAGAGTGTAACTCTGCTCATCTGTAACACAAACAGGTTTGCTCCCGTTAGCGAAACATATACAGGTAAACGCGCAGTTCCCACTTTAATATCAACAAATCACAGATAAGAAAAAGGAGGGTGGGACGCAAACATACCCACAAACTTCTGACCCCTCCAGCTTTCCTCCAGCCACTCTGGGGTGACTATGTGTTTGACCACAGACATGGCGGTGAGGAACTTGACGGTGCGAGTCACCTTACTGGCCACAAGGTGAGTGACTTTCTGACTGCTGTCTGCAAGCTCCCCACCTAAAGCGTGTAACCTCTGCAGGAGGAAGGACGGGGACAAATTCAAACAGCAGCTGAGGCTCAGATGTTCTCACTAATCTGAGCTTCAGTCTCTAACAACACACTGAATGTTTGAGCGTGGGACGGCTGCTTTCACCTTGGTGTACTGCTGTACTTGCATAGGCTCAAAGCCTGTGAACATGACCCGAGGAGTGGACTCTGGAGGAAGCTTCTTACTCGGGGACTGGATCTCCTCCAGTCTTCAGAGACAGAAATGCAAAGCATCATTAGACATGGCGGTCTGGAGGGCGTGTGGTCCGACTCTGTTCTCGTGCAGAGGAGTGACGGGCTAGTCCCTAACCTGCTATACCGACCTGGCCTTCTTGTTTGCAGGTGGGTTCGCTGAGTCGCTGATCTTCTGCTTCTGCAGCAGCTGGAGGCTCTAAACACCAAACAGACACCACACAAGCCCAATCAGACGAGCCCGTACATGTTCATCTGCTGCTTCTCTCTTCTATGACTGATTCACCTTTTTAAGGACAAACGCACTAAAAAACAAATCACTTTCACACAGATATTTTCCTGTGAATAACTGCCCCCAACAACTGAATAAGTGTGCGAGGTGTTGTGGTTAAAGCTAGAAATGTGTGGCTGAGATTAGGGATGCACCGATACCGATACGGGTATCGGGGCCGATACTGTAAAATGTGTGTGTACTCATACTCGTAAAAGTTAACCGATACCATGAACCGATACCAACTTATTTCATTAATCAGAGGGTGGATTGTCATTTCTGTTGTAGTTTTTTAGATTGGCCACTAGGGGGACATCCCCCGCTAAACAGGCACAGGGTTAGACGAGTGAGACTGGCGGCTCCAGATAAAAAAGAGAAACTGGAGGCTGCTGTAGCTAGGCTAAACAAAATGTCAGCAGTGTGGAACAGCCAACTTTAACTCAGGTTTTGGAAAAGCGATGAAAAATGTCAAGAGAAAATCCACAGGCAGTTTAAATAACAGAGGCTCTGACTCATTTTATCGCTCTGGATGACCAGCCAATGCCGGTCGTGGAAAACATAGGATTGCACCGTCTTCTCAGCATACTCGAGCTGCGATATGAAATTCAAAGCCGCCCACACATCAGGGAGATAATGGTGCCAAAACTTTCTAAAGAGGTAAAGACAAGCAGTGTGTGCGTGATGTCAGTCCTCGGTTTAACGGCACAGTGGACTGATGATCCACGGGCAGATGAGGAGTTTGTTCGTCAATGCCAAATACTTTTGTTATTTTGTTTGTTTGTTTACAATATGGACACTCTGCAATAATTTAAAAGTTTATTTTATTCTCAAACCTAATTTGTATTTATTTTATTCCAAACAGAAGTGTTTATTTATTATTCTGAAAGCTCGAGACAGTGCCAATAGTTCAGTGATATTTTGTTAAATTACAATGTGGAGACTCTGCAATAATTTAACAGAAGTGCTTATTTTTCACTTTCACAATTTTTTTGTGGTCATTTTTATTAAGATTTTATTTTTTATCGGCAGAGAATAAAATAAAAACTTTCTTCCAACTCATTGTGTGTGTGTGTGTGTGTGTGTGTGTGTGTGTGGTAGAAGTATCGTTTTTTGTACTCTGTATCGGCAAGTACTCAGATCCAAGTATCGGTTTGAAAAAAATGGTATCGTTGCATCCCTAGCTGAGATGATCTTATCAGTAATATCCTCTGACGTCATGTCAATCCAAGAAACTGTCTGGAGCAGAGGATTCAGAGCAGGCTGAGAGAGGGGTTACGGACAAACAAAAACCTGTGAAGAACACTGTGACACAAAAACTCACCGCCAAAGCTTCAGAAGAGACTTTGATTGGTGTTCTCCAAGCAGCTACAGAGAAATGCACACGGTAATCAGGACAGTATCTTAAAGTGTGGCCATTCCAAGTGATAAAACATCAAAATCAGAGCTCTGTGTGACTCCAGTCAGGTTAGACTAACTAAGCATAATCCACAGAGAGTGTGTGGCGAGTTAGAGATATTGGTTATATCTTTAAGCCTTCGTGTAATCGCTCACTACGTAACAACTGCAGTGACGGCGTACGTACCAAGCAGGTTCTGGACCAGCTGTGGGTTAGGCACCAGTGGTTCAGGATGTGTGTAGATGGAGTATCGGCTGTGCTGGATTTGTCTCAGTGCTTCAAAGTTGCCCAGCAGGATATCGCACAGCCACTGGGCGTTCACACAAGGGATCTTCCACTCCTTGGCCTTCTCATATTTAAGCCCACTGGGTCTAAAGTGATATTAGCAAGACAACCATAAAACTGACAGTGTGCTTGACAAGTGACGGTTCAACTGAAAAATGTTTAAAAGAAAATGAGACATTTCAAACAAGTTGCAACAAAGTTGGGAAATAAAAGAGTGAAAATGCTGGACTAACAAAACAAACCGTCTGATCTTAGGATAAAGAGAACCCTGAAGAGTCCTTCACACATACAGATGAGGAGGAGTACACTCCAGGAACGACATAGAACCAAAAGTAAGATTGTTCTTGTATAGTTTGAGTTCTATGGATATACTGCGTGCATTACAAAAGAACACCCAAAGAGGAACTCATCTACCCGACCCCAACTCTTACTCTTTGCAAATGAGGACAGTGTTACTGCGACAGAGATATCCGGTGTATCTGGCACCAGCCAGGTAGGCCATCAGCTTTAGATCATCTCTGTCAGCATCCATAAAACCCGTCACTGATATGATCTGAGGAAAGACAGCAACAAACAGCTGGAGTAAAGATCTGACAAGCAGAAATGCTTCCTGCCAATTGGAGTGCAGCATTTAAGTTCATTAAGTTCACCAAGTACAAAGACTGTAGAAGAACTGCTGCTAAAAGAAACGGCGGACGTACGTGCTGAGAACAGGGTTTGGCTCCAGGAGGGAAGGCAAATGGCAGATGTAACGTCCGGTGAGGAGGAACCATCCTCTTCTTCTTCAGCACAGTGTTGAGCCAGTGGGCGGTTACACAGCGTTTCCCCTCTCTGAGTGCCTGGAAGAGGAAACGTGCTTTGGGTTCAGTTTCAACCAGCAGAAGTTCAGTATTTCTCCTCCAGCCTCTGAGGAGAGGAGGGGTAATATCTGTCCCTTTCAAGGGTTTGTCTCATTCATCACAATAAAGTATCAACATTTAGGTGATACTAAATGTTGCACTCCAGTTAAAGGCCAATAATGAATAGGGATGGGTACCGGTTCTGTCATAAACGGTAGTAACCAGACCGAAAAGCAGCGCACATTTCGGTGCTTTTTTTTCCTGAGCTGTGACACACTTTAGATTCTAGCCAATCATTTTACGTTTCCGAGGATAGTAGGCGGGTCCAGGTACGTACGTTCTTTTAGAGCAGAGCTACAGATTAAAAATGCCCAAGGCGAAGCGGTCAAAGTCTGGCTGTACTTCACAGCAAAAGATGCAAACTCAGCAGCTGCAACAAGTGCTTTAAGCTGATACTGTGATACTGTCAAAGGAGGTAACACCTCAAATCTGATGAAACACCTGGCGACTCATAGCGTTTTTTTAAAGCCGAGAAATGCGCCGTATTTGATAGCTTGCTGCGAGACCTCACACCGAGCACATCCACTGCGGGTGTGGTGCCTGTTATCGACCCGGAGTTAGCAACATCCCCCAAAAACCCGAAGAGGAGAGTCCTGGCCCCTAGCCCTGCCAGTGTAGCAGAAATGATGAGGATGATGATGCAGCAGCAGCCGTTCTTCTCTGCGTGAGTAGCTTCATGTTGTTCGTGTGTAATTTACGTTGAGTAGGCTAACCACGTTATTACATTAATGCATGTAAGGTGAACTAGCAAACACCATCATAGCTACATGCAGCTGTCTTCTTGTTTGATGGCAGATACTCCCTTCACCCTGGACAAAAAGGCTAAAATGACCAAAGAAAAAGAGGAAAACAGTTAAACACGAGAGGTTTTTGGACAAAGTTTTTCCATTGTTTAAGCTGCTTCCAGCCAAGAGTGATACCATATATGCCCCATAGCTGCAGAAAAGGCTAACATTGTTATCTTTTTACAAAAAACAGCTGAACATGAGAGGTTTTTGGACCAATTTTGTGTTCTCCATTCTTTAAGCACTGGCACCGTTTCAAAAGTACCGGTTTGGTACTGGTATCAGATAAAACCTAAACGATACCCACCACTACTAATGAATGAGTATGAAAACATTTAGGATAGTCATACTGGGATTCCACACTCCACAAACTCTGTGTCTGTTCTCATGGGAGACATCCTTACCTGTACGTACATGCTGCTGACCTGACTTTCACACAGCAGATGTGTGCAGCGGCTGGTTAGGGTTGGATCAACTGAGCCTCCACACGCCTGAATGACCTGACGAAGGAGGTAAACAAACACTGATCTGTCTGATGCTCAGCATTGTCTCCTGTCTTTCATACTCTCTCTCAGTGACTTACCCTCTTCCATGTAGCAAGGAGCTGTTTGTCAGCCATCTGTTCTGGATAGTCGGCAATACCAAACACACAGCCCAGGAGGAAGCCATCCTGTGGGACTGGGGAAAGAAAGAATCACAGACTGAAGATAGTGCAGGACTGACAGCAGTTTCAATGCTGCAGTTACCAGAGACCCAGCCTTCTATAGAAATTCATCATCTCAATCAGCAGGTGTGCTCATTTCCTTAATTAGACTTAAAAGACTTGGACAGGTTCAGTTTGTGGTCACAGACTTTGTGTGACTTGTGTTTTAGTGCATTCTGTGACTAAACTCACCCATTAAAGCACAAGTCACACAATAACACAAAACAATATCAAGCCAGCAACAGATAATCAGTCACCCTGTATTACTTTAGTCTCCTATGTTGGAAAGATAGGTGGCGAAAACAGCTGCTGTCCTCTCAGCCATCAAAGCTGACTCTTTCTCCCGTCTTCGACCTCTGCTGCTGCTGACTGTGAGCACAGCAGCACATCAGTTTCTGTGTGGCCTCAAAGGCTAATCAAAATCAGTCTTTTAGAGCGGCGGCCCCCGAGACGTGAAATGCTTTGCCTCCATCGTTACGTTGCCTTGATTATATTCATTCTTTTAAACGACAGCTAAAGACTCGTTTATTTAGACTGGCTTTAATTAGATTTGTGCGAAATGATCGATTGTGTTGTTTTTGCACATCTGTTTTATATTATTGTGAAGCACTTTGTGGTTCTTATCCTGTGAAGAACGCTATATAAATTATTACTATTATTATTATATGTGACACTCATTCCGTCAGGCCCTTAAACAAGCCCACCACAAAGAACCTGAAGCATCTCTAGCTGAGACTTTTCTTCCTGTTCAAACGAAGTTCTTCCTTCCCACTGTTGCCAAGTGCTTGCTTAAAAGGTGTTCTTTAACTGTTGGGTCTTTTCTCTGTATTATTGTGGGGTCTTTACAACATAAAGTGCCTTGACGCAACTGCACAATATAAATTAAATTCAACTGAATTGAACTAAACTGAAAAAAGATACATTTCTTTAATAAAATAGCCCATTCACCCCCCGTAAGAACCTGAAATTTTCTCTTATTATAGAAATGAATCAGGATCTATAATTTGTGAAAGATGCATCAAAAATCAAAAGTCTGAGTAAAAATTATTTTAAAAAAATAAACAAAACTAAAACCAAACTGTCCTGTACAAACTTAATATGATTAAAAGTGCAAAAAACAATTAGTGAATATCTGAATGGTGTATAGTTGTGGTAAATAGTGATTTTCTATTCTCCCAGAGCGCTTTATACTACATGCCGCAGTCACACCATCACTCCCTCCTATGCTTTTAATTGTTTACTAACTAAAATTCAAACAACATTGTTCAATCCCTGGGAGCCAGGGATCAAACCACTAACCTTCCGATCAGTAGACGACCTGCTCGACCTCCCGAGCTACAGCCACCCCAGTTGTGTTACACAATGATGCAACAATAGATAGAAAACTTTGATGTGAAATTCTAAGTCACAAAAATGAACAAAATGCTATTTTAACTCTTATTATAACTTAGAAAACATGTGTATACTTTTCATATTCAAGGCCCACGTTTTAGACGTGCACATTGCCCTGCAGCAGTCTAACAACTGTACTAAATGATATTAAAAACAATCTAGCATATTCATTAAATTATTCAAATTCTTGCACTATTACTACTAATCCCTTTTTCATTGCTCTTAATTGTTATTAAGAAAATAAATTATTCCCGTACCTTTAAATGTTTTGATCTTTGAAACTGTAACACAGACTCCTACAGGGCAGTAGGTCTAAACAAAATTAGTTTTTCTCTGTTGTAATTTCTCAGTCATTTAATTTCCACACTTTTCCATGTGTGGAAAAAAGGTCTGAACGTGGACGGTTGGGTCGAAAATGATTTTTTTTAAAAATGTGATGATCTAAATACAATGAAGCTTCACTCTGGCCTTCTTTAGTTCTAGCAGTATAAATGTGACCCTACCCACAGTAATCAAGACTTCACTCACTTTCTTGGCCCGGCTCGTGTCCGAACAGCTGGGAGACGTGAGGCGGCTGCTGGAGCGGTGGCTGCAGCATGGCTGTCTGCTGCTGCTGCACGGCCTGCTGGTTCTGATGCTGGTTCTGCAAATGCTGCTTTTGTTGCAGCTGATGGTGCTGTTGCATGAAGTGCTGCTGCTGCTGTTGTAGATGCTGTTGGTGCATCTGCTGTTGATTCTGCTGTAACATCTGCATTCTTTGCTGCTGCTGCAACTGCTGCAGCTGTTGTTGCAGCAGCTGCTGCTGCTGCAACTGCTGTAGTCCAGGCCGTAAGGGCTGCTGAGGTCGCAGCTGCTGCTGGGAGAACACGTGCTGCTGCTGTTGCTGGGAAAACATCTGCTGTTGGTGCATTTGTTGCTGCTGCTGCTGTTGTAGGAACTGCTGCTGCTGCAGAGGCAACTGTGGGAACCCTTGTTGCTGAGCAGCCTGTGGCTGCTGCTGTTGGTGGTGTTGTAGCTGCATCATCTGTTGTTGCTGCTGAAGGTGCATCATGGGGTGCTGTGGCTGCTGTGATAACTGCTGATGCTGCTGAGCGGCCTGGTTTGACTGCTGCTGTTGTAGTAATTGCTGCTGCTCGGCCGTCAGGGGCTGACTGGTCAGTTTGGCCTGATTGAAGAGAAGAACATTGGTGCTGTTCAGGGTCTGAGCATGACTCTGATTCGTCTGCTGCTCCAGGGGCTTTGTTTGATTAGCAGGCTGGATGATCTACAAAAGAGATGATCACATGAAAGGAGAAAATGAGAATTTGCTGGGGGAACAGCAAATTGAGGATGTTTTCAAAAGGAAAAGGCATGAGGAGCACATCTGGAAACATGCCCGCTGTAAGAAACAACTCAAGGAGCATGACCCCCTAGTGTCAGGTTGTCTAGAGTCAGACTTTCCACACAACTTTGTGTTCTCCAGAAGCCTGTCATTCACTGATAGTCTCTTAGACAAACTGGTGACTGTGTTTGTCTGACGCAGATCAAAACATTTATTTCAATGTTATTTAAACAACGCCAAATCACAACAGCAGTCACCTCCAGAAAAATGAGGTGAAGTAATTAAGTATCTTAATCTTGGCTGAGCTGCTTGCTGCTTATCTGAGACAGCTCAGATCTATTGTTCCTGTGTCTTTATGGTTTGTTTAGTCCCAAAACTTGGAATTTCCAAAAATCTTGTTTACTTTTATTCTCCGATTTAAATACAGTTGTATGAGATTAAGTCTCTTCTTTTTACTTGATAACATAACCAGTGTTGGGCAAGTTACTTTGAAAAAGTAATTTATAGTTACTAGTTACTTCTTCAAAAAGTAACTAGTAACTAAATTACAAGATTCTAAAAGTAATGAATTACTAGGAAAAGTAACTATTGTGTTACTTAAAAAATGTTTAACCATGTGGTTCAGGGTATAATTGGCCATTTTAACTACTTTTGATGTTTCCTCTATTTCACCTTTAAAAACGATTTATTTGCCTTGTTTGGTCTCATCCTTTTCAGCACAACCTCACGTGTCTGACTTTACAGTTATGTTTTCATTTTGACAAACTGTATTAACACAACTGATCTAAAATCAGACAAAAAACATAAAATCCAAGTAGAAAAAGTTATTTTTACTGTAACAGCCACGAACGTGTTTAATGATCATATTTCATAACTTTAAATGCAAATATAAATTGTCAATTTTAAAATCATATGCACAAGTTTTGTAAACGAAGTTATTTGCAGCCACTTACCTTTTTTTAATGACCATTTCAAACTATTTACAGAACAATCAGCTGTTCTTCAATAAGATGCCGCACAAATTATTTGTGCCACTCCAATAATTTCTGTCCACTATAAAGGAAACATCACAGCCTGATACCTGCAGGTAGGGCTAGGCTATATCATACCGCTCACCGCTATAATGTTGGGCAACGATAAGAAAATGAAATATTGTGATAGAATATGGGTAAAACGCGCATGCGCAGTGCCTTTGTTTACATACGCACATGGCGGGAAAATCATGGCGGCGATGCAGAACGAGAAGAGTGAAAGTGGATTGTTGAATGAAACAGATGAAGCAGATCTGTTTATCGTAGGCGGAGCCTCGCGGAGTGATACGTACTGTGCTTCAACATAATATTACCGTATTGTGTGTGTTTAACCTCTTTATAAGTTTTGTGGATATTAATCATGGTTATGCTGAGGATATGTCGGCCGGTTTCCACTGAAATGCCTTTTGGTTAAACTGTCAGCGACGAATTTGCATTTGCACTGTTAAACTTTTATATAACTTTAATGCACATAAAAAACAGCTGGTTGTTTAAGTGAAAATATTAGTGCAAAAACCCATCAATGTAAAGTTGTGGAGTTGTAAAGTATTTTGTCTCGTGTCAATTATATCGTCAGTTATATCGTTATCGCAAATTTTCAAATGTATATCGTGATAAATATTTTTGGTCGTATCGCCCTGCTCTACCTGCAGGTCTGACAGCAGCAGGTGCATCACTCCTCCTGTTTTTACCTGGAGACAGCAGTCGCCTCATTGTTCTGACACACAACACAAAACTATCCACAGCACTACACACTAACTACACACTCCAAACACGCTAAACGTCACAAATCTCTCACATCTCAAAACTCGCTCTCTCTCTTTTTCTGCTCTCTCTCTCTCTCGCTGTCACTCCTAAAACTTCCCCCTCTTCCTAAACAACCAAATGTCATGTTGCCATAAGGTTTGATTGGTCGATACGGTGCATTTTTCCACCAACATGAAAGGCCTGTTTTTTGTTTTGTTTTTTAATTTTTTGCTCATAAGCAGAGCTTGCACTTGCTAGCGCTTTCCTTAGACAGTGAACGTGACGAAACTATTCAGGAAAAAACGTGTATATTGTGGATGGATTATCTCAGTTTCCTGTCTTCACTTATGTCCGAAATGATAGCAGAGCTGTACGTCTCTGCTAACTTCTAACTCCGTTAAATTTCATAAATTCCGTTTTCATGGATGCCTGGATGTTAAACCTAATTGTTACACCTGGATGAAAGGATTTAGACAGTTTTTAACTGTCAGTGATGCCGCAGTGATCGTTGGACTTAGTGACCTGCAGCAGAGTTTGGGCCCAGCCATGGCTAATGATGTCAGACTTAAAGACCGGATTATTTATCATGACTCTGGTTTACGTGGCCTATCAACACAATTTAAAAACTGGTATATATCACCTTGTTGCTTTGTCATCTTGAAGTGGTCATGTGACTGGCTTACCACGACCACTTTCTTCTTCCTCAGTCAAACAGCAGCACTCCTGCGATTGTTTTGCACCCCAGATGTTGTGCCAAAAAGTTATTGTTGCCCGCGGGAGCGTGCAGCTGCTTTAAAGCTGTAGCGCCCAGATTACTTACAGCTACTTCCGTGCAACTGATGTAAGGTGCGGTAAACTGAACACAGCTTCAACCGTCTGTTGAAAAATAGTAACGCGACCGCATTTTCTTGTTAGTAACTGTAATGGCATTGTAACGATAGAAACAGTAATTAGTTAGATTACTCGTTACTGAAAAAGTAACGCCGTTATTCCCATCACTGAACATAACTATTTATACATGTACATGACATGATTACAGCCTCTATATAAAAAGACTTGGTCACCATCCCCCAATGGTATGTAAGCCTTATGTCACTGTAACGTATTTCAAACCAAATATCACAAGTGCAGCTGAAGATCTGAATGAAAAACTAATAAAACAGGATTTATAGTCCAGCAGAGGTTGAGTTTATAGTCTGCTCTGCTGCATTCAGCCCATCTGTCTGCAGAGAGCTCTGCTGTCGTTGGAGGCAGTGTACAACACATGCATTCCAGTCTGTGGACAACTCTGGCTTGTGTTGTAGTTGGTCTGTCAGCCACAAAGAACAGTGAAAACCCAAAGAGCAGAAGTGAAACTGAATGTTAGAAAGAAAGAAGAACTTTGTCACTGCAGCCTAACTGCACACTTTTTTTTTATGTTTTTTAATACTGCATGCTCCTAACTGTTCTGCCCATTCAAGACCTGAAGTCTTTATTGGATCATAAGGTGATTGACATAGAAGCAGCTGCCGTTCCACAGATTTCTACACCAGTGATTCTCAAGTGTGTTTTTTGTATCGTCATACTGTGAAATTATGATCTACTATCTCAGATTCAAACCGCACAATATTTTCATTCACCAAATTCCAGAATCTGAAAATTTGGGTCACGGCTTATCGTTAAGAGGTGATGGTGGTGTGTCCTGAAGCCAGACAAGTTGAGAACCACCGATTTGGAAGCCAAGTTCAACTTATACATACAGAATAGATTTTGCATAAAATGAGAATCACGATTCTCTCACGATTTTCTTTTCCAGTATAAATATTTATTGCACTTATTAACTGCACATCAACTTCGTAACAGTTGAGACTGAACATAAAAACAATAAATAAACATAAAAACAACAAATGTCTCACGTTTTGTCGTTGCCGCAAAATGTTGTACTGCTTGAAATTCCGTCTCCACCGTTGCTCGACACTGCGTGTATAGAGCAGGTAGTGCAACAATAAAAAGCGTTTGTCTAGGGTGTTGATCGTTTTCCTAAATCCCTCGTTTTGCACAGTGTTGATGGAGCCATATCTTTGGTCAGGTGATAAGTGATAGCCTCCGTAATTTCTTTGTGCCTGCGGGAGTTCGACGGGTATAGGGAAGCGCTGTATAAGGTTCCCGTTATTGATGTTTGGGTGGTTGACCGGGACGGATTTTCTCCTGTCACTTTCTCGTCATCCCTGACGTGCTCTCCGTTGTTTTTCCTGCTAATTTTAGCAGCTAGCTTCTGTATCACGTGGTATAAGGCTCCGCCCTTGTCATTGGTTGAGCAGGAAGAGTGAGCGTTTGTTTTCATGCAGATTACGTCCCGGATCAAAATGCGGTACAATCGTCTTTTGTTTTTTTTTTTTGTTTTTTTTTAAATCGTTGTCATTTGGAAATGAGATCACACATAAGTATGAATTGAGATCGCGATTTTCTAACGATTAATCGTGCAGCCCTAATACAGAATATGGTCAAAATTTGGTCAGAAGCGTGTTTTTACTAGTGTCCGTATTGGCCACTAGTAAAAATGCCTAGAGCCAGCTTAGAACCCCATTAACCTAATGTGCATGTAGAGAGAACCCACACAGGCTCTTCTTCTGGTTTTTGTTTCCGTCTGTATTTTAATGCAGTGCTACTCATTCGGACTACATCCAGCAAACTTCGAGCTCCGCGGGCAGGAACAGCTGTGATATGCTATATGCAGCTGTGTTGTTGGGATTTAGGGAGTGCTAGATTTGCTTCTCATTCTATTTGATAGAACATTTGATCAGAGTAACCGTGGGAAGTCAAAATCACGATTGAGATTCAAATGTGAGTTGACGTGTGCAGTCTCATGGAGCATCATCCACTCAGCATAAATCACCACCCAGGACACAGTGAATATCTCAATGAAATCTTCTACGCACCCTGTGCTCCCACTTTGCAGCACTATCCAAATATTCCATCTATGCTGTTCCTACAACTGTACAACTCTTACGGTTTACGGCCCTGTCTGTAATAGCTGCTGCCCCCTCTCTTACTTTCTTCAACAGCACGTGTGTCACTGTCACAGTGCAAAAGTAATTATTGAAAATGTGAAATAGAACCAATAAACACAGAAAACAAATAACCACTCAAAGCTGTGTTTCTTACATGAACGCTGGCTGCTCGATTGGCAGGCTGCATGTCGGAGTTGTTGGTGATGTTGCGCAGCGTCCTAACAGCCGGGCTCCACCCTGACATGCTCTCTGGAACAGATACACCTGAAGAGGCGAGAGAAGTAGCATCTTCATTGACAGGATAACAAAACAGAAATCATACAATTTGATACATTTGTGCTCAAAGAAAAACATCATTAGAATGTTCTGGACATTTTTCACTTTTATTGGACAGTGCAGAGCTGAAGAGTAGACTGGAAAGAGAGTGTGTGTGTGTGTGTGTGTGTGTGTGTGTGCGTGTGTGAGAATGTACATCTAAACAACACTGAGTTTGGCTCTGCCGGCTGCTCTCCCAGCGCACTAAATCCTGTGAGCTCACTGTACTCACCTCAGCATCAGGGAATTTTCTCTGTTTTCAGACATATATGACTAACTTTTATTTATGCCGGGCTCACACTCTGCGATTTTTGGCCCATTTTGAGCCGATTTTTGAGTCGTGCGACCGTTTTGGCGATTGGCCCGATTTTGGCCTTCATCGTGCGTCGTGCATCGTGTAGTATACGTGGGGTAACGAGAAGCGATTAACACCTCGCGACCAGCTCCCGATCATCAATCGCTTGGTCGCGAGGGTGTCACCGCAGTTTCTCACACTGCGCACGCGCAAACACAAACGTCAGCGAAAAAGACGGCGCAGCACGGCAGTGTGTGATCTGGACACAAGCGATGGAGGCACTTGTAGAACTTTGGAAAGCTCATCCGAGCCTTTTCGATGTGGCCTCACAAAATTATCACGACCACAACAACCGTGAAAATAGTTGGATTTACATTGCTGCTCAATCACAGCTGCCTGATCATGTTTTTCATTAGCAATTTAGCAAAGTTGATGGTGGTGTGCGTGTCTGTGTGAGTGAAAGACAGAGAGGGAGAGCGAGCGACAGATTTTCTGTTATAACCTTCATGTTATGGACGCACAGTGTGAGCACTCAGGTCGCATCAGAGCATCGGGCCGTATAGTGTGAGACCTGCATCGTGACCTACGAACTTCTAACCCCTGCGAGTCAATCGTACAGTTTGAGCAGGAGCTGAATCGCGCCACTGAAAAAAAATCGCACAGTGTGAGCCCGGCATTAGAGAAATGCTCAATGACTGACCGCAGTTTTCTTGGCTAATTCCGACTTGCAATTTTTTTCCAAGGGTGACCTGCTGAATCTCCTAGTACTTGGATGGGAGACTGCCTGGGAATACCAGGTGCAGTAAGCTTGGGCTTTTTGTAGCTCAGGAGGTAAGATAGGTGTTAGATAGAAAGCGCTGAGATGGTAAAATCATAGAAAAGGTTCTTGGGTGAATGAGGCAAGTTGCGTGAGTATTTTGAGTGCTTGAGTAAAGCAGAAAAGTGATATATAAGAACCAGTCCATTTACAAACAAACAACTCAACTTTTCTTCAATGCAAAACATGATTTTCATAATAAAAGAAATTCTTACACTTTAAACTGCACTCATTTATAGGACCTATTCTCAGTGAAACAACTGAATATGCAGTGCTTTGAGCACCGTATACCTCTCTGCAAACAATTTCCTGCTAATGATTGGCAACAACTGTTCACAGAACACGCACTTTTCCCATCAACATGTGGCTGCCAGGAATCACTGACGGGTCCAGCATGAACGGAGTTTTAGGAATCGACTCCATAGCGGCTGCCACCAGCTTCTAACCACCACTGACTGACTTGTCAGGTTGATTTTACCAGGTCGTCACAAAGCAAATCTTTAGGCCCAAATCATTAATTGCTGCCTTGAGGAGACTGTTGTTGTGTTTTGGTGTTACATAAGTGAAACTGAATTAACCTGATTGATATGAGCCAGAGGTCTCTCACTTTACAGCTGTTTATGTTGCCAAAGGATATGAAGCTGCACAAATCCAAAGCTCTCTCTGTTGCGCACATGATGCATTATAGAGGCTTAACAGTGTTGCATTCATTTTTATTTCCACAAATACTTCCCATACTATCTGACATTTCTCAACACGCAGTGTGCAAGAGAATCTAACGCAGGCCTGAGCTGCAGACGAAGCTTTTAAAAACCTACCTTGCTGTGCGGAGTGAGCGATGGCGGCAGCAGCGGAGCGAGCCTCCGCAGGCACGGCGCCGCCACTACCGGGCACAGGAGGCACATTCGCACATAGGTTGATCAGCCCACTGCCTGTGGACGACACTGGGTCTTTGATGCCGGGCGGCCCGCTCCGACGCCTGGCTGTGCCGGTTGTAATAGGGGGAGCTGGGGTGACCACTTCAGCCGGCGTCCAGTTGAGGTTGGTGCCCTCCTTCTCTGTGGAGGAGTCGTCGTCAGAATCATCAAACATCCGTTCGCTGCGGCGCTCCGGTTTGCGTGGAGAGGTCGGGGAGACAGAATTCAGTCTTTTGGGTCCCGGTCGTCTGCGGGGGCTGGACTCCTCATCTGATGAGCCACCGCTGGACAGCCGGGATCGCTGGGGGCTGTAGCTTCCATCAGAATGACGGTTGTATGACTCTGCTTCACTCTCCTCCTCTTCCTCTGGCTCCACATATGTGAGTCTGGGGTGATAGAGAGCCTCCTCCTTCCTGGCTTTATCTTTAAATGGTGAACAGAGGGACAGTTATTACAGATAATCTGTCTGACAACGATTACTAGCAGAATTTATACATTATTAAAGCTGAATAAGGAAAGTGAACTGATACAGCCATACACTTTCTTTTTGCAACAAAAATAGTGAAAATGCCCGTTTCTCAGTAATTTAGTCCAAAACCAAAGATATTCAGTTGAACATACAATGTTAAACAGAAAAATACAGTTTGAAGAAGCTGATAATTAACAACTTGATAAAACGCATCGTTAGACTGCCTGCACTGATGTTACCTTTAACAGAATCTGTGATCCAGTCAGGGGTGACGATCTTGATGCCGGAGTGCTTCAGGGCACACTCGAATTTAGCCTGGAGACAAATATACACATGTATATGCAATCAAATACCATCTGTAGTGAAAATAAATAAGTGAACCTATGAAAAAGTCAGATATGACTTTGTGTCGAGAAGAAAGTAGCCGCTAACAGCATATCAGCACCGATGGCTGAAAGTTTAGACTCTGCTCCATGGAGCGCACACTCACCCCTTTAGGTTCCTTCAATACTAAATGAGTGACCTTCTTGTTTAGGTTAAGCTGGCATTCTCCTCCATAAAAGGTCATGTAAGCCCACAGAGCATTGAGATCATCAGGAAGCTGTGTGCAAACACAACAAACAAGCGTCACGTTTTTCAGAGTGCAATAACACCAAACATACACACCTGATAGTAAGCCCTCTCACACACACTCACACAC
Organism: Neolamprologus brichardi; assembly: GCF_056152115.1. Classification (NCBI taxonomy): domain Eukaryota; kingdom Metazoa; phylum Chordata; class Actinopteri; order Cichliformes; family Cichlidae; genus Neolamprologus; species Neolamprologus brichardi. The sequence continues at coordinate 3,087,626 of NC_142117.1, forward strand.
ACACACACACACACACTTACTCTGGGAAGACAAGCTGTGACACCAAAGAATATCTGCCCCGATTCTGGCGAGAAGCCAGTAACTCTGTGGCGTTCTTGGTTATGGAGAAAGTAAGAAAGGGAGAAGCCGCTCTTATTTGACAATTTGTTATTACCAATGTGGTTACATTGTTACATCTGTAGGAACAGACTGATGTTTATGACCATTAACTGATGCTCACATTGATGTGAACTGTTTCATAGGTCTAGTTATTACCCTTCAGCACCAATCAATGAATTAATATAGATTTATGTATTGGCAAACAGCAGTCTGAGCTGGTCTGGACAGTGGAAGGATACGGTAACAGGTCTCCACATCGGACTGACAGAATGACCCAGGATGGCTGAAAAACATGAGCAGAACTGTAAGTCAGAGGCCGACGGCGTGTCTGTAAGCTGCTGGTACAGATTCAACCAGAATGCATAAATGATGGCAGAGGAGTTAGAGCTGTCTCAAAAGTTATGTTGTTACAGAATCGAGTGAGAAACAGAAAAACTTGGAGTAGTGCGTATGTTGTAACACAACCCTTACCTTGACAACAGGAAGGTCAAAAACCTCTCTTGACTCGCCCACCTCAGGGTTGTCCCCATCCTCTGCAATGATGTGAGTGGCCAGAGCATTGTAGGACACCTCCTTAGCTTTTCCTGCTTTTAGCAGCTGCACCACCTGGAGTACGAGCAGTTACATCAATTTAACTAACTAACACAGACGCTGTGGGAGCCACAAGTTCAAAGTTATTTTGAACTAAATAGGTCAGAAGGATAAGTGTGGATAAATACAAATACTGATATTCTCAATAACCTGTAGATGCTCTGAGCACAGAGTTTCCAACAAAAGTCTTTTGTGATTTCTTTATCATCCACGTGAGAGTATCAGTGATTATGAAAGCTCAGTTGCTGAACCAGAGAGCTTTGATCTAGTGTTTCTCTGAAGGCAGGCTGCTGTTGTTGGCTTCCTCAGTGTCAGTCAGCAGTCTCAGCTCACTCTCAGTCAGGCAGGTGGAAACTCCTACATTTCTGACTGCAAAGAGACTAAGTGGACACTTGGTTTTACTGTAGCTCACCTTTGTTGCTTAGCAGAACAAGTACTACCAGCTAAGTCCAAGACCTTAAAGTCTATCCACACCAACTTTGGACAATGTCCACGTTGTGAAAACTGAAGACTAACAGTCATCATTCTTTGGAGGAGGAGCACAGAGTCTGAGAGACAACTTCAAACTGCCTTCACCCAGGCACAGATTCAGAGCAACCTCCAACATTTTAATGAGGAAATCTTATTGGCAAAGGAGCATTGTTTAAGCTGACGCTTGTGGCAACTATCTGGCAGCGTGAGCACTTATCTGAGAAGGCCCATCCCTGACAAACAAAATGACTAGTGGATTTCAAAGGCTGTAATGCTTCAATTACACTTTGCATCAAAGATTTGAGACATTTCATTTATATCGTGATGCCTATTTTTATCACTGGAACCATTTCCACACATTCTGATCAGGACACGATTCCTTAAGAGACAGCAGTGCCAGATCTGTTGCTGGTTTAGGGTGTAAATGTCAGCATATTATCGTGACTGTAAATATGTACAAAAATATAATTGTTCAATGCAATCTTCAAGACTAAACCGCCATTAAAGCCTCTTCTCACTGGCTGAAAATTGGCCTGTCACATCCCTTAACATGGACTGCATGAAGCACTAACAACTGATCATTTAAGAGATGAAAAAGATGAGAAGCCCTGTGCTCCACCCAAATCTAGTGTTAATAATAGCATGTTTGATAATAATATTACAATTATTACTTGTGTGCCTTAACAGACAAAGAGGGAGCTGGTTACTGTCATTTTTCAGTGACTGATATATTATTTTTCATCTCTCCCACCGTGCACGACTGCATTCTAAAGGAAGACACGGCACTGTCCATCACACCTCTCTGCTCTGAATAAGTGTACCTGAGCCGTTAACCGCAGCCAGACTAGAATGTGAGGTTTAGCTTGGAGCAATCCCAATAAGACATCAATCCATGAGAAGACTGTAAATGATAATTGTATTGTTTGTTCTCGGTGCAGACTCAAAGCGTCTGGATAGTGCCATTTGACAAGAAGGACAGCTCTTTACCACAGGTGTTCAGTACCAACGGGTGGAATTGCGGACACATGCGCAGTAACGGGCGAATAACTGAGCAAGATGCTGACAGTCATAGGTTGATGAAAAGTAACACAATACACCGGCAGTGCAGCGTTTCACTGCTTATCAGAAGTGCCAAGCAATATTACTGAGGCTAATCGTTTAGAAAAATAATGCTAACAAGCGGCAGCAGCCAGCCTTAGCCTCACAAACCGCAAGCTAGGCGCTAGCAGCTAACATGCAAAACTCGCAGCTAGTGCTAAAGGGCTGCGTGAAAGTGCAGTTTGAAGGAGCTTCTGCACAAATTATTCAGTGAGCGAGCGTCACTTGAAAGTCTCAAGCACCGTTACGTGGCCTGATAGAGGTTAGCTAAAGACAGCTCGAATACTTAGCTGCTACTTAGCTTTTCTTGCATCACCTGCTTTAGAGTCAATGACTTTAGCTAGTTAGCACAGGCTACCAACTTGGCTAAAGCTGCTAACGTCCAGAATCTCACCTTTTGGTCAATATCCCCAACCACGTAGAATTTGACATCTTTGAAAAGCTCATCGGAAACCTTGATCTCTTCTTCAGACATGACTGGCCATGAAGGTCACGGCACTGTATGATTCAAAAACAGCCAGAAGCTCAAAGTGGAAAGTGTCTGCGCTGCAGCAGCTGATTACAGAACACCGGACACACACTAGCGCCAAATCGCTTAGCGCGCCTTGGACTGCAGCATTATGTGCTTGCTGAGGGGGGTCTGTCGCAAATCAACACTTCTGTATTCAGTCGCTTTGTTTTTCATAACTCTCTAAACATTGCATCGCTAAATGTAGTTTATCGTAAATATTACTGGGGTAAAAGAACCCATATAACAGAATAACGGCGACGGGAATTTACAAATATGTTTTCAAATAGACACATAACCCCCTGTGACGTAAAGGTTATTGTTTTGATCTAAACGTGTAACCAGATTATCTCAAACAGACTGAGCTGGGTTCATTTGACTTTAGGACAAATGCTTCGAAAAACGACAAACAGACACACAAAAAAAGCCAGCGGTGGTGTATTAATCTAGAAGAGAACCAAAGAAAATCATTCATTTCATCCTATATTTAACACTGCCAACAGAATAATCTGTCATATCAAAAATATTGATACAAATATTATTAAATAAACACTGTTAGTGGAATTTGGGGGGATTAGCACATGGAAGACCAAGAACCAGTTGGGCGATGGCACTGTCAAATCCGAGAAATCTTTTAGGAAAGAATAACTCAACCTAAAAACAGAAAATTCAGCAAGCTTCAATGCTTTTAATCGAGGACAGACGTCCTGTTTCAGTAAGCAACATTAGTAAAATCAGAATATGTGACAGCTCCTTAAATATATGGCAGCCACATAAAAGTTTAATTTTTGTACTGGATATTTATTTATTTATGTTTTTGTTTTTTGCAGACTGTAACAAACATATCTATGATCCTATCTGTTATAGTGTTAGGCACTGTAAGATGTTCTAGTCCAATATACCCACCTCCACACACCCCAAGTCTTGCTCTTTGTGTCTTTTGAATTGTAGTTCAGCTAGACTGGTGGTATGGGCATGTGTGCGGAATCAGTCTACACACACATATAATGATATACCACTGCAGAGATGCCCAATGGCATGGAAGGTGATTGCTGTGTTTGGAAAAGATGGTTCTGCAGGAAACTTTGACAAAAAAATCTTTATGTTGGTTTGTCTAGTGTTTTGGCTATTATCGGTATTGCAGTGCTGACAGCGTTTTTTCCGAGTGGTGACACAGTTTAGGAGTAGAGCATCCACAGTCCAAGGATTAAATGGTCTGTCTTGACAAACAGTCCATATGTTTGAGCTTCATGCCAGAAAGGCTGAGTCAATTGCTGGCACAAAGCTCGCCACCTTGGAGGAGGTGGGCGGTGACAGAATGCTGGTAAGACTACTAGCAATCAAGGCTGACTCCCACCCCTCCATAACACGCTGGACAATCGGAATCCTTGAACCTTGCTGTCAGAGGGAATGTTACAGAAGGTCGTTTCTTCCTGCTGCTATCAGACTCTTTAATTTATCCACGTACAGTCCACCTTCACTCCCACACCTCACTGTACTCTGTCACTTTTGTACACCATGGTATGTATTTGCGTCCTTTTATATTTATATTTTAATTTTCTTGCCTTTTTTCAGTTTTTATTAGACAGGTACAGCGAAGACTTGACAGGAAAGTGGAGGAGAGGAAGACATGCGGCAAAGGGCCGTGGCCGGCTGCTCTCAGTCATACGGCATATGGTCACCTGCTCATCCCACTGAGCTAAACCGGTGTGTTAATATTATATATTATAATCTCTCATTACCCAGTTGATCCATGTCCCCATTTAAAAAGCGGAGTAATAAATCAGTCAGGCACAGCTCTGGGTATATGGTCAGCAATAGTCCTGATGAGCATTAATGGATCAGACATCGGTCGCAGGTACACGATACAAAAGAACAACGAAGCATAACACAAAACCATTACTTCCTGTTTGCATGCACTGTTCTTTGTATGACTGTTTACTTTTACTGGACTATGACTATGGCTGATGTTATAACAGTTGGGTTAACACATCCACTTTGTATTGTCTCTGTCCTGTCTTTGTTTATCGTACTGTTAGCATTGTATAGTTATCATTATAGTATTGTATAGTTAGTAATTAGTACCTTTTTATCCCTTAATTTTACTGAAATTTAGCATGTTATTTATTTGTAGTTCCTAGTATATCTTTTATATACTTATAAATGCACCATGGGGGGTTTGGGGTGAAACAGCATATACTGTGTTTACTGCTGTATTGACAATAAAGCTCTTGAATCTTGAATCGTTCTTGTAATAATTTGGAACAACAAAGCAGCTAGCAGTGGTTCTCTAAGGTAACACTACAAGAGTTTGATTCTTTAAGGGACCAAGGGATGTGATGACCGCTGGAGTTAATGACTGCTTGACTGATTTCTGCTGCTAAACTGCAGCATGAAGAGTGCATCCATCTCCTAACACCAGAAGGTATGGCCCTGTTTCTTTTTTAAAAATATAATTGTTATTGACATTTAGGAATCACTGTACAGTATCACGTGCATCAGCTTCAGTAATTAGATATCCATCTACATGTGTTTTTCTTTTTTTTTCAACAACAAAAACATCCACACAAAAGCAGAAAAAAAGAAAAAAAAAACCAAAACAAAAAACATAAACACTTAGGGAGTGAGATTTAATTACCAGTAATAGAAATAATATATTATCTAATGTTAACAAAGTCAGACTCTGGCCTCCGTGTTATTATGTAGTCCATCCATTTCTTCCAGTGTGATACACACAGGTCCGTCTGTTCACATCCGCTGTCATGTTCTCCATCCTGTAAATATCCATCCGTCCACATGGTCATAGTTGGGCTCTCACACGAACGCCATTTTTTGTGAGGGCTTTTTTGCCTGCCACCAATAAAATATTAAACAAATATTTATCGTTCTTTGTCCATCTTTCTGGCATGAGTCCAAAAAATAAAGTTTTACTTTCTAAATGTAAATAACGTCCAAATATCTCCTGTTACATGTATTCCCTTCCAATACGTTTTAATAACATGACAGTCCCAGAAATATGATAATGATTTGCATTTGTGTTTCCACAATTTCTCCAGCAAACAGGAGGGTTACCTTCATAGTGAGATTGTTGGTGTAATAAAATATTTTATCAGGCTTTTCCAACCAAATTCCCTCCAGCTCTGTGAGCTGCTACATTTCCATTGACATGTGCATATTGTTGTCCACTCTTCCTCCATTATAGCTATTCCTCCCTCCTTCCCATTTTGTTTTGATACATCGGGTCGAGTGATTTCCTGTTTTATAACCCATACAGGCCGAGATAATGTCTCTATCTTTATTTGAGCTCTATGTCCTTTCAAATAAGTCCAGCAGCTGTTTGCTTAATTCAGCCTTAGATTTTATCTTTTTGCTGACAAAATGCCTCATCTGTAGGTATCCATGAAAATCCTTTTTCTAATAAATATTTTTTCTTTAATCTTTTCAAAACTATGTAATCTACCTTCCTCCATTACCATACATAAAGCCGTTAATCCTCCAATCTTTGAAGCTAGTATCCAGCTATCTAGAATCTAGTGTCAGTCTGGTGCCATCTCTAGTGCAGGTAGACCATCCTCCTCAAATTCCCCCGAGTAGACGCCTCTCTCTGTTAGTGTCTTAGTGTAACAATCTAAATCCAAAATATTCTACAATACATGTGTGTACAGTAAAGGATAAAACCAATGTGTGGTGGTAACTATGAGGTAATTGTGTAAGAAAAAATAATGGGGGGACATGAGCCTTAAAAAATTCCAACAATACACATCAGTATGGAAGAGGATTAGGGCCACTGCTTCAACAGCATTGGTAAATGAACTGGTTCTTATAGCGCGTTTGTACTCTTCTGAGCTCTCGCTTAATTTCACAAATTAAAGACCAATCTGGCAATGTTGTTTCTGATCTAGTCTCTATCAGAGGCCGTCAGTAACCCCTAACCTTTCTTAACCTTTCTTAACCTTTCTCCTGTGCAATAGTCGGCCTCATCACTGATGGGGACAACAAGGAGTACAGAGGACTGAATCAAGGCTTTGTGGACTGGTGCCAGCTGAACTACCTCCAGATCAGCACCAGTAAAACCAAGGAGCTGGTGGTAGACTTCCACAGGCACAAACATCCTCCACTGCAACCACTGAACATCCAAGGTATGGACATCAAGGCTGTGGACAGCTACAGGTACCTTGGTGTTCATCTGAACAACAAACTGGACTGGACTCATAACTCAGACGCCCTCTACAGGAAAGGGCAGAGCAGGCTGTACCTGCTGTGGAGACTCAGGTCTTTTGCAGTGGAGGGCCCACTCCTGAAGACCTTCTATGACTCTGTGGTGGCCTCAGCTATCTTTTACGGTGTGGTCTGCTGGGGCGGCAGCATCTCTGCTGGGGACAGGAAGACAGTCTCTTCCTGTCCAGCAGAGGTGCTCCTATCTGTTCTATCTGTTATGATCAGAAGGGCCAGCTCTGTTCTAGGATGCCCTCTGGACCCAGTGGAGGTGGTGAGTGACAGGAGAATGGTGGCTAAGCTGTCATCCCTGTTGGACAACATCTCCCACCCCATGCAGGCTGCGGCACCCACGGTGTTGGACGGAGAGATTTCGCAGGTCTTTCCTCCCCACAGCCGTCTGACTCCACAACAAAGACTCCAACTGATCAAACACCTCCACACATGTGCAATAACACTAAGTGCAATACGCTTTTTCTGACAAAGTTGTATTTTTACTCAGTTGTATAAAGCATTTGTATTCTATTTTTATCCTATTGTATATTTTATTCTATTTATTCTCCTGTATATAGTATTTTATTTTATTCTATTCTGTACAGTTGGGTACAGTATTTTATTCTTATTGTATTCTAATTTTTGCTTCATAACTTTTGCACTGTCCACTTCCTGCTGTGACAAAACAAATTTCCCACGTGTGGGACTAATAAAGGTTATCTTATCTTATCTTATCTTATCTTATCTTATCTTATCTTAAACCATCAGCTAAGCCCATACCAATTCAAGTCTTCCTTCAAGTTTGATCAGGTTTAGATAGCATGGATAGTATGTCTTCGCTCGAGCTAGCGGCGGAGAACACAGGTCAGTGGATCAAAGAGCTCGAAGACTCATACGGTAACCTCTGAGAGGCTAGCTCCAAGCTGTCCACCAAAGTTGTTGACTTAGAAGGCTGCAACCATTGGAAAAACCTATGAATACCTGTCTTGATGCACGCTCAATCATCCAGGTAAGTAAATCCCCAAAAGCTGATTCTGTTCATCTGGACGTTTTCAGTGGGAGAAACGTTTCGTCACTCATCCAAGTGACTTCTTCAGTCTCAGCTGACAGCAGGTTTCCACCATCTTATAAACCTTGGGGACTACGAATACTCGGCTTAGCAAAATCCACTGAAATCTAGGGTGGCGATACACTCCCATCACCTCCAGAAATTGGCAAAGGTCACTGTACTTTAGTGTCAAAGCCGAAAGCGGAGGGGAGTTCTCAACTACCGGCCTGTAGATAATTTCTACTTAGTTAATTTATTAATTTTTATTATTATTTCTTAAGTTATTTTACTTGTTTTTAGTCATTTTTTAAATTAATTGATTTATTATTTATTTATTTTTCATGCATTCTTCTTTACTGAGCTGCTTATGCCAATAGAGTGTGCTGTTGGTCACTTTTCTTTGCAAGGTTTCTCCATATCTTTGAGTAATGCTCAATAGTGTGGATGCCCTCAGAGGGCATCCACACTATTGAGTTCCTGTTTCTCTTTATTCTTTATTATTCCTCTAGTTGCTTCCGTACGTTTTTTGCCGATTAACTACTCCCTCAGTTTTGAGCCGATTTTCTCCATTCAAACTTTTAAAAAATTCTGCTTTTTCTGCTAATGCCAGCTATGACTTTTGGTGCTCATAACTTCTATACTTTTTGAGATATTGAAATTTTTTTGCAATATTTTTTGCCCATTGCTGCCATATTATCAGTGGCGTCACTGATTTTCTTTGCTGAGCTGTGTTTTAGCTCAGTGAGATGAGCAGCCGTTCTCAGACTGGGAAGCCCGGGTTCAAATTCCGCTTATGGCAACATTTCTTTCAGTTACCAATTCAACTTTTTTAACTCTTTTCAGCAGAAATTCTGCTCATTCACCTCTTTTCAGCAGAATTTTAAATTTTTTCACCACTTTTCAGCACAAATCCCAGCTTTTTCAGCTGTTTTCAGCAAAAACCTCTTTTCAGCAGAATTCTGCTGATTGAACTCTTTTCAGCATGAATCTCAGCTGTTTTCAGAAAAAACTCTTTTCAGCAGAAATTCTTCTGATTCACCTCTTTTCTGCAAAGTTTTCAGCCTTTTCACCTCTTATCAGCACAATTCTCAGCAGCTTCTTCTCATTTCATCAGAATTGTCAGTCTCTCCACCTCTTCTTTGTGAGAATGAGTTTGGTTCAGTGAGATGAGTAGCTGCCTTGAGACCAGAAGAGCCAGGTTCAAATCCTGCTCAGGGCAACGCTTTTTTCAGCAGACATCTTCAGCGTTAAGGCATCCACACAGCATTTTCGCAGGAAATGCAAATTTTTCTAGTTCAGATTGTGTTTTGTGTTGTTGGAAAGCCACCCACAGAACTCATATCCACATAGGGTGTTATCCTATGTTCTGTTCTGGGCTTCTTTCCTTTCATTTTCACTTGTATGACAAACTCTGTTTTTGCATTCCTTCTTTATTTTAATCTTTATACAAGATTACCATCGTGTATGATCAGTGCCTTAGATTTGCCCAGCTGGAATGTTAAAGGATTAAATCATTCAAATCAATCGTTATTTTGCACAAATAAAGCAAGAAAATGCTTCCGTTGCCTTTTAACATGAAACTCATATCAGAGGTCATTTACAGCTTTGTAGTTCCATTCATGTTTTGAGGCCAAGGCTGGAGGAGTATCTGTTCTCATCAGCAACAAGGTTTCAGATCAGTACGGTTGTTTTGTTATTGTTTCAGTGAGATTATATAACATACAGATGGTTTTAGTTAATGTATACGCTCCTAACAGTGATGATCACAAGTTTTTCGAACACCTTTTTTTCCAGTTTACTGGCCCTGGAGGCTGATTGACACTGCTCCAACCAAGACCACCTGTATCAGCAGATAGGGAAGAAAGAGAACGGTACAAACATGGCCTACAGCCCTAAGATGACACCACAGATAGCACTGAAGTGTAACACAATAATGGCAGTTATGTTAAAAGCCCAGACAGGAGAGAGATAAGCCTGATGTATTAGCAGAAAGACACAGTACACTGTGTTTTGTAAATGTTACATAGGACACTCCGACAAAGAACAGAGGCAAACACAAACTAATATACACACACAAAGAAACAAGGAAATGGCGCACAGGAGGGAGACACAGCTGATTCTAACTAGACGAGACTGGGAGGAGGTGAACCATTACCATTAAAAAAAGGGGGCGGACTTATTGTACCCCAAAAGGGACAAAATTATTACAAAAATTCAAAATGACAAAAACAAATTTTGAAGAACCAAGTGGGCCCATAAAAGAGGTCAACTTAACAAAACATAACTCAGCAAACTGACCTGCACAAATGAGAGGAAAGCGGAAAAAACCCCATTGTATACACCAAAGGTGAAAACCACAGAGATGATAGTTAACCATAATTCAAGGAGAACCCCATTCCCCCCTGCATGGTCACAACAGATGGTTTATTGGCTTCTGCATTTAAACCAGCTCCACCCTCAGCCTCCTCTTTCAAACTTTGGAGCATGTTATTTTGCAGTGTCGGAAGTGTAAGGTAGAGAGGAGACAACTGGTCCGAAGTCTCAGTAACATTAACATGAAATTGGATCTTATTAAGTTATTGCAAAAGGAGTCGGGGAATAAAAGTTATTGTTTGGAAGTATATAAAGTAGGGTTTTTTGTTTGTTTGTTTTTTGAGCGTGGTTCTTGTCCACACTCCATACCAGTGGTGGCAGTAATGCACCATGCAGTTGTTTGCCAACCACCAATAATACTTACAAGAAGAAGAAGAAGCCTCCTCTTTTGGCAGTTGGCATTGGCTGTATCCCAATTCAGGGTCTGCAGCCTTAAAGTACGCAGCCTCAACGATCCTCAAGGGCCGCGTACTTAAAGACCGCTAAGGCCGGAAGTGCGAGGCTTGTGAAATGGGACGGTCTAGCCTCCGTTGCGCTGCCCAGGTTGCCTAGCAACCATGATACTAACAGCTGGAAACGTTTCATACAGCTTTGTTTGACAGAAATGAAGGAGAAAATCTTTTGTTCATTTGTTTGTTTCTACATGAGCTTTGATCATTCTCTGATTAAGCTCAGCTATTGAACGGCGTATATTTTAAAGTAAAGGCTTTAAAACCAAGTTAGTACAAACGTCACTAATGTCACATGACTTTGCCGACATGTGGCCAACAGTAATGTTTTAATGTTCTTCGTTATTAAATATTTGCACATAAATAAGTGACATAATATTCAGTACTTACTTAAAGTTTACTCTTCGGGCGCCCCTCATCCGCTGTTTTTTTCAGCAAAATTATCCACACCCACCGCCGCGCTATGCATTCTGGGATATGTTGGGCCACGAAGTCTACACCGCCACGTCCTTAAAATTCAGGGAAATGTAGGACGCATTTGAGGGCCGCATTTCGAGCAGCCTTAGAATTGGGACAGCCTTCGTCGCATCGCTTTGACGTAATCGACCTTTAAGGCTGCAGACCCTGAATTGGGATACAGCCATTAACTGGTGTGTGACTGGACTGGAATGGCAACACAGGTAGAAGACATTGATGACATGGATTTAGGAGAGTGGACGCCGGTTCATAGTGGGAAAGGGGCAAGGAGAGGGAGAAGAGGAAGAGAGGATGAAAGTATGGTAGGAACTGAGGGCAGCAAACAAAGTTTGGAAAAGAACAGTTTGGATGACAGGAGTGTAATTCGGAAAAGGATTGCCAGAGAAGAGTTTAAAATAATATTGAAAATTAGGTCGGAGGATGAAGGGGTGCAACTTAGCCCAATAGTTTTGTCAAGAGAGCTGAAAAAGATGTTTGGAGAGGTAACGGTAGCTAGAGTAGAGATGAAAATTTGTTGATAACCGTTAATACGGAAGAACAGAAAAATAAAGTGTTAAATATTGAGAGCATCTGCAGAAAGACAGTGAGAGAGAGAGAGTAAGGTACTGGGGGAGTTTAAAGTGGTGCGAGGAGTAATCACAGGCATTACAATAGAGGAAAAAAATAGACGCAGTATTTCTGGCAGTGAGGTCAGCAGGATCAAAAGACTGATGAGGACGGGGAAAGAGTTGACAGTGTGACTGTGATGCTGGAATTCCAAGAACCAGTACTTCCTGGGAGAGTTAAGATGGGTGCATAGTTTTCCAGTAAGGCCGTATATCCCCTCTCCCCTCAGGTGGGCACATCAGTGGTGTGCAAGGGGAAACAGAGGTGCCCAAAGTGTGGGGGTGAACACGGGTATGATGAATGTGACAGTGTACAGGATAAATGTTGTAACTGTGATGGGCAACACAGGGTGACATACGGGGGATGGAAGTTTGGAAGTCCAGCTGTGGAAATAGAGCAAGTTAAAGCAGTACGAAACATAAGTTATGCAGAAGCTGTCAAAAAAAGTGAACAAGGCAAAAGATGGGAAAGGACCGGTTTGAACCCATGGATGGATATGAAATGTCTTACATATAAGACTGCATTACTTCTCGCTTTGGCTTCGGCAAAGCGAGTGGGTGACCTTCATGCGCTGTCTGTGCATCCCTCCTGCACACAGTTCTCTCCTGATGGCCACAAGGTCGTATTGCGTCCAAATGCTGCCTATTTTCCCAAGATCATGTCTGCACCTTATAGCTCAATGGAGTTTGAGTTGCTGAGCTTTTGCGCCCCTCCTTTTGCATCTGAGGAGCAGAGGAGGATGCATTCTCTTTGTCCAGTGCGTGTGCTACGCACCTACATTGAGCGCACTCAGAATGTGCGTTTATGTGACCAGCTGTTTGTCTGCTTCGCTAATCCAAATAGAGATAGAGCTCTGTCCAAGCAGAGGCTGTCCCAATGGATTATAGAAGCTATCTCACTGGCATACGGCACCACAGGTCTTGCTTTGCCCCACGGGGTGAGAGCTCATTCCACCAGGGGGATGGCAACCTCATGGGCTCTTTTTAAAGGGGTGCCTGTAGCTGATATTTGTGCAGCAGCTAGTTGGGCATCACCACCCCTTCGGTGGCCCATGCTGTCCTTTCTACTGGGTCTACCACTCACTAAGGATGTGGTGGTCCGATTCCGGTTCGGTGGCTGCTCTGCGGGGCCTGTATATATGTCCCATACTTATGTGTTGTACCGAGTGAATCGACTGAAAGGGAACGAATAGTTATGTCTATAACTTCTGTTCCCTGAAGGAGAGGAACGAGGTACAACACAAGATGGCCCCACTGAGCAGTTTGGCTCGGTGAAGAGCGGCTATCGAACTGAGGGATGACTGTGATGACAGCGGCTATATGTGCAGGCGGGGCCGTGCGCGTGTAATCACACGTCATCTTCCTTAAAGGCGTGAATAAAGGTTTCTTCAGCCAGGACACGCGAGGGCGTGATATCCCGTATTATGTGTTGTACCTCGTTCCTCTCCTTCAGGGAACAGAAGTTATAGACATAACTATTCGTTCTAACAATATACTTTTCATGTTTGTACAATATAAATATTATATTGCACGAACATGAAAAGTATATTGTTAGCACAATAAACTTTTCATGTTCTAACGTGATATAACTCTATTTTTCTTTTGCCTGGGTGGCAGCTCTACGCTTACGTACTCGGATGAGCTTGCCTCATCCTACAAGTTGTGCCTCCATCTCCTGTGTCCAGATCACACGCCGCACTGCCGTGCTGCTCCACCTTTTCTTTCATTTCTGTGTTTGTGCGTGCGCAGTGTGAGAGGCTGCGTTGAGGGGCAACAGGATTTCAAACACGTTTAATTATCATGCGACCACACGATTGATGATTGGGAGCTGGTCGTGAGGTGGTAACTGCTTTTCGTTACCCCATGTATACGACACGATGCACACACGATTAAGGGTGATCCCCAAAACGTTGCGCGACTGAAAAATCGGCTCAAAATGGGCCAAAAATCCCACAGTGTAAGGGCAGCTTTTGGAGGCTAGCTCCAAACAAACATCTGCAGCTTGGCAGTGTATACAGCACTATAATGACCAGACCTAATTCTTTTGAAAACCATACATCTTTCCACAGGTCTCCACTTCATCAGACATCACCTAGACTCAGAGCTGGATGAGGCCAGCACAAACAGCAGCCTATTCGACGAAGATGATGGATCCATGGGGTCAGGAAAGCCAGGAGCAGGGGAGCTGGAGAGGTACCTTTCATGTCCATTCACTGGAGGTGTGGAGCTATTGCATGCCGTTCCTCACATCAGCTGTTGATCAAAATCAATACAGCTCTTCCTGCATCTGGAGCTTGTGAAGGACTTCTCAGTCATGCAGGACTCCTGTTCACTGCTGAACAGTTACAGCTTCACAGAAAGAACCTTGAGAGCAAACTGCTGCAGAAGCTGAACCATCACCTCACTGAGTGAAGAAACGGCACATTTTTGCTAAATATGCAGAAATAGATGCACACACATACAACTTATTGTAAACTGAGCTGTGTATGAACATATGATGAAGATGCCTCTTTCTGTTTTCTCTGAGGCTGCTGTGCCATTTGGAGCAAACATGAATATAAAGTTTACAGCATAGCTTGTCACTGGAAATTGTTTATATATTTATATTATTTACTGCAGGTTTTGGTGAAAAAAAGCTTTATGTTGTGAAAAACTGAAATCTGGAAATTAGGATTGTTGTGCCTTATTTTGTTGATGTTTTTACATATATTCCTTTTCAAAATACTAAAATTTGTATATTTATTTCTTTTTGTTTTTCTGATAACATTTATTTAAAAAATAAATCGGACATTTCAAACAGTTACTCGCTACTTGAGTAGTCTTTTCACCAAGTACTTTTTTACTCTTACTCAAGTAACTTTGTTGACGACTACTTTTCACTTTTACTTGAGTAATAATATTTTAAAGTAATGCTACTCTTACTTGAGTACAATTTTTGGATACTCGACCCACCTCTGACACTAGTGTTTAAGGTAATGCCATCCAGGCTAAGTACAAATAAGCTGTTTTATCTGAATTGAGAAGCAGGAAAGTAGAGGTCATATCTGGGTCTGTAAGACATTCTTCCGATTTAACAACTTGGTGTGTATTATCTGGGTTCATGGATAGAAAAAGCCAGGGATCATCTGCATAGCAGTGAAAATATATGCTACGCTTTCAAATGATCCTGACTAGAGCAGAGGTTCCCAAAGTGTGGGGCCAGCCACCTAGGGGGGTGCAGAGCCATTGCAGGAGGGGGGGCGCAGTATAAAAAGAAAAACAAAAATAGATCGCTTGGACACTGCTAGCATAACAGACAGGTTTTTGGGGCTCCCACAGAAACGCAAAGCAGGAGATGAAGCATCGCTGAATATGTTTCCAAACCAACTTCATTCTAAGCCAAAGACAAGAAAATATAATGAAGCAAATCTTCCCTTTGGTTTCACCTGCACAAGTGCCGAGGTAGGTCTCCCTGCAGGATTGGTTTTCGCTGCGTCGGGAGCAGCGCTGGGCTGTTTAAATCACAGACAAACAGGATCCCACAGCTGTTTATGTTTTTAAACCCATTTTGCACAGAGAGCGTTTTTTGAAAAATGTATTGATAGCAATGTTGAACATTATTACACAGGAAAAAAACAACTACATGTAAAATAATCACACCGTGACGCCTCTGCCTTTGTAAATGGAGGGACAGTAACTGCGTGTAAAACCTGCAGATAGTCAGATTAACAGTGTTTTGTCTCTATCATTCTGCAATTCATCTCATGTAAACAATAACGTGGCCACAGCGTGACGTGAAAAAAGCACATACCTTTGACGTTGCGTGACGAACTCTGTATTCCTCGTCCACACATAAACACAAAAAATGAGTTTTAAAAAATCTCTGTTTTTGGTGAATCGAAATGCCGTTTACGTGGACGAAACAGCTGCGTTTTCAAAAATACCTGTGTGGGTGTTAACGCAGTGTGAAAGAGTTAGTAGTTTATTTTATTACTACCTGTAATTTATTGCAGATTACTTGTATTTGCTTAATTGTTTACTAAATGTTTGAGGTGTGAAATAAACCGCAATGGAGCAAAATATGTGTGTGTGTGTGGTTGGAGGATGTGTTTTTCGTAAAACAAAGGGGGCCCTAGCAAAAAACGTTCGGGAATCTCTGGACTACAGGAAGAGTGTATAATGTAAACAGAATTGGTCCTTACGTGGAATGCTGTGGAACTCCATAATTAACCTTAGTGTGTGTATAGGACTCCTCATTTACATGGACAATTTGGAGTCAATTAGACGTTTTCCTCCAGCGAAAACATGAAAACCACTGCTGTCAAAAAAAAAAAAAAGGCTCATCTCGCATCTGCCAAAAAACATTGTGATGATTCCTGAGACTTTTAGGAAAATATTCTGTGGACTGTGGATAAAAGTGTAACTTTTTGGAAGGTTTAACTCAATTCAGTTCAATTCTAATATAGTGCCAAATCCCAACAACAGTTGCCTCAAGGCGCTTTACATTCCAAGGTAAAGACTGCAAAATAATACAAAGAAAACCAAGAAGATCCAACCATGATATGACCTCCTATAAACAAGTGTTTTAGTGACAGTGGGATGGAAAAACTGTCTTTTAACAGGAAGAAACATCCAGCTAGGACAATGTTCCGAAACACACCAGCAAGTCCACCTCTGAATGACTCCAACATCCAAAATGAAGCACAGACTGACATGCTCTTGCATAACCTTTAACAGGAAGTCATGCTTGAAAGCAATTACTTTTTCAAATAGGGCCAACTAGCTTATTTGCTTTTGTGTAATATAATATGGAAGAAAAATTTAAAAAAGGAATCAACGAGGGGGCAAATAAATTATCACCATACTGTAATACCTTTAGTCCAACAGCTGCAGCTCTGGCTAGATTGTAACCAGACCCTGGCTGTTTTCCTAAATGTGCTTTAAACTGGGAGTCCCAGGAGTTTGTGACATTTGTGTCTAAGAGTGCAGTTTAGTAGCATCTAATTCTGTAGTATCGAATTTAATCTGATATGTTCCCAGTTTAAATCTAGGTGTAAAATTATTATTAAGAGTGTAGAGGTTGTTGATGACGATATGGGAACCTAAGTGCCAGATTTTTTTATTTTCTAATATTTTAATAATAAAATCACAAATTCTTGGCCAAATCTTAGACAGAAGTGTGATTTGTAAGTCCTTCATCATTAGGATAATATTTCAGGCTCTTCATCATAATAAAAAGCCATAACGATTGCTGTGAAGTTAATGACCTAAAACTGAATATGAGATATATATGTTTCATTCCTCTTTGCAAATTTTCTCCCTCAAGCATTTGTAACAACTTGCATGTTTTGTTGTATGCCATTCTGGTGATCATATGATTTAAAAGTGGGTACACGGAGGACCATGTCAGTCAGGCAGCTGACATGTTGAGAAGTGGGCCTGTGCTCTGTCACAACCACCATTCGAACCCTTGTGCTTTCCTACTGAAGGATGTGTAATTCTGATTTTCCACGATGTCATTCCGTCTTCAGTTTGCTCCTCTGGTGATCAGCTACTTCATTCATTAGTAGGTGCCCAGGCAGCTGTCAAGCACAAACGCTCAAGTAGTTCAATTGGTTTGCAGACACACATGCTGCATGGTTGATCGTGGATGCATCAGTGCTAAGAGACCTTGACAAACTGAGTCACAACCAATTCAGGGCAATAATTAGAGGCAGCTACATTAATGATGTAGAATGTTGCCTTTTGACCTTGCTGCTACAAAATGTAGACATTACTTTAGACACACCGCCTGTCATTACACGATGCTGGTTTCAGGTTTTACTCACACATGTCACCTTCAGTTCTGATCAAAGTGAAACACAGCAGCGGGAACAGTGACTGGATGAGCCGTTTGACAGCTGCATTATTGCTTATCACCTGATGGTCACATACAGTCAAGCCCAGAGTTACTCTGGCAAATTTTATCTTAAAGTTACTTTTATTCAACCAGCAAGTTTTATTTGTTTTTTTATACAGGAAATCAGGCATCTTCCAAAAGATAATAAGACAAGAGGCATCATTGTGTGAATTTCTTTTAGCTTTTATTTACATTTGAGCAAAAAGTATCATGTCCAAAATTATTTATATTCTCAGTAATTCAATTCAATTTCTTTATTGTCCCACAAGGGGAAATTAGTTTAGCAGCAGGATAAAAATAAACAGAACAATAAAATAATAATAACAATAATAATGATGGAAAGTTCAAGGACAATTATTTGCCATTAAGGAGACAAGACGCAGTAGTAGTGATGGGTCGTTCGCAAACGAAACGGCTCTTAGAGCCGGCTCTTCTTTCTCTCACCCTCTCTCTCGCCCTTTTTCCCGCTAAACTCCGCACGCGCGGCCTGTACTTTGCGCTGGGCAGAGGGGGGAGGGGCGTTAGTTACACTCGCAGTAGCACAGGAACAGAGCCAGAGAGAAAGAGAGCGAGGGACAACAACGTCACATTAGAAAGGTATAGTAATCATCCACTATTTTCAGTTGCAGATGATAAAGGATTCAGAAATCATGCAGGCCCATATGACAGAGAATGTGCATCTTCTTTTTGTTTTAATATTTTAATTTATATTTAATTGTGTTGTGGTTTGCAGTGTTTTGTGTTGTTTCACGTTAAATTTGTTTAAAAGGAAAAAGCTGAAAATTTAAATAGTTAAAAGTTTAAAATGTAAATAGTTGTTTTTTGTATTATATGATTTATTTATTACATTTTATGTGGAGTGAATAAATAAAGTATATTTATGGTGGCCCTTAGAGACAAAGCACGTACAAACTCCAAAACACGTAAAAACTCAGAAGCACGTAAAAACTAAGAAGCACGTAAAAACTAAGAAGCACGTAAAAACTCAAAACACGTACAAAAGACAACAGAAGTGCTCCAGGATGCTGGGCGCAGTGTTGAGCTTTTGTTTCCTAGTGGCTACACAAGCCAGGAAGTATCAATGACCGGATTTGGTGTGTGGTAGTAAATGAACCTTTTTTTTTTTTTAATTATTTGAATAAATATGAGTGCTTGTCTATAAATACACAAACAATACACACATGCTTTCAATTGTGTAATTTAAGTGATCTGGGTAGCTGTTTTGGAAGTTCAGTAAACGCTAGAAATGTGTTTTGGAGTTTGTACGTGTTTTGTCTCTAGGGGCCACCGCATATATTTATATATAAACATATATAAATAAAACCACTTTTTATTACATTAGTAATTCCTTTTGTGCATAATTTTATATTATTGTTAATAATAAATTAATTAAAGCAACAAAACAACCTGAAGAGCCGGTTCGGAGCCGAAAGAGCCGGAAATCCCATCACTACGCAGTAGGGATAAAAGAGACCTGGAGTCTTTTAGTCCTCAGAGGTACTCTAAAATGGCGGCCGGAAGGCAACAACTCAAACTCACTGTGAAGTGGACGGTTCACACAGTTAATAATAGAATGAGTCTTTCTAAGCACATTTCTATTGTAAATGGCCAAAAGTCCATCTTGCCAGCGCCCTGAAATTTTGCTAGCAGTTTTTACCAGAAGTCCCAACCGATTCTTATTCTTCACCAAACCAGGCAGCGATACAAAAAGACGTCGCAGATTCGATAAAACGTCTATAAAACAAAGACAACATCTCAGATGAGACATTAAAAGATCTCATTTTCCTTAAAAAGAAAAGTCTTTGTTGAACTTTTTTAGTAGTGGCATCAGCATGAGCAAAACACAGTTTATGGTCGAGGACCACAGCTAGATATTTATAACTCTCAACGATCCGGCAGTTTGAATGATAGTGGGTGATGAGCTATAAGAGGACTTCCTAAAATCTATAATCATGTCTTTAGTTTTTGACACATTAAGTGAAAGGAAGGACTCATCACACCAATTCACAAAATCATCTACAACCTGTCCATGGCCTGACTCGTCCCCCACTAAAGACTGACGATCACTGTGTCGTCAGCAAACTTCAGGATGTGTCTGTTCGTGAAACTGCTGCGACACTCATTTGTGTAATCAATAGAAATGCAAAAATTCTCTTTTTTGCAGGCTTTTGACTAAATCTTCTCAGTGCTCTCGTGTCACACTGCTGCTGATCCAGCTGTACTGTCTCCCCATTGAATTCATGAATAGTACAGGGCACTTCACTGTAATTTAGAGAAGAGTATGGCCATTGTGATGGCTGGAGGTTGCATGAGATGATCAAGATCACTTCTCTCAACTCCATCATTCCTCACTGAGAATTTCTTTTCCTAACCAACAGCTGTCTCCATCTAGAATAAATCAGAAACACAAATCCACTCAAGAGCGGTTAATGACCTCCTGTCTCTTTTAAGCTTAATGACAAACTTACACAAAAATAATCCACCAGATGGCGTTTCAACACATCTCTGTGAAAGGACTTCAATCATTTTCAAGAGGGAGTAGACACAGATATAAGCTATTTTCCAAATGCCTCCCCAACCTTATTCTGGGTAAGCTGTTTTAATGGGCAGGATCATTTTATGCTCAGAAAAACACAGAATTTAAAAATATTTTGCAAGAGAAAATAAAATCACTAGAAATAATCTATGCAACCTGAACTTATTCTAAGTGATTTAGGAAAATGAGCTAATGGCACAATTTCTTCTACAGCACCTGAGACATGACAAATTTGAATACAATAATAAATCTCGTAAATATCTGACAAACATGCAAAACAAAGAAAAAACTACATCCCAATAATCAAGGACTCAGCAGGGAAGCCTTTGCCTAATTCTACATATATATACATATATATAGTATTGTATTTTGTATATGTAGAAGTGATATGTAGTTTTAAATGAACTTAAATGCCTCTTAAAAGATAAGAGATATTCAAAGATATTGATCAGTACTACATTTCTTCCTAAAATAACACAAGCTAGGATGTTAGATAAACAATCTTTCTAGAACAACTATTTTGCACTCTTAATCAAACGTCAAATAACCATGTTAAACTGGTTAAATAAATTGGTTCTTATATAGTGATTTTCTACCCTACCTGAGCACTCAAAGTGCCTCATCCACACCGATTCATAAAAGCACTGTTTTGCCCTCCAAGGTATGGAGGCCTATCTCCCCCCTGCCAGTGGCAGACGCCCTCAGACATCGGTGCGTTGGTGGTTCTTTGTGTCCGGGGATGGGCGTCCAGGTACACACAGGCTCACTCCTTGGTGGCTGCTTGTCGGGGCCTGGAGCCTGGGGCTCGCTCGGGCCACTTCGGGGGTGGGGTGCCCTCGGCCTCTCGGTCACTCTGGCACAGCTGGCTGCCGCCGGAGCTCACAGACACGTCACTGCAACCCCCCCTGGCTTCTGCTCCGCGGCTGCTGAGTGACCCCTCATCTGGGACTCTCCTCAGCTCTTTCTGGGACAGTGGCACGGCTGCCCCTCTGTTGGTCTTCTTGGTCTCTTGTGTTCTGGGGGCCTCTGGATGTCTGGAGTCTTGATCTCCTCCATACCTGCTTCATGCCCTGGTGGACGGGGCTGTGGCCCCCCCACACCCTCTAGCAGATCATTACATGAAGGAACCTTTTAAATACAAGCGCGTCCATGCTCACAGGTGTACACACGGGTGCTCACACACACAAACTACACCCTTTTTGGCTCCTACCTCAAAGCACACTGTGCTGTCGATCTTACGTGCTGCACAATAATGTTTAATATTTAGTATTTACTGTTATATTCACATACCTTCATATTCATAACCTCCTTCTAAACGTCAGTAAGACAAAGGAGTTGATAGTGGACTTCAGCACTAAGCAGGAGAGGAACTACCAGACCCCCGTCATCAACGAGTGCCCAGTGGAGAGAGTGGACAGCTTCAAATACCTCAGAGTTCACATCACGCAGGACCTGTCATGGTCCTGTCACATCAACACCGTGGTGAAAAAGGCCCGTCAGCGTCTCTACCACCTCAGACGCTTGAGAGACTTCCGACTGCCCCCCAAGGTGCTCAGGAACTTTTACTCCTGCGCCATAGAGAGCATCCTGACGGGAAACATCTTAACCTGGTTCGGGAACAGCACCATGCAGGACAGACGAGCTCTACAGAGGGTTGTGCGTTCAGCTGAGCGCACCATCCGCTCAGAGCTCCCTGACCTGCACTCAATCTACAGCAGGCGGTGCTGGACCAAGGCCAGGAAGATCGTGAAGGACCTCAGCCACCCCAACAACGGACTGTTCTCTCTGCTGAGGTCAGGAAAGCGATTCCGCTCCCTGAAGACCAACACAGAGAGACTGAGGAGGAGCTTCTTCCCACAGACGATACAGTCTCTCAATCACACCACCACACAGTACTGACCCACACATATAGTTCTTACACACACACTGGACATTCTGGACATTGTTTTCACTTCATCACTTTAAGCATATTTGCACAACACTGGACATTATATTCATTATATTATATTCATTATATTATACTCATTTCCAGTTAACATTTGTACAGCTGCTGGTATTTTGTGTATATATATTTATATTTCTCATACATTCTTATATATGTTATATATGTCTATACTGTGTATTTTGTTGTACAGTTATCTTATTTTCAACTTTAATTTATATATTTTATCTTATTCTTTCCCAGTTAAATTACCCTTCATTCTAATTTGTGTTGTACAGTTTATCTCATTCTTAACTTAATTTTTTATATTTTATTTTATTTTATTCCTTCCTGGTTAAATTTACCCCTTTTTTATTTTCATATTTATTTATTTATTTCCTATCTTATTCATAGCCTTTTTTTTTTCACGAGCAGTTGTCCAAGCATTTCACTGCATATCGTACTGTGTATGACTGTGTATGTGACAAATAAAATTTGATTTGATTTGATTTGATTTGACATAGATCATCATGATGTTTATTATGTTGCTCTTTTTTTTTTCTTCTGCTTGTTTTCTTTTTTCTTTCTCAACAGGTGATCCAGGTGATTGATAGATGTGTTTTTGTCTGCTTATTTTGTTGTTTTTTTGCCCTTTATCCCCCGTCCCTCTTCCCCGCTGTTCTTTCCCTCTTTCTTTCTCCCCTTTCTTTTCCCCAGTCAAATCTGTCCCGTATTTAGCAAGTGAAAATAAAATAAAATAATTTAAAATAAATAAATAAAAGCACTGTTTACCTGTGGTTTCTTTCCTGACCCTAACATTGAAGGTTATAGATTTGTTTTCAGAAGTCTTCACCTATTCAATAAACTGGTCAAAATTGACCAGTTTACCAGTTTGTATGAATGGGGGGGGGGGGGGGGGGGGGGGGGGGTTCAAAAGGACAGCTCTGCTGCTTAAACCAACTGAAAATTATTAAAACCTTTGGGTCAAACTCTCCATATCACTCTGTAGAAGGCTAGGCAATTATCGTGTATCTTTTCTCAGTATTTCCAACCACTTCCTGGTTTCAAACCATTAATTTACCATTTGGAAAATTTTATTGAAAAAATAAAATTCTCCTCATAAAACTTCAAATTTCCAAAAACCCAAATCTCAAGGAAGTCTAGAAACACCAAACATCATCTAGCCAATCAACTAACTGACTAACTAAACAGCCTTATTAAATGGTTGAGTAACACTCAGTCTGACTCATTCTGGTTGCAAACTGAATAAGTACTATGCCAAGACATACTCTTTTCAGACCTCCCATTTATCAGTCAGATGATTGAGAAACACTGCTCTTTTCACAGCATATCTGTAACATCAGCTCTCGTCAGCATGTTGGAAAACATGACAGATTACCAACTCGACAGCTTCCCTGTCTTCACTCCCAAATTTGGAACGACGCGGACTTCACAATCTTTAATAAAACATAAGACTTCACATCTTGGAAAATCAAAGGAGTTGCACATCTTCTACATGTTATTCAAAATAAAAATTGTATTATTTTTCATAATATAATCCTGATTTTCGGCATGGATGCTTCACAATTTTGTCCTGTTTCTGGGTCTCCGGATAACAGTTCATTGGAATTTTGTGAGTGTTATTATAATTTAAGTTTAACCAGTTCAGTACTAACTGGTTAAACTTAAATTATAATAATAGTTCGTTCTTACTATGTCTCTGAGCTTGCTTACAATGAGTTTAGTTTGTTGTTTATTAGGTTCCCCTTGTGTCTTTGTCCCTCTCTGGCAGCAGACGGACATCAAACTTGTGACTCTCCGCTCCAAAGGCGTCTGGTCTCACCACTACCCCATCCAGCTGCTTTACCGATGGAATCTTTGATACCCAACATCCACATTGACGGCGAAACCACTAGTAGTTCCAACATTTGAAAGAAGGGACTGCTCTCACAGCTGGAGATTGACGAGGTACAACACGAATGCTACCGGCAAGGGGGAGCAAGGATGCCAGGTCAGGGGGGAGATATCATCACCCCCACCCGAGATTGGGTACCAAGCCCCAAGTGCGACAGAAGAAGGATCGTTGAGTGCGAGAGGAACTGACCTGAAAGATAGGATCATGGCCAAGCTTGAAACCTGAATCCCCTGTAGCCGGTTACCAAGACTACGTGAAGTACCCTCAGAAGGTCTGCTAGAGGACGTTAATGCAGCACTACGGACGATACCTACAGCCACCATTACCGAGACTAACAAGCTAATCTACACCATGGCAGCAGTGATCAGTGAGATGCTTGGCTATAGGTTGAACAGCCACAAGGAGCAGTACCCTCCATGGAGAAGGAGGCTAGAGGCTAAGATCAAGGTAGCACGGCGGGAGGTTAGCCAACTTTTGGAGCTGCAGAAAGGTGCAACAAAGAAGGTGCCTAAGAAGTATAGCAAGCTGTCCATACCTGAGGCCTTGGAAACTGCCAACGACTCACAGCCTTGGCCAGCCGCTTGAAGAGGTACACCAGAGAGATCGAAGGCAGGAGAATAAACCAGCTGTTCTCCACAGAACCAGCCATGGTGTACTCTCAGTGGCAAGGGAACAATGCGAGAACAGCACCACCAAGGATGGAGACGGAGCAATACTGGAAGAGCATATGTGAGAAGGACGCAATCCATGACAGCAATGCTCAGTGGCTAAATCTGAGAGCAGACCATAGCGACCTCCCTGAACAGGGTCCAGTAACCATCACAGTGGCAGACATCCAAGAAAGGGTCTCCAGTATGAAGAGTTGGACAGCACCAGGCCTGACATGGTTCACACCTACTGGCTGAAGAAGCTGACTGCACTCCACGAGCGTCTGGCAGCACGAATGAACCAGCTGCTAGTTGACGAGAGACACCGAGGTGGGGGAACCTAGAACTGTTGTAATGGCTCAGCATGGGGAAAAGAATAATAGCTCACATTCATTTCCATGGAGAGCTCCAGTAGATGTTCTTAATCTACAGGCTGTGATCAGCTGATCAGACGTACACAACTGGTTGAATGCAGTTGTTTTATGAGTTGCCCTGGAGATTTCCATCCTCTATACTGACAGTACAGTATTTATACTGTCTTTTTTCTAGATGGTATAAACTTGGTGGGGGTTAGGCTAACCCTACCCTAACCCGCTCAGACAGAGAAATGTTCTGGATTTTTCTGGATTGATGGAATATCTTTCATCTTTTGTAATATTGCAGCAAACTTTGATAAAATGTGTACAAACCTAACAATTTTTTCACAATAATAAACAGATTGATTGACAGAAAAGCTGAAGGAGGCAGATCTGTACGGGCATCTATGCATAGAGTGCTGCTCCCACAATATATAGAATAAATTTAATTGTTTTAAACATAGAGAAACGTTATTAATCTGTTTTCTTGCAGCGAGCTCAATGAGAACACTGATACCAGTCTTGTGTGAAGCTGTATCAGTTAAAGTGAAACTGGTGGCGTGTTACTGTAGTTGTATGGAAAGTCTCAAGAAAGAAGAAAATCAACAATCTTTAACTCGAACTTAGTTTATTTTCAGAGGTATAATTCCTCTGAAAGCCTTACTCTGAGACTGCAGCATAATTGGAAAACTCTAAAACCAGTTTTAATGTTTAGTAGAGGTGGGAATCAGCATACATCCCACGATACGATATTATCACAATACTTAACGCACGATACGATATTATTGCAATTTTTTAAAATATTTTGCGATATTCAGATTCTGTACATAAAGGTAAACTTTATCAATATTCATTTTCTCTAATATCAAAGTCTCACACTCAGTCTTTCTCTCATTTCAGTTTTATTGTTGACAAACTGAACGGTTTGTATTACAGTCTAGTCCAACTTAACTGAACGCAACCATCTGGTACAATTATAGCTATTCTGAACTATGCAGTTTATGAAAACTATGCAGCCCCTTCAGCAACTGAAGAATTTGAAAGTAAATTAAAACAAAATATAATTTTACATTAAATAAAAAAGTTTTAAACTTGATTAAAATAAAACATGTCTTAAATTAAAATAAGTAAACTGTCATGTTTATTGCTGCCATAAAAAAGTTAAACACATTTGGACAGTGAAGGAATGTCAGGATTCTTGCTCAGAAAAAGGATCAACATGCTCTGAAGTCAGAGCACAAAATCCTTTTTTGTAACAAAATATCGATTTCTGCTGTCCCTGTATCCATACATTATTAGCAAACAAAATATCACCATGCTACACAGTATCGATTTTCCCCCCCCACCCCTAATGTTTAGCACTGTTGCCTCACAGCAAGAAAATTTGGGTTTCTACTCTAAGCTGAGGCGTTTCTGTGTGGAGTAAATCACTCTGTCACACACTGCTCTTTCCCTTAATCATAAACAGCCTCATTTAGAAACTGCATTTTGTGTTTCCTTGTGTTATCTTTGTCTAATATTTAAATATGTTTGATGATCTGAAACATTCAAGTGTGACAAACATTCAAAAGAAGAAGAAATCAGGGAGGGGGCAAACACCTGTGTGAAGGAAATGTAGACCCGTCACATGTTGTAAAGGAGACTCATATCCACCCAGACCTCCTCTATCCACTTTGTATTCTCTGTAGATTAAATGTTGTCAGACCATAATGGAGAAACAGTACATTTTAATATAATGATGTTAATTGAAAAAGAGAAAATGACCTCTAAGATCCAAAGAGGAGAGAACGAAGCAAGAGATTGTCTAATAGAAAACTTCCCCAGGGTTTTACAGAAAGTGGTACTTACTGCCACCTAGATTCAATCAGCAGAATCAGATTAAAGATATGGAGCAACACAGTTTTAATTAGGGCATTTTCAAGTATGATATTTTGTTGGAATAATAATTGCCTTTGAGTGATGTTTGGTAGAAAGCTGACAGAATGTGGACAGAAATGGTTGTTCGTCGGTCAAGGTCATATCAAACGTGCAGCGGTTCTCTTTTTGTTCTTTCATCGTGAGGTAAATGTCTTAAAGCCTTCTGCTTCACTGTCATTAATAATTCAATTCCACTTTCAATTCAATTTTATTAATTTAAGTGGTCATGGCAGCGGACCGCCTCTCCCTGAGCCTGGCTCTGCTGGGGTTTCTTCCTGTTAAAAGGGAGTTTTTGCCCTCCCACTCTTTGCTGTTTTTGGGGTGGCTGTAGCTCCGAGTAAGTCGCCTACAAATTGGAAGGTTGGTGGTTCAATCCTGCCTGCTCCAGTCTCCGTGGACAAGATACTACCCCAAGTTGCTCTCTGATGCATCCATTGGAGTATGAATGCATGTGAATGTTGGATAGAAAAACATGCTTGTCTGTACATTGTCTTGAGTGGTCAGAAAGTGATCTATAAGAACTACTCCATTTACCACCATCCCCAGCTGCTTGCTCTAGGAGACTTGACTCTGTTATTGTAGAAGGTCTTCAGTAGGGATGGGTATCGTTTAGGTTTTATCCGATACCGGTGCCAAACCGGTACTTTTGAAACGGTGCCGGTGCTTAAACGGTGCTCAAACCGGTGCTTAAAGAATGGAGAACACAAAATTGGTCCAAAAACCTCTCATGTTCAGCTGTTTTTTTGTAAAAAGATAACAATGTTAGCCTTTTCTGCAGCTATGGGGCATATATGGTATCACTCTTGGCTGGAAGCAGCTTAAACAATGGAAAAAACACTAACTTTGTCCAAAAACCTCTCATGTTTAACTGTTTTCCACTTTTTCTTTGGTCATTTTAGCCTTTTTGTCCAGGGTGAAGGGAGTATCTGCCATCAAACAAGAAGACAGCCGCATGTAGCTATGATGATGTTTGCTAGTTCACCTTACATGCATTAATGTAATAACTGGTTAGCCTACTCAACGTAAATTACACAGGAACAACATGAAGCTACTCACGCAGAGAAGAACGGCTGCTGCTGCATCATCATCCTCATCATTTCTGCTACACTGGCAGGGCTAGGGGCCAGGACTCTCCTCTTCGGGTTTTTGGGGGATGTTGCTAACTCCGGGTCGATAACAGGCACCACACCCGCAGTAGATGTGCTCGGTGTGAGGTCTCGCAGCAAGCTATCAAATACGGCGCATTTCTCTGCTTTTAAAAAAACGCTATGCGTCGCCAGGTGTTTCATCAGATTTGAGGTGTTACCTCCTTTGACAGTATCACAGTATCAGCTTAAAGCACTTGTTGCAGCTGCTGAGTTTGCATCTTTTGCTGTGAAGTACAGCCAGACTTTGACCGCTTCGCCTTGGGCATTTTTAATCTGTAGCTCTGCTCTAAAAGAACGTACGTACCTGGACCCGCCTACTATCCTCGGAAA
Organism: Neolamprologus brichardi; assembly: GCF_056152115.1. Taxonomy (NCBI): domain Eukaryota; kingdom Metazoa; phylum Chordata; class Actinopteri; order Cichliformes; family Cichlidae; genus Neolamprologus; species Neolamprologus brichardi. Next base: position 3,116,202 of record NC_142117.1, read on the forward strand.
CGTAAAATGATTGGCTAGAATCTAAAGTATATCACTGCTCAGGAAAATAAAGCACCGAAATGTGCGCTGCTTTTCGGTCTGGTTACTACCGTTTATGTCAGAACCGGTGCCATCGTGGCACCGGATACCGGTACCCATCCCTAGTCTTCAGCTTACAATATAAAACACCTTGAGGCAACTGTTTTTGAGATGCGGTATATAAATAAATTAGAATTGAACTGAAGAGTGACTAATGTCACTACACGTTAGTAGCTTAATGAGGTTCCCTCTGCACTTCTGTGCTCATTTGCTAAAGTCTGAAGTCTTTTCTGTTATACTCTGCTACATAAGATAAGGAATATATGTGTGAGGAACTCTGGGTTTCCCCTCGTCCTTTAGAGCACATTAACAATAGGGAGATGTTTCAGCTCATGCTTTTGTCCCTGGTTTGTGTCCTTCCGCACAACTCAGTGTGTGCTGCATGCTTTTCCTTCTGCAGAGGAGCCCTTAAAATTAAAAGAGCAACAGAGCAAGACCATCCTTTGTCAGTCGGTACTGCTGTGAACTCATGCAGGACCAAGCAACTGTCTAAGATGCCAAGCTCCCCTAGAGCTCAGGAGGCCCATCAGTCTGGCCTGTGGGCTTCTTTCACACTGGTTTTATCCATGGCACAATGATCAGGAGGATTAAAGTGGTAACTGATAGCAAAAAGCCTGCTCGCAGCTTTTGAGGATGCTGTCAGAGGCCAAAGGGGAAGACAGAGCTAAGTAGAGCTGGACGAGCTGAGCAGAAGATGATGTCCAGGTACGGCTCTTATTCTTCCAAAAGAAGAGATTTATGGCTTTCTCTGTGTCTGACCTTCAATAGGAAAATGATTATTACACTATGTGCTGTTCTGATGACTGCTGAGTCATTTGTATCAAACGCATTCTTGCCTTTTAAATTGTATTAGTATTTTATTCCACAATAAACAGTGTGGTTTACGGGAAACAGGGGCTTGAATTTAAACTAAAACTGTGTAAGGAATAGTGTCTGCATCCAGGACGCAGATAAACTCACTGAGCCATCAGAGGAAGATGCAGGCTCTGATTTAAATGCATTTAAAAACAGATTTGACTTTTGAATGATTTTATTTCTGTGTTCTAAAAATACATAAATCCAGAATTATTTATGCTACCTTTGAGCTACATATACACTGTACTGAAGCCATAAACAGTAGTTTGGGCATGTAGCTGTGTCCACTGCTGAGGGAGGCAGATCTGCAGTGACAAAGAAATACTTGTGAATCGTATTTTCTTTTCTTTTTTTTCCCACTCTAAGTGCAGTTTGCTACATGTAACAGCTCTGTGACATCTGATACATGGACGGTTGTTCTGCTCTGTGGGGCTAACAAAAGTAAATCTCACAACATGGGTTGTGCTTAAATCTCAGCCAGCGTGCAGCATCCTGGGAAGCTTGAAGTTTTCACAGTGAGGAGTGTTTTTCAAAGCCCAGTGTGACCAATTTAGCTTCACATCAGTCGGAGCAGTTGCTGAATTTGTTGATATGTTGTCCTTTCTTTTTTTAGTTGAGATGCATTTACTAATGTTAATATTCACGTCTCAGCTTTGCCTTCGTCTCATCTTCAGCGTTCAGTGAGGAGGAAGAATGGCCAGAGAGCTTCTGACGATGACTCGATGCTTTAATGGTTTATTTCATATTTGTTTAGAAATGGTTTTAGTCCAAAAATCAAAAAATCCACAATTGTGTGTGATCTGTGACAGATACCAGTGACATCATAGACTGAAACAAAAGCTTCGAGCTTTTCTGCCTCCTGATGACGGAGGTCACAGTTCAGACAGCTTTTTCATTCCCAACTAGCGATAAGTTCGAGTCAAAGTGTGAGTGATTATTGTAGCCCACCACCACCACCCTCCACCACCTACTTAAAAAAAGGCGGCTAGGGAGGAATCGGAAGTGTCCTCTAACCTTAGAGCTCCCCTCGCTCCTTTCCCCCCTCCGGGAGGCTTTTGAAAAGGCAGACAAGAAGCTGATGGTCCTGGCTGACCTCTGCTTTGTCTTCTGGCTCATCTGGGCACAAATGCAGTTTCATAAAGCCTGCTGCTCAACCTTAAGAAATCCAAAAGCTGGGAGATAAATTATTGTAGAAATGTTGCTGCTGATCACTGAGATGGAGTTTAGCTGGTTTTTATTTTTGATATCAGAGCTCTGATTCCCACACACTTATCAAAGTCCTTCAGCTGTTGCCTGGCATTAGTTTGTATCTTTTATTTAAAAAATCTGGGGATCTGACAAAGAGATTTTGAGGCTGTGATATGTATCAAGAGTCCTCGTACTCACCAACGGATCATAGATAAAGAATGAACACATGGCCACGACATATTTTACAAGCATTCAGTTTCCACCTGTGATCTAATATCACCAAATAGTACATCATGACTTGGAGTTTGCAGGATTGTTCTCCAATATTTTGTACATATACAAAGCAGGGATGTTACAAATATTCCAGTTTAAATAATCCACCTATTATGAACTCAGTGATAAAACAGGATCTATCATAAAATTAATCAAATGAAAAAAACAAAAACAACTGATCAGTGCAAGACTGTGAAACATGATTTTTACCTCTTTGCATGTTTGTGTGTGAGGTCATCAGGGTGACGTCGAGACACTGGAGTAAAGCTGCCAGCAGGTATCAGACCGAGCTCTGTCCTCAGGAAACTGATTCATTTCTGTATTCACAAACATCTGTTTGTTAACAAGACGCGAATTTGTTCCAGACGGCAACGAAAATATGATAACTGATAACTATCTGTAGGAAACGGGTCGGTGCGTTTTTAAAGGGAGCAGAAATGACATCAAACCCCTGTTACACTGTAGCTCAGTCTGTTAACAAACATGAAAACACAAAGTTAAAGAGCAGAAACACAGCGACCTGCAGGTGTGTGTGTCTGTGTGACCAAAGCTAGAAGCCCAGCGTGCTCTCCTCTCCGCCCAACCGAGGCCTCTGAACTCACCGACTGCTGCGTCACATCCCGCACTCACTTTGTTTTTACTTCAACTGAAGGCAGAAAATTATTTCTTGACCACTTAAGATCATTGCTTCACAAGACCTTTGAAGAAATCAGTACATAATTAAAAGATAATTCCTCGCGTGTTGTAAAATTCCCACGGTGCACTTTTTTTGTGTCAGTCCTGCTAAATATTCGAGCTGCGTGTGACTACAGCGCATGTGCGCTCACATTTCTCGCTTTCGTGATTTTCTTCTTCTATTGAAACTTTTCTTCAGTGGATCACTTTCTCACTTCCACCTTATTTGTTCCTTTATTTTATTCAGCTACAGTTTGTTTTTCTTTCTTTTTGAACCAACTTTCGCTCGCTAGAAAATTCCAGTAGCAGTTGGATCGGCCTGAACTGAGCGTGCTTACAATCGCTGTGTAATATACTTACATTTATATCAGTGAAAACAGACTCATCGGACTGTCAGAGATGATTGATGAATGATCGCAGCTGTAGTGCTGCTTTACATCAGAACTCCGTGTGTTTGGTCATGTTTATGAAACTGGGAGCTTTTCTGCTGAATAGCGCGTGGATATTAGAGTTAGTGACAATATGCATTGATGTGTTTATATGAGTGGAAATTTTACAGGCTATATTCCACTACATTGTTGAAAATTTCAACAAAATGAGCGCCGCTCCCACAGGGCACAGAGACATGCGTCCCCGCACGACATATTTACGCAGGATGACAAAACAGAAAAGACTAATGGATGGGAACAGTAAAAAAAAACGCTTGGGAATATTTTTCCAAAGATTTGAAAAAAAAAAAAAAAAAAAAAAAAAAAACCCCAAACAACCTTTTTGGTTCCAGTTCAGTGAAAAATATCCCAACGATGAAAATACATCCCTATATTCTGTTTTACGGCATCTTCACCCAGACGGGAGGAAGATCGGCCCTCAGGCCCCTTTAAACAATTTTATGCGGGGGTAAAGTACGCACCATGAACAAGAAACCATTATAACACACACACACACACACACACTTGAGGTATTAAAGCTTGCTGTAAAGGCCCATTTTATCATTAGTTAATTTATAATAATAATAATAATAATAATAATAATAATAATAATAATATCATTCAGGCAGTCAGAATGCGGACTGTCTCTCCGACACCGCCACAGCCCCACAGGCCTACCCAACCCCGACCCACGCTTTGGTCCCGGTAATCGGTGTTAAGCTGTTTGTGTTTAGGTGTTGATGCTAACTTGTGCTGCATTCAGGCTCTGTGAGACGAGCTGAAATGAGCCCGCGAGTCACCAAAACTTTGCGCGGCATTCCCATTACAGGTCACGGCAGAGAGCAGGCGGCCTTCAGCCGGTTAGGGTTCTGTAGGATATTGCAGATGAATTATTTTTTCCAAGATGACAGCCAAAGAGGTGTGCTCATAACCTTATGAGAGCAAACAGCCAGCCCTGCTCATCACTATGTGTGAGCAGGAAACTAACCCAGCCAGTGGAAGCCTAGCCTCTCAATCCTTCGTGGAAATGGAGCTGCTGAGCTGCGTGGTTTCCGTTGGGATGTTGGGTGTGAATTGGTAGCGCCTGGAAAATCAAAGCTTTCTTTCTTGGTGTCTGTCCACGTTATCTGTTTGTCTTGTTGTTGTAATGAGATAATGAGGAGTTGTGTGGAACTGAAATAATGTCATCACCAATTTCTGAGTGTTGTTTCTGCTAGTGTGACTGCAGAGGTCAAACGGAACCTTCAAACGTTCAGAGAAGTGGAATTTTCCGCTGGAACCTGAATGCACCGTAAAGTGACTGAGTGGATTGGATTAATTTGCGCCTCCCGGGAATTCCGGAACCTCACATGACACCAACTCTCTGCCTCTATTGGTCGGAGGCACGTGTCTGAACGACCCGTAGTACGACGTCATCGCAGTGTCTCGCAGCCAATCAGAAATGAAAACCAAAAATCAGTAGTGAAAGTATTTGAGCGGCGTCTTGATGAGCGCACTTGGAGCTGCTGGAGCGTCAGTAATTGTGTGCAGGGAGCAAGAAAATCAAAAGAGTGATTTAACAAAGCAAACGAACGAAATGGAGTTTTGTGAGGTTGAAAGTGACGCAGGTGAGCTGCAGGTCGAGGAGTGAGGAGCACAAACTGAAGCATGGTTGTTTTTCCTTTGTCAAATTCCCCGCAGGCGCGTTTGCACAGAAAACAATACAAACTACTGCGCCACGCAACTCGCTCTTCTCACTGCAGCGACAAATATAGATATTAACTGATAATAAAGTGATATTGGAGTCACTACGCTGTGGAAGGGAGCAGGTGCTGAAGCTGCTCAGGCTTCATCAGAATGGAAGGAAATGCTCGCCGAGACCCAGAGCGCCCACGGGACTCCGGGGAGCAGTCCAACCGGGCCATCCTGCCCCTCTTGCAGCCACCTGGCAACCAACAGTCTCACAGGATCACTAACTTTTACATCGACAACATTTTGAGGCCGGATTTCGGCCTGAAGAGGAAGGATGGGGCTCCGGATCGGCAGGGAGACGCTCTTGGAGTGCTCATACAAAGAGAGGAGCTGACAGGGAGGAAGCCTCCCAAAAGTGCTAACCCTCGGCAGGGTGGAGCAGGAGGCAAAGAAGAGGAGAACCCGGGAGAGGATGAAGACCAGCATCCGGACATTGACGCCAGGAGGCCCGGCGTAGTGGCCCGTGAGGCGGCTAATGACCGCTGCAGCAGCCCTCAGGCCAGCACTGCCACAGCGGCCAAATCGATGCTGTGGCCAGCTTGGGTGTATTGTACTCGCTACTCGGACCGTCCGTCATCAGGTTAGTAAAAACACTCCTCATCCAGGTCTAGTTCATGAAAAGGAAAAGACAGCTGCTCTTTGCAATTCAGAGTCACTTTAAAGGCTGAATTTGAGGAAGCAGCCAAAAAGCTGCTATTGCATCATTTTCTGAGCAGTGCCGAAGTAATGGCCTCGACCCCCACCTTCATATAATATACTCATCACTGGTAACAACTCGTCATTAAATCAACACAACTGATGTTGGAGTAATAATTTCATACTTTAAACCTGAAACGACAGGAGCAGCGTGAGCGCAGATTTCACAGGAATTTTGACGCATTTTGGAAACTCGTTTCTATTCTGCGCACAATTCAATCTGAATGTAGCTTTAAAATAAAAACTAAATCCACGAGGCGGCTAGAAAGTGCTCTGAAAAAACGACGAAATTAAACACGAGTCGAAAGTAAAGTGAAATGATGTTGAAGTGAAGTAAAAACCAAGTTAACGCCATTGTTCCCCGGTGCTCTTTGTTAATATTCTATTAGCATATTTTTGACAATGGGGTAGTCTAAAAAGTGAAGGCTGTGCATCCAAAGTCTGTCGGTTCAATCGAAAAATGCTTAAGAACACAGTTCAAAGTTAATTTAATTTTATTTAATTTCATCTCACTTGTAAAAATAATAATAAGAATAATAATAATAATGATGATGATGATGAGAAGAAGAAGAAGAAACCCACATTTGCGTAGTAAATGTTTGCAAACGGAGCATTTCCCTCACGTTATGGCGCATCGCGGTGAAGCCGATTCCCAGCCTGTCCCTCTCTCGGGGAGTTTTTAGGGCTAAAGTGGAAGTTTGCACCGAGCTCGGCTCATTCAGCCAGCGGGTGCGTGGAAACTTGGACTTTTCCTTTGTCACCATGTAGACTCAGTCAGCTGCTAAAACGATGCTACAGCACAGCAGCCGAGCGCAGGACGAGACCGTCGTCATGTATCGAAGACGCGTTTGGAAGAGTTTTGTTTTTATTTATTCATAACTAAAATATTTATTTGTTTATTTATTTATTTAAATCGATGAATCGAAAGAAAAAAAAAAAACATTCATCGAGTTCATGAAAAGCTCCTGGCCGGAGAGCCCGCAGCCTCCCTCGCATGATTCCGTCCGCGCACCGGTCCGGTTACCTGAGCCCCGGCGCACGTTACAGCGTCCCGATGCGCGTGACCAGGTCAGAGTGCATGCAGGCCTTCAGCGCAGCGGCTTCATGTGCACCTGTCCTGATGGAGACTCCTGTACTGAGCAGGTATGCCTGCTGCCTTTACACTGAGTTCAATCATTTCTCATGGATGCTCCACCGGATCCCACCGCGGCAGAAACACCTCAATGTCAGTGCGGAGACAAAAGAAAAGTACTTTTAAAAATAGTTCCTGTGCTACAGAGAGGGAAAGAGGCGCCCAAGCCCCCATCCTTCCTCATCTCCAAACCCCACCCCCATCTGCACCCTCTCCTCCTCCAGCATTAAGCTGTGTTTAATGCCCGGTGTGGTCCATCGCATCCAGTTGGATGGAATTAAAGGTTGTGACCAAAATGTCCTTTAAAATAAGATTAGATACTAAAAACTAATCAACTAGATTAGCCCCATGTCGGTGACTTTCTTCTTCAGTCCGGATCTAAACAGCTTTGTCAGGAGGTCACGTGAGTCCTGGCCGTGAGGACAAATTTGCCTAATTTGGCGCAAATGTGAACAGAGACGTTTTCCACTCATAACTGCGCCCGTTTCATTTTTGTACGTACAGCTGAGGTGTAAAAATATGACGTGTGAAAAGTCCACGGTGCTGACTCTAACCACTGGCTGTCGTTTGTTTCACTCCGTTTCAGGGCCCAGATCTCGCAAACCAAAGAAAGCGCCGACCCCGAGTAAAGAGGACAAACGGCCCCGGACGGCCTTCACCGCGGAGCAGCTCCAGCGGTTAAAAACGGAGTTCCAGAACAACCGCTACCTGACCGAGCAACGGAGGCAGAGCCTGGCCCGGGACCTCGGTCTCAACGAGTCTCAGATCAAAATCTGGTTTCAGAACAAGCGTGCCAAAATCAAGAAGGCATCCGGGAATAAAAACTCTCTGGCGCTGCATCTGATGGCGCAGGGACTGTACAACCACACCACGGCCAAGGACGCCAAGTCGGACAGCGACTAGAGGATGACAAGTGACTCTGAACATGCAATAAAATCACCAGCATTCATATTTCAATCACACACACACACACACACACACACACACACACACACACACACACACACACTGTTTGTGACAGAGATATTATGGCTGTATACTGTGTACTCAGGGCTGTAGATATGACGAGGCCCAGCTCCAGTCAAGATGGAGCCGCATTCATGTCACAGCCAAAATCTCGACCAATGGGGCGTTCAGGGTCCAACGGAAATATCTGACGATGGCGAACAATTATACTAATGCTGCTCTGTTCAAATTGACCGAGAAGACATATAATAAATTCCAGTCTCATCGAAGTATGGGATAACATATCTTTAGGTAGAATAAAAATAAATAAACGACTTTAAGAACTACTTTTAAACAGTTAAGTGTACTCCGCAGCTTGAATTCGTTTAAAGTCGCTGGTTCCCGGCAGACCTCTGTTACTGTGACCTGACTGCAGGCCGGGGAAACCCGGAGCAAACAGGGTCAAAGGTGTTCGGACAACAGCTGAGGAGCCATGTTGCTGGTTCAGTAGGTGTCAGCGTCATGTGACACATCCTACCCGCGTGCCTGCTACATCGTGCCCACATGAGATTTTGAATCGTGGAATTAAAAAAAAAATAATAATAAACCATGTGTGACAGTGATCGCGCTGCAGCGTGGCCTAGCTGCCCGCACAGAAAAGCAGAGTGGATAGATCTTAGATATTTTGGGCCTGCAGAGGGAAATGGCTCCAGCTGCAGCCGAAACCACGACGGGCTCGAGAGCAGGTGATCACGCGATCAAGCATCACGCGCGCTGCAGCCCTGTCTGAAAACTCTGAGCTAATATCCAAAGATTTCTTTCTGTTGCATTCCGGGAACTGTGGCGTGGACAAACGCCGTGTTCTTCCTGTCTTACTGTACTTTCTGGTGCTCGTTTTCTTCAGCGCCTCTCGCTTCCTCTTTGTTCTTGCTGTGTCATGCCGCTGTACTGTATGAATGTTGACCTGCGGGTCTGCTTGTTGCGGTGGAAGCAGCCTTGTGCGGCCTTCAGGTGCCGCGCTGCGCCCGGATACGGAATGTGAGACCTCACGCTATGTCTGGAATCAAAGGTGTGCTTTAAATCTGCTGACCAGTGTTTAGTAGCAAAATTGCTCTCAGATATCTGCCAGTAGATGCACACCCAAATGAACACAACCGGCTTTGAATTTTCTGATTTTAGCGATTATTATTATTATTATTATTATTATTATTATTATTATTATTATTATTATTATTATTATTATTATTTTAACTTTCTCCCGGAAGCCAACGACATTTCGAAAAATAAACTATCGCCTTAAAAAGCCAGTAGACCATAGCTTCCATCCTGAGGCCTCCAGGCAACCCGAGAATGTTCAAGAACACACTTCCTGTTGTTAACGAAGATACTTTGTACTCTTATTTTAAATGCAATAAACATCCACCCGCGCGCAGGTGTTTACATAACTTATTTTTCCTGCACTCATTTCTCTGTTTGAACACCTCCGAACCAAACCGTGTTGTTACGATGCAGTGAATGTTTGGACTTCTTTCTTATTTTACGTTAAAGCCTCAGTCATGTTGTCTGGGATCGAGTTAGGCTCCTGGAAACGTTTCTGCCTTAAAGTATCACGGTGTTAAAAGAGCGGCTGTTTTTCTATGTGGCAAATGGGACTTTTTGAAATCGATATTTTTAAAGATGAAATATTAGTGTTTTCCCCTCTCATCCGAGGCTCTCTTTTATATACAACGTGTAAATAATTTATATTATAATGGTGTCATTGTAAATAAACGACAACAATGCAGACTTGACTTTTAAGATATTTTTATTTCACAACACGAAATCATCAAAAAGACAAAAGAAGAAAAAAAACAAACTTTAAAAAAATGAAATGTGTTGATACTGATTAGGATGACATAATGAGAGCAGCAGGGAGGACACCTGCGGTCTCACGCAAACTTACACGCTCCACACGTCTGCACCTCTGGTCAAAACCTAGCTGTTCATTTCGTAAAATGTTTGCATTTTACCGTAATCTGCTCCACTACTGCACAGGTCCTGTTCAGGCTGTGAAGTTCAGCCACAGCATGTCAGATAGAAAAAGCTCTTTATCACAATTTCGATTTTAGCTGATAGTTGTGCTCCACTTTTATTACAAAGAGCATTAAAAAAGAAAGAAGTTATTTTTCTGCTCCTCGCAGGTGTTTTCCACACATTTCCAAAGGGCATCTTTAAAAAAAACCCTTCTAAACCTCCTAAAATGATTTTAATTTTGAGTTTGTTGACCCGATGATTGCAAGCTTTTCACACAGCAGCCCTCAGTAGAATGACGTTTAAGGCCATGGGCTCGGGTCAGGATAAAAATGAAGAGGGCAGAGGGGTCTTCATCATGGAGAGATTTAATATTTGTAAATTTATTTGAGACTTTTATTTTAAAATAAAAAACAGTTCCATATTTGACATAACCCATATGTAGTTGGAAATAAACTATCCATGATTAGGCATTTTTTGATACAAAATTGGTCCATGTGACAGAACAGCTTCAAAAACTCTCATCTCCAGTCAAATCATTGGTACAGGAGCCCTTATGGTATTAAACTGATGGAAATCATGAACACACCAGAGAAACTATTCATCGCACATATATCATTTTATTTACACACATAAAGAAATCATTTATACTCAGTTTCCTTATTTCAGTTGTGACCACGTGTGACTCAACAAAGTGCAACAAAGTGCATTCACCATGAGTGTGATTTCAAACTCCCTCAGCTGCAGTTTGGGAAGGAACGAGACCTGCAGTCACGTCCAAACCCTCACAGTGCCTGACAACACTAAACAGCCACATATCTGCTTAACGTGGGAAAATCTGAACCAGATTAGTTGACCGTCTTTATTCTTTGATCTTCAGGTCCGCTGCATAGCTGCATCTACATGCTTTCCCTCACATTTTCATTATAATGTTTGATTCAGGATAATTTGCACACCAACACTATTTGAAATTCAATTTGAAACAAGAGCAGAAGAGACTGACAAGAGACAGAGGAATGATATGAGAATAAAAAGGTCGTTATTTCAGCTAAAACTAGAAACCATCTATAGAGTGCAACATCCAGCAAATCATTGAGTTATGGATTGTCCTTTTGCAAGACACACGCTGAAAAATAAGCCAGTCTCAAATAAGGAGCGTAAATCTGAATAATAACTGTTGTTAATTTGAGTTTTCATTCACAAGAAAACGCTCCCAGAGATTATTCATTTCAATCCATATCTAAGTTTTATGTATCAGTACAAACCAAGCGCTCCTGTGTTGTACAAATGAGGGTAAACCAGTAGAAAAGCAACAGCCAAAATGATCTGCAAATTCAGAGCACCTCTTCCTGTTCTCAACTGATCCACCAGCCAAACAGTAGCATCGCTGAAATCCTACAAACACGTTAATATCTGAGGGCAGTTTACCTGAACATCGGTGCACGGTAAGCAAAATCAAACAGGGAAGCAGAATGAAATGTGGAGAGCAGAGGGAGATCCATTAAGCAAAAGCCAGAGATTTGTCTGAGGCGCGTTCACTGGCAGCAGCAGCAACAGTGACCTGGGGTTTCTGAATGGCTGCAGAAGCCTTCATCTGCATTTCCTTTCTTAGCTGGCTTGTATGTGGAAGTAACGCCCAACGGTCTCTGACTTGATGAGCAGAGCTAGTCTTGACTTGGGGGTGGGGGGGTGGAGGGGGGATGGGGTGGGGGTGGGGGGGGGTTGTTGTGAGTTGGGTTTTGATGCAAAGTCTGGGGATGTCAGTCAAAAGGAGTTGGGGGTGCAGGAGGTTGAGGGTTGGGAGTAGATCGGCCATAGAACCAAAATGCTTTTGGTGTCCATGCAAAGAGCTGCAGGTGGCAAAGGTGCAGCCAGGAAGTCTTTGCATGTTTTTATCATATCTTTGATCATGTATTATGATTTATATGTGATTAAACACAACGAGTTTAACCTGTAGCTTGGTTATGTTAAGGCACCAAAAGCACTTGGCTAGGTTTAGGGACAGATGACGTTTTTCACACCTCGCAGGTAACACTGGATCCTCTATTGGACCATACAGGGAGATTTTAGAGCTTCAGGGTTTTTTATCCTGAGCTTAGATTGTGTTTCTATATTAACAGGGTGAAGAGATGCATGAATACAAAAACATTTGAATACAAAAACTCATAAAAACATCAATTCTACAAACTATAAATTGCAGCTATTCTCCTGCTGTCATGCTGTGGCAGGATGGGTGTGAGACTGTGTCAGAAGTGGCAGCAATCTTTCTCTCCAGCTTGTTAATCAACCAACAACCCAGACAGTTTTAATTCGTCGCCCTCCAACCACTCGCAGCAGACGGCTGCCACTTCCTGCGGTTTCTTCCTGTTAAAAGGGAGTTTTTCTTTCTCACTGTGGCCTAGAGCTTGCTCAAAGGGGGTTGTTTGATTATTGTAGAGGGTATCCTACAATATAAAGCCCCTTGAGGTGACTAATGTTGTTATTTGACACTAAATACAACTTAAAACTGAACTAATTCATTTTAAAAACCTGACTTTTCACCTTTCCATGCTTTGATTTGTTGTTTTTGAATCTTTCTGGCCTTGAAGCACAGTTTCTATGTGAATTCTCAAACTTTGTATCTGATTTTCTGCTCAGTTCAGATAAAATTATTATAACGAGTGATTTTAGCATTCATGTAGATGCTTAAATTGACGGCATCAAACATGCATTTAATCTATTATTAGACTCACGTGCTTTCTCTCAAAATATAAATGAGCCCACTCACCATTTGATTTACACTCTGGTGCTCGACATATGGAAAAGAAACGGACCGTTTAAGCATTAAGAACCTTAAGGTCACGACTGAATTGAATTGAATTGAGAAAATGAAAAATACATTTCATTCCAGTAGTTGTCTTTCCCAAAGTGTTGTAACTAAGTTTAAGGATATAGTTCCTTCACTGTTATCTTCTTCAATGCCACAAAGGTTATCTTGTTAATAGTCAGTTCATTTCTCATATCGCTTGACCTTGGACACTTGGACTCTGCTGAAAAAGAAAACATCAAATCAGAAGTACTTAACTCTGGTATAACTTACAATCGTGCAAATCAAAGCAGGCCACTAAAATAGATCTTCACTTAGCCTTGAAAAAGAGTTTGTTCCTCTATAAAAAAGCCTGTAAAGGTAGGACACCTTCTTATTTGTTATTAACTGGAAAAAAAAGATCGACCCCAGACTTCATGTCAGCACTGCAGCCAGACCGACAAAGACTTCGAGCTCTGCTGAGCCGAGTATTCATTTGAACTAGTAACAAGTTAATGAATTCTTTGACAAAAGAATTGTAACAATTATTTAAGAAATTATTCATAATCACAGACGAACGGCTGCTTTAGTTCTTCTGACATTTATTTTGACTCTATTCCTACAAGGCTGCTATAAATGAATGTCTACATCTTAAATATGATGGATCTGTCCCTGTTAATGTACCACAAGCCTTCCAGCTGCCAGATTAAACCATTACTTAAAAAGCCATCACTCGACCCAGGTGTCTACATGACACTCACTAATTACTTAAAATGTAGTAATTTCTGTAGTAATTTCTTAATGACATAAAGGCCCGAGGCTTTAAAAACAAACAAAGTAAACAAGAGTATTATACTGTAGTCACAGAGAACACAGGCCAGTATTTCACTTCAGTATATTAAACCATATTAAAATATTTTGTTATGTTCTTTCAAAAAAATAAAAAACGTGTTATGAATGCCACTGAATGGTTGTTCTCACTTTAGATCATTTTTGTTGCTCTTTCAGTTTACATAAAAATTGCAGTGTGTAACACTGAAGTGTCATTATGTTACCAAGCTACTCATTTGTGAACAATTAGTTCAGTTTTATAAAACAAGTGGTTTTAAAGTATTGTTTGACTGTTGTTTTGGGCAAATATTTCATTTTGGTAATTGCTTTGATTTACTGGTCTATGTATTATTTTAGAGTCTATATTATTGTTTGGTCTACAACATAAAGCAGCTGTTGTTGTGATTTGATGCTATATAAATAAAACTGAATTTGCATTGTTTGTCATTTTTGATCTTCATTATGTAAATTTCTGTTGGAATTAAGATGTTATGCTCCATTGATCCATCCTGATATTTTGTTGTTGTAAAGTGTTGTTACATGTCGTAAACTGGTGTGTACTGGGCCACCATGTGGTGCTGAAATGTTAGGCCAGTAAGCTATTCTGAGAGACAAAACCACATTTTTCCTTCTGAATCTGAGGTCCAACTCTCTTCTTTGGCACAAAAGTTTTTGCTAATGATTCTGATCCCCCTACAGTTGGAGCACACACCCCTTCTTCTGCATTTGTTTAACTGCATCAGTGACCTAACCCCCAGTGATAGGCAAGGGTCCCCCTCATCCCCAGGATCCGCTTCCATTATGGAAGGCGTGACAGTAGGATTAAGGAGGTCTTCAGTGTATTCCTTCCACCTCCTGGCTATATCCAAAGTTGAGGTCAGCAGCATTCCCTCCCCACTGAATACAGTCCCTGCTCCTGAGTCGTCCGAGGCTTTTCCAGAGTCGCTTTGTTTAATAAGGGGATGAGCAGACCATACTTTCTGCAGACGTATGGTCATGAAACAATGGTTCTCCATCATGGACAGCCCATCATACACTCTGAGGCAGCAGAGCTCGTTCTCCCTCAGACTCATTTGTACCTGCTGTCGTAAAGATTGCTTCAGGATTCATTCAAACCATTCTTGGTGAAACTTTACAATAACTCTTCTTCCTGTCAACACACCGTAGTCAGGCATAATATTCTACACATATATTTCTATATTATACCGTGTTGCAACTGTTTTTCTTAAATTTATAGTATACATATTATTAATTCATTCAATTTGCATTATTCTCTTGCACAAGGTCAGTCTTAATTTAAGTATCTCAGGGAGATGGGAGCGGGAATTTAACAGACGGATTGGTGCTGCGGCTGCAATAATGTGGACGCTGTGGTGAAGAGATAGCAGAGCATAAAAGAGAAACTCTCGATTTACATCTATATCCGGGGTAGATGTAAATCGGGTGGGGATCTGAATCCAAGCTGGAAGCTGGTTCCACAGAAGAGGAACCTGAAAGCTGAAGGCTCACCTCCTATTCTACTTTTGAATATCAGAGGAACCACAAGTGAACCAACAGTCTAAGATCGAAGTGCTCTACTGGGGTGATATGGTACTACGAGGATTTTAAGATGAGATGAATCCAGGTTGGGTTGAGCCGGGACTCTGCAGTCTGTTCACACCTACAGGCCAGTGGACACTCTTTCAATGATGAGGATGTAACATCCTGGACAGGGAGGAACGCTGGTTTGAGGGCGGAGTCAAGGAGGCCATTTACGTGAAAAGGGAAAGACCATCTGTGAATCGAGGAGGGGCCTATGGGTACATCTGTCACCATCTTACAATGCTGTGATTGCAGCCATTCCCCAACTCTCTGTGAATGGGACTCATAGCCATTGATCAGTGATCGTGATGCTTTTCATAATGATCATGTGTCAGGGCTCTGTGTGCGGGCAGGTGGAGATGTGGATCCAAGTGCAGGACTCAGAGACGGAAATGTAACTGAAAACCTCAGCTTTATTGCTGGCACCAGACATGAAAACACTAACTGAACACACAGGCAGGATCTGAGGGTACGACGCGACACTGAGCAAAGGCAACACAGGGCTAATATACACAGGGAGGTAATCAGGGAATGGAAGACAGGGGGGAGACACAGCTGGGAGAGATCAGGGCTAACGAGACAGGAGAGCGAAGCTCGACTAACATAAGACACAGACCTTCACAATAAAACAGGAAACCACACTTTACCAAGACATGGGCTAGACAGAGAGGCGGACTTGACACTGAACAAAACCTACTAATACAATAATAAACCCAGTATGACAAAGTAAACAGCATTTAACTCATAATTCCAAGAAATACCATGAACATAAGAACTAATCCCTCACCAAGAATAAGACATATTATAATCAAAGCACCAGAGAATAAGAAATCATATAATCATGAAACTGGCCTCACGGCTCAGTGTTAGTGAGTGGTGCTTGTTTCAGTCATTATTCAAATTTCTCCCACTGAAAATGCAACGTCCAGATAAACTGAATCAACTTTTTGGGATTTCCTTACCTCGCAGCAAAACTTTTCTGGCACAACTTCACCTGCTTCCAAGGTGCATGGAGAGGATGAAAGAATTCACAAAGCAGGAACTCCAGCAACACTTGAAGATGAACAACTTTAATAACTGACCAACGCGTTTCGGCTTGTTGCCTTCATCAGGTTCATGATTTCCTTACCTAGAAGATTGAGCATGCATAAACACTTATCTGTGGTATTGCTGAACTGAGGTCTAACAGGACACATACAGAGATGAGTTCACTGAACAAAATTAAGTCTATTCAATAGATATGATTGAAACCACTGCAGCGCAGTACCTGTAACAGTAACGGCATGCTCTAATCACTGAAATAAAATTTTATGGTCAACAGAATCTGCAGTAGCAGGTCTAGGAGGACCAGCACGGAGATGAGTTTGTGCTGGTCCTGATCTTTTTATGTCAGAGCCATAAGAAGATCATTTGTAATCGTCACTAAAGCTGTTTCTGTACTGTGCTTAGTTCTGAAACTTACGGAGCCCCGCAGGGGACATGGGAGAAAAAAAAATTAAGACGGACTTTTGCGAGATCTCGCAGGACTCAGAGACTGAACTTTTGCGAGATCTCGCAAAAGTTTTGCGAGATCTTGCAAAACTAACTCGCAAAACAAACTCGGGATCTCGCAAATCTCGCAAAACAAACTCGGGATCTCGCAAAAGTTTTGCGAGATCTCGCAAAAGTTTTAGCCGCATTCTTCCCGTTAGCTTGAAGCTAACGGGAGGTTGAGACCTCCCGTTAGCTCGAAGTCGAGACCTACTACAGCCGGGAGGAACACCGCTTTCCCGGCACATCGTGCCTCGACCCAGCGTCCGAAGAATGCGGCTAAAACGTTTGTGAGCCGAGTTTGTTTTGTGAGATCTCGCAAAACTTTTGCAAGATCTCGCAAAAGTCCGTCTTAATTTTTTTTTTTTCTCCCATGTCCCCTGCGGGGCTCCGTAGAAACTTGACTGAAACTCTTCAAATAAACCTGCACATGATTAGTTAGCTACTTTTGCAAGAAATGTTTAGAGAAACGAAGGTTGGAGATCGGTCATTAATTAGGTAAGCCAGCTGGGTCATGTGATTTCTTTAAAGTGCCAGCTTGTGGTACAAAGTCCATTAATAGGGATAGGTTGATCATATTTAGGACTTCTCTGAGAAGCAACAACTGGAGAAAAAGAGTCTTAAATAAAGATCAATAGTACTGAAAGTACCTACATATTTGTAAGATGGTTATGAACATTTTTTTCCACTGATGGCTAAAATTTTATTTGTGAAGAAATTCACAAAGTTATTACCAGGCTACTCACCAGCTTGGCTTTTGACGGAGGCAGTCGCACCTTCTCCCTTATCTTTCCTGCTTGGCTTCTCATGTCTATTGTAAAGTCTCGCTTATTCTCTAACCCTAAGAGAGTCTCCCAGACTTGTTCTCTAAAAACCTAAAGAAGAATTATGGATTTGATCAACTGGTCCCTTAATGAAACTGACAACTCCTGGGCCTGGGAGAGCCTGACTGTCCTGCGGAGACGTTTGCTGCTGGATACTCGATGGTCGGTTGCATCGTGTGTTTGGCGACACTCTCGATGGAGGACATTGAATGAGATCTACCAATTAGGTAGATAACAGAGTTCTGGCTGATTGGAGCTGGCTCGGACCCGGCTTATCGAAGAACAAGAAGCGGCTACAGCTGTTCAAGATCCCACAAGGCTGGCCGACATGATAGACGATGGGCAGGGCTGCGAGTACTCAGACTGTGTTTTTTGGAACACCATATGGATACGATCTTGGAGAAGCTCATGGCTCTGCAATATGGATAAGACCTTGAAGAAGAACAACGGGAATTGAGAGACCTGGTGACCAGAGATGGACATTAGACCAACTGTAAAATTGGAAGCAGTTCGTTCGCACAAACCAAAACAACTACCATCTTCATCTCATGTGCCCCCCCTGACGGCAGCTGGATACTCAAGGCAAAAAGCTGACGGGAATAACAATTCTCCTTCAGATAACAAGACTGTGTTGTGACTCTCTTCATTTTCCATTGTTATACCTCTCTGACCTGTCTCACCATGTGATGTTGTGTAATGTATGTATGGTCAGAAGGGTAAGATGGCGCTGGAAAAAGTCGGCAGCCTTAACCCAATTTCCTTCAGGGTCAACCTTCAGGATCAATAAAGTTTTATTGAATTGAATTGAATAGTTAACGTTAGCTCAACAGAATTCTGACTTTTTGTCAGCCTGGCAAAAAGAGTTAAATTAGTGAGATGCTACTGAAAATGTCAGAGACCAGGGCCTCTGCCAGATGTCCCCAGCACATTCTCACTATATGTTTGGGTCTATGTATTAACAGACCTCTCTGCATTGAATCATATCTGTTATTAATCTCTGTCTCTCTTCCACAGCATGTCTTTATCCTGTCTTCCTTCTCTCACCCCAACCAATCACAGCAGATGGCCCCGCCCCTCCCTGAGCCTGGTTCTGCTGGAGGTTTCTTCCTGTTAAAAGGGAGTTTTTCCTTCCCACTGTCGCCAAAGTGCTGCTCATAGGGGGTCATATGATTGTTGGTTTTTCCTCTGTATGTGTTATTGTTGGGTCGACCTGACAATATAAAGCACCTTGAGGCGACTGTTGTTGTGATTTGGCACTGTACAAATAAACAAAATTGGATTGAATTGAATTGGTACACAAGGCCTGTCTAGCATTTTCATCTGCCACCTGATCCAAATCACCACCAGGTGGTGATCAGCTGACAGCTCTGCTCCTCCTTTCACAGTCACAGATCTGATGATACAGGTACAAAATCAGTTGGTTGAATACCATTACGCTGAAACATGGTGTTTTATGGACAAACTGGTGTTTTATGGTTAGCACAAAAGTCCAAAAACAAAACACCAGTTGGGCTCAGATTGGGCACATCGTTTTTCAAAATCACCCCCCCCCCCCCCCCCCCCCCTCTAATAATAACAATAAGTGCTTGTTGAGTTATATTTGACTAAATCTGGCTAAAACATAAATATATCAAGAGAAAAATAATGTGTAACAAATATGAATCTTATTTATCCCCTTATCATAAACCTAACCCCTCCAACAGGCAGAGCCAAAGGGCAGACTGAAAGGAAAAGTACATGTCACAAAGTCTTGATGTCCCCTGTGTCTTTGTCACACAAAGGAGCACTCATCCAGTGCCCCTTCCCCCACTGAGTAATTTAGCCATAGTTCTCTAAACGTTTCCTACTCAAACTTGGAATATGGAATGACGGGGATGGGGGCTTTGGGCGGAAATATAATTACGGCTGCTTAAAGATAGTAAAGGCTGAGAATGGGGGATGACATCAGACTAATTTCACACTCGGGCCTCGGATGGTCAGGCCAAGCCTGGGCCTCGCCGTGCTACACTGATCAAAGCCTGCTGCAGCTGCCCCAAAAGCCAAAGAGAGAGAGAGAGGGAGAGAAGGTCTTAAATATGCTAATCTCCAGGACAAATATATTTTAATCTTGTTAGAATACAAGTTAATGCTGCAGCTCAGTGACCAAACCTTATGCTATAAGAGTAAGGATGTAGAAATCACACTTTGTCTTAAAGGCGTTTTCTTTTCAACAAGTTGTATTCATACAAGTACCCCCCCCCATGCTTTTAACATTCACACACTCGGATGGATGCACAGAGAATAACTTGGGGTTAGTATCTCGCCTTAGGATATTCAGCATAGCAGACTAGAGTAGCCAGGATTCGAACCACCAACCTTCTGATTATGTCCTGCTCTACCTCCTAAGCATCAGCCACCTCAGAGAGAGGTGCAGGTCAGTACGGAGGAAATCCACAATCCAGCCTAACCAGGGGTTACTTATGACTGGAGATGGTAGATGAAACTGGGGAGTAGGAGGCGTAAGCAGTTAGTACTCCCACATGCACATGTTGAAAGGAGAGGAGGACAGAAAGAAGGCAGAGAGGAGCATGGCAGATGTCATCATAACAAAAGTAAAAGATGGGCAATAAATATGTCAAGTAATCACTCAAGCTATGAACCATCAACATGTGATTGTGAAAAATATGTTACAAAACTGCAAAGTAAGGCCAAGGTGAATCAGGGTATATACACAGATCACTTAACCCTCCTGTGTTTTGTAATCAGCAAGTTGAGCTACTCTGATCACGTCTTCACCCATCCACTGTCTTTTCATTTTGGTAACTATACTCTAAAAGCACTGAAAAATACTATTCATCCTGGAACTGCATTTGACGATGACTTTACCTGACGTGAAACAAACACACAGCTGCTATTTCCCTTTAAAGATACCCAGACTTTGGTAGACTTGCTTTAGCTAGTAGCAAACTTTAAAACAGACTGAGGAGATGGCAAGGAGAGATGTGGAGGATTTGGGGCATCTGATGTTAGACGACAGCCACACTAACAGTGTTGGGGAGTAACAGAATACATGTACCACCGTTACGTATTTAAAATACAAAATATGAGTAACTGTATTCCGTTACAGTTACCGTTTAAAAAGGTGGTATTTAGAATACAGTTACTTTGTTGAAATAAATGGATTACACGGCGGTACTTCCCTGTTTCATATTGTGGCGGGTCAGGACTGTTTGGGTTTTGTTTGACAGCTACGTTCTGTTGTTCCAGGCGGCAGCATTACGGTTGCCATGGTTACAGGGTGACGCTCTCTCTCTGCGTGTTTCCTGGGTGAGAGAGGCCTTTTTGTTGTTGTTGTGCTAAGCTAATAGGCAGAATGCTACAGGTATAGCTCTAAAGAATGTAGCATCATGGGCAGTGTAGTCCGTGCTGCAGGGAGAATGGACTGCCATACCCGTTATGTGTCTGTGAGCGAGGGAGGGAGAAAAAGGAAAAGTACGAGCTGTCATCGAGCAGAAACGGGAGCTGGAAGCATGTAAATATAATAATAACCACTGCAGCCAAGAAGAGTGCCTGACGAGCCCAGCTGTAAGTAAGCTATTAAGACTCGACTGTACACCGTGTTCGTGTTTTCCTCTGAAACAATAAGCTCTGTTGGAGCAGCCTTTCAACGCCTCTCTCTGTCTCTGCTAGCAAAGTTGACCCAGTCAACAAAGTAAAGCTAGTTTTCAGCTACGAGCCGACACAGAACCCACCGTATTAGCCAGAGGTCCCTTTACTACGGTTCGGAGCCGCGGACCTTCAGTAACAGTAATAAATCACAGCAATAGTACATTCATGTAGTTGTAAACAGCATGATAATATATTAAGTATTCCAAAGTATTCAGAATACGTTACTCTCATTGAGTAACGTAACGGAATACGTTACAGAATACATTTTGGGGCATGTAATCTGTAATCTGTAATGGAATACATTTTAAAAGTAACCTTCCCAACACTGCACACTAATAAGTTCTACAGCACTTATTAGAAATGAAATCGATCTTCATCATTATAGCATCGACACGTTCAGAAATAATCACTGCACCCATAAACTCATATCACACGGTCAGTTACATACGCTGCTGTGTCTCCTCTGCAGTAGTGAGATATAAGAGTTTGCAAAGACTGAGATCTTGTAGGAACTGCAAGCAGATCATTTTACTTTTGAGATGACTTCCTCATCAGAGGAAAAACATTGTTGAACATAGGAACAGAAAAGGAAATAGAAGGAGCATGTGTTCTCAGCCTTCCTGGTGTTTGTTCTAGAAGAACAAAGTAATGAAAGTAGGGAAAACATCACTAGCATTTCTTGAGGGAATGAGAAACAAACCCAGTGGTTGGTGACATTGTTCACTTGATTGAACTTGACTGAACAGTGCTAGTTTCAATCATTATGCAAATGTGCTGTTTATAAGGTTGGAAACCTGCAGTCAGCTGAGACTGAAGAACTCATGAGGAAACATTTGTCCCACTGAAAACATTAGTCCAGATGAACAGAATCAACTTTTTGGGATTTCCTTACCTGGATGATTGATCATGCGTCAAGACAAGGTGGAAACAAACTGTACATAAAAGATGGAAGTAGCAGCTTGCACACTTGCCTGTTGTAGATTACAGTTTTGCATCCTTGAGTATGAAGTATTTTTGTCTGTTGTTGTCTTACATTTTCCGTCCAGGCTGCTGAGTGATGTGTGGATCTGAATGAGAGGCCTACAACACTGTTGATCACAAAGTAGCCAGGCTCAAAATAATCCCTTTGTTTTAAATTCACCCAGAAAGGAGTCATTTAAAAAATGAACACCTGTATTGAACAGCTGTATTCAGGACGAGCTGAAACCAGTTTTAAGGCAATAGATAAATGATCAAACTACTAATTCAGTTTTCTTCACACGTTTCCATAGAAAAGATCCAATTGTGACGCAGTACTGAATAAAAAGAAAAGTTGCACTCAAGGGTGTGGCATGGATGGCAACTGAGCTTCCATTTAGCTTAGCTTGACTTTTCTTTTCCTGTTTTTTGTTGCATATCTCATCATACTGGACTGTCACAACAACAGTCGCCTCAAGGCACTTTATATTGTAAGGTAGAACCTACAATAATATATACAGAGAAAAACCCAAAAGATCATATGACCCCCTATTAAGCACTTTGGCGACAGTGGGAAGGAAAAACTCTATTTTAAAAGGAAGATATCTCTGCTAGAGCCAGGAGGGAGGAGTGGCCATCTGAGTCCACTGTCAGAGGCCATAAGAAGATCGTTTGTAACCTTCACTAAAGCTGTTTCTGTGCTGTGATGAGCTCTGAAACCTGACTGAAACTCTTCAAATAAACCATTCCTCTGCAGATGAGCAGTTAGCTGTTTGACAACTACTCTTTCAAGGATGTTTGATATGAAAGGAAGGTTGGAGATTGGCCTATAATTAGCTAAGACTGCTGGGTCTAGAGATGCTTTTTGAGTAAAGGTTTAATTCCTGCCAGCTTGAAGGTCTGTGGTACATAGACGATTATTAGAGATAATAGACTAAATAAATATCAATGCTACTGAAAGTAGCTGTAGATAATGTTACATCTGTGAGATTTTTCTATAGTGTTCTTTTTTTTCATTCTTTGTGATTTTTTACGTTTAAGTGTTTTTTTTTGCTGGTTTTTAGTTTGTTTTTTGTCTGTTTGGGAGCTGACACAGTCTCTATGGAGATGGGTTTTTGGGGGGTAGCAGGAGGAGAGAAGCTGCAGAGAGGCGTGTAAGACTGCAACTCTTCTTCCTGGTCCCAACTCTGGATAGTCATATTTTGGAGGTTTAATAAATTTGTCCATATTTCTAGAAATGAGAGCTGCTCCATCCAAAGTGGGATGGATGCCGTCTCTCCTAACAAGACCAGGTTTCCTCTAGAAGGTTTCCCAATTATCTATGAAGCCCACATCGTTTCTGGGACACCACTCAGACAGCCAGCAATTTAAGGAGAACATGCGGCTAAACATGTCACTCCTGGTCCGGTTGGGTAGGGGACCAGAGAAAACTCTGTCCAGTGGACTGTCCCAGCCTTCTCTGGACAAAAGCGAGATGGACACCACTAATCTGAAGCACAGTCTAGGTGAGTGCTAATGTGAAGGAAATGGAGGGCGGCCTGTCCACCTGGTCTTGTGAAGTTGTTATGTTGCAAGATATGGTGTGAAAATGAAAAATGAACTACAAGATCTACAGGGCAAATGTAAAGACATGGAGGGGGGGCTTTAGGGGGGGTAACATAAGGATCCTGGGTGTTCCTGGGAGACCTGGCTCTAGCTCCCACACAGCGGTTACTTAATTACATGCCAGGATACTCTGGCCCCAGGCTCTGTTTGAGGCCTGGGACTAAGGAATACTGGCAGCAAACCCCGGGTCGTTGTTGCCAAGCT
This sequence comes from Neolamprologus brichardi, assembly GCF_056152115.1. Taxonomy (NCBI): domain Eukaryota; kingdom Metazoa; phylum Chordata; class Actinopteri; order Cichliformes; family Cichlidae; genus Neolamprologus; species Neolamprologus brichardi. The sequence continues at coordinate 3,140,178 of NC_142117.1, forward strand.
GCATTACTATCAAGAATGTGTGGAAATCCAGTGCTGCATACGCAGCCAGGGCCCACTTCAACGGAGATTTACCATTTTCCCTGACTGTACCACGAGTGTGGCAAGCCCGGGCAGCATTTACAGAAGTTAGGAGACGTCTACATGGCTGACGAGGGGTTTGATATTCCCCTTCTACTCCCTCCCAGCTCGACTTCGCATCACGCACATAGGGGAAGATAAAACATTTATGGATCCTGATAAGGCTGTGACTTACGTGAAGATGAAAATTACTCCAGTCTCCGATGAGTAACTTTAACACTAGAACATTTGTGTTTACATGCTATGCTTTTAAATCATATTTCTTATATCCTTGAGATATAATGAATTTGCCTCACAGCCAGAACCAAGATGGCACCTGTGTGCACGGCGAGCCATCTTTTTGGGTTCTGTCTGCTGGGTGTTATCTTTCCTTTTCTCTGTTGCCCTGATGGCTCTGCTTTATTCGTCTATGATCGCCAAACTCTTTTGAACCTCGGGCCACTAAAACCCCGAACGCTTGATTTGGAAAGCAAGCCAAAAGCGGTCCTTCACTTCTGGCGGACATTCCTGATTGCCTACGTCGCCTACCGTTTACCCTTCCTCCCAGGAAGCGCTCAAGAAGATGGGGTGAGGTGGCATCCTGGTACGCATCAAGGCCTACCTGAGTGAAGAAACTTCGTACTCTTACAGATGTGCTACCATCTTTTCGTGCTGTCTGGGACCAGTCCAGTCTGGCAGTTGGCATCACTGGATCTGGGCTGTTAGACCTCCTGCTCCCTCGGACCTGCCGGCGAAGCCTCCATCTGTCTGGCGATTGGTGCAGTTCTACAGAGGTGGCGTGAATCTCAGTGACCTTCGTCTGCTGGGACGTGCTCCTGTTAGCAACACTTTGATCACACTTCGGATGGCCCTGCTAAACACCAGGTCAAACAAAACTTTTTTTTATCTCGTCAGGACTGGATTTTATATTCCTGACTGAAACTTCGACCCAGTGAGTTTTTTTCTTTCTCAGAACCCCCAAATCGTTCACTTTTTAGCTCTCCGCAGACCACTGGTAGAGGTGGAGGGCTAGCTTCAGTATCTGCCACCTGTTTCGTATCCTAGCTTTGAGGTGCAGCTTTTGCAACTGAACTGCGCTCCATCAGCTGTCTGCGCTGCGGTGTATCGTCCACCGAAATGCGTTAAGGATTTTAATCTTGATTTTGCTGACTTACTGGGGAGCCTTATGTTAGGATACGACCGTGTTTTAATTGTTGGTGATTTTAACATCCATGTATGCTGTGAGACTGGACCACTAGTAAAGGACGTCCTTGCCCTTATTGACACTTTTATTGTCACTCAGTGGGCGAGTGATCCAACTCGCCAAAAAGGTCATACACTCGATGTGGTGTTTGTATTACGGAACTCAAGGACTGTGGGATATCAGATCATTTCCCAGTTATGTTTAATGTTGCAGTGTGTAATGTGGAGTTGGACAGCGAGCGACCTGTGCGTCAGATGTGAACAATTCAGTGACAACTGCTCAATTTTCCCCCACTTTTGCTAACTCGGTCCTCTATGATGCCAACCCTGGTACGGAACCATCAGTTGAGCTAGCTAACCTTTTTAACTCAATATGCTCCAACATCCTTGACTCTGTTGCTCCACTAAGAACTAAACGCACCAAATCTTCACGTCAACCTTGGCTGAATGAAACCACCCGCACTCTCAGACGCGAATGTCGACGTGCAGAGAGAAAATGGAAAAAGTGTCTTTGGGCATCCTGCATGACTGCTTAACAAATAATCAGAAAGCTGCAAAATCTGCTTTCCTATCCGGTGTAATTTCTACCAACAATCACAAGGCCCGAGTTCTTTTTAATATTTTTAATTCTGTGATTAACCCCTGTGCCAATGTTCCTACTGAGGGTTCCTTTGTACTGTGTGAAAACTTTTTAAAACACTTCATTGAAAAAATCTTAGCTTTAAGGTCTCCAAATTCACAGCAGTGTTCCACCTAGATCCACCCTTTAAATGCTCAGCAGTTCGAGTCTGTGACATTTTCTGCCTTAAAGGAAGTAATTGATCGCTTAAGACTGTCTAATTCCCCTCAGGATATTCTTCCTTCTCGCCTTTTCAAGGAAGCTCTTCACATTAGTATTTTGTTTTTATTAAATGCTTCCTTGTCATCAGGTTGTGTACCAGCTGTTTTCAAACATGCTGTTGTGCAACCCATTATTACGAAGAAAAATCTGGATGTCCACAATTTTGGAAAAAGTTGTTTTCAAGCAACTTCAGATCTTTTTAGACACTCATGGCATTTGTGTAGAGTTGCAGTCTGGTTTTAAATCGCGTCACAGTACTGAGACTGCGCTTTTAAGAGTTTAATGATCTTCTTTTAACCGTCGACTCAGGTTGTTGTTGTTTTAGTCCTTTTAGATTTGACTGCCGCCTTTGACACAGTTGATAACAGCATTCTGTTATCAAGACTTGAACACGTTGTTGGTCTTAAAGGCACAGTTTTATCATGATTTAAATCATATTTATCAGAGAGGTCTGTAAGAGCCAATTAAATGTTAATTTTATTGGTACTGGTAAAATGATTAGAGGAGAAATATACATGTTTGAATACTGTTTTGTTAAAGGTATAGAATATAGAAGTGCGACATTCTAATGCGCTTTTTAGTATTTTGGGCTTCCGGCACACTGTAATTACGTAGTTGGGGAGTCAGATAAGCTGGAAGCAACACCGTTTTTTGACCCAGTTTTTCCATGTAAATTAAAAGTTTCAATAAACATCTTTTTTGCAAGAAAAGTACCTGGACTTGCTCGCGTTTCAAATGCATGTTGCCGGACTGACTCCTAAAGATGGTAAAGAAGAGTGAAATAGAGATGGAGTGCCGCCACTACAAGGTCTTTTTCTGTTACTATTGGCCAGTAACTCCTCTTCCTCTGCCCCGATGTGTTGTGGTGTGCCACAACACATCGGGGTCTGTTTGGGTCCAACTCTGTTCTCCTTATACTTTGGGATCCATTTTTAGGAAATACAACATCCCCTTTCATTGTTTTGCTGATGACATCCAAATTTACTTCTCCTTGAAACTGGTTGTCTCTGTCCCACGACGGGGCGATCGTGGCTCAAGAGTTGGGAGTTCGCCTTGTAATCGGAAGGTTGCCGGTTCGAGCCCCGGCTTGGACAGTCTTGGTCGTTGTGTCCTTGGGCAAGACACTTCACCCGTTGCCTACTGGTGGTGGTCAGAGGGTCCGGTGGCGCCAGTGTCCGGCAGCCTCGCCTCTGTCAGTGCGCCCCAGGGTGGCTGTGGCTACAATGTAGCTGCCATCACCTGTGTGTGAATGGGTGGATGACTGGTTGTGTAAAGCGCTTTGGAGTCCTTAGGGACTAGAAAAGCGCTATACAAATACAGGCCATTTACCACTGCAGCCTTTGCTTAACTGTCTACATGATGTTAAAGACTGGTTAACTCAGAAAATAAGACTGAAGTTATGGTTTTTGGAAGTCATGCCCTTTGTTAACCGATACCCTCGGTCCTCTTGCTTCTCATCTTTCTCACACTGTAATGAATCTCTCAGTGTTTTTAGATAGCTCTTTTAAATTAGAGAAGCAAGCGTCCACAGTTGTGAAAACCAGTTTTTATCAGTTACGTGAAATTGCCAAAGCAAAGCCTCATCTTCCTCCAAGAGACTGGGAAACACTTATTCAGGCTTTCATCACCTCTACTCACCTCTACTGCAATTCTCTCTATTTGGGTCTTCACACTCATCTATCTCTCCATCGCTTGCAGTTAGTCCAACATGCTGCTGCATGGGTGTTAGAGTGTATGAACACATCACTCCAGTTTTAGCATATTTGCACTGGCTCCCTGTCAAATATCATATTCATTTTAGATTAATTCATTTACTTTTAAAGTTTTAAATAATGTGGCGCCCAGTTATTTAAGCAAACTCCTCAACATGTATGACCCCAAAAGAGACTGAGATCATCTAACCAGATGCTCTTAGTACAACCGAGGTCGCGATTGAAGCATAGAATTGAATATATGAACATGCATATACTAATGTGGCTGAGTGGGCGCTCTGGTATTGTAATCACCATGTTCCTATAGGTGAAAGGGGTTGGAATTATTTTCTCTTTATATACATTATGATGGTGTTTCCGTTATGTGGCAGATTAAATGTATGCATTGAATTTCAGGTGATACAAACTATGGCCTGTGTAAGCAACATTGAAAGGTTTAATGATTCGTCAGTAAATTTATGTGAGCTGGAATGTTAAGTCCATCAACCATCCAGTGAAATTTAAAAAAGTGATCACAGATCTGAAACAGCTGAGAGCAGACATTCAACTTTCCAGGAGACCCAGTATGTGCGCAAGTATTCCAGTCCAGTTATTGGTACAGAGGAAGAGGGTTTGCTCATGATTAGTAACAGTATACAGTTCAGTGTCTGGTGCACAGGCCGATTCAGCTGAGCGATATGTGTTTGCTGCTGGAAAACTATATTTGTTCCAGTGATATTAGCATGCTTCTATGCACCTAATTGGGATGATCTTGCATTTTCCAACAATTTCTTTCTCTTGTCTGCCAAATATGTCGACCATTAATCTTATAAATGGTGGTGATGCAAATTGTTTTTACTCATCTTTGATGAGTGCTCTCGGGAGGGCATCCCTGTCAAAATCCACACAAGCCATTCATTTAGATCTTGAAACATATGGATGGCCGGTGTGTGGCATTTCCGTAACATCTTCAAGAGCACACTCGTTCGTCTCCCCAGTCCAAAAAACACATATTGATTATTTTTTTCTAG